>NW_026901618.1:1999609-2641719 GCF_033783945.1 Neopsephotus bourkii
TATTTTATCACAAAATAATCACAAATTATATCTATCTTTTTTTAATTGGAGGTGCTCTACCAATATGCTGCAGCTGTATGCAGTTCTCTGGGAGAATTCTTCAGTCTCAGACTGCTCCTGACCATCCTTTTTTCACTCAGAGCAGGATCTACATCAATGCATCTGCTTTTGTGGAAGCAAGAGATTTCTCTTGACTGCCCTCTATGTCTTTCTATTTCTTTCTAGGGCTTTATAAGATTTTCAGTGAACAAATGTTTTATACTATGCAAACAACCATCTCTGGCCTTTGGTGGGAAGTCAGACCTACAATTAAATGTTTGTCTGCAGTGGATCTGATATGCAATAATGATCTTGATGAGGCTGGGCCATACAGCTTTGCTCATATGTGGAAATAAGCTGTGTGTCCCACTGCAGGAATAGCTGGGCACTGTTGGTATAAGGCATTCACCTGAAAGTCAGAAGACCCAGATTCCAAATGACTGAAAATTTGTGTGGTTCTTTGATAGACCACATGATGTATTAATCTCTTTTGTTTTTACCCTTCATCTGTCTTGTTTATTTAGATGAGAAAACTATTCTCTGTTGTCTGGACAGCAGCATGTATGACACAACCTTGATGTCAGCCTGTAAGCACTGCTGCAGCATAGCCAATCCACAGTGAGAAATAATGGTAATAAGATGGAAGAAGAAGAAGCATCCTTATAAAGAACACATACAGTAAAAAGAAAGGCAGTATTATCTACTTATTTTTTGGGACACCAAGGTTTCTGTTTGACAGCTTAATTATTTTCTTGTAAATATCTGGAATTCTAAAGGATATCCTCATATAATGTCCAAGGGTTCATGTTAAGAAAATGATAAAGATGTTTTCTTCTTAAAGTTATATCAGTTGGTTCTGTAAGTAAAACATGTTGCTTTGGCTGCAATGATACAATTCTATCTCTTTTTTTTCTTAGGAAATGAGTTCTTAGCCACGTGATGGTAATAGTGATACACAATGCCTGATCAGGACAAAAAGCTGAAGACCACAGAAAAAGCGGCAGAGAAAAAACCTCATGGGATCTCTGTGAGGTAAAGTATCTGACATCTTACTTTGAACTTCAGCAGGACCCAAGTGGAATTTGCACTAGCTGCCAAAGCAGAATGCTTAATTTGAAATGCAGTATAAACATGACAACTGTTACTCTGGTCACAAAGTTTATTTACACATTTGTTGATTTAAGGCATTCTGGAGAAGCTCTAAATTCTTCTGTATGTAAAACGGGGCCACTAGGCAACACCCGAAAACTTTCTGTCAGTAGCATTGCTGCTCATTAACTTTCTTTACACTTACAGAACTACTTTTATGTGACTATTAACACATGTATTTATGCTATTGTGTTTCTAGGGATTATTCTGATCTTAAAAGACTTCAGTCTCTCTTAAATGTGCAGTTAAGGAATCAACAGGTATTTTCTAATAACTATTATTAAATGCTGTAGAATTGTATAATTAAAATAAGATACTATTATTGTGTTCTATTGTGATTAGACATATTGACAAAATCTTGTGTAGCGAATGTCTTTTTTTTTTTCCAAAGTTATTGCTTCTCTGTTGGACAAATCCCATTTAAAAAGTGTGAAAGAAAGAAACTGACCTGCAGCCCATCCTACTCTGCTATAATTTTTATTTTAACAGAAAAAAATTGCTTTGTTTTGAATCTTGAGCAGGTTTTATCCAGCTATTGTTGCATATAGTCAAATAGCCTAACAGATTAGTTTTCTTCCATGCCCTTCCACAGCTTCATGAGAAGGTAGGCTGAGATATGTTAGTTACAACATGATGAAGAGTGGTAAAGAATGTCAAATAAGATCAACATTTTAACAATAAACAGTTTGTCTTTGGAGAAAAACACTCCAGATAAAAACCTTTGGCATAAATATCAGTGCATGAAACTTACAGGACACAGTAGTCTCTTTCACCTCAGCTCGCGTAGTGAATCTTGTATTTGCCATTTGAAGCAGAGAAAACCAATGCATGATGATGGGTGGGAGTCTTTGGGCTACCAGAACGTTTTCTCCCTTTCTAATCTGTAAAAGGTATGACAAGATGACTTAGGAGTTCAGCTGTGTGAGACGGGAGTTATGCACTCCCTTCTTGGGTAGAGGCATGGAATTGCTTCTTAGCAGTAAGCTGAAATGCTTGAGTTTTACAGCCTAAAAAGAATATGAAGGCTGTGCAATTGTAGAAATAGGACTGGTAAGGAGCACAGATAATGAGCATGTGTTGCAGATTCTATTGAGCTTTACTATTGTAAATTTTAAAAGACACTTGTTCACATGTTATATATCTCGTTTTCTAGCCTTACTCATCAGTTTTCTACCGCATGACTTTTATTTTGCGGGGGGTGATGGGATGTATTTTATAATGTCAAGTAATAGGTCCAAAGTCCAAGTCAGACCTTGAGAAAAGGTACTTTTGCTTGATAACATTCTTATAAAACTTAAAAAGCAGTGTTTGCCTCATGAGCAGTATCCCTTTCCTCCTTAGCTTCCAGCTATACATTTTGAAAACGGTCGAACCAGTGTGACAAGAGCTTGGCAGAATGTTAAAATCAATGAACAAAACCCTCATGGTCAATGGCAAGAATCAACAGAAGCTGTTGAGCTTGAAAACTTTAGGTAAAAAAAATAAAAAGCTAACATGATGGCACTTGTATTTCTGAACATCTTCATGTGTCTAAAGGTTGTTGCAGTGTTGAAGGCCTTTATACTTAGGTATGTTATTTCTACTTTCATGTTAACCCACTATCTGAGATATGAATTGCACATTTTTAACTTTCTAAATCTAACTGTGGGTGTTCCTGCCTTTGTCAGCTTTGTGTACTGTTGAGAGCTAGTATAGTAAATTTTTAAAAAGTAATAGTTTCCTTATTTGGAAAGTTTGTATTATACCATTATAATAGTCCCAAGTTAGGCACAAGGTAGAACATTCTTCTATACTGTTAATGTCATGAAATCTGAAATGGTTTATTCCTTAGGAACTTATAACATTCCTAACATTGCTAATGTCAAGTTTTGGCAATCTACAGTCATCTTGTGGCAAGATAATGAGCAATTCAGCATTTTTTCCTCCTTTAAATCCTCCTTAGTGTGACCTACAAGAATGAGAGGAATTTTAGCAAACATCCCAGCCATAAGCTGTTTCAAGAGATCTTTACATCTTTGGTGAAGAACCGACTTATCAGCAGGTCAGTATATTGAAAACATTATTATACAAGGAGAGTCACTCTTTCTTGCCAAGATGCATGGATAATGTTCCATACAGTTTCAACAATGTATGTGGCATATATGTTTCAACACTAGACCTCTGTATGGAAACTACCAGTTTCAGGTTTCTGCATAATCTCAGTTTTATACAGTCACTTTCGCCTTGCCTTAGAAGACCAAATGCTCGGTCTTTGGAAGAAGGGAAGAAGGAAGGAAGGACTGGCTATATGGTGAAACTTGGATGACTGAAATTCCAACAGCTGCTATGTTTCCTTGATAATTTGTCTATATCTGGTATTTATAGTCTGTGGTTTGCTTTTCGAATTTAATTTTTATTTTACTGATTTTATTAGGGACTGCTGTCTTTATATAGAAAGTGGCTCTCAAAATTCAGATAAGTTTATGCTACTGTTAATTTTGTGTTTGTGTGTATAACAGGATTAGAAAGGGAAAACCCTTTCTTAGCTATTCTCATTTGAACAGAAAAAAGTGAAGACCTTAAAAAAATAGTGCAGACAGAAAAAGGCATTTTCTGGGAAAAAACAAAACAAACAACAACCATAGAATTTCTTTTCCTACACACCAGTGTGTTGTATTTTTCCTTTTTAAGCCCAAACACACCTAAAAACCATCCCAAATGGTACAGAAGCTTAAGGAAGCAATCCTGGAGCATTTAAAGGTATTAAAGTGTAACTGCCAGAATTTACAGAACCACCTAAAAACCCCCACAAAACACATAGTTTACTTAGACCCTTTTCCAGAACTAACTAGGGAACTACGGATCTTTGATTACCTAATTAGCAGTGAGTTTAAGTGACTTATAAATCTGGTACCTCTTTTTTGCAACTGAGCTTTGTCATCTCAGTACCCACTAATGGGATGTCTGTGTCTCAGCTTGATTTGCAAAAACCCTAAGAATTCACACTGTGTCCTCCCAAGTTCTATTTATACATTGTGGCATACCTAGCTCATATTTTGGTTTTTATTTTCTTTGGCGCTTGCTGTTGATGATGGTGATACAGCAAAACTAGCCTCTTGTCTTACAAATCAAAGCGCTTGGGTAAGATCAGAGAAACAAATACATATTAGTAGGCATGTAAAACCCATAAGGTAAGTGCAGTTACTAAGGTGATTTAGTTGCCCTTTGTAAATACTTTATTGTGATGATGTCCTTTCTTTGGAGATACTGCCATTGCATTGTGTCAGAGCCTGTGAAATTGTCACCTTATTTGCATTACATACTTCTGCTGGCATAACTGATGTTGATTGAGGTGCAAGAAAATCACACCCACTTACTGGCATTGCTGTGTCAGCAGAAGTCCTGACTGGTAAGAAAGCTGTGATCAGCTTAGCTTAAGTAGTTTGGATAAGGAATATAACTAAGCAGGCAGAAAAAATCCTGCTGGCATATGCTTTACATACACTGAGGTATCTATTAATGTAAGCGTAACTGTAGCAGAAGGGACTCACAAATAGCCATGCTCAGAAAATTACTGTCCCTGCTTGGAAATGTGACAGATGCATTGCTCTGTTAAAGAAACTAACTTCTGTCAAGAGTCAAAGCTTTTTGAAAGAATAAATTTGTAGAATCACTGTGGTAAGGATCTTCAGGCCACTTTAAAATCTGACCTACAAATTTTCCATACAGGTTGCTGTTTTCTTTCTGTGAAAGTTTTGCACCACTCTAAAGTGGCCAAGTAAGGAACCATACAAAAATGAAAAAAATATAGTATTATTTTGGGCAGCATATTGGCATAGAAGGGCCGATATTTTGTTAGCATGTATTTGTAAAGCATTTATTTTTATCACAATATTTTTAGCTATTGGCGTTGTTCCCAATTGCAAATGATAAAAATGGAAGAGAACTGCCACATCCCATAGACTTCTTCCAGTCCTTGGAAGCTCGCCCAGATACTACAGATTCTGTCCTCTTAGTTAAAACAACAGAAATAGTGCCACTGAGATATTTTATGTTTATTTTAAATAGGAAAATGGGGCTATACACCTTCAAGAGACAATGGAAGTAGCGATTCTGCTACTGGTATTTTATGCAGGTTTACTGCCCCTGGATGCTTTGTGCAAATCTGAGTTGTGTTTTCTGCCAAGGCTTGTGCTGAGGAATTGTGTGGAGAAATATAAAGGAGGAAGTTTTATTTGGAAGCATAATACCATACCAAGGGCATTTGAACTAAATAAATTATTCCAAGGACTAATAGTATTAGTTTTTAATTGCCCAGGATAGATTGCAGTAATTAAACAGAATATTTCATATCTCGCTATTTTTATTTCTGTAGAACCCATATTTGTATGTACGTGTATTTTGGGCACTGAAGTTTGATATGTGGTTTCTTGGTGATTTTGCCTTTTTGTGCGCTGGTCCAAACACTTAAAGTAAGTTTATATCAAAGCATGATATCAGTTTGTGCATGTACTTTCCTGAATCAGGTCACTGACAATAAATGATGGCCTGGCAATGGTCATATAATGAAATAAGTTTATTTAAAGCTGTTACTGTGTTTCAATATAAGTGGTATTAAAAGTTCTGTAGTATAGTATGTTGTACTATACTATAGTAGAACTGTTGTAGGTCACTTACCTTCTAGTCAATTCCTGAAATCAAAGTGTTTTTTGACATGTTTTAACACTTAAAATGCATTTGGTTTACTCATGGAATATTTCTTTTACAGGGAATGGGTTAATCAAGCTTCGTCCATCCATTTTCTTAGAGTATTAATCTGTCTGAGATTATTAATAAGGGATCCATGCTATCAGGTCAGTATACCAAAATACTGTTTCTTGCTTGGATAAAGGAATGCACATAAGCATCATGCATGTGACTTGTGTTGTTGCATGTGTATAAAAATGTATGTTCTTATATGCATGTACCTATATTTCTATATGTGAGGATGTGATTTGCAAAGATTACAAGAGTGAATTTGCACTGTTAGTGAATAACTTGCTCGAGTTCTTATATTCCTCATGTAGGGTCTGTTGTTGCTAATCTTAACAAAGAACCTGTAAATCTCTATAACAGATGGCTTGGTCGTTGCTTTGAGCCTTAAACCCTGTGCTTGACTTTAACATGTACATATGTAAAATTCCCATAATATAGTAAGTTAAGAAAACTGAAAGCTGCCTATTCCTCCTAGCTGCCTGATGTTCTTAACTAAAACCAAATAGCTTTCAATTTTATTCTGGCTATTATATTCACTATTCATAGGACTAAGCCTCAGACATCTGTTAAGATATTTGTGTATTTTTTTTCTGTGTTCCAAAGCTTATACTGTTTTTCCAGTTTTAAAACCTTTAAAACTTCACTTCTGTGTTTTAATTTGTCTATGTATTCTAAAATATTCTGAACTCTGAAGGTGCTACATATCTCCAGAATTCATTGACTTCAACCACTGGAATTAAGTTTTCTCAACATCCATAACAAACAGAGCATTTATGTTCTAGTGTTCTTTCATTCTAGTGTTTTCTTTATTTTTGCCTTTAAAAAATTTTTTTAAAATGTTTTTTCTTTTTTATTAGGAAATGCTCCACAGCTTGGGTGCTATTGAAAATCTAGCTGAGGTAGAGTTCCTTATAGTGCTTTTGTCCGATATGTTGCATGTCAGATCATTACAGTGTACATTAATTCTTGGTTTATGGAAAGAAGTGAGTCCATTCCTCTGCACATAATCAGTTGATGTGGGGGTTTTCTTTTCACTAGTGTACAAAGAAACTGTCCTTATAATATAGCAGTATTAACCCAGGTCTTTTAGTTAAGAGACTTAAATCCCTCCTGAAGTGGGAGGAGAATTAGAAAAATCAGCACAATTGTTTCAATCAGGAGAAAAGAATGAGTAAGGTCACCTTGAACTGTAGCAAATGATTCTTCAAAAGTAAAAGTGTAGTGATATAATGTTGAAACAGGTTTAAATTTGGGGACTACAGCACTTTTGCATTACGAATCATGATTGTTACTGCTCTGTGTTAATACTGCTTTACTTCTTGGTTTCTAATACTTATCAGTGCCAAGTTAGCAGTGAGATTTGACATATCATGAATATCTGAAATTCTTTGGAGTTTTCTTTCTAGAAAAAAATTATTTGCTATAATCTTTATAACAAATGTGTCACTCTAGAATGTAGTCATCAGTCAATATTTATGAAGCCACCTGTATTTAAGAGAACCCATAATGCATTTTCAGCCCTTTGGTCAGATAGTCACCTGTTTGAAACATCCCTAAAGTTGCAGGAGTTAAAGGTTGCTAGTTTGCAATGGATATGGTTCCCACAGGAACTGCTTGGCATTTCCAATGTCGCATGTCATTAATGGTTAGTCATACTTTTTGAGGAGCTTGCAGACTGCAAAATGCAGCGGCCTGCTGAGACATTGGCAACATCTGCAAGTGTCATCCCCAGCAGCAGGAACCGAAATTGTGTAATTTATAATCATTTTTACTATGCATGTTGCTGGCATAGAGAATTTAAAAAGACATGAGTTGCAATTTTTATGATTTGCAGACTTCTAGGGAACTTAATCTATTCTATGTAGCATTAAAACTTTATTTTTTTTTTTACTTTTTGAGCAGTTTCAGATGAAAAAAGCTGTTCTCATTTTAAAGTGTTTTGGGATGTTTTAGTAGAAAACACTAGTTATTACTACCAATATTACTTTGCATAGTAGTATCCAACTCCTGAGTTTTCTTTCTAAATTATGTGCTGCTGCTGTAGCTCTTGCCTCTCTGTACCATTTACTTGAAACTGTGGTAATTTCCCCAGTGTTCTGTAAATTTCAAAATGCCACCAAAAGTAAGAGCAACATATAAGTGATGCTGAAACTTACATAATGATTTTGTGCCCTAACAAACATGACATGCCTGTGGCAATTCTCATTTCCTGGAAAATATGTTTGACCAGGAAGTTCTTAGGGTTATTAAAAAAGAGTGACCACCATTTCCCACCAGTTAGCTATGTTCAAAATCACTGTTAGCTGTTCCAAACAGTGCCCAACAGTAGATGCTAAGGGAAAAGTCTGAGAGCAGAAACATGAAGTGATAATTTGCCAGAAAACTCTTATCAACCTGTAGCAGCTTGCAAAGAAGGGAATTTGGCCCTAGAAGTAGGGTCATTGTATTCGATAGTCTTCATTAGATCTCCCTCTTGTGGAATTTTACACTTGCTATTTGAATTCTCATGCTTCCTGATCTCTACTGTTCCCTGACAAGTTTTTACCTTTCTTTTTGTGAAACTGATGCATCACCTACAGGCTATTTCCGTGTATTACACTCCAGGTCTATGAATTCTTAAAACTTTGTTTTTTCCCCCCTACTCGTAGTATATGGAAACAGTAGCAAATGGCTATCTTGATTACGGAGAAGAGCAGCATAATGTAGACAAGTTGGTCAACATGACATGTAAGTGTTAAATTATAAGGACACTTAAAACTTTTTGTGTGAGGCTTAACAGGTTTAAAATACTTGAGATGGTCACTACATAGGAAGTTACTAGATTTACTGTAGACATCATCAAATGAGTGAAAACTGAAATTGCTGTGGAAAAGCACATCTTGGTTTTGTACATAAGAAGTATTTCTTTAAGAAATTACTGCCTTTTATGCACTGAAATAACAGAGTAAAATGAGCTGGTCATGGTTTGAAGAACTGATACAGTGTTTATTATTTGATTAGTAAAATGAAAAATATTAAGTGCTAAAACTTCAATTTATGTGACTTCCTTTGTTCCATAGACATTTTCCAAAAGCTTGCTGCTGTTAACAGTCAAAGAGAATGGGTTATGGCAAGCAGAGCACATAAAGTAAGTGTTTTATAAAATTCTAATTATAGCAAATTAACTACGTAACTGAGTGACTAATGCTTTTCAGACTTGATCTAGGTGAGAGTAAATTTCTTACCTTGTCAAGCTTGTAAAGTAAGGTAATCTCAGTTCTATGTTTTACAGAAATATGAGTAGTAATTGTTTCTTGTATGTAAGCTAATTGCCCTGATGTATGGTTATTGGTTGCTTGAGATAAATATATCATAAATGTTTGGACTAAACTCCTTCATATAAAAATTAGTACTCATATTTACACTGTCCTGAGCTACACATTACTATGATACAAATAGTTTCATATATTTTAAAAATAGAAACACATTTTTATTTTTACGTAGATTACTGCTATGATTTTTCAGTTATGAAGTGTTCTGTGTCCAAATGGAATAGTGACAACCTAGACATCCCTACACATTACTCAGTCTAAGGATCTGTACTTAACTGTTGCTGATTTACGGCCAAACTAAGAAACAATAGAGATGATAATCAGCTAACTAGTGCTTTGTGATTCCATTATTCTGCAGTAAAACATTTGCAGTTGTGATCAGATAGTAGCACAGAACATATTTTTAGAGAATCTAAACAAATATGAAGTTTACTTTTGTCCTGGGTTCAGCAGACAAAATATTGACAGAATATAATGCACAACCTTAAATTACATACAATATTGTTTAAATATAAGCTAAAAATTAACTTTTTGCTTCAGAAGGCCTTAATTTAGAGTTCCATAGTGTTTTACGCAAGAAGAAATTTTTACAATGGTACATTAAGTTGGACAGTCAAGGGAGATACTAATTGCATTTGAGAATAAACATCCTTGCTTGTCCTAAGACTGGGTGTGTTCCAAGAGTTTAAATGTATATTAAAGTGTACTTTATAAGTTCCTAAGATTTTTAGTATATTGTGCAACAATTTGGTGTCTTAATTTGACTTTTCAATAAATAGTTATTGTGTGCATGAGTAGTAAAAGGAAAGAATGTAATTTATATTTATTTATCTTGTTTCATGTTTCATTTTCCAGACCCTGGTAAATTTGTTATCTGCCAGAGACAGCAATGTGCTTTTAGGTGCCCTCCTTGCTCTGACTAGTCTAGCAGAAAGGTAGGTTCAACTCGTATGCTGTAGTTCACAATAAGCATTTTGATGTTATCTCTTGAACAATAGTAAAACTGCTGTTTCTGAGAAAGACTTTGTTTTTTTTTTCATTCCAAAATGTGGCCTTGTTCTGTGGAGATCTATGATAAGTGCTTAATTTTGTACTGATGTAATAAAGTGAAGTCTTCGCAGCAAATTTCTTGTTCATGTGGAGGACTTTTAAAAGGCTGGAGTCACACAACCTCTGTTTTCAATCCCTATGCAGGATTCTGGAATTCTTACCGACTTCCTGTATATAAAAATCTTTTATGCTGACCTTAATACAACAGTGCCTCAGAATAACCAGCAAGAATACTGTTCAGTATAGTAAATAATGAACGCATACACTCAAATCTGTGTATATGTATCCCCTGTTCACTAATGTTTATTTTTAAATAGAGAGTAGGACTTTTTTTTCCTGGTGTAGAGGGGAAAAATGTAAAAAGAAAATACAGCATCTTTCATTCTTAGCATTTTTATAGAAGTTACTGCTTCTGCATTATTGTGCTGCTGACTTCCAGATTTCTACAACAATTTTATCTTTTAAATGAAAAATTATAAGGAAAATTACAAAATTGAAGAGCATACATACAATTCCTTGAGATCAGTAGGAATTTATTTATGAGATTTCACTGGATTTTCTCATTTCCTAAATTTCTTTTATTCTACTAGAGTTCATTTTTTTAAAAAATGATGTTATACATTAATTTTTAACTTCCATTTAGCTTTCTTCACAGAATTAAATGTGTTATATTTGAACTGGGCAGGAAAGTGTTTGGAGTATATTATAAATATTTATGTAAATTTGGTTGATTAAAAAAATTTCTAGTAAGAAACAAATGAAATGAACATTTGTTTCTTTACTTTTATGCATTCGCACTTTTTTGTATTGGGAAAATTGGATATTGTTGCATGGTCACTCTTGACACGGCATATATTTACGCCTTTAAATATTTGTGTGTACAGTATGATATTATTACTTAAGACTTGAGAACAAAATAACTGATCAAATGTATAAGGAGGGACGCTAAAAAGCAATGTGGTTTTTTTTTTTTAAATACAATTTCATTTCATATAAATGCCAGGAATAATCAATTTGTAGTCCAGAATGTAGGGAGAAGATAAGTGAGCTCAGCATTGTTGAGAACTTGCTGGTGATACTGCGTGAATATGATTTGCTTTCTAAAAGGTGAGACTTCGCTTGTAGAGTAATTGATTTTAAATTTATTTTGACTTTTTCGTTTAGAGACATGTTTATTTAGAGGAATCATTTAATGTGCCACTTTAATATACTCAAGGTAAAGTTCTGATGTGTGTATTTTGAATCAGATACCGATACAACAAAGTCTTTTCTAGTAGTTTTGTTCCAAGCTGTGCCCCCTCTTTTCACTGATGGCCTACAATGCAGTGCAAATAATTTGTTGTGTTACCATAAAGTGATAGCAGGTGCTTTGGAGTGGTAGCATGTCCTTTTTGCTCCTGGCAGACCTGAGTGATTAGATAGAAATCACAGCTCCTGGGATGCCCAATATAAACTAGTGAAAAAATTGCAATACAAATAGCTGTTGCAGTTTATGGCAGAGGTTGGGTCAGACCTTTTAGTTAGAAAATCATAAAGGTTCTTTCAGTTCTTTAGCTAAGACTGCAAGCCGAGCATAGAGTATCTGCGTTTCAGTAAGAAACCAAAAGACCCTCAAATTTGATAATACGTCACATATTTATCACACTTAAAACTATTTCTTAAATTTCATGCATAATTATTTGATGCATGTAAATTATAATACATATGACTAAAGATAAAGGAATTGAACATAGCAAAAGATTTTATTCAGTTTCTGAGTCTGAAATGCTTTAGATTATATGTAAAACAAAAGTTTGTTCTAAAATTGGAATTTGAGTGTAGACAGGAAATGGTTGAAGTTCAAAGCTATTTAAGAATAATCTTTAAATTAATATGTGAATTTGAATTGTTATGTTTCATCAAACACACATACAGTTTTATTTGCTTCAACTGGAAATGGAAATCTCGAACCCTATTTCTGTGCAAAGTTCACCGTAATTGGGGTGAAGTTAATGAAAATCTTGTATAATATTTTGAAATGATATATCCAATCCCCTTTCTAAACCTAGTATTCAAAACATACTAGAGAAGAATCACAAATATTTGTGGAATTATTCCAATTCCATAGATAGACTTTGCAAGTTAATGCCATCAGTGCTCCCAGTAGCATTAATGCCATTAAGAAGGTGGTACCTCAGATGACTGCAGTCCACCTGGCCACCTCCCTTCCTGACTGTGTATGCTTGGCTGCCTATGCTGATAGCCAAACTCAGAGTAAATATAATTTTATCACTTCTGAAAGTTGACCTTTTTATTTTTTTTTACAGTGTTTTTGCAGTTTACAGTGACTTTAAGCAGTTTTTCTTAACTCCTTTGCTTTTCATGATTGTTATTATGGGAGGTCTCTGTTCACATTTGCTGTGGTTTTTTTCCCCCTTTGCTAACTGACAATATGAAGTAATGATTGAGTTATTGTTAAAAGTGCTTGATGATTTCTTTTTTTTAGGCTCACAGCAGAGTTGTTACGTCTCCTCTGTGCAGAGTCACAGGTCAAAGAGCAAATAAGAATGTATGAGGGAGTTCCAGTCTTGCTCAGTTTACTCCATTCTGATCATATAAAACTTCTATGGAGTATAGTTTGGATTCTGGTACAGGTTTGTGAGGATCCTGAGGCTAGTGTGGAAATTCGGATTTGGGGTGGAATCAAACAGCTCCTTCATATTTTACAGGGGTAGGTTTTCAGTCCTCAGCATTGTGGCAATTATATGAGACTGTTTCATATTTTATGATATATTTGACCAAGTGCTGTTTTATCAAGTAGCTTCTTTGTGTTGTTCAGCTGTATGTGATGTCTGCAGAAATTATGAGGCTATTTATATCATAATGATTAATTAGTGTTTTTTTTTTTTAGCTATGCGGATTTCATTGTTATCTAAAATGGTTTTAATATTTTCACTGTATAAAGTAAGCAATGAATAATGATAAATGTCATTACTGCCTAATTAGA
This sequence comes from Neopsephotus bourkii, assembly GCF_033783945.1. Lineage (NCBI taxonomy): Eukaryota > Metazoa > Chordata > Aves > Psittaciformes > Psittacidae > Neopsephotus > Neopsephotus bourkii. Next base: position 2,012,879 of record NW_026901618.1, read on the forward strand.
TTTCCTATTAATCAGACACGTATTTCATGAGCTAGAATAGTGAATATAATTGATGAATGTGGTAAAGGAATTTTATGTTTAGAGGCTTGTTTGCTTTTTCAAAGTGTATTAGCTATTTTAGTGGAAAACCTCTGAATCTTTAGAACTTCAGAAATAGTTAAGGAAGATATGTTAAGCCTTTTTTTTTACACTGCAATTTGTTTTGATTTTTTTCTTTCAGGGACAAAAATCTTGTTTCTGATCGCTCTTCAGTTGGAAGTCTATCCAGTGCTAATGCAGCAGGGAGAATCCAATATTTTCATTTGTCAAATGATTTGAGTCCTGATGAGATGCAAGAAAATACTTTCTCCCTTCAAGCAGGTAGGTTTATATGGCCTAATCCTCTTTCATGTGTGTACTTACACTTGCACAAAGGTATTATAAATATTTCAAATTTGAAATTGTAAAACTTGATACCTGCTTTGGGGAGCAGGAGCACCAAGTCATCTGTGTTTATTTCCAACTGTGGAATACCAGTACATGTTTTCAAAAAGCACACTTTTTCTAGAAAGAAGTAAAGGATAAAGTACTAAGTACATAAAGATTTATTTCACCTGTAAAAATATCTGAAACATATATATATATATATATATATTCAATTTTGTAGCCTGAGATCATTTTTATTTCATCATATTTTTGCCTCTGTTTAAACTTACTATGTGTCATGGTGCAAAACCAGCCAGTAACTCAGCACCATGAAGCTGCTCACTCACTCCCTCCTTCTGCCTCCCTGGGCAGGATAAAAAGAATAAAAAAGAATGTAAAACCCAGCCCGATCCAAGTAGTGATCTGCCCTTCTGGGTAACTCCCCCCAGTTTATATACTGGGCATGACGTGCTGTGGTATGGAATACCCCTTTGGGGTTTGGGTCAGGTGTCCTGTCTCTGCTTCTTCCTGGCTTCTTGTGCCCCTCCTCACTGGCAGAGCATGAGAGACTGAAAAGTCCTTGACTGGGTAAGTGCTACTGAGCAACAACTAGAACATCGGTGTGTTAAGGAGGGGGGGAGTGACTGTGCAGCTGGATGGGCATTTGGCCGTTAGCTAATGTTAACCCACCATACTATCTGAATGTCTGTTTGAATCTGGCCCTAAATGTTACATCTGAATTTTTATTCTAGCCTGTTGTGCAGCAATTACTGAACTGGTGCTCAATGAGACTAACTCTTACCAGGTTGTACAGGTAAGAAGATGTTATTCAATAAAGTAAAGCATTAGAGCTTATAATTTGACTTAATTGTATTAAGTTGTCACCATAATTTAATTAACAAAATGCATTTGAAAGGTATGGGAAAATATGACATTCTATAACTTCAGTATCTCTGTTTCTTTATACATTTGCACACAGAGACATAGACAGAAGATACCAACATATGTATCTAGTTGTCTGGAAGAAAGACAGCCTTGTTCAGGCAAGGTTAATTTTGGCATCTCTTGCCATATTCAAAATAGGATACTAAATAAGAGTAATAAGGGAATTAACTGAGAGATAAAAATTCTGAATTTCAGGAAGTTTATTAAAACAAAGTCTGTGGAGCTTATATTGGCATGTTGTTGTTTCACAATTTGTGTTTTCTTCAGAGTATTTATTTCTGGCATAACTTCTGCACTCTATCCCCAGGGTTGTGTTTTTAAACCTCATTTAAAATGTAATATTTAAATCAGGTAGAACCTATGGTTCTGTAAACTGTTCTGAAAATCCTTGGTGTGTATTCCAGACATAGACAAAGACACAAATATATAGGACATTAATACCAGCTGATAGCTGTATCCAGCTCTCATACTTTAAATGTAAAGTTGGTGATCAAAGCCTTCAAGTTAGCTTATAACCCAGTTAGAGGTATTCCTAGGAGAATCGAGAGAACAAAAAGCTCTATATATGACCAGGAAAGAAGTTCATATATATCAAAACTGTTGGTTCAGAGGAAAGGAATGGAAGCAGGTCTGGGGAAAATAAAAGGAAGTATTTTCTGTATATCTTTAGCACTACAATTGCCAATAACCATACTCATTTAGACTTATTTAAACTGGGTAAGTTTTGAAAACAATATAACTCCTGGAGGACTTGGGAAGTAAAAGGCTGGTTTTAATACAGTTTTTCTGCATTGCTGTAGCAATCCTTTGAGCTTGTAATTTAGGTGTGCTATAGGATGTTGAGAACTTGTCAGTTGGTATTAGCTTCTGATTTATCTGAAGTAACACTTTTTTATTTGTGTGCTATGTATACATATTGACCTTTTTCTGTTTACAGGCGAATGGAATATATATAATAGCAAAGCTGATTTTACCAAAGAAAGAAAGAAATGCTGAAAATGCTAATTTATTACAGGTAGTTCCTTGTATCCAATTATCATTGCATATTGAAATCCCCAAACAGTCTCTGAGATTTTTTTTTTATTATTCTAAATTTATTTTAAAGTGCAGTAAAAAAAACAATCTTACTTAAAGGGTGGAAAAAATCCCAAGAAAACAAAACCTGGAATAACAAATGTATCTGCTTAAATAGTGACTCAGTTTCTGGTGCTGTGTTCTGATCTACTTTGTTTCTGGCACTTCATATAGTGTAAAGGAAAATGAGTATTTTTCTTGTGATAACCTTCCCACCACTTTTTCAGGCTGTACAGCGTCAGGATTTCTTTTTAGTGTCTTGATCTTCATTGAAAATCACTGTAGATTTGACACTATACTAATATCTGTTTCATTCTGAAGAATCTTGCTGTTGCTGTTAAATAAAATACATGAAAACATTGCATGAAGTAGAGCAAATTTAAATGTAGGATAAATAGAGAGCTAATGAGAGTGGTTTGGGGGTTTGCCTGTCAATACCTCCATAAATGTACTGGTTTGTGTCAACTTAGGCTAAAATTTATCAGTGGTAATTATCTGATAGCTCTTTTCCACCGCCTGTGAAATTATGTTGGTGTCTCTGAGCTATAGGAAAGTAGTGGTCTAGGGTTCAAGGATGAACACAACTGCTGCTGCTCCAGTTGCCCTTCTCTGGGCAAATGTGAGGTCCTTAGCACAAATGAATGCAGTCAGGTTCCTGTTTCTCCCCTGCTCTTTATTCAGGTGTAGCCCTACACTAACAGGGCTAAATAGCTACTCACCTATTTTATCAGGTAGACATACCTGGATTGCAAGGAAAGGCATTTCCACAAACAGAAAAATAACTCATTGTAGTGACATCTTTCTCTTTCCAGTTCTAGATTAGGGTTGGAGTGCAGATTCGGTGCAGCAGGTACCTTTCTTCTGCAGTGAGGTTTGATAGTGCATTTCAGTTAAATCAGCTTAAGGATGAGATGAATAAAAACCTCCTTAGAAGCTAAGTGAAACTAACATGGAGTCTAATAAACTGGAGCATATGCTCATTACAGTTGCCTCATGCAACTGCAAGGAGCTTAATTGTGCCTACCATGGTTTAGATTCCAACAGGATGTGTTGGAATTAAATCACAGAAGATAATAAGCAACTGCAGTTGTGTTAAATATTAAGCTGTGTGAATTAATAGTGGACTCAATGATCACATATGAAGACAAAATCTGTGTCAGGCAAACAATAAGAAATGTATTTTTTCACAAGAGCTTGTTCAGATTCTCACCCTGTTATCTGTATTGCCTTAATCATTGTTACTGCTGTGCAGTACAGCTGCAGCTACTGGAATACGCTTTTTTGAATTTCATAGGTATTTTTCTTAGAATTCTTGCAGTGCTGGTGTGGTTTCTCTACTGCTCCATTGTTTTGTGTTTTCAATGATTAAATTTTAGTTTCTTTCTGCTGTAATTCCTTAGTGATCTTAGTTCAGTATTTTAAGGGTAACTGTGGTATCAGTCATTTGTTCTGCATATGTACCATATATAAAAATCATTATGCCTTAACTGAAGCAAATTAACAAATGTTAATTATAAATCTAGTACACACACAGTACTAGAATGTTAATACCATATACAGAATGTTAATTATAAATCACATAGTACTAGTGTGAGAAAGATGAATATTAATCACTGTTTAAAATATCAATTTCATTATTAATTTATTATCATTTCCCTTCACTGATGGGTTTTCTACAGTAAGATCTATGTGTAGTCTCTAAAATGAAAGACTTTCAGGGTGGCAACTGTGGCCCAGATAGTCTGGTTTATTTTGTACAGCTAAGCCGTGGCTGTGATGCTCAGTGGAATGTCAGACATCATAACATCCCAGTCTTCTCTTGTGATGAGGGAGTATACTTTGGATTAAAAAGAAACGTTGCCTGTAAAAGAGACAGCTTCGTAGCAGCATTAACATACATTCCTTTTCTGTAAAATTTTAGGTATCCTGCTTCCTTCATCAGTAGCATTTGGCCTTTGTTTCCTTCATTTAATGCATTTTCTATATATTGAAAGATCTCTTATTTTTTTTTTTAACATGGGGATTAATTCTGCAGTTAGCACTAAGACACGATTGCCATTGCCTAAATAGGGGTTATCGCACTGGACTGCAGCAGTGTTTTAGTCACTGATGCAATAAAGTAATTCTGAATTATACTAGAGGCGTTTAGTATTTGCATTGTTTCAGGTATCAATACCTTATTTCACTTTGGCTTACTTTATACCATCATGTTTGTTTGGTCAGCCATACATGTGCCATACTATTGACTCTTGGTAAATGGGGTTAAAGATGAGTTGCATAAAAACATACTTACTTTACAAATAAAAAGAGATGATTAAGGCTTAAATCTTCCTCAGCCTGTTCTATAGCTTTAGTCACCCACTTTCCCCCACCCCCCTTCCCGCCCTTTTTTTTCCCCCTGATAAATGGCTCTGCCTCCTTTTAAATTACAGGAAAAACTTAATACATTTTTACTCTCTTCATTATCAGGTTAGTATCATAATCTGTCTAGTCATTTAAGTACAAAGTTTACTACCATGGGAAGTCAAGGGGAATCCTTGACTTTTATTCAGTGGCTTTTCCAATTATGTATAAATTTCTCATTAATTGAAATATTTTCCTGCCGTAGTGTTACGCTTTCAGAGCCCTGAGATTTCTCTTCAGTATGGAAAGAAATCGGCATATCTTTAAAAGGTATGTTAACAAAATGTTTTGTGAAGCTCCTTTTTAAGATAGTTGTTCAAAAGTTGTAAATCCAATCAGAAAGACAAGTTTTTTAAATGTTATGTATTTTCAACAAGAAGAAATAGTAGAAATAGGTCAAATTCTGTCCTTCCCAGAGTTTCAATTCACCATTCCTGCACTGTATCAGTGAGAGCTACAAGATACAGATGCTCAGTGAGGGGCTTCTATTGTATGCATGCCCGAGAACCTAGCTCTTCAGGGGTTCCTATGCATTACAAGAAGGAACTCAGAAAAACTGACAGCAAGCATAATATAATATAAAAGAAGAAAAAAAAAACCACAAACCACAAAAATGACTGGAAATTTGGGAGGTGGATTGACTTTAAAAAGGCTTACATTTGTTTGGACAACTGGTATATAAATATCCAAACAATGGAGGCTGAAGTCTGACTTTTGATAGGTCCTTTAACTTCTGTGTACGTAATCATAGAATCACAAAATGTTTTGGTTTGGAAGGGCAGAGACACCTTCCACTGCACCTGGTTGCTCTGCATAGGTATGTATAACCTTCAAAGTTTTTTTCCTTAGGATACCATCATTCCTATGTAATGATAGAGGATTAATATCTGAATAGATCAGTAAAAATTAAGTGCATTATTTAGCATGTTCTAAAGTAAGTTGAAATAATAAACACTGAAAAGTCTATGCTATATATTAATAGCCACTATACACTGTTTCTAAAGTAAATTAAAATGTAAACCTTTGTAGACTTTTCCCTACTGACTTGTTTGAAATCTTCATTGATATTGGACATTATGTGCGTGATATCAGTGCTTATGAAGAGTTGGTATCAAAGCTAAATTTATTAAAGGTAAGTAAGAACCTTTGTAAAAAGCTATAGTCTTTGCACTTTCTTATCACAAGAAAGGCATGACATTCTTCTATTTATTTACTTGTAATTTAATTTATAACCAGGAAGATGAATTCAAGCAAATTGCTGAAAGTATTGAGAGCATGAATCAGAATAAGGCACCTACAAAACACATAGGCAATTATGCAATTTTAGAGCACCTTGGCCGTGGAGCTTTTGGAAGTGTATATAAGGTAAACTTATCTTTTGGTATTTACAGGTTTGGGGGGAGGAGTGGGTCTAATACTTCTTTTAGGCAATACTGTTGTTCTGGTTTCAGCTGGGCTAGAGTTAATTTTCTTTCCAGAAGCTGGTGCAGAGTTTTGGCTTTAGTCTGGGACCAATGCTGATAACACACCGATGTTTTAGTTGTTGCCCAGTAGCACTTACCCCAATCAAGGAATTTTCAGTCTCTCATGCTCTGCCAGTGAGGAGGAGCACAAGAAGCCATGAGGAAGCAGAGACAGGACACCTGACCCAAACTAGCCAAAGGGGTATTCCATACCGTAGCACGTCATGCGCAGTATATAAACTGGGGAGAGTTACCCGAAAGGAACCGCCCACTTCTCGGGTTGGGCTGGGTATGTCAGCAGGTGGTGAGAAATTGTTTCATGCATCACTGCTGTTTACTTCCTTTTTCTTCTCCTTTCTCCTCTCTGTTTTATGTTCTCTCTCCTTGATATTTCTCTTATCATTATTATTATTAATAGTATTATGTTCGACCTTAGTTACTGGACTGTTCTTATCTCAACCTATGGGGTTTACACTCTTTCTATTCCCCTTCCCATCCTGGCTGGAGGGGAGAAGTGGGGGGTGAGCAAATGGCTGTTTGGTGCTTTGTTACTGGCTGGGCTTAAGCCATGACAGCCATCCTCTGAATTTCAGTAGGGGAATGCAGATGCAAAGATGACTTTGTGGATCTGCTGTTAGTATTTGCTGTAATTTTGTTTGCCCCTTCTTGTATTTGTAAGATTGACCAGTGTATCTCTTAGGTTTCTTACTTTCACTTTCTCTTAATTTCTTTCTACAAACAGAATTTCTGTCTATTGCAGAGGCTAAATAATCTGTGTAAAAATTCAAGTATGTTTTATCTGAAGGGCAATACTGGCCACAGATAATGTTACCTCAAACACAAAGTGTACTGCTTACCTGTACTGTAGGACTCAGTTCATATGGCCAATCACATCATGTACAGAAAAAGCTAGGATTGTAACTTTTGTGAGTCAGGTTTGGACTCTAATAACTGATCTGGCAGCCATAATAATATCCTTTCTATCCCCGCCCTATATTAACTTTACAAGGGTTTTGATTTTTTCACAGGTTAGAAAGCATAATGGACAAAATCTCCTGGCAATGAAAGAAGTCAATTTACACAATCCAGCATTTGGAAAGGACAAAAAAACCAGAGACAGCAGTGTAAAGAACATTGTCTCTGAATTAACCATCATCAAAGAGCAGGTATGTCTCATGACCTCTAGTTTCATTTGTGAGCATTCTGTTGTTAGCTTTATTAACTGTGAATTCTTATATGAAAAGCTGCCTGGCAGAAAAGACCCTGGGGGTGTTGTCTGACCATTGGCTGACCCAGCTTGTGCCCAGGCAGCCAAGGCAGCCAGGAGCATCCTGGTCTGTATCAGCAATAGTGTGGCAGCAGAGCCAGGGCAGTGATCATCCCCCTGTACTGGGCGCTGGTGAGGCCGCACCTCAAATCCTGTGTTTGGTTCTGGGCCTCTCACTACAAGAGGGACATTGAGGTGCAGAGCAGGTCCAGAGAAGGCCAATGGAGCTGGTGAAGGGCCTGGAGCATGAGTTTGATGAGGAACGCTGAGGCAACTACTGGTGTTTAATCTGGAGAAAGGAAGGCTCAGGGGAGACTGTTTTGCGCCCTACAACTGCCTGTGAGGTGGGCATTGGTCTCTTCTCCCAAGTAAGAAGCAACAGGACAAGAGGTAACAGCCTCAAGTTGTGCCAGGAAGGGCTCAGGCTGGATATTAGGAAATATTTCTTCACCAAAGGGGTTGTCAAGCACTTGAACAGACTGCCCAAGAAAGTTGAGTCACCATCCCTAGAGATACTTAAAAGACCTGTAGGTGTGGTGCTCAACACATGATTTAGTGGGACTTGTCAGTGCTAGGTTAATGGTTGGACTTGATAATCTTAAAAGGTCTTTTCCAACATAGTTGATTCTATGATTCTATATTGCAGTGCTTCCAGCTGCTGTTACTATTTTTGTCTGACCACTACACTATTATCATAGAATCATAGAATAGTTGGGGTTGGAAAGGACCTTAAGATTATCAAGTTCCAACCCCCCTGCCATGGGCAGGGACACCTCACACTAAACCATATCACCCAAGGCCTCGTCCAACCTAGCCTTGAACACCGCCAGGGATGGAGGATTCACAACCTCCCTGGGCAACCCATTCCAGTGCCTCAGCACCCTTACAGGAAAGAATTTCCTCCTTATATCCAATCTAAACTTCCTCTGTTTAAGTTTTAACCCATTACCCCTTGTCCTATCACTACAGTCCCTAATGAAGAGTCCCTCCCCAGCATCCCTATATGCCCCCTTCAGATACTGGAAGGCTGCTATGAGGTGTCCACGCAGCCTTCTCTTCTCCAGGCTCAACAGCCCCAACTTTCTCAGCCTGTCTTCATAGGGGAGCTGCTCCAGTCCCCTGATCGTCCTCGTGGCCCTCCTCTGGACTTGTTCCAACAGTTCCATGTCCTTTTTATGTTGAGGACACCAGAACTGCATACAATACTCCAAGTGAGGTCTCACAAGAGCAGAGTAGAGGGGCAGGATCACCTCCTTGGACCTGCTGGTCACACTCCTTTTGATGCAGCCCAGCATACGGTTGGCTTCCTGGGCTGCAAGCACACACTGAAGCTGGCTCATGTTCATTTTCTCATCAACCAACCCCCCCAAGTCCTTCTCCACAGGGCTGCTCTGAATCTCATCTCTGCCCAGCCTGTAGCTGTGCCTGGGATTGCTCCGACCCAGGTGTAGGACCTTGCACTTGGCATGGTTAAACTTCATGAGGTTGGCATCAGCCCACCTCACAAGTGTGTCAAGGTCCCTCTGGATGGCATTCCTTCCCTCCAGCGTATCAACCGAACCACACAGCTTGGTGTCATTGGCAAACTTGCTGAGGGCGCACTCAATCCCACTGTCCATGGCAGCGATGAAGATGTTGAACAAGACCAGTCCCAACACCGATCCCTGAGGGACACCACTCGTTACTGGTCTCCAGCTGGACATTGAGCCATTGACCACAACTCTTTGTGTGCTGCCATCCAGCCAGTTGTTTGTCCCCCTTTTACCTGAATGCTGTCACTTTGAAAACCTTTTTACTGTAGCATTAGCAGCAGAGCAGATGCCTGTTAGTAAAGATTCTTACTTCCTTTTTTGGTGGTATTTGAACTTTTCAGGGATTCTTTAAATTAAGGTCGTGATAGAAAACTGATGAGTCTTTGTTCCATTTAATGAATCCTGGGGCTTAAAATACGAGAAGGTGGTATTTTTTGTAATTGAAAATTAAGACCCCAGAGTGATCATTAGTGTTCTTAGGCTAAGAAAACCAATACTTTGATACAGGTGTAATTGTAAACTCAAACTTCATTTGCTCTTTCAATTATTAAGGGAAGAGTAGACAGGAATCATGCTGTCTTTTCCTCCTGGTTGTTCTTGTAATGTGCAACACTTCTCTGTTTGGGAAAATTAATGAAGGTCTACTGCACTGCAGTACATAGAAAAGTTTCTGGAATCCTTCATTCCAGTATGCAGCTAACCATTATGAATACTGTGCCATCAGTTTAACCATTCTAAACATCTACATTTTTTTCCTCATTGTAGCTTTATCATCCAAATGTTGTGCGGTACTATAGAACCTTCTTGGAAAGTAAGTATAAATGCTGAGAATTACCACAGTAAACATAATGAAGAAATAGAAATAGAAAATGAAAACACAACTTGAAAGGAATGTGTCAAATTTCAGCAATAAATGATAAGACTTTCTTCAAGGACTGCTACAGTTCAGACAGGCTTATATTCCTTTAAAACTGAAAAAGTGATGAGATATTACATTTGTTTATCAGTAAAACTAGGCACAATATAAACATGTAGAAAGCATCATTCTCATTTGATAAGATCCAAAATTTACAACTGGACTGCTGTGTAGGGAGAAAAGCTATAGTGACTAATTGAATGATATAGATTGCTCAGCCATATTGTTTAAATTTTCTTTAAAGTGTTAGCTACTTACACATGCCCACTGAGTGATTTTCCTGGAGTGAATTCCTTATATTTACTGTGTTATAAACTGAGGGAAAAAAAAGAATAACAAGGAATAGAACAGTGATTAAATGTATTTGCACAAGTTCTTTTTTAAAAGTAAAAACAGCTTTTAAAATATGTTTAAACCTCAAATATTCTATTGTCAAATGCCTTCTCTATAAATGTAATCTATTAATTCATTTTCTTTTATGTAGATGACAAGTTGTACATAGTCATGGAGCTCATAGAGGGAGTGCCATTGGGAGAGCATTTTCACTCTTTGAAAGAAAAGCAACAACACTTTACAGAAGAAAGAATATGGCATGTATTTATCCAAGTAAGGGCCTTCATTCTTTTTGTTATCAGGACTTCCTTGCATGAAATTAGTAGCACCATTTATATTTGTTAGGCTAATAACTGACAAAGTAATGTTTATTGTATCAGGCACTAATATCAGATTTTAATTTAATTTAATGTGCCTTTATCTAGGTTGTAGTTAAGAATATTAATGAGGCCCTTTCTGTTTGTTTTTAAGCTTTGTCTAGCTCTTCATTATTTGCATAAAGAGAAAAGGATTGTTCATCGAGATCTCACTCCAAACAATGTCATGCTGGGAGATGAAGACAAAGTTACAATTAGTAAGTAGAGCTATTTACTTAGAGAATTTCCCGTGATGTACGTGAGTAGAATTTCTTCACTGAAATTCTCGAGGTTTTCAGATTTCCAGGCATTGGTCACCATACTTGGAAGCCAGTAAATTATTGCATTATTATACTGTTGTGTAATTGCTAATGAAAATTTTGTGACCATTGTCACCAGGTGTCATCAGCCACAACTATATTTATTACAGACATGTGAGTCAAATATGACAGAGATGATTTAGCCCTGAAAAAAATAGACTATATTTATGCTTCAAGGCCTGTTTTTATTTAAATCAGCAAGAAAATCTAAATAATCAACTTCAGATAGTAAGTGCTAGTGAACATACTAAAATATAACAACCATCTGTTCTATTCTAGTTGTACCATGAAATTGTTTAATATCCATCAGTTGTTCCCAGTGATCAGCTGCAATGAGGTGCTATTTGTCTAAGCTTGTGGCAGTGAATATTCTTGATGTATGCTTCTAGAATCTCCACAGTGGGGAGGAAGGACCCTAGGCAGATCTCAGGGTAGGCTTTGAAAGCAGTATATGTGTGAACAGTACAAAATATGGCAAAGTTTTACTCTTTGAGTGAAACAATGCAACCTGGTACACACAGCAAGCCCTACAGGCAATTCAGATACTGTAGTTTTTAAAGTTCTCAAAGCACTACTGAATGCTTTCTTACTGCTCATGACACAGAACTAAATAAACAATTTGAATACTGCTGAATTGTTGTGAGAAGTCTTTATGCAGAAATCAATCTCTATTCTTTAAAAATAACAGGGAAGTATAGTCATACTCACACACCCAACCAAAAAAGCCATTTGGCTAAAATAGGCAAATACATTTAGCAACTGTTGTCTTACTGTAAGTATTTATAGCTGATGATACATATACAAATTCATTTGTTATTAAATCGTACGTGCTAAAAAACTCTGATTCTTAGTAATGGCACAGTTTTGAAAGAAGGTCATTTAATGGAGCACTTGTCCCTGAGTAATATTCAGGATATTATTTAAAGGCAAATATCAAATTTTGCATGTATATCATATTTTGTATCAACAAACTGCCACTGAGGGGCGCTCTTGTTCTGTTTTAACACCTTAACGTCGCTGGTCCGGTCTCTTGTGTAAAGACCTGTAAATGTACTTTCAAATGTAAGCTCAAAATAGCCAATGAAAAGCATTTATATTTCTGTCAAAGATTTACAGAAGTTGAGGAAACTGGAGGAACTGAAGCTTATTTTGATAATGTTAACAGTGACAGATTTAAAACTGTTGCAATATTTTAAAAAAACCCAGTTTATTTAGTACTTTATTTAGTACCAGCATACATTGAATTTTCAGTGGGAGCTTAAGACCTTTTATCTATTACTTCCAAATTTTATAGAACCTTGTTGCTTTACAACCTCAATGAAATTAAGAATAGTTTGCTTTCTTTCCAGTGATAGTAATTACATACTCTATTGGTGCATGCTGTGGTATTATGCCTAACTCATGTATGACAGAGTCTAGAATATTTGCAGTCTTGATAATTATATTCCTCAGTTTTCGAGAATTTCAGATGGTTCTAGATGAAAGTTAATATAAAATGTCAGATAATGCTGGAAGCATATGCTCAAATATTGAGAAATCTTAAGTCTGCCTCTGCAGTGAGTTTAGCCTATCAGCCTTTATAAAAGGAGAAGGTCTGCTCTAAAATATACTCAGAACTGTAGTTCTGTGTTTGCAAGCTGCACAGTCATTCTAAAGAGAGACCAACTTCAATGTTCTGGTCTTTCAGTTTCAGTACTGTCCAAAACTCGTCTTGATCTAATTGGAGTAATAGGACTACCTATGGAATAGTGTTGTGTGGCTATGTAATTAAAATATGGCCTCTGATGGTCTGAATTATTTTGCTTTATAACAGAAGCTTGTATATCTTGTAATACTGCTCTTCTTTTTCCTTTCTTCAAGCAGTGCTTCTGGAAATGGTAACTCTTGTTAATCTTTTGCTATGAAAATCTGCAGGCTGAACAATATAACAAAGGCAGCTTATTGCTCTGTAACATACATTCTTCAAATGTTTTATTTAGAGAGGTGCCTTAGTTTTAGACTCTCATTGTAGACTTTGATTTAAAAAATAAAGTGAGCAGTAGACTGGAGCAAAGTGCTTCTATAGGTTAAGACTCATTCTGTTCTGTGTATGGCTTTGCAGCAGCCCCAAAAATGAACTGCTTTAACAAATTTCTGGCACTCACACTCTCCCTGTGTATGTAAGAACTGGCCACTCACATTCCAAATCCCATGAAGACCTCATACATTTTCTGAGTTTATATTGGTTGAAAAGGAAAGGAGTGCACAGTGTAGGAGGCATTGCCACCTTGCTGTCAGCACAGAAAAAAATAAACCTGCTGAAGGATTATGGTTATTTGTTCTGAATTCATGGAGAGATGTTCTACACATGGCTTTTGTAGAAAATCCCAGCAGAACTTGGTAGGCAGGGACCTATGGTGAAAGGTAGCTGAAAACGAGAATCCATACAGGCAAAAAAACCTGCAACTGGCTTGGCACAATGTAAGATTAAGCTATGAGGGGCCTTTTCTAGTGGTGGTCTCTGATATAATCTTTATAGGTTTGACTGAAGAAAGAATATATGAGGTAATAGTGGGAAGAATTTTTGTATCTGTATAGTCACAATATTATTTTCTTTTTCTTATGTATTGTGTGTGATCAGACACTATCCTTATCCAGGTTTTCGATTATGGTTTTGTTTTTAAACGTAGGCAAGACAAAAGTGAAAGTCCTAAGCCCAGCGGGTACTTTGTTCTACTGTGAAGATCATATAAATTCCTTTGCATTTCCCATGACATCTTTTAAACCTGCCAATTACATGTGAATTATCCCAGTCTTTTTCAGGCTCTTTTAAGCCGTGTGTTGTTGCAACTGGAAACAGACATTTACAATCTGATCCTAGCCAAGCCAGTGGTGATACAAGATCTCTTTCTAACTGCAGAGAACTTTAGGCATGCTGTTGTTATGTGTTCTCTGGAACCCTACTCACCTGTTCTGTTTCATCTCTGACATAAATTTGATAGGAAGGGGGGCATCACAACCACCTCTTATGTTGGTACAGCATTTAATTGTAATTAGTTGAGCAACAAAAGCTGTGAAAACAGAAATATTAAATCACCTAACCTGCAATTTTGTAAAACTTGTCATTCTAAATTGGTAGAAACATGTTACAAAACCGTACATCTCTGGTCAGGATGAATGTCTGATTTATCATTTCTGACACACGCAAACACACAAAAATAGTGTTTTAGGCACAGCCTAAAGGAAAGTTGTTTTGTTTAGGGTTTCAGAGATTCATTGAATCCATACTATCTGTGGCTGTCAGTTTAATCTGACCAGCCTTTTCATAGTAGACACTGAGAAGTTACAGTTTTCTGAACTGGAAATGCACATGTACTTTCATCATAGCTGTATCTTACTGCAGATAAATTTTGTTTTTAGTACAGCATATTTCTGTCTAGAGCTCCATAGCTGCGTCTTTTTGTCAGACAGAACAGAAGAGTGTAGATAACCACTTTTCTTCAGTGTCATCTAGCTGCAGCAAAGTTTAAATCTTTGGGGCCACCTTTCAGCTCTGATATCAAGGAGAACTGTGAAGGGTTCCATACGCTCTTTTGGATGGCTTGCTCTGCTTAATATTTATAATTGTAATGATACAACACTAGCAAAGAGGATATGTATGGAATTGAAACCCAGGATTGTGTAGAAGTGGAATAATAATTTTGAGAAAACTCAGCTCTCTCATATTCTTCTAATCATAGCCAGCAGGCATGAAGTGTCAGAATGGTGAAGTGAATGAGACTTGGAAAGTTCAAATAGCTGCTGGGTGCTTGAAGAAAGCTACCTGTTAACTTTGTAATTGAGAATACTTGTTTGCTGGGTGCACTTTTCAAAAGACCTATTGGCTCTTGATTCTGTGCCATGCCCAAAGCAGCAGTGGCCATGAGGTAAAGTTTAACTAGTGCCTATTGTGTGTTAGTCACTAATCTCCTGAGTCACTTGGATCAGTGTTATTTTTTTTTTTTTACAGATTATATGGCTCATCTAACTGTTCTTCATTATGATAACTGCTATATTTTATAATAAGATTCAAGAAAATGCTTGTAGTACTTAATTTTCAAAGCTTCCGTAATAGGCTCAGTGGAATGTTCCACTTGTTTACATTCTGGACTCTATTGATGGATTAATAGCACAATTACATCTCTACAAATCTCAGTTCTAGATGTGGATCTAGTTCAGAAGCTGCTAGTTCTTAGTGCAGAAGTTACAAGCTTCACAAAACTGACAGATGGTAGACTGAATTTACAAAGCACTGATATTAGCACACAGAAAGGAGAATGGTAGAATAGCTAGATGGTGCATTTGCGAATGATAAGAAATTAATTCTGTTCCCATTCTATTAATGGAAAAGAAGAGGATAAGTATGTCCTACTGTTGATTAAATGGTAAATTATCTTGATCTTAGGATATGCTTTTATAGAAAAAAAAAGATTAAAGTTCCATGTTAATTTTTCAGATCACTGTTACTTAGTAAGTTGCTGACAAACTTTCTTGATTATGCTTGCAAACTTGTGGGAACGAAGCAAAATGATTTTGTCTTAGTATGAGCCTTTCAGGGTAAAAAGAGAATCTGTTCAGTTGGGACACCAAAAATCTGATCTGAGTAGGTCATGTGTGTGGTGAATTTGGTATTCCCCTCAGCCTCCTTTATTGCTTTGATTTTGGTGTTCATGTGCATATTTGATGTTAGGAAAAAATAATGGCGTTTTCAAACAGGGTTAAAGTATAAATTGAGGGAATGAGTGCACAAATATGAGATCAGTGCTGTTAAGATGCAGTACCTGGAAAATCTTTCTCTTGTTTTTACTGTAGAAGATCAACCTACTAGGTGAAATCTCTGGGAAATAAAATGGCAAATGAAAAAAACAGATTGTGTCAAAAAAGAGAAAAAAAACATTGCAGGTACCTAAAACACTCATTTTAAGAGACTGCAATGATTTAGAAGGTTTTTGTGATTCAGAGATGAAAGTTGAAAAGATCATTCTGTAGCAGGTTAGGATACTAGTCAATTCAGCCTACATTATTTTCATACTTCTTTCTTCCCTTCATGCTCTCTCCCACGGCATGTAATGTTTTCTGAAATAATTGTACTTCATTATCACTTACCCTAAACAATTTGCATGTAAGTGTGAAAAGAAGTGAAGAAGGGTGCTTCAGAATCTAGAGGATTATCACTCCATCAGTTAATGTTATTTTTTAATTCCTATTTGAGGATAATCTTGCAGGATTGTTTGACTGTTTTTTGATGAATTAAAAAACCCTAACCAAGCAAAAAACCTAACAACAACAACAACAAAAAAAAAAACCCAAACCAAACCCCCAAATGTTTGGTTTTCTAAGTTCCTGTTATACAGAGGAAAAAACCCTCAAGGTTTAATGTTTACAATCACAGTACAAAATCTAGTCAAATATAATAATGCTGTAGGAGATATGACTATTAGTAATGCATTGCTGTCAAAATTGCATGTCTCGTCATAGATTATAAAGATCCCTGTAATGATGGAAGTTTGTTAGTTTTTGTTGTCTTTGAACAGACTTAAAAAGGGTAGATACATCTTTCCATTGCTGCCATTAAAGTGCCAAGACTGCTTCCTCATGGAAATGTGTCATCCATTAACATTTTGGTTTTATTTCAGCTGTGCTACAAAATAAGCATTGTTTGTTGTTTGTTGTTTGTTGTTTTTTTTTTTCTTTTTTGTTTGTTTGGGGTTTTTTTTGTTCCCTAAGGAGTGATTTTGACTTTTCAGGAAGGTGGGACAATCTAAGAGTCCAAATGGGGGCGTTTGTTATTTTGGGGGGATGAGGGAGTTGCCTTCTTAATTTCGGTTTTATTCCTGCATTGCAAGAATAGAGAGGGTGACAAGTGGTAGACAATTCAATGATTTTAGGACTGCAGTATCTGGTCTGGGACTAGATAAAAGCAGTGTGAAGCAAGCCTAGAAAAAGGGCTGAGCTAGACTCATTGCGACACAAGTGCCAGATGAGCTGATTTCCAAAGACAGTGCAAGAGAGGGGCAGGACTCATCTTTTTTATGGCAGACGGTTACTAGCACATCTTTCTCATAGAATCTTGCTCTGGATCACTAGAATGGGCTTATAATTTTCTCTTTGAATGAACTGATTCAGCATATATTTCTGCATCCTGATGTTGGCAGCAGCTAGGTGGTTCTCCCTTCTGTTTTGTGTTATCTCTTTGCTTTTACTCTTACCAACCTTTCTTTTGGTTTATCTCAGTTACTCATTTACAAAGCTTTTACTGGCCTTCTGAGTATGATTCTCCAAGGGCTTTTCCATTTTTCTCTGGCACCTTAATTCTACTGATATTTATCATAATTTGTCAGCATTGATATAGTTCCTTCCAGTAAGTACTCGCAACACTTCTGTTATTTGGTAGATTGTTATTTTTTCTGTGAAAATGGAAACAGCAGGAAAATATTTGGAAGCTGTAAGTTTTGTATTTCATTCTGAAACTGGCGAAATTCGTGTCCAGGTGCATCTGTATTCACACAGATACGTGTGAATTGATAAGGTCTAGTTTCTGAAGAAGGGCCCTTTCCTGTACTTAAGAGATATGCCTTAATGCAAGATGTACCACTGGATGAATTAACTGTAGTAAACTGAGACGGCTCAGGAAGAATATTTTCTTTAACAAGTAGGATTTTGAATTTCAGAAGTGACCAATCAGGTTATAAAGTAAGAATCACTAGATCAGCTCTAAGGTTTATGTAGGTCTCTCTCTGTACTAAAAGCTGACACTTGGGTAAAGTTCACAAAAAGCTGAGCAAGTATCAAGTTTTCTTTCTCTCACAATTCAGTTCCAGCTTCTAAAAGACATAGTGGTATGGTGTGAAGCTATTTCAGGAAATTGCCTAATATGAATTGTCTCAATGGGTCCTCATCAATCAAGCTTCAGTTCACAACTGAAACAGTGCATACCAGTTAATAGGGGTCATCTTTATATTTGGTTATATTTTCATTTAATAATATGGACTGCAGATCTCTTGCGGTTCTTAGAAATTATTTCATTTATTTGTTAGCTATTGTAGCAGTTTCTGGCATCAAATTCCAAAAAAAAAAGAATCCTGGAGTATTAAAAGTTGTAGAGCGATTTATAAGATGCAGACAGATGCCTAAATAAGTTAAAAAAAGAAATTTCATTGGTAAGATATAGTTCCTTTTCATTCAATTCTGTATTATAGGCTTGAAAAGGCTTAGGCAAAATCATTTATATTTATAGAATCATAGAATGTTAACAGTTGGAAAGGACCTTAATATCATCTCGTTCTAACCCTCCTGTGACAGGCAGGGACACCTCCTACTAGACCATATTGCTCAAGGTCCTGTCTAATCCAGCCTTGAACAAAGGCCTTCCTGCTAAAGAAAAGTATCACAGAGGTGTAATTTGTCTAAATTTGCATATCTTTTCTTTATGGCACAAATTCTGACTTATAAATATGCAGGGATTAAAGACTATGCTATGGAACACAACTGGCCCAACAGCATGTAGAAGGGATTTTAACTGAGAACAAAGCCAGAACAAGACGTTGGGATCAGTAGTTTGATGTAAAGCTGATTGTCCTGTGCTTTACATTTGTTAGCTCTGGCAGTGTCAGTTGTATTTAAGAGCTTCTTGCTGCTGTCAAGATGGCTTAGCAGAATTTGGAAAAAAAGTTATTGCCTGTGAAATGTTTTTTTCCCCTCCATTTCTGAGAATCTGAGCCTGAAAGATAGAAAATATATTTAGCCCCTTTGGCTGATCTTGCCCTTGCTTTCTTTTTTTCCAGGTAATCATTAATGTTGTATTAAAATAGACTACTTTTAGAAACAAGATGTCCAGCTTTCCTCTTTCATTTCCTAAATCTCTCAAGTAACAGGAACTAGATTTATTGATTGATGTAATGTCTTAATACCCTTTCTTCATAGGCTATTATGTGAAGGATTACAAAAAAGGGAATGTAGAATGATTCACCCCTATTAACGCAAGGAAGTATCAACACTGTAAAAACCTCTGGTCCTTTTGGGCTTAATATTCACAGAATCACAGAATCCCAAGGGTTGGAAGGGACCTCAAAAGATCATCTAGTCCAAATCCCCTGCAAGAGCAGGGTAACCTAGAGTACATTACACAGGAACTTGTCCAGGTGGGCCTTGAATATCTCCAATGTAGGAGACTCCACAACTCCCCTGGGCAACCTGTTCCAGTGCTCTGTCACTCTCACAGTAAAGAAGTTTCTCCTGATGTTCACATGGAACCTCCTATGCTCCAGTTTACACCCATTGCCCCTTGTCCTATCACTGGACATCACTGAAAAAAACCTAGCTCCATCATCCTGACACTCACCCTTTACATATTTGTAAACATTGATGAGGTCACCCCTCAGTCTCCTCTTCTCCAAGCTAAAGAGACCCAGCTCCCTCAGCCTCTCCTCATAAGGGAGATGCTCCACTCCCTTAATCATCTTAGTTGCCCTGCGCTGGACTCTCAGCTGAGGGGCCCAGAACTGGACACAATATTCCAGATGCGGCTTCACCAAGGCAGACTAGAGGGGGAAGAGAACCTCTCTTGACCTACTAACCACACCCTTTCTAATGCACCCCAGGATGCCATTGGCCTTCTTGGCCACAAGGGCACATTGCTGGCTCATGGTCATCCTCCTATCCACCAGGACCCCCAGGCCCCTTTCCCCTTCACTACTTTCCAGCAGGTCAGTCCCCAACCTGTACTGGTACATGGGGTTGTTCTTCCCCAGATGCAAGACTCTACACTTGCCCTTGTTGAATTTCATCAGATTTCTCCCCGCCCAGCTCTCCAGCCTGTCCAGGTCTCGCTGAATGGCAGCACAGCCTTCTGGTGTGTCAGCCATTCCTCTGTTCCCTGGAGTGAAATGTCTTAACTCAAGGACAACAGGGAGGCTTCTCAGTGATCCTGTTGATTTATCATTCTTTCTGCCTGCATTTTCCAGGCACTGCAGAGCTAGTTCTTCTTTGAACATTTTGTTAAAAAAAATGACCTGCAGCCTGGGTACCTACATTTGGCTTTTTTATCAAAGTCCCTTTCTGCATAAGAGATCTTCTCCTCTTCAGACCTTGAGGCTCGCACTGAGCAAGAGCCAACAGAAACTATTTTTTTTTACCTATGTTTCCTCTGATCTGCAGCTTTTTTTGATGAGTGGAAACATTTTGAACTAAAATTTTTGTGAACTATCTCACTGCAAGAGCAATTGGAATGAGGATGGGCTGTGGGGCTCTGTCCAAGTAGAACAGGACCCTTAAAATATTTTAAACAATATCATTTACCACACAAATCTTCCTACTTCCAAAGTAGTATTACAATGCAAGATTTATTAACAGCCTTTAACAAGCACAATGATTTCCTCTTACTCTCTGTGCTTGGATTTAATAAAGTGCAATGTATCTTAGCTGCATTGTTGCGTTGAGGCAGCAGTAGGGTACTGAATTGAAAAAAATGAACTATTTGCAGGGAACTTAGATTAAAAATATCATCTCTAAAGATTGTGGCAGTTTTGTGAAAGACTATCTGCTAATTACACAAAAGGTGCTTATAGCGACATAATTACATGATCTTCAAAATCTACAGCTTTTGTCACAAGGTAAGGCTACGATTCACCATTATTTCTTATCAGAAGCAATTGAGCATGAACTGTTCGGGTATTAGACCTTTGCCATACTCCTTTGAAAGTCTGTCCTTCCTAGCTATTGTAATTTGAAGGAAAGCAAAATAATTACTAACTTAATTATGTAATTTTTTCCATTAATCTTTAGATCACTGCTTATTAGATACTTAAAATTGTCATGCTGATTATTGGAATATATCAATGGAAACCTGAAACTGGTCATGTAGTTTGAAATAGTATTGATCAGAGGTGTGTTTATAATATCTTTAAAGCTTGTAGGCCTGATTCAAACAGAAGTTGTTGATTAATACTTAGGAAGGTAGTATGGTGCAGTGCTGCAAACTGTAAAAGATAAAAAACCACCAAACCTCCCTTCCACCCTGTCCCAACCTTTCAGGTGTTGTGGATGAGCACCAATTGTCATGCAGAGAGGGTGGTTATTGACATCTGAATTTTTTTATTTATTGTAGCTGACTTTGGTCTTGCAAAGCAAAAGCAAGAAAATGGCAAACTCGCATCCGTAGTGGGAACCATTCTGTACTCATGGTAAGTACACCTGCATACAACATCCAGTCCAGTGACATCCGTCTTCATGGTTACTTTTTTTGTGCAGGCAGACAGGTTTCAGCTGAGTAAGGAACAAGGTGCAAGTTGCCGACACACAGCTAATATGCAGTAGTTGGTTGCCTACCTATTTTTCTGTTGCGTATGGTGGTTACTGTGGGTTAACTTGGTGCAAAAATGAAGTTACTGTGGTTGTGTAGTAACTTATTCATCTATCTTTACACTTAAAGAAATGTGTTTTCAAGTTCTAAAAAGATATATGTAAACAATAGAAATTAATTTTAAAGGCTTTAATGTAATTGTGGCTTCAATGTTCAGCTACATTTTTATGTGTAGACAGTTTACCTTCTGGATTTGTTTTGTATCAGTAGGCATTTGGTTTTCGTAATTGAACTGAAAAAATATTTTCTGCTGTTTGAAATTTTCAGTGGTGGAAAAGCACAACACACGTTTGCAATTTAAGCTTAGTAAATACATAAATGACTGCTCTAAACCTTTGCCTTAGACAATACATTATTCAGTCTGCTGAATGAGCTGCAGTTTCCTTTGGCATCCCATCTGCAAGCAAGCCAAAGTGAGGAACCATGTTGTGTGAAATTACTGTACCAATATAGCTACCTAGGTTCCTAGATTGCTACTGCCTTGTGTTTTGTTTTCTCAAGAGCATAGAATACAAAGCATTTCCTATCCAAAGGTTCCCTCAATATGTGAACAGTTTACATAATTGAGAGTATTATATGCATTTCAGGTTCTCTCAAAAGTAATTGTGATCAGGTCAGAGTATGGATTTTTGTGTTGCATGATGGATAAATAACAAACATGCCTGTTAATTGAGGTTATGGTATTTGAACAGAAGGGAGCAAATGTAATCTGGGTAAAAACCCAAATTGTGGCAAGCACAAGCTCAGTATTCAGCCAATAGAAGTTCATGTGTTTTGGCCCTACCATTTGAGCTGAAAATTTCTGTTAATTGAAATGCTAACATCAGAAATCAATTAAGGAGTTGCTAATCTGGATCTCTCCATTTGCAGCATTATTGGTTAAACTTTGCCAACCCTAACTACTGAATTATTAAGGAAATATGTTTGCAATATGTTCAGCTGAAGCTTTGCAGATCCAAATATTCCTCATTCCTGCATGGGTTTGCTCCAGATTCTTTTAACGCCTTTTTACGTACAGCTGCTGTTCTCTCTCTTCAGGGTCACTCTGTTGCTTCTACTCAGTGTTGAGCTTGCTTACGGTTAGAAGTTGGTTTCCTTCTTTTAGTGACTTTCTGGTTCTCTTGTTCCCACTACTTTAAATTGCCACTTCTAGCTCCTGTAAATAAAGTGAAATTTATTTGGCATAGGGACTAGAAAAAGAAAACTACAATGAATGACACATAAACAAACCAAGAATGTTGCACAGCATGGAATGTATAATATTGTTTCCTGTTTTCATCAGAATTTTTAATTTACAAAATACATGCTAATAAGCAGGAAAACCTGTTAGAATGTTATATCCTAAGTAAAAGCTGGAAATGTTTTCATCCTAAATTTCTTATAAGACCACTGTACTGGCTGAGGCACTGACAGTATATTTCTCAGAAGTTTACAGGCATTTTTGATGCCAGTCTTCAATCTTCTTTTCTGCTGTGGTGACCACGTGATGGCCACATACCTTCAAGATTGCTTGGCCTGTGTGGCTGTAATAAGTAGTCAAAAGTTCCAGCCTGCTGGGGGAGCTACTGATGGCTCCTCTGAATTAAAAGAGAGAGTCAAGAACTCAGGTATTCTGCAGTTGAATGTAACTCATGTTGCCACTTTTGAGATTGCTACTTGTGATTTCCTACTGGCAGAATGATAATGTCTGACAATCCCTAGAAATCATGAAATCATAAAATGACTTCAAGAGTGAGTCCTTGTAATGTGTATTACACCTTGAAGACTAATGCTTATGCTGCTGCTTAGTGAGAAAAAGTAAATTGCTTGGGAGGCTGCCTCAGCTGGGAGGCTGCAGTCAAAATACTCCTGAAGCACAGCACAGTGATATGTTTGAAGCATATCATAGTGCGTATCAGCAGATTTCACTGCTGATCACTGTGCTATCAGCAGAGTGATCGTTTGGGTGGCTAAGTGTAGTAAAAGTTTGGTGTAGCTAGTTATGTGCTATGGTTTTCAGCTCCTCTGAAATAATTGATTTGTTTTGTTTAGTCACAATTGAGCCGAGAAGCTGCTGACAAGAAGTTATTTTGCTCCTTTGAATAACGGGTATGAGTGAACTATCTGCAAATTAGATTAGTCTTTAGAAGTGTCAGTTTCCAAACTTGCCACTGATGTCTGTGTGTCTTCTTACATTTTATAGGATATTTTTATTAGATAGTAATGTTCTGTAGATTGATACTCTTTTAATTATATTTTTCTTGTTTTTTGTCTTTGTTCATACCACATTTAGTATTGTTTATACCCTGTGTTTGTGTATTGAAGTTCATATCAGACCTAAGAATTGGCACTTCTTTTTCTTCCTCTTTGTCCAATTATTTGGATGTAAGCATGAGGAAAAAATACCACTTGCATGTTTTAGTCTCTCAGTAAGTGGCCTTTTGGGACACTACTTGTCAGTTCTGTTCCACAAGCAAAATCATGGAAGCAGGGATCCTTGCCTGTCAGCAGTCAGAAAAGAGAACAAGAGTACTTTACTGATGTTTTTGTATTTAAAATGTATGCTTGAGTAATATCTAAAATGACAGGCTAAAGCATTAATGTTTCCACAGTCATAATAATTTAAGAATGTTAAAAAGGCTTTGCAAGCTGCTGAATGCACTGGATGCCATCCTTCAGGGTACTTGGCTGGTACTGTGTGTGACAGTGGGCTTTTTGATATGGAAACCTGCTCGCAGAGTAAGGTGAACTGATTGAGAATTTTAACACAAGTCATGAAGCATGTAGACGAGTCAGAGGCTATAGACTTGATCAGTGCTTGTACTGATTGATTTAAATGACTGAATGATTTAAGTGCATGTGAAGGGCTATAAAATAATCAAAATATCGGTAATGCATGTCTACCAAGAGCAGCAATATTAGTTCCTGCATTAAAAAAAAGGGGGAAAAGAAAGAGCTGTGTCATTTTAGAGTGGCAGAAATAGCTTTCTTCTGAATAGACAGGTCAATAGTTCTGGGTAGTTGGAGAAGGAGCCCACCCTTCCTGGAGCAGACAATATAGTCTATACATATCACTGTATGTACCAAACATGTTTGTATTTGGGGTTGAATGAATAAATTTGCTAATGCAATTTTTTTTAAAACTGTGTCACCATAAAATACTATCAGACACTGTTTTGTGTTTAGAGAGGGACTTATATGAGTATGCTTTGTAGTTGTGATGGTTTTTAATTCTACTTCGTACTCTATTTCATCTTACTATCGTACTAATTAAATTCTTTTAAATCGGTTATGTTGTTGAATTAAAAAAACAGCAATGTGTATGTTTAGAATATCAAATGTATTAAATGGATGTGTTTACACTTAATACATTAAAAATTGAAGAAAAGACTGCTTTAAGGAATTGGTAATGAATTCTGAAGTCTTTTTCTAGCTAATAAGTCACCAGAAACAATCTGCTCCAAGTCAGTGGTGACAGTCTTTATTATCGTGCTGTCTCAAAGGCCTTCCCAGAAGAAACGCTGCAAATTGTACATGGTTATAGAGAATTATGTTTCCTTTCACATATATCTGCCATTTATTTGTTTCACAAAAGGGATTATAACTTATGAAGGGGACATTCTGTCTACAGATCATGAGATTGTTCAGCCTGGAGAAGAGAGACTCTAGGGAGACCTTACTGCAGCCTTTCAGTTCTTAAAAGGGGCTTATAAGTAAGTCAGGGAGAGATTTTTTATCAGGGCATGTTACGACAGGATGAGGGATGATGGTTTTAATATAAAAGAGGGCAGATTCAGGCCGGATGTGAGGAGAACATTCTTTACAAATGAGAGTGGTAAAATACTGTCACAGGTTCCCCAGATAGGTGGTGGATGCGCCATCCCTGATGACATTTAAGGCCAGGCTGGATGTGGTTCTGGATAACCTGATCTAGTTGATCTAATTGAAGATGTTCCCCACCTCAATGCGGGTGAGGGGGTGGACTAGATGACCTTTAAGGTCCCTTCCAGCTCAAACTATTCTAAGATTCTATGACATAAATAAAAGTTAGCGGAGTAATGGTTACAATAACTGCCTCAGGTATCATTAAGAAGTAGGTGAGAATGTTCCACGTTCCTGAACTAACTTGGTCTTTCTGAAACACAGTTGTTCTAAAATGTCAGAAAACTGATACATGGAAGAAATTTGTGTAACATTTGGCTTTTTGTGCTGAGGTGTTTTTTCTTCATGGTGTTTTGAGGAAATTCTCATAATAGTGGAAAATGTGGGGACTTCTATCATTGTTATTGAAACATTTTTTTTTTTTTTTTTACAGAGATAAATACAGATCTCTTCCTGCTTTCTTTCTGTTTCACATCATTTCCAGTTTTACTCCCACGTATAATACTATATAATAATAATGGACTTGGTATTAAGTAAATTGTTTTTTTACAGTTTTTGCACAGAACAATCATTTTTGTTGTTACAATAACTTAATGATAGAATAAGAGAAAGCACATGCCACTGTAACCCAATACAGTTCTTGTACTATACAGAGACATTATTAAAGTTAAGCACCAGAGCAATAAGTGGCCATGTCTCATTAGAGAAATGTTAATACTGATTTTTTTAAGGCTCTGCCCTCCTCTTTTTACCTTTTCCTATTTTTTGAAGTAGTAGATTCACTATCGACTTCAAGGAATGGCAGGCCAGTTGTGGCTTAAGAATTACTGGAAGCAGCATGAGGTGTGTTAGGCATCTGACTGAAAGAACAGCCATGTCAAGAAGTAACTAACAAGTAAGAGGCCAAACGTTTGTAATACTCTTATAGAATAACTGAAATCAAGAAAATAATTAGAATAAAATATAGGGTAGACATCTGGTTAAGAAATGCTATGAAGGGGCATTGATGTCTTCTAAATGAACAAGAAGTTCATGTCTGAGTCATCTGCAAGCAGAGCAGCCTGTAGTCTTTTCTTTCATTTTCTCTCTTACCATAAACAACCATACTTCCTGCTTGAGATGCATCCCTAGCCTTATCACAGGGTCTTATTTAAAATAAACATAATGGAAGAGTCTGTTATGAATGAAAGAGGGGAGAGGTAAAAATAAATAATTTGCTGATACTTGAATAGCTTTTGCGGGTTTAATAATTTGGAGTTAACCTGCCTTTAATTATGTTGCTCACATTGGCAACTGACATTTTCCACCCCTAGAGTCCTCCAACTTCTTTGTTATGGCTGGTTATTGCTTAAAGGAATCTCATAAGGAAGTTGAATTTAAATGCCCCATGATTTCAGACAAATGTATGTATCTGCTTTTGCTACCTATTCTGCTGAAGAAAGCTCTTTTTCTGAGCTACTGCTCAATGTCTGGGCTCTCCATAATTTCAGCTGAACAAGCAAGGGTCAATGATTTTATGACAAGAGGTAGTACAGTATTATACTGGCATGCATCAGTGAATTAGTTGTGTGATATTGACTGCAGATGAGTAGTCTGTCTATTTTTACAAAAACAAAGATGCCCTAAACTGGGAGATGCGGGAGTGTGTTGCAAATGTAATTTGTTGGTAGGTTTAGTTGATTGCTATTTACAAGTCAACATGTACAGTATTATCTTTCTACTTCCTATCTCAAGGGGAGTTAATAAAAGCCTTAGTTTGTTCCTGAAAGGAATTCTAGAGGGAGTTTAGAGGAGAATACTGTGGAATGAAATGTTTTTCTCATCACAGGATCATGTGATAATTCAGTTTAGGTCACTTGTCCTATTTTGCTTCTGGCCTGTTTCTCTGGGGAGCCTATTACTGTGGCTAGGGAGTGAGCTGAATAGAATGAGGTGATATTTCAAACCTCTTCCTTCCTTCTCTTTAGTCTGCTCAGTTTCCTATCTAGCCTTACTTTTTCAGCTAATGTTTGTAAGTAAGCCATCAAGTAATCGATTCTTTGTGTAATATTAAATATATAGTTATGCCTAGATTATTATGTTATGACCCTGTGTACATATTTCATCTACTGACTTTTGTGAAGGCTTTTGCAGGCTTCATTTAGATTTGGGAATTTAGAATTGTTTTATAAAACACAATGAAATCACCATCTCATTCAGGTAAAATTTTCAGCTGTCTGCTTCTTTTTTTTTTCTTCTTTACATTTAATCCATACTGAATGTGATTGCTAGACAGAAAAGTAGTTAATTACCTTGTATATTAGGTTCCAGCAAATCCAAATGCTTAAAAAGTCATCTAATTCATACCTTACTGTGAGAAACAAATTACCGTCAGAAACAAGTCTCTGTGTGGCTGGTATTCATCTTGCTTATATGTAGTCATACAAAAGCTAGGAATCTAATTCAGGTTAAGCAGCAAGGTGATGACTGAAAGCAAGGGAAAAAATAGGCAGCTCAGTGATGAATTTCGTCTTCTTAAGCAGCTATTTTAGAATGAGATGAATGAACAGCTTGATGTGCCTGTCTCTCTTCATTTGCTACAGAGGGATCTAGAGCACTAGCTTAGCATACATCTAACTTATAGGAGTTTGAAGTTGGGTGAAATTAACACCTTATATGAAATCAGTTATTAACGATTTAGTTTTATTTTAGAGTTGTAGAATGAGATTTGCTACTGCTTGCAGTCATCTTTTTGCAGATAGATACTCGTTATACTATGTCTCCCTTTCAGTTTTAAATATTCATGTGATTTGATAAGCCTGGTTATTTGGATAAAGGCACTGAACAAAGTTCATTTTGAAAGGCATATAGCTCAGTAAGCAAAATCCTTTACCATATTGTAAGTGTTCAGGTTTTTTGTTCCATAGGTAAGAAGGAAAAACCTTTTTATTTTCTTGAGTTGTCTGTACACCTACAGACTTACGTATCTTCTAGGAAATTGCAGTTATAATTCACTGGAAATTATCCCTGGTTTGAAGGAATGAATTCTTAGGAGCAGCTGTCAGATGTATGAGTAGCTTTTTGAGTATTAGTGTTTCAGTTTGTAAGCATACAGATAGCACTTTGCCGCAACTCACAGATAGAATTTATCTACAGTGTTTCTGTTGAAAGTCACAACCTGACAATCTGCTAGATATTTTCTTATGAATAAGAACATCAAATGTGCGGACTATATGAAGCTTCCTTTTAATCATATAAATCAAAAATCACATTGAAGGGAAGTTTCATTTTTTAATTTTCAGAACCTGGCTAATACTTCCTCTGGTTGTTTTACACTTCATTCCAGGATGTGCTTAAAGGATTAATAGGTGTAAATTAGAACTTTAATGTTTTCTTCTGTTCAAGCTTCCCAGAAGCTCTTTATGTAATACTGGAACACTAAAGTGCATATTTATGATACTTTGGTTTGTCCTTATCATTTACTCAGAGATGTGTATGATAATCTTGAAAATTCAGAAGCATAAAAAAGTTGAAACACTACGCACATTTTGAGCTTAATTAGATAATTATATTTTCATTGCAGTGTGAAAGGTGGCACTTTGTGACATTCTTCAGTAATAGTAAGACAACTGAAGGAAGAAGCAGCTTGCTATAAATGTCACCTTTTTTAATAGAACTCACAAGGCTTTTAACATTGTCCTTGGAACAAGTTTTTTAAAAAGTGAAGGCCTAGAAACATGTAGTAGTTTTACACACTGACTCCTAGCAAGCTTTTTTTTCCAGATCAACAGATACTGTGTGTAGACAAGAAGGCCAAATTCAAACTGAATTGTACATTTATGAGACATTTCCCAATGTGCCTACGCATTGTATCCTTGATGAGAGGAAAAAACATTACAAATAGAACTTTAAAGTTCGTACAAACCCTTCAGTTGGGAGTAAATGCACATAAAACCCCATGAAACCCCAGCAATTGCGGTTTGCCTGTAAAGAATACTTCAATATTGATAACCTTGGCCCTTGAATTATGTTGAGAGTTCTCCCAATTTTTGTTGCCAATGTAAGTCAAGAGTACTGTACACTGTAAGTGCTCCTGAATTGCTGTATTTCTGGAGTGATGTATTCGCAGAATATCCTACTGGCTGCAATATTCTAGAGACCCAAAATGTGTGAATGGTACTGTGTATATATTTATACACACATACATAAAAATAGATACACACGGACATGCACACACACATATATGTACAAATCAGTGAGAATGTTCATACTTGTAGAGACATTAATTAATTTAAGAGAGCATAAAATAGTTATTTTAAAACTTTTTAAACTTTTTTTTTTTTTGGTTTAATTTTTCTACATTGTCAAATTAAGCATAGATTCATTTATCCAAGTAGCAACACTGTTTCTGGCATAACTATATTTGAACATATTGTCACATTGATGTCTTCTACACTTTCAAGTACATACAGCCCTCTATGTTATGAGAACTTTTGGCAGTTTTTTTATTTTACCTGCTGCCAGTGATAGTTAAGTAGAAGACTTTGAAATTGCCCAGCGGTGTCCCAGAAAGTATGCAAGTGCCATAGTTAAGGAGAGGTGCCTTTTTGCTACTGCTTTCTGAGATTCAAAAATAACTTTTTTCACTAGTGCTGAGGATTCACATGTGTAAAAGCTGTGAAAATATAAATCTCTCACAAAAAAAAAAACCCACAATAAACCAAACAAAAACATCCCCTTCAACAATCAACCGACAAAGAAAAAAACCAACAAGAAGAACCAAACAACCCTAAAGCAAAAGAAGCATTATCAAATAAATACATGAATCTTTTCTACCTGCCAGAGACGTACACCCTTGCAGAAGAACTAAACAGTTCAAAGGTGGGAGAACACATAGTAGTTGAATGTACCTTACTGATTCTCATCTTCTGAATATGAACACAGAATTCCTCATTGTAAAATTCTCCTGCTCTTTTCAGCAGTTTTTAATGTAGTTTTTATGCTTAGAAAAAAGAACCAAGAAGATATATGCTGAAACTTTTTATTTATTTTCTCAGTGCTGCTTGATTTTGAAAAATATGGCTAAGTTTTTCTCACTTAGAAAAGGTAAAGGTTTCTTGGGCATTATGAACTAAGAGTAAAGATGAAAGTTGTGTTTCACTGGAAGCTGGTTTTATATTTATAAAGCTGACCTCTTGCCAGTTGTACTTAGTATCTCTCTTCCCTAGAAAAAGCCTCCCAGATTTTTGCCAGTACCAGTTGTTTTTAGGGCTGTGATAGAAACCCTGTCAATGGAATTTTTCAAGGGAAAAAAAATCCCCAAAGTGAAAAAAGTCTTCCAGAACAGCCAAAGCACTCCTGGGCCAACAGAAGCATTTTCATAAGCATATGATGATGAGCTAGATTAGAGATCTGACCTGGATGAAGAATAATTTAGGTTGTTTCTCAGATACATCAGGTCTTTGATCTGACTCATAATGTGGCTGTCACAGCAGAGCAGACAGTAATGTATGACTGGGAGAAACAGGACCAAAACAACATCTTGACTTACAGTAGTTTTCAAATATACGGCCTAAACAGCTTGCCTCATGTGAGCCACTTTGGCCTTCACAATTCTGTGTGTGTCCTGAGTCCTGGGGAAAAAAGTAGGTATGAGTGACTCTTTGCACTTAGGGATTAAGAAAATGACTTTGTGCTCTGAGCATGCTTATGCTTTGGATATTTAATGATGTAGTGATAAAGATTTTTGCTTGTTTTTATTTAACAGAACAATACGAATAAAAAAACAATAGAATAAACATTCAAAAAATGTCATTTGCTTTGTATTAGTATGTGACATGGGTGAATTATAAAATAATTACTGTCAGTTTTTCATGTGTTCATGAAGTGATGTGTTCTGGAACTCTTCTTACACTGCTAAAGGCTACAAATTAGTTTTCAAAGTTGACACTTTGACATCTCTAAGCAATAGTGTATAATGTTAGCACACATAAAGCTTTGTAAATTGAAATACAAATTAGTTGTTGAATGTTAACTGGATGTCCATATCTTTATTTTCAAAACTCCAGAATGTGGAGTGTGACACGTCTGTTTCTACTTTAGACAGAGAGGCACTGAATATGTGCTGAAAGAAAGCAGTAAGTCAGGGAGTTCTCTAAACTGTTGATCCACAGCAATGTAGCTGAGAGCTACACTGGTTTATTACTGGGATATTGTTTTTACACGTTTCTTTGTGATCATTTGTCCTGCCTGACCAATTTGGTGGCCTTCTATGATGGGGCTACAGAACTGATGGGCAGCGGTAGAGCAGTTGATGTCATCTATCTGGACTTGTGCAAAACGTTCGACACTGTCCCACATGACATTCTTGTCTCTAAATTGGAGAGACATCAATTTGATGAATGGACCACTGGGTGGATAAAGAACTGGCTGGATGGCCGCACACAAAGCGTTGTGGTCAACGGCTCAATGTCCAGCTGGAGACCAGTTATGAGTGGTGTCCCTCAGGGATCGGTGTTGGGACCAGTCTTGTTCAACATCTTCATTGCTGACATGGACAGTGGGATTGAGTGCACCCTCAGCAAGTTTGCCGATGACACCAAGCTGTGTGGTTGGGTTGATACGCTGGAGGGAAGGAATGCCATCCAGAGGGACCTTGACACGTTTGTGAGGTGGGCTGATGCCAACCTCATGAAGTTTAAGCATGCCAAGTGCAAGGTCCTACACCTGGGTCGGAGCAATCCCAGGCACAGCTACAGGCTGGGCAGAGAAGAGATTCAGAGCAGTCCTGAGGAGAAGGACTTGGGGATGCTGGTTAATGAGAAAATGAACATGAGCCGGCTTCAGTGTGCGCTTGCAGCCCAGAAAGCCAACCATATGAACGCAGGGGAACTTCCTGGGCAAAGACAGGCAATGCTTGGACTAGAAAATGAAAATGTTGAGATTTCACTGATGAGAAAGCAATTATACACATGAAAGTTGCCTCTTCTAGCTGTCTTCACCCATTTTAAAATTACATTCCCATCCGCTGGCAAGAGGATTTATTTCACCAAAAGATTGTAAACTGAATGTAGTAAATGTCTTCCCTACCCTCATATATTTTAAAAAATGGGGAATGATTAATTTTACTCTGTGTCAGCAGAGGTTTAGGATGCCTGAAAGGTGTTTTCCGTAAAAAAGAAATCATATATACATGATTTTTATATATATACATATAAAATATTTCACGAAAATATTTAGCATAATTTCTAATGAGAAAAATTTATGCAACATAGAAGACAATGTAATAATTTATTACAGAATTACTTGGCAATACATTTCAAAATGGAAAACCATGAAGGCAAAATTTTTAACTAGTGATCAAAAAATCATGTTCTAGATTCATCATTCAAAGGACAGACAGAATATCCCCAAAGGCTTGTGTTGAATTCTTTTTTGTAGGTGAGAAATGCAAATAGTTCAGCAATTTTCACAGAAGCTCTTTATTCAGACTGTCAGTTTTGTGGCTCCTGTTTCTTCTTCCATTGCTTGTAGTAGTAATTATGAAGCTAAAATATTGAATGTGTATCTATAGCTTACGGCAAGCTCTCCAGAAGAGAAGAATTATGACAAGCAGCAACTGTTTCTTTTTCTTTTTCACTCTTTTTACTCCTTTGGAATGATGCTAATGGTGAGCTGCTTCTTCTATTTTATCCCCTCTTTCCCCCTCCCTTATTTCGCCCTCTTCCATCCTTGATTCAGAGAGCTGACTATGGAGTAGATCTGTGTATTATCATACTGGTATCCAAACACTCCCAAATTATCCTGTAATAGTTTTAATAAAATGAA
Source organism: Neopsephotus bourkii (assembly GCF_033783945.1). NCBI lineage: Eukaryota > Metazoa > Chordata > Aves > Psittaciformes > Psittacidae > Neopsephotus > Neopsephotus bourkii. Next base: position 2,045,938 of record NW_026901618.1, read on the forward strand.
AATGGGCCACCTGGTTCACAGAAACATAGAAATGGTGCCCAAATGCAAGCATACCCTTGATTTTTTTATTCTTTGAACTGAAGTTGGTGGTCTTGGCACTTTTCTGAGAAAATGGACATTCATTGATACAAGAGAGATTTTAACTTGATGTAAGGCAGGGTTTTTTTCATCATTATAACAATCAGATTTAGAAAACGCTGCCTAGAGAGGTTGTGTAGACTTTCTCTGTGAAGGTTTTCAAGACACTACTGTATAAATTCCTGGTTATCCTGGCCCAGAGAATGGCAGTCTCATTTTCATAGTGAATGGGGCAGTTACAGGTACAAAGATTATGTAAATCTCTTCCTTGACATTGCTTTGATAAGTTTTGCCAGCAACTAAAAAGGTTATTAGAAGCAAGTATTATTTTATGGATATCTTAACAAAGATAAAGAAGAGATGGTAGACAAATCTGAAGAGCTACAGAGACTCTTATAGTATTTGGGACCAAAAAGAAAACCCCCAAACCAACCAAACAAAAGGTTTATTAGTATTTGTCAAACTTGTCTACCATCTCCCCTACTGTCTTGTCTCCAACAGTAGCAGGGAAGGAAGAATGTGATAAGCATATTTGATACTTTGCTAGCCTCTGTTTTCAGCTTGGGTTGCTTCCTGATCTACACATGGTTTCTAGGCATGAGTGTTTGTATAACCACTACCAACTGCAGGAGTCTCCATCAAACTTGAAATAACCAACTGGAGGAATGATAAAGACTAAAAGCAGTAACTCTGTCATTGTTGAAATCTTCTGTAGTGGTTTATGCTGAAGGCCAGGTTGGACGAGGCCTTGGGTGATATGGTTTAGAGCGAGGTGTCCGTACCCATGGCAGGGGGGTTGGAACTTGGTGATCTTAAGGTCCTTTCCAACCCTAACTATTCTATGATTCTATGCTGCTTCTTTATTCACTCTTTCATTATAGCCATTGCCTCTTCTGGGAAATAGTCTTGAAGAAAAACTCATAATTAATCCATAACAGTCTAGTTGAGATCACGTCTTATTTGGAAATACTCCTCATTACTGCAGGTATGAGGAGAAGCTGGTACACTGACATATACTAGCTTGTTCTTTCACCCCTCAGAACCATTTGGGTTAACAGAGAACACTGTACCAAGACAACTCTGAATGGCTTCTTGAAGTTCTGTGCAGCATGGGAAAACTTCACTGATTTTGTCCCATGTAAAGTCAGCCAGATAGTACTGACACATTTTTAGAAGCTTCAGAAGCTCTAGGAAATTGATGCTTAAACCATGACACATTTGAGAGAAATGTATTCTGGCCGATGAGAAAATGAACATGAGCCAGCTTCAGTGTGCACTCACAGCCCAGAAAGCCAACCGTATCCACGGCTGCATCAAAAGGAGTGTGACCAGCAGGTCGAAGGAGGTGATCCTGCCCCACTACTCTGCTCTCGTGAGACCTCACTTGGAGTATTGTGTGCAGTTCTGGTGTCCTCAACATAAAAAGAACATGGAACTGTTGGAACAAGTCCAGAGGAGGGCCATGAGAATGATCAGGGGACTGGAGCACCTCCCATATGAAGACAGGCTGAGAAAGTTGGGGCTGTTGAGCCTGGAGAAGAGAAGGCTGCGTGGAGACCTCATAGCAGCCTTCCAGTATCTGAAGGGGGGGCCATAGGGGTGCTGGACATGGACTATTCATTAGGGACTGTAGTGACAGGACAGGGGTAATGGGTTAAAGCTTCAACAGGGGAAGTTTAGATTGGATATAACAAATAAGTTCTTTACTGTAAGGGTGGTGAGGCACTGGAATGGGCTGCCCAGGGAAGTTCTGAAGTGTTCAAGGCCAGGCTGGACAGAGCCTTGGGTGACATGGTGTAGTGTGAGGTGTCCCTGCCCATGGCAGGGGGGTTGGAACTTGATGATCTTAAGGTCCTTTCCAACCCTAACTATTCTATGATTCTATATGAGAGAAATACAGTCTTGCTTTTGCTGTGGACATGTTTTTAGCAAGGGACTCTCCTACAGTTAACATAATGCTGCTGAAGTAAGCTTTTTCCACTTGAATATCTAATTTGGAAATGAGCAGTGATTTGTAAACATAGAGGAAAACTGTAGTGATTATCTTGAATATATTAGAATTAAGTGACTAATTACATAAGTATCTGTTTCCTCTTTTAATATTCAAGACTGTGAATATTATAGAATATGTTTCTCTAGAGTATATACTGCAGCCTCATGGCAGTACAAACAGCCCTTGGAACAATGGAAATGAAAGTTTTTATCAGCTCTGAGTGTTTCTCCTTTTATGTATCTTGGCACAATGCATTTCATGATGTGGACGTCTGTTTGCTAAAAATTTAATTAGTGTCATTGTCCTATTTCAGACAATCGAGATCTTTTCATCTAAGAATTAAAGGAAGAATCCTGCCTTTACAAAGAAACCAAAAAAATGTCATACCAATGCTAACCCTTTAATTAATTTTCAGTTAATTATGGCTGAAACCAATTTTGTAGGGTTTTTAATGGAATAAAATTCAGAGTCTAGTTCTACTCATTCTTTCTGGTCTTGACCAGACAGTGACAGTTTATACACAGTTGTCAACTGAATTAGGTAAACCATATGTACTCCCACCACCCTCCTGTTTGTGGGTGGCAGTGAATAGGAACAGAACTGGGTACTTTCTCTGCTTGGCATTCCTCAACAGTGTGGATCCAAAAGATGCAGCTCAACTGCAGAACTGTTTTACTAGTCAACAAGTACTCTACACCTCCCACACTTCTATCTAGCATATGGTGAGGCAAGCCTGTAGAAAATGGTGAGGGATTTCACTAAATCTCTTGAAAGTAAATAAATAATATTTGAAAATTTTATTTAATTCTATTTAAATTCTATTTATTAATTCTATTTTAAAAATCTAAATTACAGAATTAATTATCCATGAAAGCATGTCTCTATAAAACATTTATGGTCACCTTAGATAAATATTACTTCAGTAATTTAAAGTACTTCTTAAACATGAGACATTATTCATTTAAGGTATGGGTCATCCTAATCCTCTAAATGTCAGAGACTTCTGACTAAACCAAGATCAAGTAGTCCTCTGCTGTAAGTCCTTTAGATTTTTTTTAAAGTATTAGATAGGCATTTAGAACAAGAAGTCTTTCAGCATGAATAAGCAGACCAAATGACTTAATTAACTTGCAGCTATTATGCTTTTGTGTGAAACCCTACTAAAACTACAACCCTGTCAGCGCAGTGGAGTCTGCTTTGTACTGAGTCACAACTGAAATTACTGCTACCTTCCATTTATTTTAAATGGATCTTTACAATGGATTTTTTTATCATCATTCAGCTGGCTGTTGAGTGTCCATGTGACATCCTCACAGGGAATGCATTAAAGTAGTTTTAAGAGGATGCAAATGATATAATGAGTAAAATTTCTTTACTCACATTATTAGCAAAATGATATTAACATTTTATATTCATAGGAATCTTATTCAAAATTTTATATATTTATATATAGATATAAATATTCCTATACTTATAGGAATCTATTCAAACCTGAATTGCATGAGGATCTAATCCATTTTATTGGACTACATCATTGTAAGGAAGTTCTGAATGCTACAGTTTATTTGATTCCACTAAGTCCAAAGGCATTCTGAACATGAAATGAATGGAAAAGACAAGTAAACAAAATATAAACCACTAGTATTTCTGGGAACAACTGTGGTAGAAGTGGAAAAGCTATTAAAGGTGCTTCTACTTAAGGAATTTGTTTGGTAAAGTAGAAAATGCATCCTCTTGAATGTAATTGTGTGTGCTCTGAAAATATGTTGTTGTGACCCACTAAATATTGGGTAGGGTGGTTTTGGTTTTTTGTTTTTAAATAAGCCTCCTTCTGGGTGAATCAATTAAACACTTGTGTGCTGCACTGCTTTTGACTTAGCCCTGAAGTTGTAAAGAGTGAACTGTATGGAGAGAAGGCTGATGTCTGGGCTGCAGGATGCATCCTTTATCAGATGGCGACTCTGAACCCTCCATTTTACAGCACCAATATGCTCTCCTTGGCAACTAAGGTATTCAGATTTGGCAGATCATCCTACCAGTTATTTTTGCATGTGTTCACTAGATCCGCGAGAATTTATGTTTGACATTATATATGCATAAACGGCTCTCTGGTCTGATGTGTGAATGAGCACAAGCATTTCTCATTGTATGAATTGCTATTTTGCAATTCTAATTGCAAAAATTGCTTGGAAATATTAATGTATTATTACGTCTCGGACTATCATACTTTTATCATTGTATTTGGTGATAGGAGCTTTAGATACGTAAAATTTATCAATGTGCTATAATATTGGATTTTCTATGGCATTGTGCATTACACATTAGGATATGATCATAAAATTAGTGTTTGTTTTAATGTTCCCCTTATTCAGATATTGTAGCCCTTTATTCTACAGTTACTATGTACGTTAATGTGGATACCTGATTAGAACTTACAATCTGCATTAGAAGATGTGTTCTAAGCCATTTTGCAAGTTAGAGCTGACGATGTAATGCCCATCAGGTTGATTAGAGGACAATACTTATGGGGTCTTCAAATAAACAGTGGAATATTTTTCTTCAACTAACTGTAGATTATTTATCTCGCAGATAGTAGGAGCTGTGTATGAACCTGTACCAGAAGGACTGTACTCAGAAAAAGTGTCATTTGTCATAAAGAGGTAATTGCTTATCTAGTTTTAATTCGACATCCTGCCAAAAAGGTGTTTTGTTCTGTATGTTCCACTGGTGGTAATGTGTCAGTTTTCTGACTTCAGCAACTGCCTGTATTTGTCTCTGAATATTAAATATCTTCTGGTTTAAAAGAAAAATTGAAAGTATCTCTTTACCCTGCTAATACAATATGTGATACAGTTGCACACATGCAGTGGGAAAACTCATGCCAGTATAGTCAGCATATTTATCCAGCCAGCAAAGATTTTATACTTGGTACTGAAGTTTCACAATACCAGTGCTGTAGTTAATTCCCGACACATAAATCTCAGAAAACCACAGTATTTTGAGTCATTTTCAAGTGCAGTTTACAGTCAAGGTAGTAATCCTGTGTCCAACAACAGCCTGTTGCAATAAATTATTTATAGGTCATTGTATGATCACAATGATAGTTTTGTGTGTTTGACTGGTGGAAATACGTTTCCCAGTACTTTCTAATCTTATTAGCAGGATAGCAGAGAGAAGAAAGCAGAAGATAATGCAGTAATGGAGGAAAAGATGAGCCTGTATTTATTCCACTCATCACATATTTCTCTTAGCTATGATTACATCTTCCTGGTGATAATATAATGTGTAAGCCAAAGTATAGAGAGTGAATTGATGCACTTCTGAAATTTAGCTCCCTTGATTTTTCTATTTTAGAAAAACTCCACTTAACACAAAAATGCTTTTTCTTTCTCACTCTGATATCGAATTCCATCTCTAAAAAGCACTTTACTGTACAAGACTGTAAAGTTTTTATACTGTGTTTTATTAGACAAAAAGGCTTCTATTATTTAAAGACCTGGAGGATGAAGGTCAACAATAGAGAGGATAGGTGCTAATAGAACTAACATTTATGTTTAAGTGGTCCTGTAATGAATTTTAATATTTTAAATACTTACAAATACTTGTAGTTAAAATTTATCAGGCTAGTCAGGTAGGACTGCTGCTTGGGAAATCCATCCTGACTTGTCTTGAGTCGCCTTCTTGTTCTTTGTGTGCTTGGAAATTACTTCCAGGGGAATTTGCTCTATTATTTCCCAGGGACTGAGGTGAAGCTGACTGGCTAGGATCTGCCTGGATAATCCTTCTTGCTCTTCTTGGATATGCACGTGATATTAATCTTTTTCCAGTCTACATGAACCTTCCTCTGATCCTTTCAGACATGATAGATAGTGGTACTGACCAGTTGCATCAGCACGCTCATGCTCATCTCATGTGATCCCATGGGCTTCTGTATGTTCAACTGGCTTAAATGCTTTCTCACTATTTTCCGTTGTGTGGTAATGCTTCGTGCTCACAGACTCTGTGATTAGGTAGGCTCAGAGATCTGGGAACCCTTAAGGCCAAAGTTTCCTAATGGAAATGGAAGCAAAAAAGGGATTGAGTATCCCAGTCTTTTCCATGTCCTTTTTCACTAGCTTGCATAGTGGGTCCCCATTTTCCTTAGCCTTTCTTTTCTTGTCAGTGTAATTACAGAAGGCTTTTCTTCTGCCTTCCACATTCATTGCTAGTTTCAGCTGCAGCTGAGCTTTGGCTTTCTTAATTCCACCTCTTAGGTGATAGCTGCATATTCTTCCTGTGTAGATCATCCCTGTTTCCTACACACAGGATTGGGCTGTTCTGGTGCTTTGAGATATTCTGGAAGATTAGCTCTTCCAAGCTTTCCCTTTACTTTCCAAAGCAGTCTTCAGTGACATTATACAATGAAGATCCATGAATAGGCTGAATTCTGCTCTCCTGAAGTCCTCCATCATAGCCATACAATGTTTTTCTCACTTCTCCCAGGATTTTGAACTCCAAATCAGTTTGATGGCTGCTGTAGCTGAGGCTGTCCTGCCTGGTTCTTCCTTGTTTGTGAGCAACAAGTCTGGCAGAGTGCCTTTGTTAGCTAGCTTCTGAATCTGCTGCACCAAGAAATTGTCATTGACAGATTCCAGAAGTGTCCTGGTTACTGCACTCAGCCATTTTATATCAGGGTAGTTAATAAGCCCCAATGAATATAACTGCCTGCATGAAGTTTTCTCTGCCTACCCAGCAAAGGATTCATTGACTTTGTCTTCTTTGGATGATTCTACATCATCCAAACAATCTACCACAGTGTCACCACAATGTTTCTCTGGTCCTCTTGTCTTTACCCAGAAGATCTGGATTCCAAGCAGCCAGTCTCTGGACTGCAAGTTGCATCCACCTTGACTTGAACCTTTGCCCCTGCCTGGAAGAATCAAGAAGAACCCCAGCTCACTCCTTCCGCCCTTCATTCTTGACTACAGCACTTTGTAGTAATGAATTCTCCTGTAAATCTTCCTGACAGCACACTCATCTCCTTCACAGCTGCTTTGTCCAGTGGTACAGTGCCTTGACCAGAGCACAGTCCTCACAAAGGAGGCCTCTTCCCCCCAGCCTGGGAAGAGGCACCACCCACACCCTAGTGTGCCTGTGAGTGCACAGCAGCAGCCTCTCAGCAGTTCTGTCTGGGTTGGTGATAAGGACAATTGTCCCAGCTGATGCCAGATGCTGTACTTTGTGGTGTATCAACACCAAGGCTGCACAGTGTTGAACTGTCCACTGCAGGATTGAGCAGAGTGCTAGCCACTATGGTTTGATAAATATCAGTGGAGGAATGCAGTGGTAGTAAGCAGTTTTTTAGGAAGAAGTAATTAGCTTTCTTTAAAGAATGTTCTTTCATTCACAGATGCTTGACTCCGGATGCAGAGGCACGTCCAGACATAGTGGAAGTTAGCTCACTGCTGTCTGATGTGATGATGAAATACCTTGATGTTTTATCTATCTCTCACCTGATGTTAGAGAAGAAGCTGGATCGGGAGAGGAGACGAACTCAGAGGTACTTCATGGAGGCTAATCAAAATGCAGTAACATATCACCATCAGCTTTCAATTTTAGCACAAGTAAGTACACGGATTTTTTTTTTCTTATCATTGTTTACCATATCTGAGAAAATAAGGTACAACAAACCAGAAAATAGATCCAAATTAAAAGACTCATCCTTTTAGAGCATTTTTCCATGCAGGCTCTTTGATTTATTTTGACAAGGCATTGATTCATTTTTTGTGGACATGCTTGTGAAGCAAAAATAACAGTATCTTGAAAACCGATATAATTCCGTGTTGAAAAATGGCATTGTTATGGGGGTATTTGCAGTTTTGATAGTATCTCATAGCATTTAATTATTACTGCACACTTGTGAATGGATTGTGAATAGGAGAAGATGCACTTGGCCAGGGTGGAACAAATGGATAATCTTGTGTATGATTCACAAACGATGACCCCTAGGAAAATAGCTATTGCACAAATAAGATTTTTAATTACAGACTGCTAAATAAAGAACAGTGGTGCTGTAAGGTTTTTGCTCAATGCTTTCTTACTGTCTGATACAGTTCTGCAGAGCTACTTAAAATTCTTCCATTTTCTTTAGGCTGTGTTTTAAGCACTCTTCATGAAGGACATCAATATTTTACATAATGAACTAAAAAAAATAAATGGGCAATGTTTTTGAGTAGCAAAAGCTCACTGTGAAAATTATTGTTATGGTAATTGTGAAGCAAATTTGCACAGCTGCTGTTGTCTGTTCGGCTATTGTATCTCTCTTGAATTCCTTTCATCAGGGCTCAGGAGTTTGCTCTGAAGGACCTTTGTGTAGGAAAAAGGTTTTCAGTAACACCTGGTTCAAAACTTGTGGATTTGGGTTTTTTTTAATGTGTTCTTTGTCTTCACCTTCCTGGACAAGAATAAGACTTGTAGAAAATGTTATTTTTTTTTTTTTTATTTTTCAGTAGTTTTTTGACCTTTCAGCTCAAGATCATTATTTATATCATGCAATTTTTTCCAATTAAAGCTATGTCAAAAACTTCCAGGAAAACCTTAACAAGCCACTATCATTTGAAATGCAAGAGGTACGGAGATGAAAGAAAAAAGCAGAACAGGGTATCGGGGGCAAGACTTACGAGGAGTGGCTGAGGTCACTTGGGTTGTTCAGGTTGGAGAAGACAAGGCTGAAGGGTGACCTTATGACAGTCTACACCTGCCTATACAGGGGAAGGTGCTGATCTCTCCAGTGACTTGCAATAGGACATGAAGGAATGAAACAGCTAAATCAGGGAAAGTTCAGATGGCACATTAGGAAAAGACACTTAACTGAGAGGGTCACTGGAACAGGCTCCCCAGGGAAGTGGTTTTGTCATCAAGCCTGTCAGAGTTCAAGGAGCATCTGAAGCGTGCTCTTAGTCATATGGTTCAGTTTTAGATAGTCCTGCAAGGGGCAAGGAGCAGAGAGTTGCACTTGATCCTTATGGGTCCCTTCCAACTTGACATATCCTACAATTTATAATTTAAAACAGTATAGCAATTATTTTCCATGTGTTTTTGAGTTCTTTTGCCATACACATTTGGAGGATTGTTGTATGACATTATTTTTTCATATCTTGATATAGTCATTCTCTTGATGTGATTAAATTTGAAAAAAAAAAGCAAAAACCAACTGTGGATGGAAAGCTGCTTGATTCGGGGTTTCAATGCAGTTATTCTGTCTTTGAGAGAAGACTGCCCTATCCGTGCAGTTGTAACGTATAACAGAACTAATAGTTTTACATTGAAGTTAGAGTGCTAGTGTGGGATTGAGACTGCTGTCAGCAAGTTTTCAGATGATATGAAGCTGAGTGGTGCAGTTGGCACATCCAAGGGATGGGATGCCATCCAGAGGGACTTGGGCAGGCTCAAGGAGTGAGCCCATGTGATCTCATGAGGTTCAACAACACAGGCTGGGGGATGAAGGGATTGAGAGCAGCTCTGAAGAGAAGGACTTGGGGATACTGGTGGATGGAAGATTGGACATGAGCTGGCAATGTGGGCTTGCAGCCCAGAAGGGCAACTGTATCTTGGGCTGCATCCAGAGGAGCGTGGCCAGCAAGTCAGGGGATGTGATTCTGCCCCCCCTCTACGCTGCTGTGGTGAGACCGCGCCTGGAGTCCTCAGTACAGGGAAGACATGGACCTGTTGGAGAGAGTCCAGAGGAGGGCCACAAAAATGATCAGAGGGATGGAACACCTTTCCTATGAGGAAAGGCTGAGAGAGTTGGAAAGCCTGGAGAAGAGAAGACTCTGGGGGGACTTTATTGTGGTGTCTTAGTTCTTGAAAGGGGCCTGTAAGAAAGATGGGGAGAGACTTTTTATCAGGGCCTGTTGTGATAGGATGAGGGGTCGTGGTTTTAAACTAAAAGTGGAGATATTCAGGCTGAATGTGAGGAAAAAATTCTTTACAATGAGGGTGGTAAAATACTGGAATAGGTACCCATAGAGGTGGTGGATGCACTATTCCTTGGATACATTCAAGATCAGGCTGGATGTGGTTCTGGGTGCCTAGATGAAGATGTCTAGTTGAAGATGTCCCTGCTCATTGCAGGAGGGATTGACTAGATGACCTTTGAAGGTCCCTTCCAACCCAAACTATTCTACGATTCTTCTGTTCTGCATGAATATTTGGAAAATACATCAATCTACAAAATGAGAAGGAAATGCATGTGTATTTTGGGGGATAATGGCTAATCTTCTCAAGGAAGGAATACTGTAATTCTAGTTCCACTTCAATGAACCTGATTCTGGATCTGACAAAGATTCAAACCACTGTAGAAGCTGAAGGAGTATATAGCTTGGTAATGAGAAGTGGGAAAAATTACCATGTGTCCTTGCTGTAAATAAAACAGAATAAATCAGTCTAGGATCTTTTGAGTTTCAGAGGAGTGCTACAGGGCTTAGAAACGGAAGGAGCTTTGTTGTTTCTCTGTCCCTGATACTGTAGGAAAATTTTATGAAGTTGGAGGACTACTACAAAGAGAGTAATTATTCCTGAAAAATTAGACTTTCAAAATAATAAAAATGAAAAAAAAAAGAAACAATAAGAAAGTATTCTGAATAAAAGTACTAGGACGAATTTCAAGCAGTTGGTCCTGAAATGAAAGCTTTGTGAGGTATGGACAATCTAATTCATCTCAGTCAAGGCCCCAGCTATTCCACAGCCAAGTAATTTGTCATTTTTCCACGGTGTCAGAGAATTCAGTGTTTCAGTCAGATAGTTCAGTATTTTGTTGAAGCCAGCTACCATTTACTTTGTTTTCTCTCTACTAAATGTACTTATGGCCTCCTTTTTCATCCCAGTTGTGTCATACTGTGGATGTTCCTGAAATAAAAAGTGTACTCTCTGTCCTGGTTTATGGAACTAAGCAACAAAGATCTTTTGGAGCCAGAATTCAATCTGTTTTATAAGTAGTCTAAGGCCAGTATGGAAGCTGATAAGTAGGCAATTGAAAGGCAGGTCAGTAGATAATGCTGGAGAAAGTTAGTTACCTTGGCTGGCAAGTACAGCATAAAAAGTTGAGTTTTTGTGTTGCAAGCCAAATCTGGGTCTCGAAACAGCAGCTGATTTAACTAATAATGAAAATATCTTTCTGATCTTTTCCTTTAAAGAGGTGAGAGGGTAGCCAAATAATTTGATTGCTTTTTTGCAGTATATAAGTTTGAAAAATTTAGACATTATTTTGGCTGTTTGCAAAAAGCTGAAAGCAAGTCACTTTTATTACTTTGGAAATATGTGTTTGATTACAGGCATCGTCCATTATTGTTTCATTTACTGCATATATCCTGATGTGGTTTTAACTTAGGAATAATGCTTAGAAGCCCTTCATAAGCCATTATCCTCACTGTTCGACATATAGATACAATAACTTCTTTCTCATTGCCCTATTTTTTAATGTAAAATATCAATATACCTAAAACAATATAGTACGATGAATATTGAGATCTGTCTTATATTTTGAATATGGGAGGAAAAACTGCAAGCTCCATAATTGGAATCTGTCAGCTAAAAATATATAACAAAATATGAGCCATTTGTACCTCCCTCTATTCTGAGAATATATTAAAATTAGACAGACATGATAGACTACATGGCTGATCAGAGTAACTTCCCTGTCTCAATTTCTGAAGTTCTGATCTGTGCATATGGCACACGTTTCATCACATTCTTTCTCTATACCAGTTTTTGCAGTAGTGTTCTTTAGAAATCTAAGCTTATTTTAATTTTTATTAATAATGTCACTAGAATACACATTTTAGTTTTAAATGCATACATTCAAATGAAATTCAAAATTATGCAGAGTAACGGGAGACCAAGACGTTTAGATAATGGAAAAGTGGGCATAACTCTTGTTTCTGAGTGTAGCGTGATTTATGGAATGCTCCATGTTCAGTGTTTGTCAGGGCTAATAGGGTGTCAGAATTCACTAACAGTTTGGTCTGAGCTTGTCCATTTAGGTCACCATTAGCTGAGTGCTTTGCCCTAATCTTCAAATGCACAAGAATGCTTATTAGCAAGATTCCTTTCCAAATTTTTCTGTTTTCACACTTGAACTGGTAAGTCTTCCCCTAACCCAGCATGCAAAAGAGCACGGCATATAGACCCAAGGTGACTGATCTTCCATCTGGATAGGACTTTTAGCTGCAGGCCAACAGTCATCTTCCCAGACCTAGATCTGTACGCAGCAAGGTATTTTGTTTCTGGTGGACCAGGATGCTACTGCTAGATGATAGACTCTGATAATTTCTTTCAGGCAGCTTGGTTACAGCCTATGCTAACAAGCCTGCCTGGCTCTTTCTTACAGAAGCAGTTCAACTATTTATTGGCTGGAAATAATGAAAGAAACAGTATACCTGTTTTCAGACAGGACTATGTCTGAGGTTTAGCCTGGAAAAAAGGAGGCTCAGAGGAGACCTTATTGGTCTCTTACAACTACCTGAGCTGAACAAGAGACCAATATCTTTATTTCCAGAGACACTTTTACTCAGTCATAAGGAAAGATGAATTCTGGAAAAAATTTTACTTGGTTCATAGTTTGAACATCTTTTCCACAGGAACCCTTTTCCCCTTAGGTTTCCTTTTGAACTGTGTTTTTTTAATGCTAGAAGGCAGAGTTTATTTCCACAAAGCTGGCAAAAAACCTGACACATGGGGAAACCGAGGCACTAATTATTGTGAAAATGTGAACATAAACTGGATCAACTGATGAAGCCTCCAGGAAGATTTGTAAAATACTGGACTCTAGAATCAGGTGTAGGTATGAGCACAGTTCAAATGAATATGTATCAATCTAACTCATGTTTCAATGTGTGTGATGTTTTGAACATTCCACTGTTTCACAGATTTCTTCAAAACATAAGTATCTGTCTTTCTGCTTATCTGAAAGATGTCCCTCTGAGACTTTGAGACATATGGAAATGGTTGTTTCAGTGTGTTGGAGAATACTTTCTCCATGCTTTTCTCACAAAGTTATGGTTTTAAATGCCTATGTAGGTTATGGTCCCACTGCAATGCTGAGCAGAAGTGGCGTTGAACTTGAATCCCAGTCTCCTCCAAACAGGGTACTTTTGTTCTAAATGAGTCAGGTGTCCTGAGAAACAACAGTATATAATCTCACTTTTGCAAATTATTAGCTATTGTCAAGGTAGGGCAAAATATATCACAGTAAATTTATTTGTTACTCTCAGAGAAGTAATGAAATACCACAGTTCTTTGTGTTCAGATATTATGTAAAAGGACCAGATTTTATGTATAGACATGTTATAGCTTTACAGTTTATATAACTGCTTTAAGACTGTAGGGTACATTGCACTGATCTCTGAACAGCTTCTATAACAGGTCTGACGAATATTTTTATCATGATGTCTACAGAATTTAGTTCATGCATTTCAAACTGGCTTCCTTTCTTCATGTGGCAGCTTGCTGCTGACACCAACTGGTAACAGCAGTCTTTTTGATCTAATCCTCTTTTTGATCTTCCCCCCCCCCCCAGCTTCATCTGATTTACAAGTTGTCAACAATTGATTTTTTCATGCAAGGTTCAGTATTGGCAATGTTGAAAGGGGATTTAAGTATGAAATGTCCATGCAGTTTGACCCTTCTCTCTCTTTATCTTCTTTGATATAGAACAGATGAATTGGTTCTCTTCACTAATTGTGCATCGACTGTTGAGGGTACAACTAGTGTGCTCACATGCCATGACTAGACTGCTTTCTGTAAGTGAGCTTGAGAGTCATACTTAGTGGTTGCCATGCTGTGCTATACTGCAGTCACTGGTATTGTCACATCTTGAACATAATCTTGGTTCAGTACTTAAGTATAAAATGATCCTTTCCCACCTGAATTTAAAGAGAAAAGCTTAACAAGCCACCATCTTACAAGTTAAGTTATAGTTCTGGGAATAGAACAAAAGATGTGGAAACAATTTAAGCAGACTGTTAAGCAGGCAGTGATACAGTCAGCGCTCAGGGGTGCAACTAGGTTTCTGAAGGAGGAAGGATTTCTAATGTGTCCCAGTAAAGTCAAAATACTTCATAGGAAAAACTTTGGAAGTACATTGTCTTAGATACAGGACAAATTGTCTTTGACACACTTGTTAAGGATAGAAGTATTTAGGAATGTATTATTTTCTGAAATTACTTTAGCGTTAAACATACTAATTTGTCTAATCTATTTATGTAATTTAGCTCTTGTTCTCCTTTACTGCATTTTGCTCTGACAAGACTAAAAAGGAACATGAATTTATTTATGCACAACAGAAATAATGTAAGACTTGGAACAATATGTATAGAGACCATAAAGACAGTCTGACTTCAAAATACGTTGCATTAAAACTGAAGCAATAATAAGGATGAAGAATCTCTATTTTTTTCAAGAAAAGCTGTAAATAGCTCAGAGCTGTAATAGCAGCAGAGGCAGAATTTTATACTCAGTAATGAACCCATGCTACACATAAGAATCAACACTTAAATATTAAAGACAATTTTTCTTCCATGTTTCGATTTTCTTAGCTCTGCTTTGGTAATGCCAGTCCACATTTGGTCAGTTCAGAGTTGGGGGGTCTTTTTGGCATCACATCATATCAAGTCCACTTCATATTTTATTACCATCTTGATATTTGTGCAGGTTTTGCACTTTTGAGAACTGGTCTACTGTTTATTATCTAATCTCCCATTGCTTGTATCTGGGAACCTGCTATCTTTGTCCACACTTTTATTTTTTTCTGTTGTTCAGTATTTCTTTCTGGTATGGCATTTGTTTCATATTTTTTTTCCACTTTCAGTGATTGTTATGAGAAAACTGCCATCAAGAACAAATATGCCTTTTATGTAAAGGCTAGAAAGAATTTGTTTAGATTAAGACTTTTGCTTTAAATTTAGAATTGGTGATTGAATCAGATAACTTGTAGTCCTGGACTAGCAGCTGAGTGGGAACAAAAAGTGCAGTTATACAAGTGAAACTTTCATCTGCAGGTTTCCTAATAAGTGCTGGATAAAGACAGTATGCAACATTATTTCCTCCTTCTTTTTTGTCAGAAAGATTATGAGAAGTTGAGTCTTCATAGCAGCAGCAATGGAGCCCCTCACTGCAGCAAAAGTGAATTTTCAGAAAACACTGATCTCCCAGTTGAAAGATGTCAGTCTGCACATGCAAAAGATGAGGAAAGAACATATGAAGAAATCCTGGTAGAGGATCACAGCACTTCAGAGAACTCACAGAAAGGTAGTCAATAGCAAAAGGAACATCATGAGTACTATTATCCTGGTTGGACTTGGGTTAAAAGATTCTTTGCTTTCATTTTTATGTCCAGATATGTTCACTAAACTAGATGATGAGCTGGACGTACTGAACAAGTTAAGCAGCTCCAGTTCAAGTCATGTGAAAGAGTCTGCTATTGGTAAAATTCCTTAAGAATGAAGGATTCAGTACTTTCTAACAAAAAAAAAGTTGTTTATTCCAAAATATTAGGATATTTCATTATTTAATACAAAGTCACTATCTGTTGTCAGTCCTAAGGAAACAAAAATAAAGTAACTGTGGTTGCCCCTGTGGCAACCATTTGATTATAATACATTTTGCATCGCATGGTCTTTGCGTAGCTTATCCCCATATAGTTACAGTAATGGCTGTCAAAACTGGAATATCATTGGGCAACTTGACAAAGAAGGTGTTTTCAAATATGAAGCATAGGATAACTAGTGTTGGTAAGAAACAGAAGAGTATGAAAACTTTTGTCTCTACAATAATGCTATGCATATGGATAAATGGATTGTGAGATTAGAGGCTGTAAAAAGGAAAACTGAAAGAGGTAAGCTTTAGCTGTCTAGATGAATTGACTGAATGGAACTGAAGGAATGCTTAATGATCAGATTCAAATTAGGAGGGGATTATGTGACAAAACACATTGTTAATTCTGCCTGTAGTTATTTATGATAATCAGATAGGAAAGCACTAGCTGTCTTTGGTGTTATATTAAGTGAAAGATTTTGGATTTTATTATAAATATATATACATATATAGATAAGATCTAAGCCATCTGTAATTATCAATTCATTTATTTGCTCTGCACTAATGCCTATAGATTTCAATTAAAGCCAGTTATTTTAAGTAAAATTATTTTTTATTTTATTATAGATATACATTTATATCTAAAAAGGAGATCTGAAAAAGATCAGTAAAAGAGCTGAGCAAAATTTGAGCTTTCTATTCATCCCATGAAGTGCTGGCAGAAAATCTGTGAGTGATTTATACTGTACTTTTAAAGGGGGAAATGTATTCAGTTTTCTGAAGAGTAACAAATGTCATTGTCGCAAGGACCTAGGCTACAAAAAAAATTAGAACAACATTGCTATATCTGTTCGTAGTCTATTTGGTAGCTGAATTTCCTTTAGATCTTGGCACAGGTACTGGACAAATATAACTGGTTTTAATTGAAATTTCTAGCCATTAGTGCAGCCCTGAGTTTATTATCAAAGTTTTCTTTAAAAAATAAATGCCTTTTCTTTGTTACTTTCTTGTGCTAAGAGAGTAACATGAGATTGTTACATGGTACAGGGAAGCCTAGTCTAACTGTGGGATGGGGCTGCGTAGGACCCCCTTGAGGAAAAGCAGCCTGTGGAGGCAATGTTGTGTTTTGGTGTTAATACTAAAGAATAACATATTGTGCATCTCCTAGAAATGTAATTCTTTGTGGGCTAGTTCAACATTGTAGACAGACATTAGAAATCTTTGTGTAGTTTGTAACTTGCCGCACCCAAAGTGTTATTGTGAATGATTTCTTTATTATTACTTTTTGTTAAGATTTGGACATTAACAAAACATCAACTTTTTCTAATATTTAAATATTTTTGTACCATGTTTCCATTGATTTAATGAAATATTTTAAGTGGAAAGATCCTGTCAGCTCCTATTTATCCCAGTAACTTTCATCAGCATTTCTACAAGTCATTGTCTATCTTCCTTCCAGCATAGAGTTAAATTGTTATATAGATAGTTCAGGAATGCTTTTTCAGAAAAACAACTCTTTAGTTATACTTTCTGAGATCACCTGTCTTTTCTACTTCATGTTGAAATGTTGTAGATCTGTTGTGATTATTGCTGGGAGATTTTTCTTCTTTTCAGATAAAAAGAAAAGATGACTTTAAAAAAATATTCAGGATACTTGGGTATTACTTGGGTATTGCTTGGGCTATGCTTCATTCATTGCTAAAATGTGGCTGTTTGAATTATCAGCCGTGGTTTTATCAAGCATGTGAGCATTACAGGGGAAAATGAGACCTAACTTCGATCTAGCTGACTTGGAAACTGCTAACATGAAAATGTGAGTTTCAATTTTGGGTTTATTGATCATGGTCTTGAAAGTGTTCATCTAATTATGCTGCCACCACATCACTTACAGAGAAAATCTGCAAATGTAGAAAAAGATCACTTTAATTAAAAGGAGGATGGTATTTTGTGAAAAGGTGCGATACACTGAGTTCTTCAGTGGTGCAGAAGCTGGTATGCATGCGAGTGACACTGTAATAGTGGTTAGCTATTTTCATATTCCACTAATTGTCATAATATTTTAAATAATTTTACATACCCTGTGTTTTTCAATTCTGTTTTAAGAAAAGGATTATTGTTCTTATTCTAGACAATGTAGTTCTGCAAGATCAGCTTCTTTAACAGTTCTAAAGATTGCTAAATGCAGAGTATGTAGGTTCTGGGATTTAAGGTTTATGGCACTTATTCTGCACATTTCAGAAGTGTAGAGGCAGTAGTGAGAGATGCGGGTTTTTTTTTCCCCTGAAGTCCTTATAATTTGAAATTATAAAGATCGATGGAGGATAGGGACATATTGACTTAAAAAGTGATGGGACTGTAACAGTTTATTGGTTGATTTTTTTTTTTCTCATTTCAAAATTTAGAAGGCTCCCAATTTTACTTTAGCTTTGTCAAATTGAAGAGATTTATGTTTGGTTTTGATTTACAACTGTCTGCATTTCTGCTGGTAAAACCAAATAGAAAGAAAATATGTGGTATTTTTTAATGTATAACAGTGCAAAAGCCAGTATGTCAGTTGAATGTGAAAGAATTTAAAAGTATATTCTGTGTCTGGGCATACTTTTTGGAAAATATTTTTGCTTTCCTTGAATAACTTACACTGCATTCAGGACAATGCCCAAAATGTATTGAAAGACTGGTTGTGTATAAAAAATGCTATTATCCCTAGGGTTTTATATACTTCCCCTCTCACCTTCTTCACAGTAAGAAGGTAAACATACATTTGGACCATTTGGAACTGCTCAGCTCCTTGCTTATCGTGAGGCTAAGAAATCTCAATGCACAGTCCTGTAGTTGTGCTGTATCTCACTGTTTCTGTTAATTCATAATTTAATATACATTTCCAGTATTTGGAGGAATTTCAGAACTTCAGGGGAAGTTTAGATTGGATATAAGGAGGAAGTTCTTTACTGTAAGGGTGGTGAGACACTGGAATGGGTTGCCCAGGGAAGTTGTGAATGCTCCATCCCTGCTGGTATTCAAGGCCAGGCTGGACAGAGCCTTGGATGACGTTGTTTAGTGGGAGGTGTCCCTGCCCATGGCAGGAGGGGTGGAACTAGATGATCTTAAGGTCCTTTCCAACCCTAACTATTCTATGATTCTATCTAACCTTTAACCAGTAAGCAAAGATGTCATGATTCGGGACTCCTTTCCTTGCAGAAATTTCTGCAAAGACTTTACCATGTAAGAAAGAGAGCACATGAAAGAGACCTGTCAGAAGAATATTCTAGTGATGCGTCTCCAGAAGGGTCTCCTATATCTCTTTAAACTTTTAGAAAAATTACTTGTTTACATGCATGCCAGAACTTGAGTTTTGTGTAATCTCAAAGCAGTCAAAAATATCCAGCTGAATAACTGAGATTTCTGGAATGAGGGTACTCTCAATGATTCGGCTCTGAGTTCAGGTCATCATTTAGCTCGAAATTTAACTGTTTTTGAGGATAACAACATTTCCTCAAAATTTGAGGATACATACTTCCTACTATGGTAGGAAATACTTCCTATGGAATAATAGGAAATATTTCCTACAGAAATTTCCTACATATTTCCTACCATAATACTATGGTAGAAAATAAATACCCAGTCAATAATGTCACTTGCTGACTGGAGCTGGTAATTTCATTCAAAACTTAGACTTAATTGCAGGCAGTTACCTTATATCGCAAGTTCTGTGACCACACAGCCTTTTTTTAATTCAGAAGAGTTGTATTTTTTGACATATTTTATGATTTAAGAAGCTATTTCTTCTTTACATTAGACATTTAGATAGATTGGTAAGACACAGAATCATAGAATAGTTAGGGTTGGAAAGAACTTTAAGATCAACTCGTTCCAACCCTCAACTTAGAGGTGTTAGAGGGAAGTCTTAGAGGTAAAATTGTCTCTATATATGTCATTAACTCCAGCTGGCAACTAAGTACTGCACAGCCACTTGCTTAGTGCACCTTCACCCTACCCCGTGGATTGAGGAGGAGAACCAGAAAAAGGTAAAGTTAAGAACAGGTTTAGTTAAGAACAGTCTGACAACTGAAATTAAGTAAAATATAGTAGTAGTAATAATAATAGCGATGAAAAGGGAAATAACAGAGAGAGAGAGAGGAATAAAACTCAAGAAAAACAACTGATGGCACTATAGTTGCTCACCACCCACTGACTGATACCCCGCCTGACCTGAGCAGTAATTAATTCCTCCTGGCCAGATCCACATAGTTTTTATATTAAGCATGATCTTCTATGTTACGGAATACCCCTTTGGGTAGTTTGCATCAGGTGTCCTGTCTCTGCTTCATCCTGGCTTCTTGTGCCCCTCATCACTGGCAGAGCATAAGACTGAAAAGTCCTTGATCAGGTTAAATGCTATTTAGCAACAGCTAAAACATCCATGTATTATCAACATTATTCCCATACTAAATCCAAATCATAGCACTGTAATAGCTATTAGGAAGAAAATTAACTCTATTCTGGCCAAGACAGGACAAAATGGTTCTTTAGGTTATGAGGGGAAAGCTTAGGATATTTGTTGAAAATAACTATTGCATCAAGAAACCTATAATTTGTGCAATGGGCTGTCTGTGAAGAATTTTGGAGATCTTACAGTGATTCGTCGGCTTATTTTTCCCAAACTGACTTTGTCTAAGATTGGTATTTCTCTTGAGACCTCAGGCTAATGGCACCCACCTTTGAGATATTTGCCATAATGAGATCCCCCCTCAGTCTTCTCTTCTCTAGACTAAACAGACCCAGCTCCCAGAATCTCTCCTCATAAGAGAGACGCTCCAGACCCCTAATCATCTTTGTATTTTCCTAATTTAGGCGTGTGAATCC
This sequence comes from Neopsephotus bourkii, assembly GCF_033783945.1. Lineage (NCBI taxonomy): Eukaryota > Metazoa > Chordata > Aves > Psittaciformes > Psittacidae > Neopsephotus > Neopsephotus bourkii. The sequence continues at coordinate 2,066,441 of NW_026901618.1, forward strand.
AAAAATACTGCATCTCTGCCATGTACATGAATGATGAAATAGATTCTTTGGTGTGAAATATCATGCGCTTGTAAATACACTTACGAGATGGCAGATTAGCAAGTCAAATGTGGTGAGTCATCAAACTCATCAAGAAAATTTAGATATGGCCCCTTGACTGACAGAGACACCATTTATTTGAAACAATACAAAATTGAATTTGTATTTCAAAACCAAGTTTGTATATGAATATTTGGAAAGGGAAGTTGTTTTTTAAATACTAGCAAACATCTGTATTCAGACTTGACTTTCTGGCCAAGTGGCTTCTGTTTCAGATTATCTCGCATATATTCCCATAATATTTTATAGTCTTTTTCATAGCAGAATGTCTGAGGTTGGAACTCAAAATCCTTACCCCAAGCAACGTTATTCAGGTTCAGTGAGAGCTTCTACTTTTGTATTCGTATTACTGTGCATCCTAAGTAGGTAAAATATCTGTTCCTTAAATAGGCACAATCATATTTTTTCATTTCCAAAGGCCTTCCAGTATTAAAGTTATTTGAAGTGTCCTTGCTTCTATAAGGGCCTAGTTTATTTGCTATTTTCTAAATCAACCACTCTTACCAAACCTTCTTCTCTGGGGCTAACTGCTACAGAGTTTTAAAATCTCTTTTGCTAAGCAAAGCATTAGCACAGAATAAAATACTGTTTCTTTTTCTTTCATTCTCTCTGTCTGTGTGCCTTCTTTTCAGGAAGACAGTTTTGGTCTAAAGATGCATCATTTCTTTTGGTTTTAATGAGAATCTTGTGTGATAGATGCAAACCTCCTTCAGGATTTTTCAGGATCTCAAAGAAGTAGAAAAAAATAGAAGGGCAATTTTGCAGAACATGGCAGAAAGTATGTTTGAACACACACACACACACACACACACACACACACACACACACAAAAGAAATTTAAGATTCTCAGAGATGTGTCTGCTCTCTGAAAGTCCTCTCCTGTTGGTCTAGAACTAATGTAACTGCTGTAACAGGACCCACAATGGGAAAACTAGTGTAAGTTAAGTTTAGCATAAAATCTTTTTTTCCCTAGCTAGTGTTTGAGTGATTAGATGCCTCTGTTCTTGTTTATAGTGATGCTTGTGATGTTAGTAGCGTGGAAAAAAACCATCTCAGGTAGACGAAGGTGCAGGTATTACATTAAAATTCATTATTTGTATGGGAAAACTGTTGTAGAATTTTCTAATTTAGTACACAGACCTTCAGTTATCTGAAATATCTTTTGATTTAAACATACACTTATTATTCATTTAAAATGAGATACCATTTGTAGGAGAGAGTGTTCTTATATGTCACAATTATCATCAAAGGAATGGTTTTACAGGAATGTTTTAAGACAAATGCTTAAGACAAATAGTTGCTTTAAGACAATGCTTTTGAGGTGAATAACAAATATCATCAAAGATTACCCCACCCTCTTTACATTTCTTGGCACTATGCAATAAATGACAAAGTTGTTTGGGTTCATTTTTGTTGCTGGTTAGATATTTGACCAATAACTGGCCAAACTCCTGTCTTCAAGGTTTTAAAATCAGCAGGATTATTTAAGAAGTAAGATATTGCATTTCTAGTAGTTTGAATAGTTAACTAACAGAATGGTGGCAATAAAATTCTGGTACAACAAGGTTTAGACGTACCACCAAAAATCTTATGAGAAAGTGGGTAAATATTCTAGCTTTTTATCCAGACTAGAGGCAATATTGTGGCTGTACAGCGGTAGCAGTATCTGTAGTAATATAATGCAAATCCAGATACATCTTCCATGGATATCTAGCCAGAGTGTGTTGTTAGTTTCTGTGAAATTCTGAAAGTATTTGTTAAAATACTATGTGGGGAGATTTTAGTTATGATGCAAGCAAAATTTTGATACATCAAAGAGCAATTCCATACTCAAATGAGGGCTTGGAGTTTGCTTAGCACTGCATTTTAAGAGTATTTTGACACCGTGTCTGGGAAATAGAATATATTAACATATATATGTATATTTCTTTTAAGGCAGAGATAATATTTATGCATTTGTTTCAGGTATAATGGAACAAAGTTTTAGTGCTTCGGAAAGACAACCTCAGATTAGGTAGGTACAATTTATGATTTTAATATAGATTATATGATTTATCATTGTTATGAGCAAATCCAGTCCATCATTTCACAGTGTAACACTTGTGTGATTGAATTGGTGAAATGTTTCCTTATTATCATTACAATTTTATTTTACCTCAGCCTATGACACTCAGTCTACCTCAGGACAGTATTACAGTTATTCACAGAAGCTTTATGTGAGTAATTTAAGGGCTGACATTAAACTGATAAATAGTTTTAAAAATGGACCTTGCTACATCAGCTTAAACTGGTATTAGTTGGCTAGCTATATTCTGGGTTTGCATTTTTAAGCAGTTGGTTTTTCTTATAGAAAAATGTGTTTGTACATTGGATAGCATAGAGTAATATCCTGTTGCTTTGAACTCCTCTAGATCTTCTGTGTAAATGTAGGTAACCACTGTTTGAATTCTGGGGTTTTAATTTCTTTCAAAAAGGAAAGAAACTGAAACAGAATATGGCATGGCCATCCCCATTCTCCTTCTGGAGGTCCTTCTTTTTTCATCTGTTATTCAGAAATGCATCAAATGCATTCTTAACCAACCATCATTTTTTTCTGATCTCCTTGGCACCACTCTTTATTCATAGACTCTGTTCTTTGTTTCTTTATTTCTGTTTTTCTGAAATGAAAAAACCAAACCAAAGTCACTCTTTCCTCTTGAACAATTTTTTTCTTTTTATCTTTAACTTAACTAGGTTAAAGTATTCATAATAACAGCATTGATTCCTCTCCCCTGTTTTTCCACAAACCCTTTCTAATCCAACTTTCATTTAAAGAATATTACTGTAGCAACCCTCCCTAAGCTGTATTGAGCTGTTTAATGACCTCTTCCAAATTATAGTTCCTTTATTTTCTTGATCTGCTGTTTAGCACTGGTGCTTTTTTTATCTTCTTAAAATCATGCTTTTCTGACTTTTCTGAGTCTAACCTTTTCCATTTCTCCCGCAGTCTTTTGAAACTATTTTTAAGGACCATTCAGAAGGACACCAGTTTATCTGTTCATCTGATTTTCTCTGAATGTTACATGTGGGTCTATCACTGATTCTTTTGTCTTTTCTGGTGCATGTTGTCTTTGCATGTACAAATGTGTCTCCATAGTCATCTATCTGCAAAACCATGTTGCAAATAATGAGCTTAGGTGTATACACCAGATGTATTTCCTTCTGTCTACACAAAATTTTTGCTCATCTTTGTAAGATCTCTTCATGGCCATGTGGCCATGCAGTTGATTACATAACTAAAAGGAATGTCATAATTGCCTGTACCTGAACTCTTACCCATTAGCTCAGGTTTTGATCATTCCTGAAAACATCCGTCCTCTTGAAGTTCTCACATTCAGAATAAATCTCACTCTTCTGCCTGGCACATTCAAGATACAACCTTTCCTACAAATGCACACTGCTAAAAATCTTGCTTGGGTTCATAAGGCTATAATGCAAACATCTTTCCTGGTTTTGATGCACACATTCTAGTCACTCAAATGTCCATTGAGAACACTGATGCAAGGAGCATTTTTGCATCCTTGCCTTCAGCCCTACTGTCTTGTGTGTGTGTCCTTTTACTGGTTGTGCTTTTCCTATTACTTCAAATGCCATACTTTACTTTTGCCTTCAGAGTTTTATTTAGCATAGCACCATCCAGTTTGTTGCTTATCACTCACTAGCTTTCCAGCTTTAGTCCTGCTGCAGTCAATAATGGTGGTCTCTTGATGCTTCACAGTGGAAGCAAGCACATTCTATTTTTATTCCATCTCTGCCCCTCACATGAACTTCAGCAAAACCATTTCCTTATCTTCGTAACTATTCTTTGAAACTAGTTTCCCATACTGCCTAAAAATACATACAAATTCTTGACGTGCTGGAGCTATTGAGGCTGCCATCCATCAGGACACGATACTGGTTCTTTCAGTTCTATCTGTCTATATCCACTTCTCAGCTGTTGAAATCTGCACGCTGGGACAATGTTTGTGTAGAGTATAGAGCAGAAGCTAATATTAAAACATGTGGACCTGTATTTCAGACACTGAGGTATTGCTGTCCTGATGACGTAATATTATTTCCCTCCCCCACACACTCTATTAGTACTGTATGCGTTATTGCTCCTGTTTTTATCTACTAGACAATAATTACTTTTTTTTTTCCCAGCCATAAAATAGTTTACATTAAATGTCTTTAAACACGTACAAATGCAAATTAATTTTATGTTAATTTTCAGGATTATTGAATTGTAAATATTAAAATCCTGTCTCCTGTTTTTGTACTTTGCAGCTAAAAAACTGAGCAGGAAAAGGAATGGGCCTAATTTTTATTTAGTAGAAGTCATGTTACTTTGGACACATAGAGTAGGGTAGTCTTTATGAGTTTTAAAAACACACAGTAAAAAACTAATGAATTTGGACAGATTTCCTTTAGAGGAAACGTGAGGAGGAGTCAGGGACTACTGGTATTTCCTCTACAGTCATTGATGCCAAACACAATTAAAACTACTTTTTTTAATTATTTTTAAATTTTTTTTGAATAATACTAGAGATGATACTGAAGGTCTGGGATCAAGACTGCAACCAGGTAATTTCGTGCTTGCAACAAAATCAAACTTTAACTTAAATTAAACCTATCGGCTTCCATGTTTTCAACCTTATTCTCCTGTTGTCTATAGAGTGTCTCCTCTTTTATTTCTTCAACTATACTGCCTATTGATCTGCTCTTGAGTGTGCCTTTCCTCACGTGCAGGAGTCATACTAAGAAAATAGAGGATTTGTTCATAACAGGGTAGCAGTACTATGGTCTTCCAGTTGTAGTTCTTTGCAATATGAAAAATTATATTTGAAAATGCTTGAAAAGGATATAATTACATTTCATATATAAATATGTTATCTGAAATATCCTTAAGGATGTTTTTCAAAAGTATGAACTCCAATAGTAAATCAGTAAAACCACATTTTATTGGTCATTATCCTGGCTAAACTTCTGTGGAATGCAATGGGAATTTCTCTCATGAAAGGAATATTTCATAATACAAAGAAATCCCCATGTATTTATACATGATTACTGATGAAACAAATTTTCCATTTGAGGTACTTCTTATGGAGAAGTTTCACATGCTGTAAGTTGCTAAACTGTGATTTCAGAATGCATATTGTCTGGATTTAAATAATATTAAAAAAAAATATTTCAAGCAGCTGAAGTATTGATCTTCAAAAGGGAAGTACTTTTTGTCTATACTAACTTCCATTTTATAGCCTTTTGATAAATTATTATATGAATTTTAATTATGCACTCCACATCAATATTTGCTGTCCACTTTCAGCTGTTTTCAGTGCTGTTTTCTGAAGAGTGCCATTATAATACTAACACACAATATAAATCCACTATCCAGCTTTAAAATATCAGAGCTATAATGATCTGCAGACAAACATTTTAGCCTTTGTTAATATTTTCAGTGCTGTGGGTAATCTGATCAAATCTGGTACCTTTTGTCAGTAATGGGTAAAACTGTTAAAAGTTTTGATCAAGTCCTCACCAACCTATTCACACACATGCCCTCATTCTGCAAATAATGCTATACTTTTGTATTTAAGAAAATATATAATTATTGAGTGGTCTGGAACTCCTAAGTTCCTAGCTGAACATTCGGTCACTAGCTGTCTTTGAAGCACATAGACACTACAAGTAGACATTACATCTGGAACTCCTAGACTGGTAAGTCCAATTGCTGCTATCATATTAGAAAAGAGAAAGCTTATACAATAAATAAGAGGGAAATCCGTATTATGTTCTAGTTTGTCCTTTTGTTTGCTGATATAGTTCTAAACATATTTTTATTCAGAAAAAAAAAAAGAAAGAAAAAGGCACTAATTTATTCACATTTGTTTTGTAATACAAGCTATTGACAGCAAAAGAGAAGTCAAATACCACAGAACAGGGAGCAGTAAAAAAGGTAATATGCCAAGGAAGTAAAGTTTTCATCAGTGTCCTAACAAAAACTGAAGGTTCCTAGGTTGTAACAGCAGGACCATAGTATTTATTTTGGGATTAAGTATAGCAGTGTTGAAACACTTGGTGGAGAGGTGAAAATGAGGCAAAAGCTGAATCAAAATCATAGAATCATAGTATCATAGAATAGTTAGGATTGGAAAGGACCTTAAGATCACCTAGTTCCAACCCCCCCACCATGGGCAGGGACACCTCACACTAAACCACATCACCCAAGGCTTTGTACAGCCTGGCCTTGAACACCACCAGAGATGGGCAACCCATTCCAGTGCCTCACCACTCTCACAGTAAAGAATTTCTTCTTTATATCCAATCTAAACTTCCCATTTAACTTTTAAGCCATTACCCCTTGTCCTGTCACTACAGTCCCTAATGAAGAGTCTCTCCCCAGCATCCCTATAGGCTCCCTTCAGATACTGGAAGGCTGCTACGAGGTCTCCAAGCAGCCTTCTCTTCTCCAGGCTGAACAGCCCCAACTTTCTCAGCCGATCTTCATATGGGAGGTGCTCCAGTCCCCTGATCATCCTCATGGCCCTCCTCTGGACTTGTTCCAACAGTTCCATGTTCTTTTTATGTTGAGGACACCAGAACTGCATACAATACTCCAAGTGAGGTCTCACGAGAGCAGAGTAGAGGGGCAGGATCACCTCCTTCGACCTGCTGGTCACACTCCTTTTGATGCAGCCCAGGAGACAGTTGGCTTTCTGGGCTGCAAACGCACACTGAAGTTGGCTCATGTTCATTTTCTCATCGACCAGCACCCCCAAGTCCTTCTCCGGAGAGCTGCTCTCAATCTCTTCTCTGCCCAACCTGTAGCTGTGCCTGGGATTGCTCCGACCCAGGTGTAGGACCTTGCACTTGGCATGGTTAAACTTCATGAGGTTGGCATCAGCCCACCTCACAAGCGTGTCAAGGTCCCTCTGGATGGCATTCCTTCCCTCCAGTGTATCAACCCAACCACACAGCTTGCTGTCATCGGCAAACTTGCTGGGGGCACACTCAATCCCACTGTCCATGTCACTGACAAAGACGTTAAACAAGACTGGTCCCAACACCGATCCCTGAGGGACACCACTCGTTACTGGTCTCCTGCCAGACATTGAGCCATTGACCACAACTCTTTGTGTGCGGCCATCCAGGCAGTTCTTTATCCACCGAGTGGTCTACCTATCAAACTGATGTCTCTTCAATTTAGAGACAAAGATGTTGTGTGGGACAGTGTCGAACGTTTTGCACAAATCCAGATAGATGACACCAACTGCTCTACCGCTGTCCATCAGTTCTGTAGCCCCGTCATAGAAGGCCACCAAATTGGTCAGGCAGGATTTCCCCTTAGTGAAGCCATGCTGGCTGTCACCAAGCACCCTGCTGTTTTTCATGTCCCTTAGCATGCCTTCCAGGAGAATCTGCTCCAAGATTTTGACAGGCACAGAGGTGACACTGACTGCTCTGTAATTCCCTGGGTCATCCGTTTTCCCCTTCTTGAAATGGGGGTTTGTCCTGGGTTTAGCAGTAGCAGTCATTTTTTCTCCTTCTTGGTAGCTGGTGCAGTGCTGTGTTTTGACTTTCGGGCTGGGAACAGAGCTGATAAAAATGAAGTTTTGATTTGGCCAAGGACTTTGTGAGCCTCATGCTCTGCCAGGGAGGAGGGGAAGCCGGGAGGAAGCAGAGAGAGGACACCTGACCCAAACTCACCAAAGAGGTATTCCATATCACAGCACGTCACGCCCACTTTTAACCCCAACCAGACAGCTTTCACTCACTCCTCCTCCCCTTCTTGCCCTCCCCCTACTCCTGGAGGGACGGAGAGGAGAATCAGAAAGAATGCAACTTCCACGGGTTGAGATAAGAACAGTTTAGTAACTAAGGTATAACACAAATCACTACTGCTGCCACCAATAATAGTAATGAGAAAGGAAATAACAAGGGAAGAGAATACAACACCCCATTCCAGGCGACCAGTAACTTGCCCCCCAGCCCGATCAAGCACCGACTGATACGTCCTCCAACCCTGCAGTCCACTCTCCCTCCTGGGTAACTCCCAGTTCCCCCCTGGGCATGACGTGCTGTGGTATGGAATACCTCTTTGGCCAGTTTGGGTCAGGTGTCCTGTCTCTGCTTCCTCCCGGAAAACTCTGAGGAAACTCAGAAATAACAATAATGTCATTATCTTCCTGATTCAACCATAAATCTGTCTCTGCGATAAAGGATGAGATGTTCTGTATCTATTTTCTGTGAGAGCGCAGCTTAGGTCTGGTTGGTGCTTAGACACTTCAGTTTGTTACTGTCCCTCCTTGTTAAAATAGCCAGCAAAGAAATTCAACAGGAAAAAAAAAAAAATATAATCGTTCAGTTGTGGGCTAATTAATTTTGGTATTTGTCTTTCATCTCTCTCTCAGTAAAATTTTCATTCTCCATACCAGATCCCTTTGCAAAGGAAAAAAAAAAAAAAGTTTATGTGTGTGTAAATACATATATAAGACTCATAATACCTCAAGGTATTTCTGTATGAGAAAATGTTAGAATATGGATATAAATTAGCCTCTGAAGTGTAGTTTAGAGGTAACTCTATTTAAGACATACAGGGATGCTGGCTGAAGTTCAATACTTGGACCTAAGTTCTTTGCTTAGCTGCCAGATCTAATACTCAACTTGGAAAAACAATTGCTTATGTTCTTTACTGATGCACAAAGTGTTTTATAGTGGCAGTCTGCTGCTCAGCTTTTATTTAATCTCTGAGTCTGACAGTGTCTATGACTTAAATGCACAAGATTAAAAATCATAAATAATGATGGATTTGCCACATAAAAACTAAAAAATCTGACTTAGTTTTGGCTCTACACTCTTTCTCAGCAGGCAAAGCATGATCGAGGAACACTAGGTAAATAATAATCAAGCTGGTCTGCTTGTTTTAATTGTTATATTTAAAATCTGCATGATAATTTGCAAATCTATGCAGTTTGTAAATTATGTAATGTTTACTTCTATATCATAATTCTATTAAATTACCTAAAGCCTTATCAGCAGTATTTGTCTATTTGTCCTCATGTCTGGAATTAAAATTATTCCATGGAACACAAATTATTTTGTGGGTTTTTTTTTTTTTTTTTTTTTTAGTTCAGTAAGTTAGTTCATAATGTTCTTTATTTAATAAAATATAGTCAACATTTTGGGTATAACATCCACAAATCAGTACTGAGTTTATTGTGCTTTGTAAGTTTTAAGCAATGCTCACTCATTCAGGTTGTCAAGTGAATTAGATTTTGCTTTTTATCAAGCTGCCTTTGGCTAGTATTTTTCAAATGTCTCATTGCATATGGCTGGAAACAAATCACATGGAATTTGATATTATTAGCTTGTATATTAGGGCAGTTCCTAATATAGGGCATAAAAAGAAGACAGTCTGTTAATCACAAATCTACTTGTACTACAAGAAAAAAATGTACCTACAACAGGAAAGGATATCTGTCTCAAAATCTGGATGACCAAGACCATATCTGATTTAATGTCAGTTTGTAATAAGTCCCAGACAATAGTTCAGTTTGGGAAATAAACTTTCACTTTCAGCTTTTTTTCTTTTTCAATTCTTGATCCCAAGAGCCATATATTTTTACCTAGTTGATTCATAGATTTTTTAGTCTGATTTTAACACAAAGAAGTGAATGAAAAAGTTAAAATTCTTGTTTTAAATTTATTTTGCTAGAGGAAAAGCATAGCTTCTATTCATGCATAACTTCTTCACAGTGCTTTTGTAAATGAAAAGCATAAATTATGTACATGGATTTGCTTGGCAGAGGTTAGTCTAGCTTTACCGGAAGTGCAGCTTTACAGGAACAGGTTTACACCTGCTCGCTATTTTTAGTTCAACATTCTTGCTCCTTGCCGTAATAAATAGCTCACACCTCTAAATAAATTATCAACAATTATCTAATAAAAGTTACATGAGGAAGCCTAAATGTCTGAAGTACTGCCATATTCTTAATTCTAAAGTAATATTTATCGTTTTGATTCCAAACTAACTCTGTTCTTTACTTCAGAGTTTGTACTACAAAATGTAGTGCCATTGCCATTGAGTATAATGGATGCTTTTTAGCAAAGATCACATTGGATACCCGATTAAATAGTCAAGCGCTAAAATAAAAGCCTGTGTGTGTACTTTGAATTTGTGTATATATATATCTATTATGTGTGTTGTTAGGTAATAGCTAAAGGAATTATTCAAATATAATGTGATAAAAAAGGCTTTTTGAGTATCTGTTTAAGAAGAAAATATTAGAAGCAACTTCTAGCAAAACTATTTTCTCAAACCATCAATTCTTTTTTAGTGTGCATTTCCATGATCATTTCTTAGTGATTAGTCAACTAATAGTTAATTTTCTGGTCTGCTTAGTGTACAAGTCTACTTAAAATGTTAACGCTTATAGAAATTATGTGAAGATATATTCAGAAGCACAGTGGGTTTTGATATAACAAAATATTTAATTTCTAAATTTGTTTAGTTTTTTTTTTTCTTCAGACAGACCAACTTTATATCCCATATAATATGGCGGAGGGGAGAGCTCATAATTACATGCTTATGTACATGGGAATTTCATCTGTGTTTATATTTTCTGGTTTGCACAACCCCCCCTTTGTGGTGTGCTTAACATCCTGCATTTTTATATCAATACCTAACTAGCTTTTAATTTAAAAGTTTCAAAATGTCACTTTTTCTTTATATTTACAGGTCAACAGTACTATTTATACAGCAAGTAGTGCTAGGACAAGGCTCAGTGGCTTTGAACTGAAAGACAGTAGATTTAGATTAGATTAGATATTAGAAAATATTCTTCCCTGTGAGGGTGGTGAGGCCCTGGCACCGGTTGCTCAGGGAAGCTGTGGCTGCCCCATCCCTGGCAGCGTTTGAAGCCAAGTTAGGAAACCTTGTTTAGTGGGAGGTGTCCCTGCCCATGGCAGAGTGTTGGAACTGGATGACCTTTCATGTCACTTCCAACCCAAACCATTCAATGATTCTGTGATTTTTATGGGATTTACAAGAAAAATAATATGCAGTCTGAAATAGAGGGCAACTGTCTATTCTGTTCCTTCATAGGGAGAAGAATTTTTACATTTTTACGAAGTTGCTTAGCAAAGATATTCTTTTATTCTAAACATGAAAAATGTCATTACAAGTTTTATGATGGTGTCATTTTGATCATGGAGTAATCTGCGACATGGAAACAAATGATTTTCTGGTGTAAAGAAGACCCAAGAGATTCATAGTTCTTGCATATTTTCTTAAGGTTTCTTTCAAAAATATGCTCTTGCTAGATGTTGGAAACAAAAACTAGGTTTGATAAAGCAACATGTGTCACTATATATCACTGTATTGTATGCAGTTCTGGTGTCCTCAACATAAAAAGGACATGGAACTGTTGGAACAAGTCCGGAGGAGGCCCACAAGGATGATCAGAGGACTGGAGTACCTCCCATATGAAGATAGGCTGAGAAAGTTGGGGCTGTTGAGCCTGGAGAAGAGAAGGCTGCGTGGATACCTCATAGCAGCCTTCCAGTATCTGAAGCGGGCCTATAGGGATGCTGGGGAGGGACTCTTCATTAGGGACTGTAGTGGTAGGGCAAGGGATAATGGGTTAAAAATTAAACAGGGGAAGTTTTGATTGGATATAAGGAGGAAATTCTTTCCTGTTAAGGTGGTGAGGCACTGGAATGGGTTGCCCAGGGAGGTTGTGAGTGCTCCATCGCTAGCGGTGTTCAAGACCAGGCTGTACAAAGCCTTGGGTGTGATGGTTTAGTGTGAGGTGTCCCTGCCCATGGCAGGGGGGTTGGAACTTGATGATCTTAAGGTCCTTTCCAACCCTAACTATTCTATGATTCTATGGCAACATGAAAATCCGTTTTTTCTAAATTTTTCTCCAAATTGTCCACATTAGATATTTTCTTGTAATTCTTGGGGTAAAATTAAAATAAATTTCATAATATCAAAATATAGAAAAAATAAATATGATGTGGTTTAGTCTGTGTAAAAAGAAAACCCAGTTAAAATAAGAAAATTCTGTTTATCATGTCTTTAGTTTTTAAATAAATGTATGAAAACTTTTATGTACACTAGTACTTCTTTTCTCTTAGAGTAACTTAGAAATGAGTCAGGGAAAGGGATTTTCTTTTGAAACACATTATCAATTACACTGTCTAATCTTTAAAGTTTTTAGATTATTATTTTCTTTGTTCCCAACACTATTGGAAAAAACAGTCATGCATTAAAACTTATCATTTACATCTACAGGTTTTGAACAGTGTACTCTATTAATATATTAAAGCAATTAAATGAGCTGTCCTCTTGCTTTTACTGTTGTCATCTACAGCATCAGCAAGAATTGCTGTATCGCAAAGGAAGGTGCGTCAGATCAGTGACCCTGTTCAACAGATTCTTATTCAGCTGCACAAAATCATCTTCATCACTCAAGTACGCATTACTATTGCTTCTGACATTCTATACTTTTTAGTTATTTGCTGTTGTCAAAATAATGGTACTGCTAAGTGCTGCTAATTTAGTCACTATTCTGTAAAAACAACAGAACTTGACATTTTTGCAGATGGCAGGATGCTTTAAAAATATATCATTTAAATAAAGACTAACCTTGAATATTAGTATGTGGAGGATGGCAATAATTGAGTCATATGAAAATCATTGGCTCACCTCAGAAAAATGGATTGTACAGTAAATTATTTTTACAACGTTCTGTCATGCCAACAATATGAATATTTTAAGTGACTTAGCACCATATACTGACATGGAGAATACATAAAATGCTTTCCTCTATAGCAATAATTTCTAAATAGCTTCTAAGTCATATTTTTATTATCAATAAACAGTGGTAATTTCTTGGGATTTCTAGTGCAATAGTTCAGATCCTGAATATATTACTTGCAAAATTTGCTATCATTAAATAAGCATCTTTTTGTTTTCCAAAATTAAGTGTTTCTATTTGGGAAGTGATGTTTCATACAGGGGAAAGACCCCTCAGGGGTTTTCAAACTGCTGAGCCAAATCTGTTTTTGTTTAGAACAGAATATCATAAACAGAACTCCGGAGTGGTTTACATGTCTTTTTTTTTTAACTGACAAGCTTGTCAAAACAGGTAATATGGGAATAGAGAAAACAATCACTATTGAAAATAGCTGGAAATTATCTCCTTCCCCTGCTAACAGAACTTAGACAATTCTGTCTTTACATGCTATTAGGGGTGTGTTCAAAATGCTCATTAGTGAACCTATCCTCTTTGTTGAAGAAGATTTTCTCAAGTGGCCTACTAATTTATGCAAATTATCATAATGTGGATGAGAATAACTGAGAATGAACAGCAACTCGACGACTCACTCAGAATTGACCATTGAAGCAGTAGTAACAGCTTTGATGCTTTTGGTGTCAGATGCAGCTGGTTTTGGAATGGAAAGGCAGAGAAGCCAGGATCCATACTGTACTTGTTCACTGTGTACTATGTGCTTCCCTTGTACTTGTTTATGTTCTAAACTAGAATATTTTTTATAATACATAGCTGTTTTCTAAAGCTCTGTTATGTATTTCAGCCAACAATTCTAAACTGAAGTTTACAAGGGAGAGTTCTTGCCTGTTCTTACCTAGTTCTTGGCTGACAGAAGCCTTCCCAATTCAGTTTCCATGGGAACAAGAGTCAGAGTGATCTCTGGAAAACAATGTAAGAGAAAGCTTTTAAAAAAGCAAAAAAACACATTACGTAAATCCTTGGCTTTTTAAAAATTTATTTCTTTTTATTTTTATTTTGACTAATCTGACATCTGATTTCATTAAAACAAAAGCTGAAATTGATCACTAGTGCCTGAGGCAACTCTGAGTTTCTCAAGCACTGGACTTGTGCTCTACCACTTTTGCTTCAGTATAGCTTAGTTTGCCCACAGTACATCAATTGCACACAGTCCATTGCAGTGGCTTGTAGTCTACAGAGTATCTCACAGGCCTTTCTAAGGCATCATTTTTGTCACTCATTTATAGGCTAAGGAACATTCATCATCTGATTTAATACATATGTGTAAGGCCTTATATGTGTGGAAAGAGAGGAGTATATATGTAACAAAACTTTGTGTGCAACCAGCTGTCTGGTTACATCTTTTGTGCTTACGATGTAACCTTAATCTCTCATTTGTCAGAGCAAATCGAGACTCCTGTGAGGCCAATTTAGCTGTTCCAGATTTATAACTGGCTAAGAGCAGTAATTTGTTCCAGTGGAAAAAAATCTTTATAATATCTTCTGTGATAGTATTTGAATGTGCATCCTTAGTGGTCAAACCTTTCCTTAGTAATTGAAAAGCTTCCTGAATTCAGTGGAGTGGCACTTTGTGAATTTACGTCAATGATGTGGTTATAAAGTGTATACTAAATGGTAGAAAGTTCTACAGACACTGTCTGCAGCTATAAGTAACTATACATAAACAGCATAGGAGAGCCATCCAAAAGGGTAGTACATGCCATAGAATTGTTATCAGACTGAGTTGATGTCACTGTAGTGACCAGCAGTTGAAACTTTACATTTACTGTTGGAGCATAAATATGGTTTTAAAAGAGCAAAGGAAGAGATCTCCTTGGAATTCTCTATTGAAGACTCTAAAATACAAAGTAAGATTTGTGCTTTTCTTTTGTAAAAAGTATGGAAAGATGTGTACTTTTTCAACAACAACAAAAAAAAGACAAAACCCCACAGGAGAAAAAAAATACAAAATCAGTTTTGCTTTATAAAAAAGTGAAATGTAAATTGCCTCCTACAGGAAGCTTCTAGGAAAAGAGAGTCTGAATTGTCTTAATATATACATAAGGACCTTAAAAGAGCCTGTTGAAGCTGTTCTGCACATGTTGAATGAAAGTCTGAGCTGCTTGAAGTTCCATTAATTTCAGCTGGAGTCACTCATTATAGTCAACGTGAAATCTGATCTAATGTTTCATGACCTTCATCTGTAGGAAAATGGCTCAGGGAGACAAATGTAGTATTACCTCTCTTTGACTTGTTATAATGTTTTTTACTTCCAAGGCTAGAGGGACTGAGTTACATGATATGCCAAACCTAATAGAATGGGCAAACTAAGGAGTGCTATTATAATATGCCTGTAAATCAAGTCTTGTGCTGTTGTTCATCACCATGCTATTAAATATCAATGGCTTTTTTTTTTTTGTGGTGTAGCTACTCTTTTTTTTCTGGTAATGGTCCTGCTGATTATGTCATCTTTATGTCAGGTATAACTAAACGGTGAAAACATCTGTGTTTCATACAGCTTCCTCCAGCTTTGCAATACAACTGGAAAAGAAGAATCATTGAAAGATTCAAGAAGTCCCTCTTCAGTCAGCAGAGCAATCCTGGTAATCTGAAATCAGAAATGAAAAAGGTGTAGTACACCAATTACTACCTGTGGTCAACTTTGTCTTTTCTTCTCTTTGAATTAAGCTATTGATAGTAATGTCACACCGTGTGAGATTCCATTTTTAAAGGAAATATTTGGAATATTCCCTGTATATCCTTTATTTGGAAAATATGGGAGCTTAAATAAAAAGTTTCTACAGATTGGTTTAGAGTTTGTGTCTTGTCATTAGAACATTTTTTGTAAATGGAAAGGACCTACTAGCTGCTAATATGCAAAACCAGACTTCATCTCATGGGAGCTTAAAAAGAGAAGAGGAAAGAAAATGGTTTTGTGCCAAAGGCCAAAAGAGATTATGTAAGTTCTTCCTAATTTCCTATTAGTTTCTGTTTTGGAATGTATTCCTACTCAAAATATGAATTTTAATAAAGCACTGTCCCAGAGCGTCTTGAATATAGCATACCTTGTCCTCTTGTTGCATAGTGTGTCAGCAACAGTTTAGTGTCATCTGTTCAAAAGTAGTGCAGATTTGCAAGAATGGCATGACTGAAGAACCATGCCTGAATGTTTTCCAATGAAATGCTGGATGCTTTCATCAGAGAAAGAGCTAACAGAAATATCAGAATTTCTAAATGTTCCTTCAAAATCTCCTTAGAAGACTGTAGTCAGCAGAGGATATGAAAATGACATCCTTGGCATCTATGTCCTGTGAAGCTAAGATACTTCACTTTTGAATTGATGACAAAACAGTTATTAGATATGTTACTGTATCCGAAATATGATGATAAAGATGATCTCTTATCACTCACATAATGCCCCTGTGTAATCTGATTGTCACCCACTTACACTGAATTGTGGAATTGTCATTGTTTGCTACACAACAGACTAACCCCAAATGCTAAATCCTTCCTGTACTTTTGTAATAATTAATCTGAGGTGCTTAAGCTCCATGGAAAGTAGCTATTTAGTGCTTATGGTGGTTTACATTGGTAGTACATTTGAAAGATTGTTAAAGATGCCTCTCTCTGAGCCACTGGTTTCATGCCAGTTTGCTGTCCTGTAAATTAAGCTGGGATTTACATTAAACAGTTTCTGTATTTCAGCCATAACATTAAATCTGAGAAAATCTTTGTGTATTAAATTGATGTTTTCAGGAGAGGATGCCCAAAAAATTGGTAAGAAACAGGAAGTGTTTATTATAAGATTAATGTATTTTTCAAATGCCCAGAAATGTATTTATATATGCCCTATTTATTTATAAATGTTATTAACCGTAAAATTGCATTGTCTTCAAAACTATTGCAGTTAAACCGGAAGAAAAGGGAAGAAATGGACTGTTTAAAAAGTAAATGGTAGTAAACTGAAGGTGTTTGAAATGCTGAATGCATTTTTGCCTTGAAGGAAATAGTTATAGAAACTATTAATAGAAAGCAGCAACAAAAAGTGCAGTTAGAAAGATGGAGAATTGAGAAGCATCAGTGAATAAGTGGTATATATTTTACCAAAATCACCACCATAAATATGTTTGGTAACAGTGATATCACTGGAAGATAATAGGAAGAATCTAAATAGAGAAAAGAATTAGGTAGAACTATTCCGGGAGGTGTTGTTATGAGGTTGTGTAATTTCTGCAAATAAAATTTTAAAGTAATGGGTTTTTAACTTTGCTGAATTAGAAAACTTAACTAGAATTACAGACAAAAAGATTCCTCCACTGACTGATGGTGGGGTAAAGGTCTTCCAACAACAGATACTCTTCTGTTTCTGTAACTGTAAAAGTGTTAACATGCTGCAGGAATGCAAAACTAGAATTTCTCTCCTGCCCACAAAGATATTTTCATGTCAGAGTTGTTACCAGTGGATATTTTCAAAACTAGATGTTTTTAAGTTTAATGTCAGATTTCTTGTTTGCATAATCCAGTAGCTTAACTGACTTTTGGGTTTCAAAAGTGTGGGATCCCTCTAATGGGCATGATACCATGTGAATATGTACTATGTTCAATTTCACTTGAAGCCCCAGTTTTGAAAGCTGGAGACATCAGCTGTTTCTCTCCTAAGTTCAATGGAATACCCTTACTTGTTTGTCTTTATGCAAATACATAGTTTATGGCATTTTATTCAGATAAAGAACTCAGTGCTTTACATTAGGTGCAGATTGACAGCTTGCAATATTAAGCCAGTATTTCTGGGGAGAAGGTAGGACATCTTAATTGTGTTCACCACTGTTTCATTAATCAGAAAGTACTGAAATCTCATTTGACTTCTGAATGCATTGTAAAGGCTGGACTGCCTCATTAAAGTCTGAATATTTTGGCAAACAGGAAGGGTGGAGATTTCTTTTTTATTATTATTATTTATTATTTTTTTTTTTAACCTTTCACCAGCTGCTACAAGGTTCTCCTGAACTGATTGAGCCTAACTTCTTCACAGCAGATTGGCGCATGGTGCTTCCCTCTTCAGGTGGAAATGCATGGCTTCCAGATGACAGAAAAGGTAAGGAAAGCATCAAAACCTCTATAGTGGCTTATATATGTCTAATAAAGTGTATGGTATCAAAGCAGAAGGAATTGCTACTCTAAGATAAGTCTTTCTGTCTTTGAACACAGTAAAGTTATGTTAACTATCCTGATTTTCAGTATCGGAGGTTTTTGGTTGGTTGGGTTTTGTGTTGTTTAATTCCTAGTAAATTATGTAGTTTACAACTGATGGAACATTCTCCCAATGTGAAGGAGTATACTTTGGAATTACAAAGACATATCAAAGATGAAATAACACATGGTTCATCCATGAAAATCAGTAGAAATGTTTCTAAGTGAAAATGTTATACTCAGAATTTACCTGTCCTTGCACATGATTCTTAAACAAACTCTATTTAAAACCTGTGTTGTCCTTCTGTCATGTTTGCAATCAAGCCCTGAAGTCTGGAGGAGGGAAATGATGCATACTATACCACATCTATGTAATAGAAAGTATGTATATTTATACTTTAGAAAATAAATAGTATCAAATATACTTTGGACTAATGATGCTTAGTGTGACAAATCACGAACTCCATCTTGAATCAAACATACCATCACTGGCATCATCCATGATGGGGAATCACAATTCTTAGTTCAGAGGTTTTTTATATTTCTATTTATGTTTAATCACATACTTCTTTGTACAATGGACATAAGGGAAATGTGCAGCCAGTGTTTTGGTATTTGTGCCATTTCCATTTGTATAAACACAGGAAGAGCTATGTCACAATCTACAGACTAGAGGACGTAGTAACATTACAAACAGTGGTGCAAGAAAGAAGGGTGAGAAACCTGCATTTTGCTGGTCTTTGTGTTGAAACTATCATATCAGTTCCACAGCTTATTACAAAACTCAGAAATAATAGTAGGTGTCTAGGGTGGTATTTGAGTAGGAAATGAGTCCCTAACTATCACTTAAAATACGAGTTTTATTGTATTTCCAGAGACAGTAATGCAGTGTGTTCAGGTTCTCAGTGTCTATAATTTTTGAATCTCTTACCGTGCAAAGAATACTTTTATCTTCACAAATTGCTGCTGATCTGTGCCCTTTCCATTATAAATGGTAAGTGTAGAAGAATAAGAAACTTGCATTGCTGTGTTCTGCTCCATTAAGCATTTAAAATATTTTCCACCAATCAGAACTCTTTCATAATGTGATAGGATTGTGTGCCTCAAATGTTCACAACATGCCACAAGATGCAGGGGTCATTGTGGTCAGTGGAATAAGCTGCTGATGATCAAGCATCTCACTTGTCATGATCATTATAGTGGAACTGCTAAACTAATAAAGGAGCATAAGCCCCCAGTTCAGCAGTATAGCATTAGCTGTCTTTTATTTTTAGGTATTGGTGTTTCTGATGTAGCAGAAGGGATGACATACGAACAGTTGCAGGTAAGCTGTAGATATAGCTATGTGTATTAATTTATTACTTTTAATAAAGACAACTTACTGAAATTAATTTCTTTTATCTTGTAGACTCTAATTGAAGAGGTTCTAGAGGAAAGTGGTTATTACAATTTCTCTAACAGGTGAGTCTGTTCAATTTACAAATATAATGTTAATTATGATGTGCTAAAACCAAATGTGTCATCTACCTGTTTGCATGATTGCAATTTCACCTTAAACTTACTTCAATACATGGTTTATTGTAATACATAGGTTTAGGGACATATTAGCTAATCTAGGCGTAGGGTTTTTGTCACATCTGTTTTCTTCACTCAGATGATAGCGGCACAAGTTTGGCAGCAATTTCCTCATGTTTCCCATAAACCATCCAGAAGATGGTAAATCTTTATTGCAGGAAACCTTTGAGAAACACAAGGAAATATATGTCCACAACTAGTTTAGGATTTCTCATTCTTTTTACCTGATAGTATTTATTGTCTCAGATATTCTTTAGAGCAAAAAATTTCTACTTCCATTAAGTAAGTCTGTTCCTTGTCTTTGCAATAATCAACATATTAAAGCCTGGGAGAGTGCAATTAGGTTTTCTAAAACAAATAAACAAACATACACCACCCTCCAATCCCCCCACTACAGATATTAAGAAGTTTTAAGAATCTATAGTTCCTGGTGGCTTAGTGGCATTTTTTAGTTATTTATTCTCTTTGCAGACTTTTCGGTATGGATTGACTCTAGCTTGATTAGTTTCAAATATTGCCCTGAATATTTTTATTTTATTAGCCTGAATATTTTTATTTATTATATATAGTATTTTTATTCCTTCTCAAAATTGGAATTCCAGCTTACAAGTGTCTTGCTGCCAGCTGTAAGTATTGAAAAATCATGATTAACCACTCCCACAATAAAATAATAATTCACTCTTTAAACCTCAGGGTATACTTGAATCAGGTTTACAAATCACTTTTGCAGCTCTGAGGTCTAACAGATTTCTTTATAAGTGTTTTCAAGTATTTTAAATTTTCATCCTAATCAGAAGCTCCCAAGATTTGATGCTGTAGAAGAAATATCACACAATTTATGAGAAAAAGAGGAAAAAGCTCTCACTTTTAACATCAAGCAACAAAAAGCATCTTATTGCAATTAACTGTAATGAATCAAGTGTATGCTGAATATGGACTTGAGTATTTTACACAAACGACTATGAAAATAAGCTTTTTATTAATGGAAATCATAGAGTCAGTGTACCTGAAGTTGAAGCGACCCAATAAGGACCATTGAGTCTCACTCCCTGCTCCTCGCATAGGTACCTAAAACTAAACCATGTGACTAAGACTGTCATCTAGATGCTCCTTGAACTCTGATGAGCTTGGTGGCGTGACTACTCACCTGCAGAGCCTGTTCCAGTGACTGACCACCCTCTCAGGAAATGGTCTGCAGAACTTTTTCCTAATGTCCAATCTGAACTTCCCCTAGTTCAGCTTTATTCCATTTCCCCCTGTCCTATTGCTGTAAATGTTATTGCTGAAATATAAAGAATGCTCAAAGTTTGTAGACAAATATGCTAGTGCTTTAACATGTAGCATAGGAATGCCACAGAAAAGCATGAGACCAACAGCAGTAAAATAACTAGCATTCTGCTTTTACTGATTTATTCAGGACTACTTATTTTTCTGCTGTGCTGGTATTCCCTGCAGAGTAGTTGTTCTGTAGAGCCTTAAGTTATTTTCCTGCTTTTTTAAAAAATTATTTTAGAGGAGACGTAAGAGAATGCTCTTTATAGCTACACGGGGTGACAGTGTGTTCTTCTGTGATAAGGTGTTCTTCTCCATGCTATGTTTGTCCTGTAGAAGGGAATGGAAAAAAGCAGCAAACAGTACATTCCCACTCATACATTCTGGAGAAAGCCAGTGGATAGTTAGCATCCTTCTTCATAATGGTGGATGCACTACATATTTGGTTTTCCCAGGAGCATAGGAACATTGAAATTCACATTGTGTTTCCCGAGTCATGCAACTTCTTCAGCAGCGCTGTTATCCACAGTCAGTGCTGATATGTGCTTTATTCATGAGCCTTGTAGCAAAGTGTCCTGGGTTCAGCAGTAGCAGTCATTTTTCTCCTGTGTTCCAGTGCTGTTTTTGACTTTCAGCCTGGGAACACTGCTGGTAACACCGATGTTTTTAGCTGTTGCTAAGTCATGTTTACTCTGACTAAGGACTTTCTGAATCTCATGCTCTGCCAGGGAGGAGGGGAAGCCAGGAGGAAGCAGAGACAGGACACCTGACCCAAACTGACCAAAGAGGTATTCCATACCACAGCATGTCATGCCCAGTATATAAACTGGGGGCAGTTACCTGGAAGGGCTAGATCTCTGCTTGGGCTGGGTATCAGTTGGCAGGTGGTGAGCAGTTGTATTCTCTTCCCTTGTTATTTCCCTTATCATTATTAGTGGTAGCAGCAGTGGTTTGTGTTATACCTTAGTTACTGGAGTGTTTTTATCTCAACCTGCGGGAGTTACATTCTTTCGATTCTCCCCCCTATCCCTCTGGGAGCC
Source organism: Neopsephotus bourkii (assembly GCF_033783945.1). Classification (NCBI taxonomy): domain Eukaryota; kingdom Metazoa; phylum Chordata; class Aves; order Psittaciformes; family Psittacidae; genus Neopsephotus; species Neopsephotus bourkii. The sequence continues at coordinate 2,088,429 of NW_026901618.1, forward strand.
AGGAGAGGAAGAAGTGGGCGGGGGGAGTGAGCGAGCAGCTGCATGGTTCTGAGTTACTGGCTGGGCTTAAACCGCGACAAAGGCAAAACTTATTTTAGAGTGGCTGAAAAGAATGGAGTGAAATCTCATAGGTACGAATCTCCTTAAAAAAGTATGTTGACTAGATCTGATTTTTCTTTTTCTTCTTGCTCAGAATTGTTAATAGGTGCACATAACAGCTGTTGCTGTAGACTTTCACCCACTCTACTGCACGTATGTCACTACTCTAGCATGTTCTGGCATGCTAGTTGGCAGATACGAAACAGCCATACAGCAACCTAGTCGTTGGTCTGTCACGAGCAACTTGATTTTTCACTATACTTTGAATCCTATTACCTGCCATGATGCATGACTATCTGTGGTTCCTCTGTCACTATTACATTGCTTCTATTCTAGACAAGGACCTACTCCCAAATAACTTACTATTTTCCCTTTTCTTCCAGAAAATTGACAGATCATGCTTCGGCCTTGGCTGTCAAAAACTTGCCTATTTCCAGAGGACTTGCCATTTTTGCTATGATATGCTTTGCTGAAGGCCATTCAGAGCTTTTAGAACTTAAGTAATTTTACTCCTTTTTTTTTTTTTGCTTCTCACTCTCTCCAAATAGCTAAACAGTCCAGTTTTGACAGCTGTCCAGTACTGAATGATTCGTTTGGCTGGCAGACATGCTTCATTAGGTTTTGCCTCAAACTATCCAAACAGATTAAGCAAGCTAGAAGGGCAAATCACACTCAAGCTGCACTGCAAGTCACTTATCAGTGTCCACCATTTTCTGGTTTTATTCCACCAAACAGAATTTGGTTTGCAGCCCTCAGAGCAATATTCTGTCATTCATTCTTGCCTAAACTGTTTTGAGCCTTGCTCTACTTCCTCTCCTTTGTACACAGTGAAGCATTTCAGAAGCAACTGCAAATTTTCCAGCAGAAACTCTGCATCCTGTAGTTTTCCTGGCATCCCCTTATAAACGTGTTCAGAGAAAAGCTTTAGAAAAAAGTACTAGGAGCAGTGGATAGCTGTATGTTGTTTGCTTTAGCAACATATAGGGCAATACACCTATTTTTAAACTTTCTTATTTTAAAAAGCTTTTAGTTTAGGTTGAGTTTTTTCAGTTTCAAAGATAGGAAGTTGTAATGATGAGGCATGTGTGAGTCTTTCACAGTGGAATCAGGATGATGGTGTTTCTAGCAGGAAACAAGTTGCCTTCCTGTCTGTGCATAATAAGTTTCTAGCTCTTCTAATAGAACTACAAAAAAAAAAAAAAAAAGCAAACTGAGTCTTCAAAGGCTCAAAAGTCCTGAGAATGCGCAAACTTAATTTGTGAAAATGCAAGTTTTTAAAGGTGTTTCTTCATTTTAGTACAGCATTCTTTATAATGTCTGATTAAGTTGACGTAAGAGTATAGTTCCGTATGTTGTAAGGCTAAAGGATGAATCTGTTTTGAAGAAAGAATTACATAGCTGCTAAGCAATGACATGGGATGTATACTATTGCTAAAAGCACTGTTAAATGCAGCATGAACAGCTAGATAATGTATAACATAATAATGCAGTCTACTACCTCTTTGTGTAGCACACTTCATAGAGAAAACATTCTGAAAACATTTTTTGTTCATTTTCCATTTTGGGGAATTTGTGTGCATTTTCTTTCCTTTCCATTGCTGTTGCCCTTGCTGTGCAAGGAATACAAGATGGGAAACCAAACCTTAAGTGAGGTGATGACATGAAAATTGTCGTAGGATGAATAAACTGTAGAAAGGGTTAAAAATGATTCAAGCAACTTGTTTGGGTGCTGAAACATGAATTCTTTAGAAACTGAGACAGCTTCATAAGAAAAATGTCATGCTGCTTTTTTTCTTCCCCATCTTCATTATAATAGTAATTAATACCTCAAGTCCAGTAATTTCATGGGCATTAATGACCAGCTGAGGATAATGACCCTCAGCTTTATCTTGAATAAGCAACTTATGCCCGTTTATCACTAATCTCCTAAAATTATTCAGCATTCCAATTGTATTACTTATTTACACAGAAATTTGGTAAACATGCATAAAAATACCTCTGTAATGTTTCAGAATTATTCTGTTCACATCCATTATGCCACTCTTTCTTTTTTTTTCTCCTTCTGGTTTAATATTACACTGCATGAAAGGCAAGATCCTTGATTTTGAGCCTATTTGTATATAGGACAATGGATACTGGTTTCAAACGTTCATCAGGGTTTTATATTGAAGTAGACATGTAATATCAAAATTGATGCAGAAATCTATTTTTAAGAAATTGTATTAAGAGACTTGATCCAAGTAGAAACTTGGGTGCATCAAAAACATTAGTTCTAAATAAACAAAAATAGCAATGGTCAGAGACAGGAGTTATGTTCAGCTGAGTGCTGTAGCTCTGTCATGGTTTAAATTCAGTAGGCAGCTCAGGACAACATGGCCACTTGTTCACTCCCCTGCAGTGGGATGGGGGAGAGAATCAGAAGGGTAAAAAGTGGCTTGAGATGAAGACAGTTTTATAAGTAAAGCAAAAGCTGCACACGCAAGCAGAGCAAAGCAAGGAATTCATTTGCTACTTCCCATTAGCAAGTAAATGCTTAGCCAGTTCCAGGAAAGCAGGGCTCCATCACACTTGTTACTTTGGAAGATAAATGCCATTATTCCAAATATCTCCCTTGCCTCCCTTCCTTCTTCCCCCAGCTTTTACTGCTGTCCTACAGTATGGAATATGCCTTTAGTCAGTTGGAGTCATCTGTCCCTGCTGTGTCCCCTCCCAGCTTCCTGTACACCTCAAGCCTACTCACTGATGGGCAGTGTGAAATGCAAAAAAGGCTTTGATGCTATATAAGCAGTGCTAAGCAATAACTAAAACACTGGTGTGTTATCAACACTGTTTTCATCACTAATCCAAAACATAGCATTATACAAACTACTATGAATAATTTTAACTATCCAAAATGAAAGAAATGTTGTTTCGACATTAGTTCTGTAGAAAAAAAATGGTTGCAATGCAAGTAAAAATAGAAGGAAACAGCCTTCACAATCAAATGCATATATTAACATTTTGACACATTTTTGTAACTTTGCTCAATGCAGTCTTTTCCATTGTTATTGTGGTTTTAGAATTAGAGAAGCAATCATTCGTGTAGGTAGAGCTATTTCATGAAGAGGAAAACTGTCAAGTCTGGCTCTAATGATAGCTATTTGTTTAACTACTCAAAGAATAGCTTGAGCTATTATTTAAAGAAGGACAATATAGCTCAGGAATGATAGCAAATTCTGAATTTTGACTCTGGGTCAACCCTCATTTGTATTGGGTCTGTGGTCAGTGGGCTCATCATTTGGAAACAGGGACGCATTAATGGAGCATTTTCTATGCACAAATTCTTACCATGTTATCCATGTATTCTTCACCATTAATGCACCTCTCTAATTATGTTAGATGATTAATGGATTAAAATTTGTATTTAGCTTAGTTATAGTGTTTTTTAGTGTTGTAGAGCATACCAGACTAAACAGTAGATGAAAGTACAAAGCTCCAGTGCTCCTGGAATCTTAAGTAGTTTTTTTCGATTTCGTGATATTTAGGTAATTTAAGACACTCCTCTACTTTTTATTCCATTCTGGCACCACTTCCTGCTAATGTTAATTGGCATTTTCTGTTAATTGTTTTCTTCTTCCAAATAGTTGTCTATGTTGATTCTTACTTCTTATATCTCGCACATAGGAAAGAAGATTGTTTTGGCCAGCAATGCTTATTAAAGACATACCAGCATTCTGTTGACTTGTACTTCTCCCCAGGGAGCTAGAAAAGTCTGCCAAAGTACTTTATTTTACTTAAACGTCCATAGCTGCATTAGCCTTCAATCTTCCCACCTGCAGTTCTGATGGCTATCAGCTGAGGATCTGTGTAGCACTGTAAGAATACTGCCCTATTACCACAGATCAGCAGTCATTACATCTTTTGAGTTAGCTGTCCTTCCACTAAGAGGCTGTATTGGCCTACCTTTCCCAAGTCTTTTACAGAAAAGGGAAAATGGAGAAGCAACATGAACAGACTTCCTGTTAATGGCACAGTGGATCTCTAGGGAAATAATGACTTAAAACTGGGAAAAAATGTATGACTTAGATACTAAGGTATTAGCCGCTGTGCATGTCAAAATCAGATGGCCAGGTGTGAAAAACTTATTAGCTAACTGATTTTAAGAGACTTGCAGGAATGTTATGGTCACTTCAGGGATGGCCAGTAATCTCATGACACAGAAAAAGGATGTGCATTTTCCTGATCTTACAATTCCATGAAAAAACTTTTCCCACTTTGATTAGTAAGTCAGTCTTTTCTGGTTTTTTCTTAAGCATTTTTTCCAGTGAATCAGAATGATACGAACTATAGCCAAAACTGTTTGTCCCTCTAGCAGTTAGTCAGCCTCAAGATGACTAGATTTGGCTAGCATCAGGCCTGCTAGGTATTAGATGTAGAACCTGGCTGTACTTCATGACATTGCCTTGTGCAGAACAGAGAAGTGATCCAGAGATCCATCTGGTGCAAGTACCAAAGTAATCTGTTGTAGGACTGTCATTGATGCAGATCCTCTCCCCTCAGCTGAAGATTCTCTTCAGCGATGAGGTATATGGAAAGGTGCATTTCACCTCTCGTTGGAAACAATGAAGGAGCATCTGGCCTGAATTTTGGCTTACTGGTAGGTATTGAGTCATTGGCACAGTTCAGTGATGAATACAGAAAATTAAGTGGTGTCCTGACAGTGGAAATGCCTGAAGTCCACACTGTCTGCAGAAAAAGTGCATGTTTATGAAGCTGTCTGTCAGCATTTGGACTGTGACAGTGACTGTTTTCAACACTAGGCAGATGGCTCTGATCCCTTGCAGAGATCACATGCCCTGATCTCAGACATTCTTATATGAGCTTCACATCTTTGAGTAGAAGCATCTGTCATCACAGACTTGTTTGGCTAAGATAAGATGTGTTTCCTCTTGCAGTTCTGATGCAGGTCTTCCTACCAGGTGAGGTAAAGATTTACTTTGAGACTGACTTCTGTGTGTCTGAGATGTCTGCTTGACAGAGTTCTTGTATAGAGCATAGATTAAGTCTGTCAAATAATACCAAATAAGAAGGAACATTCCTACTCACAGTGGTTCAGAAAGCTCACTGCAGTCTGGAATCATTCTTGTGCTGTCAGACCAGTATCTTATACAGCTGCTGTAAACTAAACACTTTGAGTTGAAGTAAAGAGGAATTTTTCTTTATTTTGTTTGAGTCTTCAATGGTTTGGTCCAGCTAAGGCAGTTTAACTGAGAAGAGCATAATAGCTTTCTGTGTCACAGCAAGATGCTGTTAAAAGGAATTTTGGGAACGCTTAGGCTAAGTGAAAGACAATTTGACAGTTTTTGAAGAAATTGAAGACAAGATTCACCTCAGTGTTCACAAACTGGGGCCATACAAAGGATTTCTATGCAGAGAGACATTGACAGGCTTGAGGACTGTATGTTGTGTACTCTGTTGAATATCATGAAGTTCAACAGGCCAAATGTAAGGTCCTGCATCTGCGTCAGTGCAGTCCCCCCCTGCAGTCAGTCTATTTCACATACACCCTGAGGGATAAAGGGATTGAGAGCAGCACTTCCAAAAAAGACTAGGTGATACTGGTGAGTGAAAAATCAGACATGAGCAAGCAATGTAGAGGCCAGCACTTGTAGCCTGGGCTGCATCAAAAGAAGTGTGACCAGCAGTTCAAAGGAGGTGATTCTCCCACTCTATTCTGCTTGCATGAGATCTCACCTGGAGTACTGCATCCAGATCTGGATTCCAGAAACTACAAGAAAGATGTGAACCAATTAGAATGAGTCCAAAGGAAGGCCACAGAAGATGATCAGAGGGCTGGATCATGTCTGCTAGGAAGAAAGGCTGAGAGAGTTGGACTTGTTCAACCGGGAGAACAGAAGGCTCAAGGGAGATCTTATTGCAGCCTTTTAGTACTTAAAGGGGGTTTATAAGAAAGATGGAAGAGATATTTTTTGCCAGGGTACAGCACAAGTGACAGCACAAGGGGCAATGGTTTTAAACATAAAGTGGTTAAATTTCGTTTGGACATAAGGAATGAGCTTTTTACTATGAGAGTGGTAAAATACTGGAACAGGTTTTCCTGAGAAGCTGTAGATGCCCTTTCCTGGCAGTGTTTAAGGTCAGGCTGGATGGGGCTTTGAGCAACCTGGTCCAGTGGAAAGTGTCCTTGCCTGTAGCGGGAGGATTGGACTACATGATGAAAGGTCCTTTCCAACCTAAACCATTCTATGATTCAATTTTTTGCACAGGTACAGTGCCCCATTAAGGATTATGTTGTCAACATATATGGGGCTGAATGATAGTTTGCTGTCAGCCTTCAGACTATTTTGGTTGATTGGTTCCACATGTGTTGAAGTGTGTATGCAAAACTACAAATTACTTTTCATATTTTTCCTTTCCTTATTACTGGAGTACTTTAATGTCTGTCAGTACTTCAGTAATCAAAATAACACTGTGCTTCCTGAGGGACTATGTGTATAAAGGAATGTTTGAAAGGGCTTTGGATATCTGGCTTATACATATCATATACATGTAGCCAGGGAAAATTTTGGAAAAGTCTGACTCTTGGAATGGAGACTGTGGAGTTTTGAGACAAAAAATAAACACCTGTTTTACTTTCTCATAGCAATGATTATGAAAAAAAGTCTTTACATCATATTTTCATAGAATAATCGTAACAATGACTTGATTATGAGAAAATGTTCACAAGCTGACAGAAGCATCTCCATCACTTTCTGTGCCACTTTTCTTGCAGGCTAGAAAGGAATTAGAAAGGGAGAAAGAAGTGATGTTAAAGACAGAAGTAGTTCTTCATAGTGCTGATATCTCTGGATATACATCAGCTACATAAGTTAAAGCTGACCCACAAATACATTATGTTGCGTTCAGGGCTCATTGACCAGCTGTGGGAGATCTTTGCTGCTCTAATTCTATTTGTGCGCAATGCAGATTAGTCCATAAATCTTGTTCGAGAGGATCATTAGACAAATTAATTCCCTGTGTGTATCATGAATGATAGAATTTCACCCAGAGATTTCTGCATCAAACTCTGTTGTAAACCCTGATGTAAAACATTTCTTTTGATAGACTTCTGAATTTCCTTGGTTTCTACATCATCCTTGTATGCCAGCTTTCTGCTGATAGCACAAAGATTGATTCCATACCTGGTGACTGTGAATAACGGGGAATTCTTACTTCCAACACATACTAACTGTGGATTTCTTCCCATCTCCCCGTCTCCACCCTTCCATCCCTACACCCTCCCCCTTGCAGGTATCTCTACTGTTCAAGGGGAACAAAGAACTATCAAGCAAAAGAAGAAAACTTGTAATTCTGAACAGAAGGTTCAGAACCGTTCCTAATGAAATCAACCTGCCTGTACTTCACCTGGGGCTATCTGATTACCAAAGGGACAATTTTGGCTCATTAAATAGCATCCAGATGGAATGCCAATGTTGGACAGCTTCAAGGGACCTTGAGTGATATTTCAGGATGATATTCTTAACTTTTGATCTGTTTACAATATAAACACTTTACAGGGAATATTGGGAAGGTTTATCCTATAAGAGAAAAACTCAGTTCCCAACAGTACATATCTTCTATTTTTGTTAATATTTTAAAATAATTGTTGCATAGTCAGGTTTTCTGGAATGATAGTTGAAAGCCTGTAACCTTATTTATATCCATGTATGTCTTCTGTGGGAAGAAAAAGAGCTTTGTAATATGGCCAGAAAGAAAATGTATGCAGGTTCACTGTACCAGGATTAAAAAACAACATCACAATTTTAATATTTAGAAGGAATTTCTCTCTATTTGGATAGTAACAAATTCTAATGCTGGTGCTCCATGTTAATAGTCATTATTTATATCCAGCATAGCTTCTAAAATTCTTGTTATTTTAAAACCAGCTAATTTTACTGCTATTTCAAAATGCCTGTATTATATGTCTATCTTTAGGCATATATTGTGTAGATTGGTGTATATAAAATGTGTCATGTACATTTATATACATCTATATATACACATTCATTTAGTATTTAACAGACTAAATAAATAAAATACATGCTTTGCTGCTAGTCAAAGCTGTAGTGCTTAAAAGCACTTCCAGAATTTCGTAATTTATCAAATATTGATAAAGATGTCTCACTGCAGTACCAGAGAAGCTATTTTTTTTGCCTACAGTTTAGTAAGGAATACTGATTAAGTATAAAGGATTTTCTCTACAGTCGATACTTTGGCAGTCGTAACTGTTGAAAACAACCAGAATGCACTTGGTGATATAGCTCTCCTATGCAGAAAATGATTAACATTATGTTCATCCATGATTACTCATAAGTAAGTTGATACAGATGTATGTTGTGTGCTCTGGCATACCTATGGCAAAGGTTTGTTTTGTTTTGTTTTGTTTTTCCAGTGGTTGGTTTGTCACTATAAGTAGCTATAAGTAACTGAATTCATTTCCTAACAATTCAGTTGTATTATTTCAAGATTTCAGGTGTGACTTCAACATCCTGAATTGTGAAGCAGTGAAAAAAGGCCCAGTGGGCAGTGTAAAAAACTAAAAATCAAAAATATATCCTCTTTTCACATATGTGTAATTTAAAAAGTCATCAGGTGCTGTCTCTGCTTCTATACAATGGTACAGTAGTGATAGCAAAGGTCTGTTAAGGGTCAAGACACATGATTCTAAGGTACCACCTGCAGGTAGCTATGGTTTCCACCATGAATCACCATAGATGATGCATTTCCTGCAGTGTTACCGCTAAAAATCAATTCCTATACTAGTTCAGAGACATCTGCTTTGTTAGAAAGGAGAAAGGGAATGCAGTATGGTTAAATCTGTTGAATTATAAAGTAATTCCATGCTGTATATGGCTGCCAATGGAACTGATTACACTGATATTTTATTCAAAAAGACTTTATTTAAATTAAAGCTTGACATGTTTGTTCTACTCAAATTGCATATGAATTCTCATAATAATTTTCCATTAAAGTAATGAAAAAACAACCTACACGTAAACTATTTTAATATCTTTTTGCAGAAATATCTTATAATTCTAAATTGTCAGAGTGTATTAGATGCCTTAGAAATAATTTGGACCTTATTTCAAGTGTGTTTTGAAGTATCATTGTTTATTTTTTGTCTGTATCTGTTTAATGTTCATTCGTATTTGATAGCATTATTGTTGTTGAGAAATAAAGTATAATTAATTATTCCCATTGTGTTTCTCTTGATGTATTTTTAGTGCTGTTAACTTTAAAGCAGATTTTGTGCTTGAAGAACTGTGAAAAGTGGAATACTAGCTAGTGACTGGCACAGGAGGGCATACTTTTCTCCAGTAACTACAAGCTGAGGTGTGGGTGGTGGCATGTACACCACCAAGGCAAATCAAAGCAGAAAATTAGAGATAATTTCTGTTTCTTTCCTGGGGTTCACTAGTATGTTTTTAGGTTTTTTTCCTTTCTCTGGCTGCAATGGAACTGACATGTTGACTGTTGTAGGAAAGAGATGACAAACTTTCGATGTAAGGCAATTAACTGCCTCAGAGAATTCATTATCTAAGTTGTTAAGCAGTTTATAGCATAGTACATATCTGTTCTTCACTAAGATCTGCATCCATAGTGTTTTGCATGGTATGAAAAGGAACATGAGCTAGTTCTGTCATGTATAATGTCTGTATGGCTAAATTCTGTATAGACACTATAGAGAAACAATATTTAGGCAAACACAGAAACAAATAAGTTGCCCAATATCATTCAGCAAATCCTCAGCAAACTGGAGAATGAGACCTACAACTCCTGAATTCTGGTCCAGTGCATAAATCATATCTTTTAAGGTGTGTATCTTTTTTTCTTGTATGCTTGTATTCTTTAATGTAACCTGTGCAAAAATCAGAGAAATGGGCATAGCTGTACTTATTATATAGCTAATTAAAAAGGACTCTGCAAAGTATGGTACTAACAATGTTGAAACACTGTACTGAACTGCAGCTAACTTTTGATTATTTGCAATTGCAAGTACTTTCTCAGGAGAATACACCCTGTGTGTATTCTGTAGCCTGATTTACATATGTTTTGCTCTGTCTGAATCATTTCCCAGTCTCCTGTCATATCCCCAAATAATCCAGTGTTGACATTGGATCAAATTATTAGTTTTATTCCATAAGGGAATTCCTATTTAAAGTCACAGAATAATGTATTTAATGAATATTAATTTTAGTCATTATAACTATAGTAGTCTTATTGGCTGATTATTGTTATTTCATATCAAGAAACTTGACAATTAATTCATGAACTTACATAATTACATTAGTTAAAGAAGAAAGGCCAACAAAATTCCTTGCTAAACCTGAAAAAAAAGCATCAAGCATTGACTTCCCAAACTGAATAATATACACAGTTTTAGCATGTATGAATTCTGTCCTGCTTTTAGGGAGAACTGGCAGTTCTGATTGCATTTCAGATGTGAAAATAGGAAACTGCTTCAGAATGTTTGGGTTTGACTGTATGAATTCACCATGCATTTGAATTTAAAAACTTCTCAACAGAAAGTTTAATTGTTCAAGTTGCCTTGTTGGACAACAGCAATTTGAAAGAAAAGTCCTCTAATTCATTTTGTTTCTTGACCTGCAGGAAGCTAAATCATGTCAAAGCTCTCTGTTCAACTCTGCTCAACAGGAGGTGATGATAATTGTGATAAGAAAACTAGTAATTGTAAATTATTTGACATTTTAAGTCCTCAAATTTCCTACCAAACTAAAAAATTACATCTATTTAGGTTTTCTTTCCATATTTGAACTGATTGTTCATTGTCATATTTTGACCTACGTTTATCATTTCTGCCAGTCAGGACGTGTTCCCTGAATTAAGCTGTAACTAGAGTTCTTCTGTTTTGCTTAAAATTTAGACTTACTAGAGCTTCTGTCTTTTATCTGCCTCCATCTCCATTGGTGCAATGTAAGCAAACATGGATAGCATTTAGCCATAACAGTGAGACTTAGCCATGAACGATGGCATCAGTAGTCTGCCACATTCAAAATCTTGATTACAGACAAAGAGGAAGCACACATTTATATATATATATGTGTGTATATGTCTAAAATATATATCCATGATTTTTGAAGTTAATCTAGTTGAAATCTTAGTAGTCTAATTCAAGAAACATCACTAGTCTGTTGCAGAAATAAAAAGGTTCCTTCTCTCTTGTGTCATTTTTATACATTTACTGATACACTTTACACCTTTGCCATTACTTCATTGGTCTGCAGCTCCATGATATACCTGGATTTATAATGTATGGTGCATTTTACATGTACTGGATACTGCTCCTTTGTTCTCCTAGCTACCTCTAAACCCAGCTTTGTCTGCATTTTGTTATTGATCATGGTTCAGTTGTTTATAGTCACTGCTGCTAAGTCTGTGTCTCATCTCTATCCTCCCTTACCCGTACCCCTACATACCACATTCTGTGTCTCCACTTCTTAAAGCCTCTACTATAGGACCAGGCTGATATCTCTTTATCCTACATTATGTTAGTCATAAGTACTCATTCACAGACTGCTTTTTACTCTTTATATAAAACTATGGTTGTACAAAGATAAACAAAAGCAAAGTAAATTAGATGTACACAAGTCAGTTAGAGTAATTGCAAACACAGCTACACCAAGTAAAACAAAGATATTTTCAGACAGAGCACAGCTGACAAGCCTCAGGCCTAAAGCCTTGCAAATGCAGTGCAAAGCTTATGGCCTGTTGTTGGCAATGGTACTGCTGTATCACAGAGCTACATGGTTACAGCTTTCAGAACTTTCAGAAATGCACTGACTCTTGCTCCTATAGCCCGTGTGCTGTTCTTAATGCACTCAGAAGGTACAAGTATCAACACAGTGGCAGTATTCCCATGTGTCCAAAAAGAAGGAAGACCTTGTTACTGAAGTGTGGTCACTATGGTCTGGCTAATGTACGATCAACAATATTCATTTGAAGAGAAGGAATGTTTTCGAGCTTGCCAAAACAGTCAATTGCAGTTGCTGAGTGTCTGACCACATGGCAGAACAAGTGGTCAGATAGCTGAGTTACAGAGCAGAGAACAGTGCCACAGCAGGATAAAAAGGAAAAGATGAAAACTGGAGATCCAGCACACAAGACAGAAAACGAGTCTCTTTGCCAAAGATGTGGTTTGAATACCAAGGACTCGCTGCCTGTGCATCTGGTGCACATTACCACAGTGCTGCTGGATGGGAGGAGAGAACTGGGTTTGTGAACTGAGCAGAACACGTTCATAAACTGAGGTGTTTCAGCCGTTTGTAAGTATCTTGGGTCCCTGATAGAGGGCCCCATGAAGAGTAATTTGGCTATTATATTGATTGTTAAGTACTGAAAAGATCATGTTGACTATGAGGGTATACTGTTGGAGAATGGTAGGTCAGATAATTTGGTCTGTGAGCCTACTTATTTTCTCGTCTTTTGTACCTAATCCTTAGACAACACAGGGAAGGAGTTGTCCCACAAACTACCTTCCTGAGTTTCTTCCTATGTGTAATATATATACATTCTACAAATGCATACATAAATTAGTTGAAACAATACAATTACTGAAACAATGTTTGTTAACTTCTTCTGACTCTTCTGAGTTTTTAAAAGTATGTTTCAATTAGCAGTATCTGGAATCAAAGGTTTACATTTCTTTAGCTTGATCACAATGATTAATTCTTTACCTTTGCTCAGACAGGTCATAATACAATGGAATTACACAACATGATAAATGCTGGCAGAACATGTCAGTTTGATGTAGTGGGTCTGATGCTCTGGCCCACAGCCAGTGACTCAGCATATGCCTGAAGGATTTAGTATTTAATATCTGTTGTGATTCATTTGTAGTCCAAGTGCAGCTAATGAAAATGAACTGGAGACAGCAGTGTGCCAAGCAGAAATCAGGACTGACCAATTTTTCACCTCTTAGCAGTGTTAGTATGAATGATCCTCTTCTGAAGACTTGTAGGAGCCAGCAGCAGCACAGTAAACCCCAGAGACTTTTTTAAAACTCTACAACATAATCTGTTAGTTTTAAATTATGTTGTGCTGAATAGATCATCTCTGCAATTAGGTTTATATTGCAGAGAGAAGGCAAATAAATGAGGGAGGTGTAGCACTCTGTAACTGCAGACAGCTATTTTTAAAGACATCTTCAGTGAGTTTAAATTAATGTTGGCCTATTTGTCAGCTTCCTTTCTTTGAGACAGACATTTCCCATGCTCCTTTGCATATGGTTTGAATACCCCGTCTGAATAAGAAAACCTGGCAGTCAATTAGAACTTTGCCTTGAGTGACCTGCCCACTGTCTTTCAGAAAGATTAAAGGATGATGCACTAATGGTGATTTTTTAAAATTGAAAAATAATTATAGAATGGATGGAAATAGATGTTCCTGACATGGAGCGATGGACAATGAAAAATGCTGTGTTCAGGTTAATCAACAATGAACTTACTTCTCATAGCCCTGTTCTCAATAAGAACTAACTGCTGACACACGCTAGTGGAAATGGGTGAGTACAAACTTTTTTTACCAATAGGAAACTCACTTATTGTTCAGACTGAACTAGGTGAAACTGAGTCTAATTGACAGAGCAGAACTGTGGGAAGCTTATTAAAAATGTCTGGAAATGCAAAGCACAGCAGTCATAATTACGTGTTGTTCTGCTGAAATCACTATATGTTGTGGGGCATTTTGAGTATGTGATCAGGCTTCTCTCTACAGTTTCATTTGTTGAGGCATGAGACTTCCCATACACAACAAATCTTCCTGTAAGTATTTCCAAGAATGAGACTCCATTAGTCTTTCATAAATTTTCTAAACCCTGTGGCTTTTGCTTTGGTGCATCTAGCACTGGGATCAAAGAATTTCTGCAAGGGAGGAATTCTTGCAGCTTCTTCTTACCAGCTTAACATGAGAAAACATGTAATATGGCTGCAATATAGAGTTAGAGCAGTGAGCAAACACCCAGCACACTGAGACTCTGCTGGTGGGTACTCAGGGGAAATGTACTTTGTTGAAACTATCACTATAAAGGCATTCTGGAAGTTGACTGCTCTTTTCCAGGATGCTTGAAAAGTGTGTGTAGGTTTCAACCAGAAGGAGTTTTCTTAGAGTTATTAGTAGTGTTAAAAAATAATCTCCATACGAACCTATGACGCAAGGAATAGTAACGAACTAAGGGGAAGGTTAAGAGTTTTCTTCAAACTATGTATTGATTGTCTTAACTTAGTGTAGGGAACAGGTATGTTCTTGTTCTTGCTACTCTTGTGGTTAAACTATAACCCAGAATAGAATAGGTAACTGAAACACATTGTTTAAAATCAGGGACCCTTTTCCCTCAAGAATATGAATGCCTGACAAGAACCTGTTTCAACTAGTCTCTAAAAGACTTGAGGTTGCCAGCTGGGGAAACTGTGCCAAAGGTGAAAAGTGCACAGCGAGGAAGACTTCTTACTTCATCCAGAAGAGACGGCCCAAGACCACCAGATTGCAGTGCACAGGTAGAGAGAGGGAAGGGGAATGGTATTAATGAGTTCTTGGAACTAATAGTAATAATCTCCTCCTATGCTTGTGAAATCTGATGAATATGTATGTTTGTGTGTAATTAATAACCAGCTTGTTGAGCTCTCGGTGTGCGAGTTAGGAGGAGCAATCCCCCTCACACCCAGCACTGCAATAAACATACCTGCTTTATAACTGTGAGTTATGACATTCTGTTCCGTAAATCACCCAAGCTATGCCCAACCATTTTGGTATCCAAGCTTCAATTCTAATTTTAAATCGAATCTTAACCTAACCTTTTATCACCTTCTGTTTCAAGTACTTCATATATTCCTGACTTGTTTTTCTTAGCCTATGAAGAGAAGGTAGCATAATTATGTGTAGAGGAGAGAATAACTTCCTCAGGTGATTTTCCAACATTATTTTTTGTTTGTTTTGTATGTTTCTCTGTAGCTGCACTGTTCTTTTGTGCACCTCAGAAAGATCCAGAGGATGTTTTAGTTCTTCAGCCAAACATATCTGGCAACAAGCTGTATCTTTTGTTTAATGAAGAGGGGTTACCCATCTTTTTTTTGAATGTGTGCTTGTTTTTTGAACGTGTGCTTGTTTCCCCTTTATGGCCTCATTCCCATTTATGAAGACTGAACATTGCGGATATTCACTGTTTACTGCTTCTGAGGCAGAAGCCAAATGCATCTTATTTAAATAAACTTCAAAAAAATGTTGAAAGGCATACAAAAATGTTTAACCATAATCTGTAAAAGGAAACACAGTGAATTTTGGACTGAATTTCTGTAGTCATCACAGAGCACATATTGCTTTATTTCCCTAAAGCAAATGACATATTTCCTCTTCACTAAAATGTATTAATTGCTTGACAGTAATTATTCTACATGTTTGATTCATTACTGAGTACAATAATATTAAGGCTTAAATATCCTCAATGTTAAGGACTAACATCCTGTAGCTTTGAATCATTTGTATGTTTGCAAAAAACCTTCAGATTTGTTGTTATTTCATGTTTGATGAAGTTTTTGCATTTTCTTTTTCCATTCAGTTTTAGGCAGGGTGAAGATTATTACTATGTGTCAATGGGGTGAAGTAGATGGAGGAAGAGGGAAGAAGACTAGGAATCACAATAAATGTTTTGGAATTTCCTGATTACATTTGGGAGTTTTGTTTAAATGAGACAAGAGAACTGTATTTTTGTAACATATGGGAGAATTTAATAGTAATTTGCATTCCTATCCATTTAAGCCTCTGAAGTGCTTCATAAACACTAATGAACTAAATCTCTTAGAACCCAAACAAGGTAAAGATTAAGATCCTCATCTAACAGATGCAAAAGCTATACAAAGAGACAAAGGTGCTACAAGTAGCCTAGCTCATTTACCCATGGACAAGACCTCTTGTGGAAATGAAACAAATCATGGATGAAAACAGCAAGTTCTTGAGAATTTGGTGTAGACCTATTTCGTTCCAAGCTGTAAGATCAAGGTCTCTTGGTTCTTTGGCTTGTACTTCAGCAATTACATCCCCTTCTGTCAAAATGGTGATCTTGCATCTAAGAATATTTATTTGCTTGTTTGAAAAAAGCTTTTCTACATATTTCTGAAGAAAAGAAAATATCTAGTTTCTACGAGCTCGACTCACTTTCCAGTCCTGTCACTCACACCACAGTTACTCAGAAAATGAAGTGATATAAAGCTGTGTTTTGCCATCATTCCCAGCTGTAATTGATGCAGCTGTTTGCACAGGTACCCTAGTACTGCCATTAGCAAACTGAAAATAAAAGGACAAAAAATAGAGTGGTGGATAGAGGTGTGCAGATGCAGCTTTGCAGAAAAGGAGCTGGGTGTCCTGGTGACACCAAACTGAACATGAGCCAGCAATGTGCCCTTGCCACAAAGAAAGCAAATGGCATTCTGGGCTACATTGTGAGGAGTTTTGACAGGTAGTCAAAGGAGGTGATCCTTTCCCTCTGCTCTGCACTGTTGAGGCCACACCTGAAGTATTGTATGGAGTTGTGGGCTCCCCAGTACAAGAGAGACATGGGCATATTGGATAGAGTCCAGCAAAGGGCCATGAAGATGATAAAAGGACAGGAGCATCTCTCTGATGATGAAAGGCTGATACAGGTGGGACTGTTCAACCTAGAGAAGAGAAGGCTGAGAGGGCAACCTTATCAATGTTTATAAATACTCAGAGGGAGGGTGCAAAGAAGATGGAGCCAGGCTCTTTTCAGTGGTGCTCAGTGGCAGGATAAGAGGTAACAGGCACAAACTGAAATGCAGGATTTTCCCTCTGAACAACAGGAATCACTTTTTTCACTGTGAGGGTGATGGAGCAGTGGCCCAGGTTGTGCAGGGCAGTTGTGGACTCTTCATGCTTGGAGCTACTCAGAAACAGTCTGGACATAGTTGGTTGACCATGCTTTAGGTGGCCCTGCTTGAGAGGAGCAGTTGAACAAGACACACTCTAGAGGTCCCACCCAACATAAACAATTTTGTAGTTCTATGAATTTCCTTTATGATCTTACAGCTGCTCTGCAAAACCCAGAAGTTTAGAACTGGTCTGCGAAACTCAGTTTTTAATAACTGCTGTGGATGTCAGCATTTCCGTTTATAATCACTAAGTGTTCTATATACAATAGTCATGAATGAATATTTTGACAACGTTTTGATTGTGAAAATGTTAACTGCTCCTCTGTGATAGTCTTCCTAGGTGGTACTGATTAAACATGAAATGACTTTCTCAGTTATTCAGTGGTAGAGGGGAAATGATACAATGCACCGTTGAAACAGGTAACATTTATACGAATCATGAAATGTGCTATTTAAATAGGACTTCCTTGCAGTAGTCATTAAATTTGGCTTTTATTTTCTTTAGCTTATTATATCCTAAATATCCTTCTGCCAAGGCTATTCGTATTGTGAGAAAAAAAAAATACCAAAAATAAAATTAAGAATTCTGGCATAATCTAGTCTTTTTTTGTTGATAATGTATTCTTACAAAACTGAAAGTAGCCCGCAAATAAAAGGGCAAGGAACTGGTAGCATTTCAGAGGGCTGAGGGAGAAAGGTTGCCCATAACCTGCTAGATCACTGCTTTTCTTCTGCTCAACTTTCTTTATTAGGTATGGGAAGTATGGCAAAGTAAGATGTATCTCTATATAGGAGTCAATATTTTCAATGTATTAATAATAGCTGTTGTCTTTATACTGTATTGCTTTCATGACTGCATTGGTTTTCTTTCTTATTACTTATTATTACTTTTTTCTTATTATTTCTTATTTCTTTGGCTCTCAGAGGTGGTATTAGGATCGTTGGAAACATTCAGCTCTAGTGATCCTTTAGAAATGTGCTGTCTGCAGTGACTGCTGGAACGCTCACGAAGTGCAGGCTTCCTGGCTTCCAATTGAGCTGCTTGGAAGATATCACCCATTGGTGCAGAGCACTCCCTGACTCTTTTTCTTGATAATTTGATCAGTCTCCATGTATACTAGGGATCACAAGTTAGAAAATTAATGCCAGGTATTTTTTTCATTCTTATCATGCAGTGAATTTTTACAAGATTAATGAAACAGGCAAGTAAAATCTGATCTCTGTAGTTTCAATATCTTATCTTGGAAATTCACAGGTCCTGCAGTATACTGCCTTTCTCACACACACACACCTTTGCCTCCTCATTTGGCTGTACTTTGTCCAGTCAAGCTTATTCTACCATCATTAATTTCAGATCTGTGTAGTAAAGATCTGTGTAATTCTTCTAACTGTTTGGGATGTTGTTTATTTGTTCACTTCTTACCTACAGTGTATACGTTGCTTATTCAAAAATGAATATTTTATTCTCTGTTAGACGGAAAGCTGCAGGTGCTTCAAAGTGCCATCAGATGCACTCAAAAGCTGGCTGGCAGTTATACTAAAATATCAGAGCTTTCATTGAGAGAATTAGGGATATAAGTTTTCTTAGCGCACAGAGAGGCATGAAATCTTATTTATGCCCTCTAGAAATGCAAGTTAGGTATACAAATACTAACCCTTTGATTGTTTTGGATTTTATTCTAGTTGCTTATACTGACTGTCTTTTTAAGTGTTGTTTTTCTACAAATTTCTGTTGGCTTTTTAGCCTGTCCCTCAGGTGCAAATGTAATAATGTCTTTTAAACACATTTACAGTTTTGTTTTTCCTTTTTGGTTCTGGACAGTGTCATTTGCTTCCTGACTCTTAGACCTTTCATTTAATATGCATTAGCCTGAAACATTTAGTGAGGAATGTTTTGAACATGAATTTTAATATATTTCAGAGACTTAATAGGTATTAATAGAGCAATAATACCTACAGTAGCAGGCACAAACTGTATTTGCAGCTTTACAGCTTGTAAATTACAGCCAATGTACTGAGGGCAAACACCATTAAGAGAACATAATTTGAACATTAACGAGATTGTGTTTGCAATCAGGACATCTGCCAAAACCATATCTGAAGATCCTCTAGCACAGTTCTTTTGCAGCATGCATTTATATAATGCCTGATGTCTTCATCTCTCTAATTAAGGATTTTGAAGTACAGCCAGAAGGATAATTACTACAGGAATACCAGATACAAATACAACTTAAGCAGAGGTAATGTTTCTAAAATGTGGTCTGCCGGCAGCACTGGATGTAGAACTCTATGTACTTGAGATGTTGAAGGAATTCCTGTCCAATGTGGGCCTCACACAGGATCAAGAGAACTGGCAGTTGCTTTGCTAATCTGTTTTCAGTCTCTACCTGAAACTACATTGACTTGAGTGGATCATCTAGATAAGAAGATTTGAACTCACTTGTTGTTTCAAGAGGAAAGATCTTCCTAGCTGGAGCTTGCGCGTGGCTGAAAATCAGAAGGGAGAATCAGTTGCATTTTAAACCTAGGGTTTCTGGTAGTTTGTCTAGTTTGAGATTTCCATTACGTGAAGGAATATAAACTTCCCAAGTCTTTCTCCAAGCACTGAATGAAATGTTGTCATCTTCCCAACCCTATTAACATCCCCAAACACTTAGAAACTCCAAGCACAGGACTTCATTCCATGTTGATAAAGAAATTTGAATAATAATTCTGGTAAGAAGGGGTGAAGCTTGAAATGCAAGGTTATCTGTCTGCATTGGATACCATGCCCAAAAAGTGATAGAGAACAGGCAGATGCAGTAGACATTTAATCTTTTGCACAAGAATAATTTTATATACCTTCAGTCCTTGGTTTGTCTGATGCAGCTACCAAGAAGGCACTGCTTTACATCAGTTCTGATGATAGATTTTGATATTTATCAGTGGGGAACAATTTCTTTGAACTCAAGAGAAATTACTTCATGGAAGCTGGACATACCAGATCATTAACAGATGGTAGATGACAGACACTACATACAAAATCCATTCTTGAAACAATGACTGAGAATAGAAAGTTTGGTTAAAAATCTATGGGCTATTCATGTAGCAAGGTGATTGGCACAAGCTCAACAGCTCTTTTACGTCTAGCTCTGCAAGTCACAGATTACTTTAGGTTTTGGTTTTCTTGGCATACAGCTAAAATTCTGGAATTTGCTCTCTATTCACACACTAATAATTTACTTTTCATATATTTGAATCCTGCCTGTGATAATGTAACATCTTTTCTTCCTTTCTGCAGTAGTTTTTAGACACCTCCAACTATTCTGTATTTTGTCTCTATTGTCCCTCTAACAGTATCTGTTGTGGTGAGCTTGTACATCATTTTCATCAAATGTGGGCTGACTGCTCAGATCTCTCACAAAGGCTCCACAACAAAATGAAAGCCACTTGCTCTGTAAGGCTTTCTCACAAACCAGATCTGTCCAGCCTTGAGGACTAAAGAGCTCGTCTCTTTCCAAGTTGTGTTGTATTGATAGACTTCACCATTTCCAAGGAGCTTTCCCCTTTTTTGGCAATGACGCTTTTAAAACCAGTTTTATACATTTACACTACAGTAAAGAACCAGCAAGGGCCTCTTGGCCCAAAGTGTGCATACCTTCACATTTTACTTTATCAACAATATGGGCGCAATGAGATGATCAGTTGCCAATTATACTACCACTTGCAGCACAGGCGGCTTAAAACTGGTAGAAGGGAACAGGAGAGGAAGTGTCACAGTGTTATTTCAGTGTCAGAGTGTTTTTTCTAGATGTTCTGCTATGTTTTATCTTTGGGCTTTGTTTCAGGCTCCCAGTAGTTTCATGCTATTCAACCTATTCATAAAGCCTATTTTAAAAACTTATATAGAAATCATGGCAGCTTATCAGAGTGTGAACCTGTCACTCCAGCTATTCGACAGCTCTGTCTGGTTTACAGAGAAAGGATCTTTATGCTGTACACACACCATGGCTGGAGCTGAAATGACAGTGGTGCATTGAAGCTGAATGTTCTATTTAGAAGTGACAAAAGAAGGATTTCCTGTTGTTAAGACAGCATGAAAAAAAAAAAAAAAGGAAAGAATTCCTGTCCTCAAGGGTGGTGGAAAAAGAGCATCATATTTGTTTTTACCTACCACAGCAGGATCTCCCCAAGAAAATCAGAAGCCTGAACAGCAGACGCGAATGTCCTTTTGTAAGGCCTCTTCTGCCTCCAGTCACAGTGAATCGTCACACCTGGTCTTCACTTATCACCCACTATTCCTTCCTTGTATGCTAGAAGGACCAGCATCTCCTCAGAAAAAATGTGCCTTCCATCACTTTGAGGCTTTGTAGCCCTTTCAGATTCTTCGATGTTAACATTTGTACGTGAAGCTAACTCATGTGGTACATTAGGTGATTACTGATTAAATTAGAGTGATCTGAGAGAAAAAAAAATCATTAGATGCTAAGGAAACATTCTTAAAGGAAGTGTTTTAGATGGCTCAACATCTTCAAACTGCTGCTGAGTTTAGCTGGAAAACTAATTTGGAGTTTCATTTCTTTCTGTTCCAGGAACGGCACTGATTTGGCAGTCATGCAGTAACATTAGTGATTTGAGGAACTTACAACTTGCTTTATGAATGGAATTCAATCCATCCTTAAGGCCCATAGGCAATTACTGGAATGGACAACCATGTACTTCTGAACTCTGTATACATTGTACAGGGAGCATTACTGAGAGATGGCAAACTCAGAAGGAAATCCTAATGGAGTAACTGCATGATAATCTTTATCTAAGCACAAAATGCAGGAGGAGACATTAGTAATATCTGTCTTACATTAAGAGGCCATATGGTCAGGGAATGCAGGAGAACTGACTATTAATGAAGTACTCATACTGAAAGTGTTGGAGTCCAGTAAAGAGGTGCCTAAAACTAAGAGAATTTTCTGAAAGCAGCGATGGCAAGTGGAAATGACTATCATCCAGGTAAGTTTTTGAATGTGGTAGCAAAAAAGCAAACTCTTGAAAACCTGGAATAAATTGAAAGAGTTTAATCATAAAGTTCTGAGGGATCTGTTCTTGACCTCAGCAGTTGATGTCCACTCAAAATTTTAGAAGTTATATTCTTGGTTAACATAAAATGATATAAAATGTTAGCTAGTTCAGATGCTGTCCTAGTTCCTAGTTTTGATAATCTTGTTTGTATGTGCAAAGAACAGAAGAAACCTCAAGACGACTATAATTGATGACAGCAGTTTGTTGTTCTTTTATTTTTTAACTTACTATGCAAACTTTTTTATTCTCACTGCCATCTAGCAGGTTCCATTGCAGGTTTTCATATCTCTCTGCGCAGATCTTCTCTGGATCCTTCTCTTTTTCTTCCTGTTTATTCCTACAGGAAGAATTATGGCATCTTCTTAATAGCAGAAGTGTTGGATTAAGAAGGAACTATCTCCCCAACATGCCTCTAGATTGTTTTTCTTTAGTAATTTGATCTCTGAATTGTAGCTTGATTAGTGGATGCTTGTCATTTAAAAAAACAGAGTAAGAGAAGAAAAGCTTCAACAGGAGTGGTAAAATAGAAGTTTCTGTAGTCTGTTTTCTATTCTTTAACACGTGAAGCCATTTATTAAGCCATTTCATGTGATGTTTAATCAGTGTTTAAGTTATTTTTGGAAATTCATAATGCTTGTCTTAAATAAGGGCTTCTGTGTGCATATAGCTATTTTGGAAGAACACTGCTGGCTTACTTACATGTGTAGAAACTCGCTAATGCAAAATAGCAGCCCCTGATATCTTTCAGTTTAAAGTATCTGGAAAGAAATAACTTTACTGATAGCCAAGTATGTAAAAACAATGAGATATAATTATACCCTGCAGCGCGTGGTGCAGGACATATTTTCCCTTTTTGCTTTCTCTAGAACAATAAGATCATTATAATACTAGAATATAAGTCCGGGAAGGATTTTGGGACGAGGCAGGACCAGACAGACCTGTTCATACACAGACATCTGTGAGAAGTTAACCAATTATTGGTTTGATTTCTTTCAAGTTTTGCAGGTGAGCCTTTTATCTATCTCTAAATGAGCAAAAACTCCATTGTCGTGGCACAGATAAATGACAACCAGATAGACCTGCTACCTGTAATAATTTGCATTCACCTTCTTGTTCTAGCTGAACTGGTGTTGGTAATTCACTGACTAATGGCAATTCACTCAGGACAGAGGAGTTA
The DNA here is from genome assembly GCF_033783945.1 of Neopsephotus bourkii. NCBI lineage: Eukaryota > Metazoa > Chordata > Aves > Psittaciformes > Psittacidae > Neopsephotus > Neopsephotus bourkii. Next base: position 2,111,697 of record NW_026901618.1, read on the forward strand.
AGCTCTGTTCTTACTCAGAAGTTAGAAAGATTCAGACTGCTGCCATCTGGGGTTACCGAGTTGCTGCAGAGTGTTGCTGTATAATATCCACAATTATTCTGAACTCTGTCAAAACCCCTGAGGTGATAATGTGACTGAGAAATGCTCTTACATTAGGACTTGAGAATCTCTCCAGGTACCCTAGCCCACTATTTCACAATTGTTAACATTAGGAAGTTTTTCATGTTGTCTAAGCTGAGCTTTCTCAGTTTAAAGTCCAATCTGAATTCCTTATTTACCATTCCTTTCTCTACAAATACTGTTATTTTTCTCTTTGCAGAAACTTTTCATAGTCTTGAAATGTATTTCTATGTTCTTCCCAGTCATCTCAAGGCTGAGAGGTTTGATTCAAATTTTATTAGAATAACTCTCTGAGAATATTAATGCATTTAAAGTCTTCCTTTTAACTGGAGTTTTGCCATCAGTTTCTTTGGAAAAAAGTACCTCACTTCCAAATTGTTACATTTTGGATATTAGTGAGCCCTTGAAATTGAGTTTAACATTAAACAGTTGTTTAAAAAAAAAATAATCCCTGCTTTCTTACATCAAAAAAATAAAACAAATTTAAATTTAAATTTAAATCATTACGTTTAAATTTAAATTTAAATCAAAGAGAAAAGGCGTTTTAACAAATGACCAGTGCTCGCTGCAATCCAGGAATGTGAATGAAGATCAAAGTTCAGGAAACCAAAGGCATATGAAAAGCAAGATGAAATGCAGTGTGCCATGTTAAATGTTGGAAAACTCTTATGCCAAATGATTATTGATAAAATAATAAAATCAGAGCTAGAATTCATCAGATGAGCAGTTTTGAGTAGTCATGAGAAAATATCTTGCTGTCACAAGGTTAAACTAGTGCTATGGTTAATACTGGGAGTGCTCTACAGGTTTGAACACTGATGAGACAAGAAGTTGAACAAAGGTATACTAAAACTATATGAAACCTTTTTCATTTAGTTGAGAAAACACTGAAAACCAGCTGAGCAACTAGAACTGGAAAATCATTAGATATTACAGGGAATAGCACAGGCTAGAGAACAGGCTGTCAGCACAAGAGCTGGAGATAAATGGTAGGTGAGAAATGGAGAAATCAATCAGAAAAAAAAGAGAATAAGCTAAAGAACAGTAAATGTGAATGTAGCAGAAAGTGGAGACATGAAACATGGCATGGGATTGTGAACTGTTGAAGCTGATCATATATAATCATAGAATACCTAGGTATTTTCCTTGGCATTACATAATCCACTATTGCTCCTTCCCACAGTGCAAGGAGGCAGAATTTTATTGTTCTCTCCCCTGACCGGAGTTCCTGTTGCCTCCAACTTTCCCACATAGCCTATGCCTGTATACTCTTAGCATAATATACATGGGCACAAAAGCTTGTAGTACTGTGTTTTCCACCTAAGAGTTTCATTTAGCAGGAATATTTTGCTGGCTGCTCAACTTGAGATGAGAGGCAACAATGGAGATATCATCCTTTGACTTGATTGCATCAATTGCTCCCCTAATAATTCCTTGATTGCATCTTTGTTGTCTTCCAGGTCAGTTGCCAATTAGGTGAATGTAGTTTACCAGGAAGATGGAAACATATAGAAAGAGAATAGACAAAAAGATCAGAAAATCTCTGGGAAAGCAGCAGAAGATTGCAATAACTGAGGTCTGACACCCAAGAGTCAGCTGACAGTACAGAGAGTCAAGCCAGGCAGGCAAGCTCAAGTTCAGGGTGCATCTTAGCACAAATTAATTGATTTTTTATGTCTGCTTTAGTGAAGCTTCCATTAAAGCTTTGGCAATAGCTCAAAGTAAGTCTGTGTTGAAGAGATTTAACTGCAACTGGAACAAATAATCCTTATGCAACGACTAAGTCAGTGCTTCAGCAAGGAGTGCATGTTTTTCACGTGTGTCCAAGAAATAAGGGAAAAGTCTCTCATCTTCTGCACACCCAGGAAGAGCATTCAGGATGTCAGTGCTGTGTTGCATGTATTGAATTTTACTTGTAGTGCTGTCTCCAAAGGCCCCTTCACAGCAAAACCACTCATAATCAGTTCAGAATTGTTTCCCTGAAAACATAACCTCTGAACCTGCAGGTTTTGTTTGCCAGGAGCCACTCAGTGCATGCACAGTTGAAATCTCTCTGACACATGGTTTGTGCTTTTTCCAGTGTGCTTCAGACAAGCATTTTCTTGCATTGTGAGGCCTGTGCATTAGAGATAAGCCCAGTCTCACACTCCTGCACAAGCCTGAAAAGGCATTTTTTTCCAGCTGGAAAAAAAGGATGATTCCAAGTTGTAATCAAGATTGCATCTCAGTCTGGAAGCTTTAACCTATCTTTATCATATAAATGCACTGACCCCCACAATAGCCGTAAAGGATTATGTTTCTTCAGGACAAATAAGAGTCAATGGTTCATTTGCCTTGTGTTTTTTTTAAGAGGCCCTGTCCATAACAGGCTTTTTCAGTTTTGCTCACAACAAAGCTTCACTTGCAGGTGTGGCCCTGTCAACTGCTGTCGGAGCATCACTGCCACTTGTCAATGCCTCTGATGCTTTGTTTCTAATTATTTTGTTGTGAACTGGTTATTGAACTGCACCTCCTGCTGCCAAGAGATCTGTGCTTGTGAAACTGGTGATACAGAGATGTGTGTCACTTGTGCAGTGGAGAAACATCAAGCCTAGCAGACCAGGAGTGACCATAGTGCTTAAATGAGCTGCAACAACCGTGTAGTTAATGGCTGTGAGTCTGTGCTCTGGCTGGCAGGGTCAAGGAGCTCTGAAGTATGCAAGTATTTTTCCACCTGCAAAAGCAAATATCTGAAAGTGCAAAGCAGTCTTTATACTACCTTGGGACTTAAGACACTTGAGTTTTGTTACTTTCTCTTCTGTTTCAATATTATTATGAACATCATTATCATTAATGTGGTTTGATTAGTGTTCCATGTCTGCACATGGCATCGAGTTGCCAAGACTTATAATTAAAATTTTATAACAATTTATAAGTAAAATTTTATAACAGCTAACTGGTTTTCATTTTAGAAATTCAAAGAACTAATACTGAAATTAATCATAGCATACCCTTTCAAATTTGGTAAAACTCAATATTAATTAGGTTTCATAAGCAAAAGGATGTGGTGAGGTGATGTTAATTGGATACAGGATCTTTAATCTCGCATCTGAAAGTCAGTATTGCTTACAGATTAGTGAGGTGGTTTCTATGTGTTGAATATGGTAATATCATTGCAGTGTCTCTGGCAATATCTGGGGTGGATACATTCTGCAGTTCACAAAGTCTCCGTGATTCATAATCGGAGTCTGGCATGAAAAGAATCAGTACTAAGGTGAGATAATGCACCCAGCTGTGCAGCAGAGCAACTGGAGTGCTGAATGTCAGAAGCACTTGCAGGGGTCCAAAGGTTAGCTCTTGATTGTACACAGTCACCACCTTCAAATTAGCTCAAGAGGGCTAAGAATGCTTGCAAAGGTGTGACATCTTCACTGCTGATTAGAGTTTATAGAGCCCTGGGGAGATGGGAACTTCTCAGAAATCTTTGCAGTTCTTCCGTGGGTGAAAGGAGGTTCCCTTGGGTATCAGCTTAACAGCTTCTGTAGACATTCATTCAGTCTGAGAAATAACCAAGAACAGGATGTACAAAGGTAGCAAAGAAAGGGAAAATAAGGTTCTTGTCAGAGCATATATTCTTTTTACTCTTTTGAATTCTACAGGTGTTGTTACTTCAGCTGTCACCACGGTATCTAAAGAACTTCCAGTAATATGTTAATGTGTGTGAACAGCCTCCGTCAGGAGTAGCTTTTTCCTTCATTCATGCTCTTCTCAACATGAGAAATGAGTATATATTTCTGAAAAAAAAGAGGAAATGCAGTTTGTGTAAAATTGTACCTCTTTTTTTTTTCTTTTAATTATATGTACATATATATATGTATAGGTATTTCCATGTGTTATATATCCCATATATATTACATATTAATATGATATATGTATATCTTGCTTTTTTGGAGGCAATGATGAAAGAGATTTTAGGTAGTGATCAAAGGCAATGGAAAATTTAATAGGGACTTTTAGAAGAGCATGTTGCAACAGGACAAGGGGGAACGTCTGCAGAGAAGGCTTTTGACACTGTCTCCCCTAACATCCTTAAGACAAAATGATGAAGTATGGGCTGGGTAACTGTACAGTGAGGTGGATTGAAAACTTGCTGAACCAATGGGCATCTGTGGCACAAAGTCCAGCTGGAGGCTAGTCACTGGTGGACTGTCCTAGGAGTCAATACTAGGTCCGGTACTGTTTAAAACTTCATTAAGGACCTGAAAGATGTGACAAATTACAATCTCAGCAAATTTGCAGAGGATAGACCAGATGGATGTGTTGCTGTTCAGAAGAATTTCAACAGGCTGCAGAAATGGACTGACAGGAAGCCCACAAAGTTCAACAAAGGAAAAAGCAAAGTCCTGCATCTGCATATGGATAACCCCACACACCAACTGTCTGAAAAGCAACTTTGCAGAAAAGGACTTGGGCCTCCTGGTGAATACCAAATTGAATATGAACCAGCAGTATGCCCTTGTGTCAAAGGAAGCCAACAGTAGCCTGAGCTGCATAAGAAGAAGTTTTGCAAGCAGGTGAAAGGAGGTGATTCTTTCCCTATACTCAGTACTGATGAGATGCAACTCCAGTGACAGGTCCAGCTGTGGGCTCCCCAGTACAAGACATGGACATACTGAGCCAATTCTAGAAAAGGGTCATAAATATGGTTAAATGGCTGGAGCATCTCTGCTACACAGAAAGGCTGAGAAAGCTGAGACTGCTCAGCCTGAAAAAGAAAATGTTCAAGGGGATTTTTGTCTATATGCAGGAGCACTGGGTCAAAGGGCAGGAGGGAGGAGGGCAGGGGAGTAAGAAAGGGCCAGATTTTCTCAGCGGTGACAGGAAGAAGACACAAGAGACAATGGGCACAAATTAAAATGTAGGAAATTCCACTTAAACCTAAGGGGGAAAAAAAATCTTTACAGTTAACTGAAGACTGGAACAGGTTGCCAAGAGAGGTTATGTAGTCTCCATGCTTGGAGGCAGTCAAAACTCAGCTAGAGAACATCCTGTGCAACCTGTTCTGGTTGACTGTACTTTGAGCATGGGGTTGACCTAGATAATGTCTGTAGGTGGTCCCTTCCAACCTCAACCATTCTGTGATCCTGCCAATCAGTATGTGAACTCAGCTATGCCAGGTGTCAAAGTAAAGTTTGAAAATCCTATAGAACAGCATCTTGCTATTCAGTGTCAGTGATATTTTTTTTTCTGTGAGGTTAACTCATGCATTTTTAACCTTTGGAGTTGTCACTAAAAACTAAGTATAGATGTTCTTTCACGATTAGGCTTGGCAACTTAGAAATGGTTTCTTTTCTTCAAGGATAAATACAGATACAAACTTACCGACTGAGACTTCTTAGCTGTGGAAAATGCCCATACACATGATAACTGTTCAGTTGTGAGACCCACTAAATGCCTGAACTAGGATCTTTAGACCCCGGTGAATGTATGTAAAGAAAAAAAAAGCCCTCACAGTACTCACGCATGATGTGGCTATAAATGGGCTATTACACTGTTGGAAATGGATCTTGGTATCAGCTGTTGGCAGTTCTCCTAAAACCTCTACTCCACGTTCCTGGGTTCCTCTGAAGAGTATAGAGAATAAAATTGAAACTGCCCCTAGATGGCTGTATCAGTCACACTAAACACATGTCTGATGAGTCTGTATCAGAAAGGGTGTCGCAAAAAGAATTGGAGTCTAGAGGACTTGAAGCAGGAAGAAAAGGTACACTAACACCTTTCTTTTCAGCTCCTGGATTTCTAGCTCTGGGTCATCATCGAGAACCCAACCAAAGCTTCCTAAGCACAGTGGTGCTGAACACAGCAACAGTTTCCCCCTTCTCTTCCTCCTGTAACTGAGCAGACACATATATTAGCATCTGTACTCATCCCACATGTTCCAGCCACTGTAGTACACAAAAGGTAAAATTATCAATTGAGAGCAACTGTCTGACTGTTGAATAGTTTTCCTGCAAAGTGGGACTGAATGGGCTAGGAATTGCTAGCCTGGAAAAGTGGTGATAGAAAGGGGAATGTAAAGAGTAATAAAATAATTTCTGTGCTGGAGATGGTGGATTGGAAGCAGTTACTTCTGGCTGCTCATAAAAGGAAGCACTGGGGGACATTCACTGAATTCCCTCTTTCCCACATTCCTTCCTGCCCCGAAAGAAAGAAAAACGGGGCTAGGAATTTATTCCTGTAGTGAAGTTGTGGCTGTTACTGCCACAGGAATGTGGTGAGAAGTAAAGCAGGCTCTAAAAGAGTTGAGGCATGGGGCTGGAGGAACAGCTGGCTTTCAGTTTTGATGATCTGGATTATGCCAGTGACAGAGAAAACTCTCCAGCACAGATTTTAGGAAGCACCCCATGGAAAGCTCACCTCTAAACATCCAGTCCAGTCTACTGTTTGAGAGAAGAAACTGGACTGCATGGTCCTTTGTCTTACCCTTGTTAAACTATGCTTGCATTCTTCAGCAGCATAGTGTAGCAGACCTCAGAACCTGTCATGAGCTGAATTTCCAAGAAGATAGCTAAATCCTATTCTTAATTATGCATTTTGGCAGTATGAGCACAGTTTCTATCAAATCCAACATGGATCAGCACTTGTCCATGAGGGGATATTTTAAAACCTTTTAATGCAATTAGAATTGTATTAAGGCTGTAAAATCCATTGCCAGGACACAGGAGCTAAAGAAAGTGCCAGCAGTACGAAGAGGTTATGATAGTGATAACGTGATGTCTTTCCTTCCTGCTGTCATTCTTTGTGTCCTTAAGTACTGGCATCTAAGTTATTTAGTGTAACATGCCAAATTCTGATGTGTTACATTATAATTAATGTAGGAAACTCTGAAGGTAAAGTTTGGAGTCTTCATTATAACAAAAATGATGAGGCATGCTTTTTGTATTTTTGCCAGCAGCATTATTTATCTTGAACAATGTCTCTCATTTTTCCTTGTTGTGATGATGTCACTGTTTGGTTAGGCATTGAAATGCACTAATTATGGGAAATAATGTGGAAAACCTCTTAGATACGTGCCAGTCTCCATTTCAATATAAATATTATATGAATGGTCAATATAAACCTACAATATAGACCTGAGTATAAAAATATGAGTGGTCAGAAAGTCAAAATGTGTTTGTTTTGTTGTGGGGTTTTTTCTGAATCCATTTCATTGTTTTCTGATTAACGTTTTTAAGTTTGGAGCCATGAATAAATCAAGTAGAAAGTTCATGACTGGAGGGATGCCAATCTGTCTGATGGTAATTTGTCCAGTTTGTGAACAAAGGTGTTTATGGATCATGACTACTACTGGCACTCTTAGTGATCATTTCCACTTAAACAGACAACTTAATGAATTCACATACAATATTCTGAATCCAAAAAAGTGGTGGGTATCTGGTCAGAGGTATTCTGTGGGTATTCTGAGGCACTGTCTCATGTCAGAGCATCATATAGCCATAATCTAAGACAGCATGCCAGTTAGAGAAGGATGAGCTTGCTCATGGTTATTCTGCTTTTTTAGGGATCTCAGCTAAATGTTGGGGTATAGAGATCAATGGGGCTGAGAGTCTATCTGCTTTGATTCACCAGAGAAATATTTGGCCTCCCTGTAGACCTCCACAGGTCTCTTGATCCTACTCCCACCCTTTAAAACCTTCACTGTTCCTCAAGTTCTTTCTCTCCTAATTCAGTCCTTCACATACAAACTAATTTCATTTACATATTCTACCTAATGACCTTTGTGCTCTCTTTTCTAACCCATCACTCCCTACCCAGTTGTCATTAAGTTAAATTTACATGCACTCCATCATTCATAGCTCCTTAACTTGCAGCGCATGTATTAAGCAGCAGATAAAAGCAGGAAGAAAAATTGCCTGTGCTGTTAGGTTTAATTTCTCAAAGCAGACAGGGGCTGTAGATCAGAAAGGAAGAAGAAGGAGACAATAGGAAGATGCACACAAACTTTGTTGTACTGTACAGAATGCTTGATGTGCTCTAAATAAGCAAAGAGCAGGAAGGTTATTGCATGATCAGAGAGGACAGAAGGCTTGCATTGAAACTGGAAAAGAGCCCCCAGGTTACGGCAGACAAAGGGGAAAAGGAATTTCTGAGTAAGGTGAGTTTTCAAATATGAGGCAGGCTCAGGTTTATCTCCAAATAACTCAACTTTAGTCTTTGCTATTCTTCATCAAGCTGTTGCAGGTATTTTCCTTATTGAAAATTAAGCAAAGTGGTTCTATTCCTTTTGTGTGAAGAATAAGTAAGTTTTAAAATACTATTTTCCTAAAGTGTGCTATACTTTTTGAGTACTGGTCTGTGATCAGTCCCAGGGACAGGTTCCTTTTCTGCTCTCTCAGCCAGTCTCAGTGCAGAGTTTGTGCAGAAGCCCACCACAAGAGGGACATGGAACTGCTTGATCAAGCCCAGAGGAGGCCATGAAGATCATCCGAGGGCTGGAGAAACTCTGCTATGGAGACAAGGTTAGACAGTTGGGCTTGTTCAGCCTGGAGAAGGTTCTGGGGTGACTTTACAACAGTCTTCCAATACCTAAAGGGGACCTACAAGAAACCTGGAGAGGGACTTTTTGGAAGAGCGTTTAGTGACAGCACAAGGGGGAATGGCTTTAAGCTGACAAAGGGGAGATTTAGATTAGAGTTTAGGAAAAAATTCTTCCCTGTGAGGGTGGTGAGACACCGGCACAGGTTGTTGAAAGAAGCTGCTGCTGCCCCATCCCTGGCAGTGTTAGAGGTCAGGGTGGATGGGACCTTGAGCAACTTGGTCTAGGGGAAGGTGTCCCTTCCTCTGGCAGGGGGGTTGGAACTATATGAGCTTTACGGTCCCTTCCAAAACTAACCGTTTATGATTCTATATACTGCAAAACTCCTGGTTTCTAGTCCAATTCCTGATGCCTCTTCCTCCACAATTACTGCCCTTTGTTATTCCTTTGGAATGGCAGAAACTCAAAGCTTCCCTGACCCAGTCACCTCTGCATTCCAGTTGGTGAATAGGTGATGTAAGTTCTTTGTAGTGGAGAGGTTCTCCCTGACATGACACAGAGTTCACTGGCTAATGCAATGACAACTTGACTGCCACATACATATCTGACATCTGGGCTGCTTAGAGAGTCCTGTTCCCCGAGATTCACTTATAGTCGTGTGCTGCTCCCTCTCTTGTGTCCACAAAACTGATTGCATAGCTGGCTGAAAAGCAGTTTTAGGCTGGATCTTTTCCCTACCGCTGTTCTCTGGCAGGCTTGCAGACAGTGGTGTCAGCAGCATAGGGATGTGACAGGGCAGCCCCAGTGGGGAAGGACTGTTCAGTCAACAGTGCTGCTGGAGATACAGGTTGGCCTAGCCCTTAATAAATAGCAATAACAATAGAAATATTAAATTAGTATTAATAGGAATAATAATAGTCATATTGAACAGGAAGAAAATAGAGCATTGTCTGTACACAGACCACTAAGAGAGATGGAAGGTGTTTGGGCAGAAAGAAAAGTGTCACTGGAAGTTTGAGCTGTGCATGCGGCATATTGATACACTTGGTAAGAAACAGAGAATTTGAACGTGTGGAACAAGGAAGACCTACACTGTCAATTGGACTTTTTAGTTCCTTCAAAACCAGGAATGGGGTTCAGTCAGCCCACATTTACCGTTTCCCCTAAGTAGCTAGTTGCTTCAGTACCCAGCCAGAGTTAGCTACATGCATGTGAATGTTTGCAGCAGCTGTATTAATTTCCAGACTGTGTCAGGATTAAATGAGTAAAGATGTATCGCACTGAAATATATGCATAAAGTGACATGACACTGTGGGACAGACAGGAGTGTTGCTTCTTATTTAGTCAAGAAGTTGCTAACAGGCCAGCCAAGTACAGCAAATAGTGACTGATATGTTAAAGTAACATTTCCTTCACTTCCTTAGTTTTTATGCTTTTCTTGTTATCTGTTGAGTAAGACAGAAATAAATAAATTTGATGGGTATCCATAAGGAGGGTGGAATACTGATGGATCTGGAGAATCTCAAAAAGGAGATTGGTTGAAAAAAAAACCATTATGATTAGCATGCTTTAAGAGGACTATGATTTGAAATGAGTCAGGGGTGCAAATAGTCAGCCTTTCAGACATGATCTGAATAGGCTTTTCTTTAATTACTTCACCTTTGTCTTTTCTAAGCATTTGAAACAGAGTTGTTTATTTTGTAGATTGGAAGTAAATAGTTCTCCATGCATTTTGCTTTAACTTGCTGTGACCTGAAGGTAAGATAATTGATTAACATAAGACATTTCTCACCCATGGTTGCAATGAATCTTACAGACAAATTTCGGAGATGCTTGAAGAAACACCCAGCTCCCTTGCGCCAGCACTCTAGGGTCAGGTACCTCCTAACAATTAGGGTAGGTCAGAGCAGGACTGTCTGATCCTGTTATAGGGCTGGCACTGGAAACTTCAGAGCTGGGAGAAGTGTCATAAGAAGGTTTCCATGCATACAGCAAGTTAGCAGAGAGCACATCTAAATCCCTTCTTTGAGAAACATGAAACTGTGTTGTATCAGCACATCACAGGCGCCAATCCCACTGCTCTGGCAGTGGAATGCCACTGCAGAGTAGTGCCAGGAGATTTCTTCTTTCTAGTTAATGTGGGTGAAAGTGGAGGTAATGCTGTACAACAGAGCAGAGCTAGCAGCCGAGATGAGTCAGAGCACTCAGTTTTAGCCTACTAGGACTGGAAGAGTGCTTAGCTCTGCCTTCCCTAATGCCTTCCCTTCCTGACTTAAAGTTTTCAGCATCTGTTGAAGTACGAAGAGGTTATTTCTCACCTTTGCACACCAGGCCATTTTAAGAGGAAGCTGTTATTGCTGGCACATATTTGCAGTTTGCAGTTTTGCTCTCCCAACTGTCTTGAAGGTAGAAGCAGATGCGTTCATCTTCTGCCAATAACATCCCCACTGGGCAGGCAGGAAGACTGAGGTTTTGCCGAGAGGGCACTGAGAAGAAACAAAGAGCATTTCTGAGTGCTAGGAGAGACCTTTGCAAAGTGTTAAACACAGTGTCCCAGGAAGTGAGTTTTGGAGGAGTTGGCATTGTGTGCCGCTGCAGCTGCTGAAAGAGTCCTTGTGTAGCTGAAGTTTCAGAAAGTTGCCTCAGGATCTGAGCTAATAATAGAAAATACTCCCAGATGATAGTCATGGCAGAAACCTGGTTTCCATCTACCCTGCTGTATCTATAAATTAGGCCATTATCCTGCTATTCACAATTTCCTCCTGCCATTTGTAAGTGGCACAGAGCGACCAGGGTCTGATGTAATATGATATGGAAAGTTTTGAAGTAGATTTAAATTTAAAATGGAAAATGAAATGATGGCCTCTCTGTAAGAGCTGATGTAATAGAAAAAAATTATTCCTCTTGCCTAATGAATTTACTGGGAAATATATTGTCAGTTATGCTCTGCTCTCTCTGCTAAAAGTCACCAAATAATAGTCGTAGTAATTTAAAGAGCTGCCATTGCAGGGCAGATGGGAAGAAAGGAGTGGAAATACAAAGGCACCTGGGAGGCTGCAGATGCATTAAAAAGTGGAAGTAAAGAGAAAAATGGCCGTTACTGACAAAGATAGATAGACTGAACACTAGAGAAAACATGTTTCAAATATCATCTTTACATAGGTAACTCACCAGAGGTTCCTGGCAGGTGTTTCATGCCCAAAGTTAGCATTTCATTGACACAGAAAAGGCAAAAAGGTATTTGAGACTCTAGTATTCTGTCATCAGGATCCTACACATCAAAACCTTGGAAAAATGAGCTTGGATCTTGCTTTGTTTCTTTTCAAACAGTGTTTCTGAATTATGTGCATGTCTCAGCAAGATGAGATGAACCAGACTTTTTGTCCCAGAAATAATTCCTGCAGTCCCTCAAGAGCACTGAATGAGCTTTTCCTGGAAAGTAATCTGCATGCTGTCTTGGAAAACAGAATTCTCTCCAGTAGCTGGCATTCTGCAATACAGTGAACGGAGTTTATTTGAAGTATATAAATGGGGGGAGAATGGAGTGCATGTTCTGCTCTGCATTGCCCCTCTGTTGCACTACCTCTCCATTAGAACTGTGTCATTAATCTCACAAGAGTTCTGCTGGTAAAGGACAGGTTTCTGAACCAAAACAATGCATATTTAGTTTTGAATCCATAGTCCCTGTTCAGTCTGTATGTGTTAGATTACTGGGGTTTTTAGTATAAACACTAAGTTTGATGGATTAGGCGGATTTGATTACTCTTGGCCAAGACATTACTCACAGTACAAAAGTCCAGCCGTGAAAACCAATCACAAGGACAGAAGTGGACATGGTTGATCTAGTTTTACTTGCTGAGTGGCATTTCCAGGGGAGAAAAAAAAGAACATTATGGTTAAAAGACCCCATTATGAAGTTGCTGTAGCTTGAAAATGAAGCAATCCTTAATATAATAAGTAGCAATGTGGTATTCGGTAAAATAAAGAAGTCTTTTGCCTTTAACCTTCAGCTAAAATTAGCATCCTTGGACTACTGTGTGAATGTAGCTTTTGTATACAAGCAGCAAAGGACTTTCACTCAACCTTCTGAAAGTTTCAAGATCCTTATTTCTATAAAGAAAGCTGTGATCCTTTAATGATTGTGCTACTTCATTGGAAATGGTCTGACCTTTTCCCAGAACTCATGAGTGCTCCATCCCTGGCAGTGTTCAAGGCCAGGTCGGACAAAGCTTTAAGCAATCTGGTCTAGTGGAAGTGTCCCTACCCACGGCACAGGGGTTGGAACTAGATGATCTTAAGGTCCTTTCCAACCCAAACCATTCTATGATGCTGTGATTCTACTGCATGATTATTTTTTTTAAAATATCTGTTTTTTTATTAAAGCTTATTCATCTCAGTCCGTTTCATTTCTTGGGATCCAAATGTGTTTGACAACTGTCTGCCGTTGTAGGAGGTAGGCCTTTACCTTAATGGGTTTGGAATACTTTTGTGTAGTACTTGGTGTGACAGGTACACCTGCCCTGACCGAACCCCTGACAGGGACCTAACTAAAGCCTGTGGAAGCTTCCCCTGATAGACAAGATCCCAGGAGAGCTTCCCAGTGCACGGCTCTTGTCCCACCACACCACCTGATGGTGGTTGGCAGATGGGAGGCAGGAAGTTGGGTCCTGAGCCCATATGCAACCATGTTGACCACAGCTCAGGTTCATCCAGGGTACGAAAGGAGCCCCTTGGGCAGCCATTTAGAGTCAGTCCCCCCTGGAGCAGCGGGTTTACAATCAGGAGCTCTCCTCTTAGGTCAGGACATGGCGAAGGGAACTCCTCAAGGTTGGGCCCTCCTATTTTAGGTGAGTGAACGCACGTTTTGGATTATTGTCCACAAAGTTTCTGAATCAGCCGTGTAGTGATGAATCCTTGTGACACCCCGGATCTTAGGTTAATGTTGGTGGAGCTTTAATTGAGTTTGAACCATAAATTGTTTAGCCTCAATTTAGCAGTTTTGTGACACTTGTGAAATACAAAGTTTGTTCTATTACAGTGTGCTGACATGCAGAAAAACCAGTTCACTTGCTTTGGTCTTCCAGGAGGTCTCAGGTTGAATAACTCACCTCAAAGCCAGCACTCAGATTGGTTTTCAAATACTCCATTTTCAAACATTTCATGAATTTATTTATTTCAGCTTTATTCATTCCAGCTCTGAGTGGCAGCCTTCTGTGAATGAAAACCACTAGCATTTGACCAAGGCTGGGTTTTCTGAGTCATTAATAGCTTGGCAGCATTAACAGCATCACTAGTATCTCCCATTTCTATAAAGAACTTGTTTCCAGGGAAAGTGTCTGACAAAGCAAACACACAAAGATATGTGAAAGTGCATGCAAGACCCTAGAAATAACACATTGACACAGAAGAGCATTGTGCAGAAAATCCAGGTCAGGGGTGGGAAACTTAATATAGTTATATCAGTATGTCACAGCACTTGGGCTAATAGACTACACCACTGAGCAAGTTTCTGTAGAAGTGTAGGAGCAGCACAGCCTTGATCTGCTTCCTTTTCTAATCCTGGAAGTGGATCCCTCAAGGACCTCCAAGCAGCATTTTATGCAGATGGGTGGAACTGCCCCACATCACAACACTGGAGACAGGGTTGCTTCTCTAAAGGTGTGGGCTAAGTGGGAACTTGCAGGTATGTATGCCATGGTGTTTCCTGGGTTCATAGCTCCCAGCTGCTTTTGCCTCTAAGGCTTCATGTTAAGAAGGAAAGATATGAACAGACTGACTTCCAGAAATGCTAACAAATTGTTCCCATTAACTTCAATGGAATTAGTCCTGAAAAGAAGCAGATGTTGGCTTGTGCCTTCTAGATGTTTGCAGTCCCTATATGTTCCTTACTGCAGAGACATGCCAAGTTTGATTAATTATGTAGGATGTTACAGACCAGGATGCAGTAGAAGCAGCATGTGTACGTATGTCAAATTGCTAATAACAACCTTGCCTACACTTCATATTGAGACAGTTCCAAGATGTGTCAGAAAGAAAATGTATATAGTAACTGACAGAGAAGAAAACAATGTGAAAATTAAGCAGTCATCATTACAGCTTGCTTCTGAAAAGCAAAATGAGATTACTGTGAGACTAGCTAATGCATTGAGACTTATGAGTTTGAACTAATATCTAACTTAATTGGATTCTTCCAGAGCCCTCTCAGTCTGCAGATGAAAGAAAGGAAATAGCTTACATTTCAGTATGGCAATGCAAACAGGTGAGGCACTGATGAGAGACCCCTCACTCTGAAAAAAGAAGATGGACCCAAATGCATAAAACATCTCTTCAGAGTTATCCCAGTAAGGGAGACTTATTGCAAGATTTCCAGATGATTTAAAGTGCCTTAAGTGTCATGTTCTAGTTGTCTGGATCTTGGAGGTTTTTTAGCTGTTTCAACTCAAATTATTTCTGGTAATTACTTGGTCAACTGTTGTAGCTAAGGAGACATTAATCCAGAAGTTTCTGGATACTCTGTTTCTATGCTCACTAAGAAATACAAGATGTTTTCCTGCTTCTCTCCTGTAGATCTTTCTATCACCTGCCATCTTCCTCAGCACTTCTAGAAACTGCAAAATTAGGAATGACAAAACATGCAAAAATGAATCATAGGTAGAAGTGACAGCTCAGAAATATCAAAATGTGCTGTAGGTGGGACTTGATTTAAAATGGAGCATTTTAAAAGAGCAGGAATTCTTTGGGGAAGAAAAAAAAGTGCTATGCAGTAAGTGAAAATCTAAAGGCTTTGAAAATCCTAGTGAGAAAAGAAATGGCAAAAAATCAACACAGCCAAGTGAACACAGCAGAGACCTGTGTAACTAAGCTGCCAGATGTGGTAGTATTTGCTGATCCAGTTTGCTTCTGAGCATTGACTTCTGTTTAAATTGGACCTGTCCAGGTGTCTGGTTATTTCTACCTCTTTAAATCTAGGATCAATTACTTTGTTTCACACTTGCCTCCACTTTACAGGTTTAGGTGAATTTGATGACTTAGCATTCATAGTGAAAGACATAATGATGTTTCATTTGTATCGTTGCAACACCTAAAGGTATTTCAGCTGCTTTAAATATAATTTTACAGGGTTAACTTCTCATTCTTAATAACAAAAATGTTTTGTTCTTTTCCTTAACCATGCCTGCAATTAAAGTGATGTTTGTGGTCCAAAGTGATCCGATATACTGTAAAAATTGAGTCTACTATGACTATTGAATCTGCTGCAGTATCAAGGCCTTTCTGAATATCTAACTGCCTCTAAAAGTAAACATGAATTACAGGAACTACTTATGTATGTCCACAGTGCAGCTGTCATTCAAAGTACCCTTCCAGGGCATGCAGTACAACAATTGCATTTATTTCTCTATAGGACACACTTTCAGACTTCAATTTGCTGAAATGACAAGTTTTAATTCTTTCCTATAATAAAGCAAGGCTTCATTTGTATTTTACAGGTGTTCAGACTTTAGTCTTTTGCATAGATCTAGATCAAAACTAGCCTTTTTTTGTTTGCTTCATGAAAGAAGTGCTTCATAAGAGAGACACTTCCTGCCCCAAAGAGTCTGTGGTTTGCATGCAGGCCCAGGGATTGATGAAGGATAACAGATAAGGAGGACACACAACATAATGGTGAGATGGCTGTGGGTTCTGGCATACAGAGTAGCCTTGAACATCTACATCTCTGGGGTGAAACTACAATAGAAAACCCCCCAAACTCCTTGGAAGTACAATGCTTCTGCACACACACACTCTTTCATGATCCTGGGACAGTGGTAAGCTATGCCTTCTATCTTTAATTATGTTATGCCAGACAGTACATCCAATTTAAGATCTCTGGGACTTAAACAAATGTTCTCCTTGTCACCCTGGTACCATCCAGCCAAAGTATTGTGGAAAAGTGGGGAAGGAAGTTTTTAAGTGTGGAGAAATTGATAGAAATCTTTATCTAGGTTTCAGAGAAAGAGCTTTATCTCTGTGGCATAACTCTTGACCTTGAAATTTAATGCTCTCCTGTGCTGGGCTAGGCACACAGACTCTCTAAAAGTAAATTACTCCGCACCAGCGCAAGAAATGGACACTTTGCCTGTGCTTTGTACCGAAAGCCCCTGCCTCACTCAATGACACCCATATGGCTCAGGCAGGAGCCTAAGTTTAATTCCCTTCAAGGAATTAAACACTGTCTCAACAATGCTTCCTCTCCATTTTACCCAAAAACTGTTGACGGGGTGGCAGGCTGCCAAAGTTGTCTTAAATTTCAGGCATTCCTTTATAAGTGGCAAACAGAGATAGATAGGATTAGACCGAAACTCTGTCCCAGTTTTTTCAGTTGTAGAGATGAGGATCATCTATCTATGCGTTCCATTTGTGCAAGTGCCACCACAGGCAACTGCTCAGAAACCTTGGAAGCACTATATTTGCATGTGAACAAGACCATATGAAAGAAATGAAAAAAGAACTGAACATAGATAATGAAAAATACAGAGACTATCAATAATATAAGATGGAGAAGCTAAATGACCATCTGGAAGCTATTCATGGCCATAGTCTTCAGTTTGTCTCCGTTCAGGGATATGAAGCCTACAGTACTCATACTTCTCTTTGTCACAGTCCTCACAGACAGGATTGAGAGAGGGGTCACTGGGTGTATTCTGCAGCTTCTGTGAGGCTGATACCTGCTGATGCCGTTGCCTTTGGCAATGTCAGCTTTTGCAGGTCTGGGGGAAAGAAACTCTCTGTAGGGTCTGCATACTGCCTATGTAGTTCTCTCTTTAAATCCTGCATACGCTTCAGGAACAGTCAGTCTTGGAGAGATTTCAAATTTAAATACAACTGCAAGCAAAACCCAGCAGGCAAATAAGAGCTACCATGCTATCTCTTTTTTTTTCTTCCCTTTGTCCTGCTTTCCTCTGTCATTATTCATAAGACAATCCAATGCAAAAGGAGAAAACACATCCTATGCGTGTTTGACCTGAGATAACCTTGTTTTAACTGTGTAATTTCCCTTTGGTCACCTCACTTTCTCTTGTGTGAAACAGGAAGTTCAAGCAAGATTATGGTGATAAGGATAACACAGGCTTCGTGTGTAGAAAGTTGTAAAGAGATTAGCATTAGTGACTGGCTCTATAATGCACCCACAGGTGCATACATGCAAGTATGGGTATTCCTCTAAAGCAAATCCTTGAGATCTGTCCTCCCTCTGTAAAATACTGTAACTCACATTTTCTGCAAACTCTTTGTAAAGGGAAAGGTGTTAGAATTAATTCTTTTTGAATGTCAGAGCTTTTTCTCATGGGAAACATCCCTCTCCTTCCAATTTTCCTGCAGTATTTCACTGTCTGAAGCTAGGGAGGGATTTTCATGCTAAGATGTGACAAGATCAGGTCTGTTGTGGTTGCATGCTGATGACTGGCATCTCCCCCTCTCTCCTAAGGCAGGCTTGTGCGTGACTTCTTTAGAAACTCTTACTGAGTGAATGAAGTGAAAACAGCCCATGCTGTCTCACCTCAGCACAGCCTGAGCACAGGGTAAGAAATAGGACTGTAACAGAAGGAGGCAACTATCTCCGGGCAGATTTCCAGTTCTGTTCTAGTATTTAAAGAGTGGCTACAAAGAAGACGGAGACCCCTCTTTTACAAGGAATCACCTGAAAAAGACATGGGATAATAGACACAAGTTACTTGTGGAGAGATCCCAATTGGACACTAGAGAAAAACTTTTCACAATTAAAACAATCAGCCATTGGAATAATCTCCTCCGGGAAGTGGTAGAATTCCCAACACTGGACATTCAAAATTTGGTTAGACAGGGCGCTGGGACATCTAGTCATGCATTCCCAAGAAAGGCAGGACCAGATGATCCTTTAGGTCCCTTCCAACCTGGTATTCTATGATTCAGATTTTAAAGACTATATATTCAATGGGTTATTTGACTGAACTTTCTGGCTGTTTGTTTAATCATGCTGGCTGTTGTTTTGTCTGTGTTTTCACTAAGAAGAAAACTGATAGATTATCTAAGAGACTCAGCCCTTCTTCCTTTCCAGAAGCTGGCGCAGTGTATATCCTTTCCTGGCAGAGCTGCCTTCCACAGGTAGCGCAAATGTATGTGCTTTCAGAACTTTATCGAAACATGCCAGCTGTGTTGCTGTAGCGTAATTTTTTGCAAGCAATGCCTCAAATATCCACATCTCCAAAAGCAGGGAGAATAGAAGAAACACTGTGTGGGTGGGTAACCAGCGTTGACTTTCTCAGTCTTGCCTGTCTTTACTAAAATGGTCTCTGAAGTTATTTATTTCCAAAAAGTACACGGTTGTAATTAAGACAGAAGAATGAGCTGTTAATCAAACCCCATCTATTTGCTCTAACAGCTCAGCTGCACCTGGGGCAGAGATCGTCATATATGATACATCCACATTAATCAGCACATGGGCAGGCTTTTCTTCTCATGGTTGTCTTTATCATTAAAAATTAGTATTGTTCTTGCACAGATGGCTTAGGCCCAAGCAGAGTCTGGATGCCTCAGTTGTCCACTACATCCTCAATTATATTCAGCGGTAAAGAGGAAAGGTACTTGGGGTGACTGAAAACTAACTATGCTGGGCACTTTTTTGCCCTTTTACTGGACCTGACAATATAAGATAGAAATGCCAGTGGCTGATGTAGTGAAACAACTGTTGTATAAAGGATACTAGCCACTGAAGTTCAGAGGTTAATAGCAAGTACCACATCAGATTCACTTGGGATTAAAAAATGTAATGTGCTTTATGAAGTTGGTGTTAAGGTACTTTCTTCCTTTTCTTGAGTGTCCCAGATTCACAGAACACATCCAAGAACTTGTGTCTACACAAAGCTGCTTCAAGGCATGATTATGGTATGAAATGACAATTGTAACTCTAGACAGTTGTACGTACTGACGTATGTTTGAAGTGGTAGACCAACCAGGCCTTTCAGGCATATGAGTGAATGCAATTCTGTTGACTTCAGGGTTTTATAAGGTCACACACTTTCAGCAGCAACCTGTGCTATATCTCATATTCTGTTTAGGTCTCATCGCAGATTAGCACCAGCTGAGGACTTAGAAAAGCAAACATTAAAGGCAAACAGCAGTAGTGTTACAGAATCCTCTCAAAATGAGGTAAGGATAGACTCAAAGATCAGTGAGAAGTATTGTTAACTTGGGCATTTTATGCCTTTATGCCCCTAACCTCACCTTCAAAAGCTATAGCCAACTCTCAATCATAATGAAATATTTCTGTGTATAGGGATACCTATGGTAGACATCAAGGCAGTATAATCTTGCAGATAGAAAGTATCTGCAGCACAGAACAGGAGTAAATTTGCCAGAGGTTGTTAACAGAGAGCTCTTTCAGTGCAAATGAAGATAACAGTTAAAGAAAACATGAACGACTGGAAAATGACTGGAGATAGTAGGTAAAAATACTCCAGTTTTATGTTAGGTGAGCTGAAATTAGGACAAGGCTGCTATTACAAAGTTGCCAATTTCTATGGGAAGGGCAGGCAGAAAGCTGAAAATAGGAAATTTTAATACACAACTGCACACCTATCAGAAATCTAGAAAGTGCATTTTCCAGGAATCCCAGTCCCATCACCACTGAATTTGCCATAACATTATTAGAACATTTCCCTAAGGAAAGTATTCCAGATCTCTGTAGGAGAAAATGGTCAAGGTTTAAAAGCCTCAACACACCACTGCTGATATGGCATAAACACTAACATTCCTTCAGCAAAATTTGACTTCTCGTTCAAGTCATGGAAGTCCTGTAGGTTTAATCTGATTCATTTTCTCTGACCTACCATCTTAATGCACATACACCTCCCCCCCACACACTATTGCCCTTAAATTACTCTTAAAAAATAAAGATCTTCCTTATTCTGAATTTCTTACAGGAAGACTGTAAGCTCTTTGAAGAAATGAGACATATTTTAAACAAGTTTACCTGAGACCCTGATTTTGTTTCAGAAGAAATGGTTATAAGTAGTTTTATCTCTCTTAGAGACTGGCTTCAACACAGACATTGTTTCTGGCCTGTGTTAATTTGATGACAGCCATATCTCCAACCCATCTCAGGTAGCCTCAGTGATTTCTGGAAGATATCTTCTTAATAGCATCTGACAGAGTGTTATTTAACATGAGTTCAATGAGTATTGGAATCTGGATCTGTATCAAGGTGAGAATTTTGATTCAAAGACCTTGAAGAAAGGATTAGGCTTTTCAGAGTCCTTTTCTGTGTTATCACTGGTAAAGGCACTTGCATAGTGGAAGGTAAGCTTGTACAGAGGTCATTTGTTATCATTAATTGTCAGGGGTGGCTGTGCTTTAAATGTTGGCTGCAATGTTTGGGGGACAAAGTGCCATGAGGTCAGGACTACCAGCACTGAGGTAGCCCACCCAGTTACCTCCACTAGCATCTGGTGTCTGGCTACAAAAACATGGTTACTCCCTTGAAACAGAGCAGTTGGTGGGCATAGCAGTAACTGCATGCTGTGATGGTGGGGCCCAAGGGCATAATCTTTCCCTGTTACAACCTAACTGCAGCCCCAGAGAGCTCACAGCTAAAAGCAGGCTACGCAGCAACAGAGCTGCCTGGAATGTCAGGTTGTCATATATGGCTTTTCACAACAGCAAATGCAAATGGCCTTTCTTAAACTAGAAGTACTTGGAAGCCAACATTTTTTTTAAGACTGAGATACCTTGTCTCAATTTAGGCTGAGTTGGCATAGAATCAGGGGGTGATGCATTTGCCCCATGCAGGGGGTTAAATTTGTGTACTGGCACTGGTTTGGTTCTCTGTCTTTGGTTCTGTGTTTGGTTCAGGTGCTTCCATAGCTCTTTTTGCCTCTGACCCAGGGGAAACAGAAGATGCTGCACAATGGAGGTACTGAGGAGCAGTGGGGGTTGCCTGTACTTGCCTGGAGGTTAGCACGGCCTCCACATGCCAGCTGGTTTGTGCCTGGGTCATCAGAGCCAATCTTCATTACTTCCAGGCCTCACAATGAATTTTACTCCTCTTTGCTTTCTAGTAAATGAGAACACTTGGATCAGTTCATACTGTTCCTTCAAGCTTCTTTATTTCACTGTCTCTATGGAGACAGTGTGTAGTGTCTCCATAAGTGTCTATAGACATTTTCCCATCAGCTTTCAGCTCCGTGCTGCTTCTAGCTTTGTAAGTTGCATAGACAGAATGTACTAAAAGCATCAGAACAAATCCCTGGAATGTACATGCAGACATTCCTTAGGCATTTGCATGAGACTAATTCTATAATTTATCAAGCTGAGCCCTGAGAGAGCATCTTCTCTCTCCAACCAAGAGAAAAGTAGTGCAAGCTAACACTTTTTTACTCAAGAGAGAATAGTGGCTACTGGTGCACGACTTGCCTAAGCAAGTTTTCAGCATCAAGCTAAAACATAACAGTTAAGGTAAGGCTTAACAACATTAATAGCACATTACACTGAATTGATCTCGTAATGGTCTGTGAGTCCCGTCAACCTGTAGCTAGTTTAATGTCTTAGTGAGAACTGCTTAACATTGGGCTGTATTCTGGACTGTACTGAAGTGTGTTTGCACTGTGGCAACTTCATATAATTTAAGATAAAAATCTGTTTGGGATGTAGCATTATCTTAGGAAAAAACCCATCTCCTGCTGTAAATATTTAATAGCGGAAGGAGTGGTGAAAAATAGCAGGAAATTACAGGAAGATTTGTGCTAAACTTAAAGGCTAAAAGGCAGAGAGAGATTTTAGAGAACTGGGAAAATCACAATGAGAAATGACAGTAAGTTTGTCTAAGGCTGAGACCCATCTCCCTGCTTTCAGCCACCTTAGAGGTGCACAGTCTGAAATGCTCCAGCACTCTGGTCCATGGGCAAAATGTGTCTTCAACTCCCATCTCAAGACAAAATGAGCTGTTGGAGGTGTTAACGTTCCAGGTGGACTGTGGAGGAAGGCTAGGCCACTAGGTTGAGTGGCTAAGGCTAGCAGAGGTGAACTCCAGATCTAGCCTAGTCTCGAGCAAGGCTTTTAGGGTTCAGTTTTCAAAGAAACAGCCATGCAGTTCCATATGTGGCAGCATGTGAGTGACATGGCACTGGCTTGAAGGTACATTTTTGCTCTTGCATTTAATGCAAGTACTCAATTATTCTCTGTGAAGATTTTGCAAAGCTCTGTTGTTCACTTTATTTTTCCCTGATTTCAGGTTTGTTGTCTTGGGGTGGCTGGGGGGGGGTGTCAAAAGTCAGCAATTATGCATGCAAACACCTGAATTCTACTCAGTGAACTGCATGCTTTTGTGACTGAAAACTGTCTCTTTTGCTTTAATTTCAGAGTCCCACTTTTCTTCATTATATAAAACATGATACCTGAGTCGTAGGTGTGTTGCAAGAAAACAGCTTGGATAATTCTGTCAAATCTGGTTTTATCTTAAGTGTCTCTGTCATTCTTCAGCTCTATTTAATGCAGTTTCAATATTGATTCATGTTTTGTATTACTATCAAGTGGACTTCTGACTCTTAAGGATTGCAGTGTTTCAGCCCAGAGCCCACTTTTTACTACAGAACATTGATCTGGATTTATAAAGTGATGCAGGTGGAAAATGGTTCTGAAAGAAAGGGCTCTTTAGTAACTGAAAAGGTTCACTCCGCAGATCAGAGATTAGTTTTAACTATTCAACCTAGAGAGATGTATGCCTACAATCACATACGATTTCATAGCTAATATTACACATACTATTGCGTAAAAATTCCTATTTGTCTTTGGATTTGCTCATCTCTTTTACTGAGTCATTCCATAAAGGCATACAGTTGTTTGTGGATTTTAGCAAAAGAAGCTTGCAGTTCTGGTTGAAAAACAGAAAGTATCTTTGAGGTTTCAGTGTTGCAGTCTATTAGATTTCCTTATGTTTGCCCTGATCATCTTTGTCATGAAAAGCAGAGTTTAAGAGTACATGCACTAATTTCTCATAAATATGCTGTGGTTTAAACGTGGCTATGTTACAAAATCGGGCAGTTTGTTAAGAATGTATTTTCTTCCTGTATTTTATAGTTTTATCTCTACTTTCATTCTCTATATCACAACCCAAGTCTTTCTCAATGGTGTTAAAATTTGATTTCTTCCAAGCTTAGAGCTTGAGGTATATAAGGGAGTAGCAATTAGCAAGCACACAGGCAGTTTTCTGTAAGGATGCTCTTTGGCCATAAGACCGGCCAGGACAGTTTTCCATAGTTTCTGGTTACTTCCCATTCCCAGGAGGCCAGTGGGAGCCCAGACCTCAGCATAACCATGAAGATTATGGGGGGCTTCTCGTTGCCTTGGCCATTGCCCTGGCAGTATGTGGGAGAATGTTAATGAGGAGATAATGGTTACCTTATTCCCCTTCTCACACCACTTCTCCTCATGAGATCAAGTCTGAAAATCAGTATTTGGTTGTGTACTTTGTGTATATAAAGTGGTGCACAAAAATGGACTAAAGAGCTCAGACTAGCCTATAGGAAATAAGCAGAGGAACATAAGCTTCTCTGTGGCAATGAAGAAAATTAAAATGGTTTTCTGGAAGTAATGCTCTTTCTATGTTATAAATAAAATATTTTGCTTTTCCTCACTTGCTGCCTTCCATTATAAAATTATGAACTATAAATAGACTTTTGTGGCTCTCCACGTATTCCTAAAAGCATAACAGTCATTTTCCCCCTTTTGTCTCCTAAGAAGAAGACTCTAAGTATAACATCATCAGGTACTTTGATCTAAGGATTAGTGATGAATGCTTCTTACTGTGACAGATAGAAATAGCTAGATGTCTGCTAATGTGCTTCCAGGTATTCCCAAAGAATGGCTGTGGAGACACTCTTCAGATTTGTTCTCAGAAGGTAATGACATAATAGTAAAAGAAAACCAGATTAGACTGATAGAAATATATTGTCACTGTGTCTATGTTCCAAATCACCTACTGCATAGCTATTTCAATTTTGTTGTGTGATAGGTAATGAAGGATTGACTTCTAACGTTCATTATACCATGGCATTATAGTTATGACTGAGAAAATACTCTCATGCTAAGACCTTCTATTCAGTGGCATAAAACTTTCTGGCAAAATTACCCTTTGGGCTGAAATTACTTATGCTTATTCTTCTCCCAGAAGTAATTTGGTTTTTCAAAAGTGTTACAATGCTCTTTGGTGTATTGAGAAGAAATACAATAAAAAAAGAAAAGAACAGGAAAAGAAATTACTTTGTTACAAAATGTGGTTCTTTGATTGTTGAGAAATGGCTAACAGTTGCAACTTCAGACTTGCTGGGTTTCATACCAGAAAAGCACAGGTGATTGCTCTGTGTTTGGAAGCTTCATTGGTTAGAAATATTAGCGCAATCTTGCCAATTCCATTTGCCTTTTCAAGGCAACTGTCAGTCATTCTGCAAAAATGTGTTCAGGGTATCTGTGTGTGTGCTTGTGCAGGCAATTGGACATTCTGTGTTCATAGAGGACTGTATGGCTAACAATGTATTTTGTATATGTAAATATATGTCTACTGTCATGTAAATGCACACACTAGCACACACTATTTGT
Source organism: Neopsephotus bourkii (assembly GCF_033783945.1). NCBI lineage: Eukaryota > Metazoa > Chordata > Aves > Psittaciformes > Psittacidae > Neopsephotus > Neopsephotus bourkii. The sequence continues at coordinate 2,136,937 of NW_026901618.1, forward strand.
GACTTTCTGGAATTCCATTTGAAAAATTGGCCCATGACATTTATTCTTTTTCTCCCTTCCCTTTTCTTTCCAATAGGTTATAATGAAAAGGAACCTAAATTCAGCATTGGGCAGCAACAACTGAAAGCTGATTGTGATATGAATTGTCTTGTCTGTGCAAATCTTAGAAAAAGAAAGCAACGTGCAAAATGAGTTTTCAAGTACACAGATAAAGATGTAAGTAAACCAGTGAAATTGGGTAGGCAAATCATTTATAAAATGAAGATCTTTTTCAATTATTATTTTCACATTACAGTGGTACTGAAAGAACATTCAAATGTAGCATATGAGGAGAATTAGCTTCAGTAGCTTCAGTTCAGTTATTGATGCCTCTTGATGGAGGCATGAATAAAGTCTTTGGTTGTTCTATCTCTTGGTTTTACAAAGTCACAGATGTCACTGTAGGAGTTGTGCCAGGAACAACAGTAGTGTCAGTGAAATGTTTCCTAATGACACAGTAAGAAGCTACTAATCCAGTAGGGTGAACAGGTGAGAGAAGTGTACGTGGGAAGTCATTGGATTGCCTTTCTTGGCTGACTGAAACATTGAATTTTGAATCATATAGTATGTCTCTTGTTTACAAGGAGAGATTTGGAGAAATTTTCAGAATCAAATCCAGCAGTAAAGTCTGCCAGGCTTTCGAGTCTGTGCATGTCCCTCCATTCTACTGCAGTTGGCAATAGTGCACCATAGTGGCAATCACCCAGAAACCTGATATTCTGCTCTGGTAATTTTATACTGAATCTCAATTATCAATTAATCTCCCCTCTATTCAATGCCCACAAGGAAGTTTGTTCTACAGGCTGGATCACATATAGAATAAAGGGAAACTGTCACCTGCAACTCTATCATACTAAACTCAGAAACCATAAGGAGAACTGATCTCCGTATTTTTGGCTCATAACTTTCAAACCTAGTGTAATATTTGGGAGTTTTAGAGCAACTATCAGAGCTCTCTTTGACTATATACATGAAAAGGGGCAAGGTCAATTGTGATTCCCAAAATTTCCCTTCAGTTCAAGGCTGACATGTTTTCAACTATGATGGTGATAGTCTATGATCAGAAGGAATTCTAGGAACCCTACTACAGACTAGATAGATTAGTAAGTCAATAGAAACTGGGAAAATTGATTTTAAAGAAGTCCCTGTGATTTTATGGAGGAAAAGAAATTAAATGATGCATCACAACTAACCAGTCCTCACTAGTGAGAGCTGTCACCCAAAGGACAAGAAATAAAGCTATAGGAAAGAAAAATTCCTGTAGCTAGAAGAGAGAGAAGGGAGTCAGAATTAGTAGCAGGCTATAAGACACACACTGCAAAACCCACCTAAGATGCAGCAAAACCTGAAGAAAGGAATCTGTGAATTTCCCTTTAGCCAGTTTCCTGCAATGGAGACCAAGGCTCACACCTAATCTTTTTGGCCTTCATTTCAATATGCATCAGATATTTTGGCAGGTCCTGCACCTCAACAGAGCCCTGAAAGGCACAATGGCAAATAAGGAGGCCATCATATGAGCATATTAAAGCATTTCGTTGTATCACTGATCCTTTCACTGATCCTTATTGCTCTAAGAGAGCTGGGTTTATATCTCCTGAATACTTTGAGGTTTATCATTTTACAATGGAACTGCCAATCATAGCCCAACTTCAGCACCCAGTGCCTAGGATTATAAGACTGTTTTTCCTCTAAAGGCTGATCCTTTCAGTCTGTGCTCCAGGACTTGGAGAACATAGCTGTAACGCATAAAGACTTGATTAATCTCAAATCTAGGCAGTGTCCAGTTGCCTGAAATAACCGCTGGTATCTGAAAAGGGAATAGAAACGTTAGGGTGGGGGATAAAAATCTCATCTTTTATGATGGAAATTCTTCAGGAAAATAAGCTTTTTTCATTTTTATGACCAATGTTTGAAAGGTAGAGAAGTCTACAAAAAAAGCATGCTTTCTCTTCTTCCATCCTCTGCCCCCAGTGCAAAGCATGTCCTATACTGCTGGTTATCAGCAGTACAGACAGCTTAAAAATGCAGTGAAATTTATCAAAACCTGCAAAATCCATTTTTAAAGCTATAACTCTGGCCAGAGTTTGCACTTTTGTGCCTTGCTTTAATGAGAGCTTTCCTCAGCAATGGGTGATCTTAAAGGAGACCTAGAAAAATTTATATTCTATATTGCCACTTACTATGTTCTGAGCTCCTTATGAAAGTGATGTCTCACTCCTCCGCTGTTGCTCCAACAGTGTAAAGCCTACTGTCAGCCTTTTCTAGCTCTGAAATACCAAGGCTCACTGAAATTACTGTTTTTCACTGAACCCTGAAACATTAACTAGATAACCTCTTTCAGCCAATGCACCAGGGAAGGAGCAGCTGGGCCAGCAAATTAGCTGTGACAGACTCTGCAAGAATACGTTTAGCCTATCTTCTCTCCACATGCCCAGATTTGCACATTTCTCTGTGTTATGAGATGAAGTAAAGCACCCTTAAATTCCCATTACAGAATGCTCTTGCTGGTGCCTAAAGTACTTAGATGACTTTCTGACATGCTTTTTTTTTCTCCAATGTTTTCCATACTCAGTGTCTATTCTCAGAAATATCCCATTAACATTCTCTTTGCTGTAAATTCCCCTAATGACTTCAGCATCCTCTCAAACGGTCTTTTAACTCAGAGGGTCATAAAATAAGAACACCAACAAGGTGGGTCTGGATGATTTTTCTTTTCAGGCCTGACCTCTACATTCTGGCACTTGGAGAGCTGGAGCGAGGTTTATGTTAATAAGAGTAGAAAAGAGTGCTGCTCACCATTTGGAGCCTGCTAAAAAGGACGAAATGGTTCAGCCAACTCTGGGAATACTTGTCTGGTTCAGGGACAAGGAGGACTGGGCTGTGCCATGTGCAATGATACAAGGGTCACCTGCTGCCAGATTCGCTAGAGAGACTTGGAACAACAAAGAGGTCACCTAAGGCAGGAGGGTTTTTACTTTGTTCAGACTTCTGTGTTTGAAATTTACAGATTTTGCATGAGAATATGTATCCAGCTGATGCAGGACACAGTGTCCTATAAAAATTTTACTTATGGGCGTATGCACTTGTTTGTCTCTCCCCACAGTGATTTTTGAACCAAGTGTGTGATATCGCCCAAATACGTGAGAAAGACAAGTGGCTGGAACACAGTAAGGGAGGAAGACCAAGAACCTTGTGGCAAATACCCTGATGGTGGGCACAGTGGGAACCCCATAGAGCAGAGCCTCCTGCCCTTACACTGTCTCAACTCCAGACAGAATTTCAGCCAAAGCTTGTGCTGTTCTCTAAAGCAGTATCAGTGACATCAACCTGCAGAAACTTCAGTACCAGTGTTCAGTAAACTACATCTTTTCTACAGATACTTAAGCCCAAAGTAACACAAGGGAAGTAAAGGTTTTTCTCTTCTTTTTTCCCCTTTGCAGTATCACCTACAGTGAGGCACATCCTGCCTGTCCTGTTGTGGGGATGGGAAAGAAGTTGTATATGCTAAAGGCTCCCAAGACCATCATGATGTCCACTTATGATTTACCCTCTGCCACTCTGATTCTGGTGTGAGAAGTGTATTGTAGGTATAACCCTCCCCAAGGGCAGAACCTCACTGTGCACTTACTGTAGACATCCAGCTTTGTGTGGGGATGATGCCCATAAGTAGTTTGTCACCAGATCAATCCAGCACCAGTAAGCAAGAAACTCAGGACTGAAAGAGGTTACTTTTTTTCTCCTTTTTCGCCTAGGTGAAGTTCTGCTTAATACAGTCCAGGCTACAGCAGAGGCAGTGCTCTGCAATGTACGATAGGTTATTTTTGCCTTGCAGCGCACTCCAGACATAACAACAGTATTTGAAAACAAAGGCCATGAAACAGTAAAGTATGCCAGATTTGAATATTTGACCAAGATGCTAATAAAGCTGGCAGTGATGGTAGCAACACATGCCAGTGAGCTCACACAGCAAATGCATGCAGATGCCCTTTTTCATATTGAAACTATCTTTTTTTCCTTTTAATGAAAAAGGGGGGAAGGTTTTTGGCCTTTTCATGCCACTAACATTGGATTTATCATCAGGCCACTCATATTTTTGTGTGGGAAGGACTGCCATCACTACCCTTTCCACTGCTAAAATTAAGTCTGGTCACTAGGGGCATTTACAGCAAAGAAAATGTTAATGGGATATTTCTGAGAATAGACATTAAGTATGGAAAACACTGGAGGAAAGAAATGTATGTCTGAAAGTCATCTAAAAGTATCTTAGGCACCAGCAAGAGCATTCTGTAACAGGAAGCTAGTGAGCTGCACAGTTCTGCAGAAAGAGCTGTGAAATTCAGTCATTTACTCATTCTGAGCACTTAGTATTAGCTTCCATTTCCAGCATATGGAACACTTATTCCTTAGCTTGTTCAACAAAGATGCTGCAGCCTTAAAGCTGTGGTCATCTCATTCAGATCCCAAAAAGAAAACAGCTTTTTCCTACCTCAAATAATAATATAATAAGAGAAACACTGTAAGATAAAGAGCTGTCTCGCGTTAGAGAAGTGAAGCCCAGGACTAATCAGCCACTAACTTGTTTTACCGAGATTGGAATCAGGTCAGAAAGAAAGAAAATGTAAACTGTGTCTGAAATTGGTATTTGATATGTTTTTACATTACAGTATTACTGTAAAAGCAAGTTAGCCATGACACACACCTGCCTACAAAAGGAGGTCATTTGTGAAGCTTTGCTGCTGTCTGCAAGCTGTTTTAAAATGTAGGCTGAAGGGATTGTGGAAATCTGATGCCTGCCCTGCACGTGCCCTCAAACAGACCACTGAAGTAGATTTGCATGTAGAAATCTAATACAGAAAGCCTCAAAACCTCACCCTCTGGAGAATAAAGCACAAGCAGATTATCAGTTTCTTGTCATTTCCCTTTGCCTTCCACCCCTCTCCACCCTAAGTTATCCTAATCAAAGTTAATACATTCTACCTTACATCTATGTTGACACAGGAATCACGTGGTGTTTTTGCGGAGCAGATGTGCTAGGTAACCTTGAATGTGATCAATGTGACGTACACTGTAGAAACGAACATGGATGTCCTAATGAGGCAGTTGCTTTGTGGAACACAGGCAGGTCTGTGTAATTGGGAAAGCTGGCCAAGTGCAACCCCAATTATTGGAACCACTTAGCTGCAAATCTCAAGAGACACAATCTGATTTTCAACAGCAGATGATTTGAGGTAAGTAAGTGTCAGATACTCAGCACTGCACACTGGACCTTTTCTGAGTTCAGCTGTCATGGCTTAAACTTCAATACACTGTTAATGCAGCCAAGTTTTTCTCACAGCTATATAAAAAGGTGAATTCTTCCAAACTTCACTGCTTCAACTTTTGCCTTCTTTAGTCTAAAAACCCCTCACTGGGAGTGGTGGATGGGGAAAGGTATAGTCTTAATAAACTGAATGCTAAATTAGTAAAGCTGGACACATTTTATAGCTGATGTGTACTGTAATTCCACCCATTCATCTGTAAACCTAGTAATAAACTGTATTACACCAATTTCATGATGTTTCTTTCTAAACAGTGAACACTGCTGTGTTACTGGAAGATACCAATGGAAGCAGGAGTTGTAGACATTGCTCCAGAAATAAACAAACTGTGAAAGACCTCCAACACTCTCATGACATCCCTTCTTATGGGCATTCACTAGGATCCTTGGCAGAATCTGGCACCTTTTTCTCCTCCAGGTAAGGACCAGACTCTGAAATGCTTGGTTTGTTGCCTCAGTTGAATAGCATAGGCTGAGAAGCAGAAGGGCAAATATAGATGAAGAAGTTATCATTGATGAACCATTAAGGTCATGAGGTTGCGTGACCGACAGTCCTAGGAACCTGGTTTCTGAAGAAATGTTGTGGTTGTATTCATAGAAGCAAACTAAATATTTGCCATTTTCAGGAGGCAGGGATTACAGCAGAAAAGGCAGCGTCTCTCTGGAGAGTCCCCACCTCTTCTTGCAGAATAATTGTGGAAGAGCACCAATTAGATGCTGCAAATGTTGTTTATTGCCAGTTTTTCCCAAACTAATTTGCCGCTGATGTATGCCACCCAAAGGACACTGCTGTTTTCCATTTGATTTCAGCATAGCTTTCTGTATTATATTCATTTTGCTTTCCACAGGCACTGTTTCATTTAATTTTTCTATTCTGCCTCTTCTTCCTGGTATATATCTCCTGTCTAGATATCTTAGCTAAGGCCCAGTCTCCTTATTACTGATCTTAGCACTGTATGACAGTATGACAATTTTATGCGTACACATTTTCACATGGTTTGCTTCTCTTTCTTGTCCACAATTATGAGCTGTCATTAAAGTGCAAGAAATGGTTATTGTAATGTTACAATTTCACACTGGCAGGTAATCTAAATGGAATATAGGAAAGGGAAGAAAATAAAGACTCAAAACTAGTGTGAAAGAGAACTGGGAAATGGATGAAGTACTGAGAGAATATAAAGAACAGGAAAATGTAGTTCCTGTCTTATAATCTCAGTGTATTCTCTGGTATAGGGAACATTTGACAGTTTTCTAGTCACAGTTTAAGCAACTGTATTTGGAAAAGGGAAAGCAAGTGTCCTGTAAAATCTGGAAGAATTCTTTCTAGATAATCGTCTAGGTCATAACATATGCAAAATCAGCTACAGCCATGCCATATGGATGGATATGGGTGCATATTTAATGATAGCTCAACTATACATACTAGCTTCCCATACAGTAGCTGTAACAATGTATCACAGCTTTGTCACTATAATGTAATATATACTGGACATCACTGTTACACTTGCAGGATTTCTAATTCCCTTTTTCTTGCATGGAAAACTAAAAAGCCATAGATATAGTGATATAATATTGCCTATCACAGCCTACATTGGTATCTTAAAGTTCTTGCCAGTCAGTTCATGACACTTCTCCGTTAAACTGAAGAGAGAAAGAAGGTCATGAAGAAAGCAGTCTTTCCAACCTGAGACAAGTATTAGAGACAGGTGTCTTGATAAACTGCAGTGTTTGGTAGAGACATTTTTTTTTCCATGGCCTACAAAGTCAACATAGTTGATTAGTTTAGCCTAGATCTATTTTTTAGGCCATTACAGTTACTGCAGGTGAGAAGAATGCTACTTGCCAAAAATGCGAAATAGAACATGAAGAAGCACTGGGCAAGCACCAGGAAGGAGGACTTGCAGACCCAGTGGCAGGCTCAGGATGCGGGTGCCCAGCATTTTGCATTGCAAGTCAATCCTGTTTGCAGGAAAAGAGTTTGTTCATATGTGACACGGGGTCTGCTAAGAACCTTGTCCATCAAAAAATGAATGTGACTGAAATGTCTGATGGGTATCATCACAGCCGTGGCATCTGCCAGCAATGGATTTATGACAACAGGTCTAATTGTTTTTCTAAGAGAGAAATCTTCCCCGTAAATAAGCCTCTAAATTGGTTTATTCTGGTTGTTATCAGAATTGATTTGTTTGCCACATATTTGTTTGCAAATTCTGTACCAACAGGGGGAAAGACATGTAAAAAGGAACTCTGCCTAAGACAGCAAAGGGTAATAAAGTCAAGAGAAGTAAGGTATATCATCTCTGTCACATAGCTATTGCTCCTGAAACCTCTTTTTCTGTAAATGAGTTAGCTAGTCTTTGCTATGGAAGCTAGTTCACTGAGACCATTCTCTGCCTTACACTGGGTTCTCACAGGATATTATGGAAAACAGAAAGAGACACAGTTCTATGTGTACGGCATGGTATAAGAAGGAATTTAAATGTCTGCTGTTATGTAAATCTAGATTTTAACATGGCGAGATTTCTTTTTCTTGTTATAGTGCCCAGTCCTTTTCTATGCCATCAGCTGGGAAAAACATCACAACCATCATTTAAAACGGACATGAGATTTCTGTCATTCATATATATACATGTATTGGTCTAAAACTCACACATTCTAGGGCTGATAGTGACCATGATTTTGTTTCTGCTGGGGAATAGGCTTCAAGCATCCTAACATCTGGGGATACAAGGGATACATTCAGCACTAGCTCTTTAAAAAGTTGCATAAAGAGGGAGGTTTCTGCTGTGGACAAGTAAAAGGAACTTAGGAAAGGTAATACACTGATGTGTCTTGAGAATACTCCAGGCAACTACAAACGTGTGCATGTCAAAAAACATGTATATTATTTTCTCAGGGAATACACTGTAAAAGCAGATATTCCTCTTGATGTTTGTCTCCTATCTCTAGAAGTGAAGTGGAAAAACCTAAACAATAAGAGAAGTGGGAAAAATTGGTAATACAGTTAGCTAAAACTATATGAGGATATCCTGTAAAAGGAGAAGGAGGTTTTGCCTGACCCCAAAATGTATTGCATACATTCATATAGGCAGATTGCTATCAGAGGTAAGTCATAAATACCATTGCTAAAGAAACGTGAAATGGAGTCATGGGATATTCCTAGTCTATGACATTCTTATGTAAAAAATATGAGGAAATCAAAACAGAAAAATGAGGTAGGAGCCAAAGAAAGTCTTATTTTTGCTTTCACATGCACGTTTAATCAGCTTACTATGTAGTTCTGTATCAGAAGAAAAATCTATAAGCTAACAGCCTTCTTCATCTTTCATAACTGATCAAATAAGGCACTGCTTAATAACAAGAAGTTTGGAAGAAATTTTAATAGCATCAGTTTATTGAATCAGTGACATACAGCAACATCACAGACCTCTCCCTGCAGGATGTTCAATTAATTTTGTATTATTGTTGACTCAAAGAGGGCAGGTGCTGGCTTTATCTTTCATAAGGAAAAGCACAGAGCCAGATCCCAACAGATATTGAGCATCCATGGCATGTCACCAAGCCGGCCCTTTTTTTTAATCTATAATTTGTGTAGCATTCCCCAGATCTGTTCATTAGGTTTTTACCTTTTTTCTAGAGGGCTCTGAGTAGTGGCCTTTTAGCTTCTGCTATGGTTTACCAGTTTTCCATCACAGGTTGGAAGAAGTAATAACTGGCCCAGGAGACCAGAACAGATGAATATGGATCTCGAGGCTTAGAGTGTCAATGTTTAACACAGAGCTGGGCTAAGGAGTGTTTTCTTTAATAGCAATGGAAAGGTGGAATGAGTTCCTGTTTCTGCCACTGCTCTTCAGAACAAGCAGATGAAGGTATTCAGGTAGCGTGTCCAGGCTGACAGTAAATGGGTTACAGTAACTGTGTCTAAAAGGCTAATGATGATAAACTGAAATCTGAAATATTATGTACCATGAAATGGAAGAGATCTGTCTTGACTTCAATTGTGGTGTGTGAGAAGGAAATCCATCTTGCAAGTTGGCCAGCTGGTTTGGCTGTTTCTTGAATCAAACCAGTTAGGATCATGTAAATAAACATGTTGCTCATTCTTATGCTGTTCATATGCTTTGGACATAGCTATTTTTAATTTTCCAACTAAGGATTTAATGTGGCAGTTTGATCAGTTTTTAAACTTTTGGCCTCCTCTGCCAGTTGTATTGATTGTTATTTATTAGTTCAATATGTTTTAGTGTCCAGGTGATAATTGAATGGCAAATCTACTCTGCAGCTGGAAGTGAATGAAGAGTTATCACTATATCAATAAGAAAACCAATTCCAATTTTGGCTGAATCATAAGCTTTCAAAGAAGTGAAATAATTCAAGTGGAAGAGCTCATTAGCACTGAAATCACAGTGATCTGTAACCCACTGAAGTCTAACGGGGCCAAGACACTGGCTAGAAGATATGAAGGGTGCTACTAGTTCCATTTTCCAAAGCTGGCCAAGTCTGCTGGTGACCTAAAGCTGTGTATTGATTTATAGGAAGATTTTTGGGCTAAGGAAATCATAGTTTCTCCTTGACCAGAGCCCTGTTTTATGAGTGTCATGTTTTGTCCATATTGTTACCAACATGTCATGAGTCTGATACATCAATCCATATCCTTCAACTGTGCTGCTTTCCATCTGTCTTTCTCTGTGGCTTCTCTCATCCCTGTTATGTCATAGTCAAGCCAGTCCTGCAAACACAGGAAGAAAAATATCAATTACCATTAATATGAGGTAGGCACTAAAAAATGTCAGACCAGATGCTGCTAAGCTCCATCCCCAATTCTTTCCCTGTAGCTTCAGCTTGCTTTTCAAAACGAAAAGAAAAAGTGAGGTTGTATGTCTCTGAATGTTATATTGCCCAAGTACTTTCACACAGGGAGAAACAAATTCTAACCTAAAGCTGTCTGAGTGCATGTAAAGTATTCTATAGCAAAATGCATGTCTTTCAGTGTAAAGGAAGGCATAGACTTGTGCAACATATGAAAAACACCAGCCACAGGAATATCCCTACGTCCTTTAAGACATATTTTAAAGCAATGATAGCTTAGGAATTCAAAATAAGATTAATATTAAAAGCCAAGTCACACAAGACTCATATTTTAAACAGTTTTCTGTATGCCCTCTCACAGTGTCAGTGGCTAATTAAGTTTGGCTTTAAATTTTTTCAGCCAAAAAAAAATAAATAAGTGATGGAATTGAACTGGCATGCCAGTGATTCAAAAGTAGTTTGTACCCAGTCAAGGGCAAGGCCCTTGTTGTTAAAATCAGTACCAAATCAGAGGTTATACATTGTTTTGAAGCCTAAGGAAGAGAGGAAAAAACACCCCCTTTTCTGGAAACTCTATAATATGAGTTCTCATAGATTCTCATATCCTCAGAGTCCATCAAAATTTGTTAATGAGTTCTTATCACTTATGTGAGCTGCCTCAGAATTGCTATATAAATTGTGCTGTCTGTCCCACAGTAAAGGCAGTGACTCCTCAAAGGAGAGTAAAATCTACTCCTTATAAGACATCTGATTAAATAGTGCCTCCAATCAATCAATAGGGAAATGCCTGATCAGTATAGTGCAGCCAAGTTTTAACTCATGTCTATTTGTTGATGTCAGGGGAACCTTCCGGGGAATAATAGAGAATAATGGTATATTATTTCTGTGTTAGAGAATTCTCTTCTATAAATTAAAGCTGAGGCTGCTCCCAACTTTTGTGCTTGGTCAAAAACATAGATTAAAGGTGTGATCAGATGTGTAGGATGAACAGGCCTTGATCTGACATCTGCAAAATGTTGAAAACCAGTGCGACATTTACCATTTTTACAGTATGCTAAATCCCAAACTGAATGGATTTGAACACTTCATATCTGTAGGTGCAATGACTTAACTGAAACAGAAACATTGCTAAGATATTGCTCTTTTTATTTTCCTAATTTCCACTCATTAGACACATAACACAGGACAGAAAAAAACTGATTATGGCAAATCAACGTTTTCAGATACTGGTAAATTATATTGAATTCTGAAAGTAAATTTCTTCACATGTCATCACAGGTGCTTACCATAACATGTGCCATGTCTTCAGTGCTTAGGACTAAAGAGATTCAACTATTTCCTCATTGAAGTATATGCCTTAAAATCCTAATTGATCACTGAAGGCAAGAGACTGAAATGGGGAATACAGGGACATCTGAACAACATGCTGGAAAATGGAGGGCTTAAAGTGTTTATAATTCTGTTTTAAAATACAGTGATCATCAGATGTCAGTGGGTCTTTGTGCATATGGAATGCAGCATATCAAGTGTGCATTGCACAACTGACAGTGAAAAGATTTCTACTCCCCAGGGACTGTCAGACTAGTCTATGGGCGCTCTCTGTTCTGGCAAAACTGTAAAATGAGAGATGTATTCAGGTACCTATCAGTTTAAATGCACTATAGAGCTATCTTTCACCAAGCAGTTCTTCTAGTACTTAAACTTTGAGAGGTTGCCTGACCATGCACTAAATTATGCTTCTGTTCTATTTTATTTTAAATGCAAGCTTCCTTTTGCAGCTTCTCTATTTTACCTGTATTTGTGTGAGCTTCTGTTTTTGACATGACCACACCAGATTCTTTTTAGCAAACCTGTCTCTTTAACTGCCTATTCTAGACATTAAATTTTCAATGATACTGCTAGAAGAACATATGTTCAGTTGTTGCAGTTTTATTGTGTTTCCTTACATAATTTTACAGCAGAAGATTGTCTTAGAATTGGTGTTTAAGTTGGTAAAAGCTTGACTACATGTTTTCATTTTGATTTTACTTCTTTTCCTGAGTTAATTAACAGTATTCTGTTAGCTGCATCTAGTGAAAGGAATAAGCATGCCTACTACCCAATGCAGCTGAAGTTATAAGGGAGGTTCTTAATTATAGCAAGAAAGAGGGCTAGGGCCAGGACTGATTTATGGACTAGTGCATCATGTATTCCACCTAATGTAAATCGCTGAATGAATGGTAACCTGAAACAATGGTAATCTATAGAGGTTAAAAATTGACAGTACTTTTCCATATTTTAATTCCAACAAAACTTTTAGCCAGGAGGGAGCAGGCTATTTTTCTTTAATATGCCTTTCCTCATTTTAGGGAAAAAGAGAACCTTCTAAAAGCAGTACAAGGATAATCCTCATTAAGGCATTATTAACAAGGCATATTATTAGAACTGTTAAAGCCATTGCCCTTGATTATAAATGAGCAAATTGGTTAATGAGAACAGTAGTTAATTGGGGGTTTTATTGCCAAACAGGGAAATTATATGAAAGTTAAATACATCACTGGTTCTTCTATACAATTAAAGATCTAGGAGGAAAGAAATTAAGGAGGAGAGCATGAGAAAGTAACAGGCATAAAGTAGAAGTACATTTTGGAAAGAGTATCACAAGAGTCTATTAAATAAAACTGAATAAAAGTCAATGGTGCATACTTACTCTGTTGAAACTCATCTGAAAACTTCTTGCAAGACTATAGATGGAAAATAAACTCCTGCACTCTGTTGAAATATTGTGTAATCACAGAGCCATCTGGTAGGGATAAAATTTGCCCCCTGCATTTGTCTTAACATCCAGACCTCACATTTGTCCTTCCTTAGGCTTTTCCTTGCACATGTTTTTTTATCGACTGCAATAACTATGATTGTTTTGAGCAGCTCTTCTACAAGGCTTAGATTTTGTCTGCCTTTTGCAGGTTTAATTGTACTTCCTTTCCCAGTTAGCTCTGCCTGCCTGCCAAAAACTTCTTGTGAGGGAAAACAATGCACATATGCAAGACACAAGTGCTTGGGTCTAAATCTGGTCTCAGATTGGATAACCCCCCAGGAAGACGTTGCTGGGTTAGGCTCAAGTTTGAACCAGCATTTCTTCTATAAAACCTTATTTGAAAAACACCTCACTTTGTTTAGGGAGCTTTTTATCCAAGTTGAAGCCAAATGTGTGTGAAGTAGATGCTTATTTATGCTTCTGTAATGCATTTCAAGGGGATTCTGCAAAGCCCTTTTCGAATGCTGTACCCCTGAACAGGCCTTTGTGTAGTCTGTTCTGCCTCTTGTTTCCTGTTTTGGATCCTGAGTATTCAGTCTCCAGTACATCCCAGGTACTGAGTTGAATGCGTTGAAGGATGTCAAAGGCAAAAAGAAGCTCATCTATAAATACGTAAGTGGCAAAAAGAAGACTAAGAAAATTTTCTGCTGCTGAATGAGACAGGGGTCCTTGCCACAGAGGATTAGGAAACAGGATGAAGTATGGAATGCTCTCTTCACCTCAGTCTTTGCTAATAAAAGCAACCTTCAGAAACCTGTGCCTTGGGTAGTTTGTCAGCCAGCTGCCTCCAGCTTGCATACAGCCAATGTTAACCCTGCAGATGAAGTGACAGGAAGATACAACACTGGCTGCAGGCTTTCCACTTGTATTAGTCCCCATTTAAAGAAAGAAATGCACAATTCAAGACCTTCCAGAACTACATTTGCAAATGTCTTGTTAGTAGCCTGTGGAATATTTAAGAGTATAAGGTGTATGTCTGGAGTTAAACCAGAAGTATTAGGTGTGGCTCAGACCTTGCCACTTGAGAGCACAGTCGCTATTAACTGCAATTATCAGTTGCTTATGGGCTGAACCGCCCGGGGAGCAGACTGTAATTTATAGTGGCATGTGCAATGGACTGCTTGGTTTCCAGATGAAATTGTTACAAAAACACAGATGGAGTGATTACATCCCACACACTCTAATTCTTCTTGGAAGTCCTAATGAAGTATTTTCGCTTCCAGCTTTTCCCCTTATAAAAAAACCCAAAACATATATATATCTCCATATATATATATCTATATATGCTGTGAAGAGATCCTGGGGAAAGGAGAAGGAGCTGTATGGCTCCCAAGTGACACCTTAGGAGTGGCTAGTTTTTGTTGTACACTGGCAAAACTTATACTGAACCTATAAAGGATTGAGGCTATCTTCAGTTTGAGAGCTGCTTTGGAACCCTGAAGGGGTGGCAGGAGTCATTGGAAAGGGAAGGGCAGGAGGTCTGTACCCAACAGTGTTTTTCATTCAGTTGCAGAAAACAAATCCACAGCATACTGCCAATTTCCTGTCATTTGTTTGATGGTGGTGACATACCGTGTAGCGCCAAGCTGAGCATCCCGTAGATCTACTGCATAAAAAATGTGTGGGAAGATGATGATACATGTCTTATAACAAAACAACACATAAGGGCTGTGCATCACTGAGGCTTCTGTCTATCTCTTCATTTTTTAGTATTATCCTGAAGAAGAGTTTGAGTCTGCCATCCTAAAGCTACAAAACAATTTGGTTCTTATGCAAGATAATAAAAAAATCCTGCCAAAACCACAATGTGTGGAAAAATTAAGTATCAGGTCATAGCTCTGTGAAAAGAGTGAGGTGGATTATCCACAGATAAAATGCCATGAATCCTGTTATCAGGGGCATCTCTTCTTTTCTCTGATCTCATTTATCAGAGATTGTTCTGGTGAAACGTGTTTCGTTTCATATCTCATTTTAGAAAAGCAATCAATACTTGCTCTTCCATTTTCCCACATTGCCATGAGTTAATGTAATGTTCTTTATCTTGCTGGATGTAGCAACAAAAACCCTAGAGCTGTTGCTCTCCTCCTAACCTCTCCTTCATGGTCACCACAAGAGGTTGTGGTGTTTTGCTCTGCCCAGGTGGGCTACTGTTTCCTTCTAATCCTTCATAGCCATTTCCTTTCCAGCTTAAGCAGCTCTCAGCTTTTCAACACTATAGCTTTTTTTTTCCTCAGTTGCTTCAGCTACAGCCAGGCTATTTTGAGGGGAGAGAAAGAATGTGAGAATAAAAGATGTCCTTTAGGCCTTTATGCTACTGAGGGGAGGTTAAAATACTAACATAAAGCAAATAATTCATTTTGACCAGGTATTTCAAATGCCTCTTTCACTGCAGTGTCGAAATGCCTCACAACTGTCTGTGAATTTATTCTTATTGGGCTACAGTCAGCTTCATAAGTCACTGTTACTAAGTCCACAGCCCCTGTAAAAGCATGGAGAAATATTAATAGCCCAGATCATGCCCAAAAGGTTTACAGTGAAACAGGGAAGTTGGCTCAAGTCAGTCACCAGCCAGTATTCTAACACAAGACCTTTTTCCCAGCTCTTCAAGTGTTTGCCTGGTTGTGCTCTGCTTTTTCCTAAGGAGGGTAATGCACACTGAAAGGCTGGGGGTTCACCCTTTTATGCTGGGTCCCTTGTAAAATTCATCTTGGAGTGAGATATATTGTCAGGATATTTTGAACATCTTTGAACAGCTAGCACCCAAGCTGTGCACACAGGGGAACCCATCACAGATTTCCTGAGACATGAAAGAGAATCTTGACTCTAGAGCTGCTAGAAATAGGCAATGTGTCAGCCAGAGAAGGAATATTCTGCATAAAATTTACTCTGAATCAAGTTACATCAAAACAGAGCCAAGATCAAACTCCTTCCTGAGATAAATAACAGAAAAACTAGCTAAAGGCTAGCTGTAGGCTCCTATAATTGAAGCTAATATGCTAATTGTAGCAAAGCATGGACTCCAGCCAGGACGTAAAGCTGTGTTGAAGCACTGGTAGATGATCTCTTAGCATTAATGGGTACAGAGTGATCTCTTTCCTTACAGCCCTGTTTATATCTTATCTGTGACACCATGAGATGCTGCTGTCTCACTCAGGGATGCTAAAATCTGCTATAGTCGTGACAGCTGTTATGGATGGGAGCTACCCAATGAGTTGCAACAGGATATTACCCCTCCATCCTTAGACTCATTTTAGAAGATACAACTATTTCTTTGATTTTCTTCAGAGATAGCAAAGGGCAACACTTCGAATTGGTGAGACAATATAGACCATGAGCCAGCAATACACAGAGATGGTACAGGGTGTCCCAAAACATGCATGAAATCAGCTTGTGAAGAACCAAGGAGCCAAAAGGACCCTGGAACAGATAGCAGTAATACTGGTGAGCATGGCAATCCTTTGTTAGAGGTAAGATCTCATGTGGCACCATTGATGAATAATGTTTTATAACATCTCCATTTGCCTCAAAGTCTCCATCCTTTCCTGATGAATGATGACCTATCTATAGTTAATCACTACTCCAATGGCAGTGTGACATCCTGACCCTTTGGAAAGTAAATCCTAGTTATATAGACTTCTGCTGCACATATCCTCAGTGCTGGCATATCCAACTAGTGCTTCACTCTTGGCAAGGAACTCCAGACAAAGTTCAGGATGTAGTTTCATGTCCATCTGAAGACTCAAATCTGCCTGACTGGGTTTTTCTGACAACCTTGACTAACGGAATACATATCCTTTACTAGACCTGTAGTTGCTGATTTTGCTTAGCATGAGGTTGGTCATTTCCAATCACAAGAGCTCTGTAACAATTCCCATTAGCAACTATCTGCTCACACTTGCAGAGCAGCTATTTTATGCTGATCCTGCTATGACAGGTACTTGAACATATAAATAGAATCATACTTCATAAATGTGGCAGTATCACATGGTTGAATGCATGGAAGTGCTGAAGTGGAAAAAATTTATCCTGTAATTAAGTATGTGCTAACATTACATTCAATGAAGTGGTAGGCCTGGTTAAACCCAAGAATGAAGTATTTGTGGCAAACTTCTGAGAAGAAACAAGGACTGGCTGAAAATACTGTATAAATTTTTCCACTGCTATAGAACCAGTGCCAGAAATTCACACAATTTACCGAAGCATCACTCCCATTGTGGCTAAATATTCCTCTTGCCCAGAGTCAATTGCAAGAGGAGATGATATTGCTGATATGAGTGCTATCAGATAAAGAATCCTCACTTAAGGGGGCACACATCTGAGGTTGATCAGATAAACAGAGAAGTAATGAATAGCTGAATAGAAGAGAAAGTAAGAATAGAAGAGAGAATGAACAAAGGGAGGTGAGGGTAAGGAGAGTGGGGAAGGAGCCCACAGGACTTTTAAAAGCCTGAGGAAGGAAGGGCTGATGGAGGCTCAGAGGCTGAGGGTTGGTGGAGCTGGTTGGACGGGAGTGGAGTGGCACCAGGGCTTGTCACAGGGTCCATGGCCAGCAGCACCAACAGCACCTCTGTCAGAGGTAAATTAACACTACAGCAAATAGGCCCTGAAGGACAGCCACTGACTTCCACAAGTGCAATTACCTCTCTGTTCACACGCTTATGGACCTGCACTATCATGACGCAGCACCAGAACGAGCTTTGGTTCTCATAAACTGTGACCAGAAAAATATAAAAAGGGTTTTGTAAGAATAGGAGAATCCCTCTGGTGGTCCAGAAAATTTCCAATAGCCCATTTGTTTCCAGACAGTGGAAGCTTTCAGAGCTGCACTGCACAGACAACTATGGGAAGAACCTAGTAATACTGGTATCTTTCACATAAACATTTTCACTTGTGGGAAATCAAATCTCTCAAACAGGATGGTCAGTTGCTTTCTGGATGGGGGTTTCCATTGCAAAAGCATCTTCTACTGGATCAAGATGGGAACAATACAAGACATAAATACATTATATTTTTCCTTTCTGTTTTAATTTTCCTTGTCTTCTCCATAGTCCAGATGCCACAGAGGGCTATGCCTCTATGCTGTGGTGGATACTGAAATTAGTGTTTCTACGTGCAAGAAGATGTATCTCAAAAAAGTACAAGCAGTATTTATTTTCTCATATGCACAGGCTCATATATGACGTATTTCATGCTAAAAGACTGATTCCACATTCCTGCAGCATAGTATCCTATTCTATAGTTGTAGACAGATTATGCCAATGAAACTCTGGAGGCAAGAATAAATTTATGTCATTCTTGCACAGTATCTCATCATAGAGATAATAGCAAGAGCACTGTTTCTTGAAATCCTAATAAATGCACCATTTTTTAGATATGGCTTGATTTCATGCTGTCTTGAAAGAATGATTGACTTTGAGTTTTGAAACCCTGAACATGGAATAATCAGTGCAAAGCAGTCTTTCACATTGGTAAAATATTATCCCTTGGAAACTTTTATTTATATATAATCTTCTGCTTCATGCCTCCACTGATGCTGAAAATCATTAGTAAGTGCCATTTTGATGTGTTACCTCATGCAGTCAATTACTGAAGTCAGCAGCAACAAACAGAATGAAGGCCAGTCTGCCTGAGGACCTGTATAACTTATCTATGTGTAACTTAGTTTGCTAGCAGGCTGTAGATTTACATTCTGAGTCTGTTCCAATGTCAGTTGAAGTCAATGACAGTCCACACTGACTTCAAGGAGTTTTAGAGGAGACCCCAATTCTTGGATGTGATGACACAAATGTAGAAGATTTATGGGTTGGGGTTTTTTTTGTGAAAATGATGGATGCAAGACAGTAGAACAGATTACTATCTAGTCAATGAGTGTTTCAGTGAATGAGAACTTTCTAGCTGTGAAGCTGGAGCAGTCATACATGGTGGTCAAGAGAGATAAAGGGAGAATTGTCTCTTTTGTCCAGATTTTGTGATTGTTTTTCCCTTTGCAATAGGATTGATTATTTTTTTTTTTTTTAGCTGGTTATAAAACTTTAAAACTCTAACTTAAATTTACTAGGATTTATGTGCACTAAGAATCTGGACCAGAGATTTGGACCTTTCTGAAAAGCAGTAAAATAGTGTATATCAAAAAGCCCTGCAATGCTCCTGGTTAACTGCAAGCTGTTTTCCCTGATTTATAATGCACAGCAGGGCCATCGGTTCTACCAGATCTCCAGGGTCGCAAACTCCTTATTCTACCATTTAAAAGCACCTGGAAGATGACATTAGTGATTCACTTGCTTCCAGCCAGCAGATTCTTGCCCTGATACACAGATTTGTGTTGCTGATTGTCTTAGCACCTGTGAGAGTCAGGTGTGACAATAGGTCTCCTGCCTCTCCAAAAAACACTCATGGCATTAAAGAAAAAGAAGAACAATGTACTGTACATGATTTATCTGTGGCATTATTTCTTTCTTGCTATTCATTTTGTTCTTGCTTTGGGTTTCCTTTCCTACCCACCAAATCCATAATCATCAAAAACAGCCTGAACATGTGGATTTGTATGGTTGTCCTGACGCAAGATCACAGTCTCACTGACTAGGTGCTTGCTGAATAAAAGATCATACAAATGCTCTGTAATCCCATGGCATCCCTTGGCAAAGATTTCAACTTGTCAGGTACCTGCTGCAGAAAGGAACATTTCCTTTGTTGTTCATTCTGAATCTGTCTCCCATCAGCTCAGTTTGAAGCCCCACAGTTCTCCTAGTGGAAAACACAATTCACAGTTGCATCCTATTTACCATTCCCATTTCAATCATGATTTGTAAAGATCATTTCCACATCAAAATAATTTTTCCAAACTGAGAAGTCATAGCCTGCTCAATTGGTTCTTATATAGAAGATATTTCCCATGTCAGATTATCATTCTTGCTTTTTAGAGGATCTTTCCTAATTCTAATATAAGTTTTCTTTCACAGGGGGAATAAACCGGCATATTTTTCAAGCTGTGGGCAAACCACGTATTCATAGAGTGTACAATAACATTGTCTATTCCACTCTCTATCTTTCTTACTAATGCCTAGCTTCTTTTTTTTCTTTTACTTTTTTTTTTCCCCTGACTGCTACTGAGCAATACACTGATAATATTCATGAAACAATTTCACTTCTAAGTATTACTGCAGGGCTCAGAGCCCATCTTTTAAGATGAGACATCAGAACTACTTTTGTCCGGTGCTCATCACTTTACATTTACCTGTACTGAAAGCTATCAGCTGCTGTGATCTACTCAGGCACTCAGTTTTGTAAGTTCTGCAGTCCCTCACAGTGAGTTCATTTATGAACATGCTAGCTAGAACAGGGTCCTGTGCACAGTACTGTACACCTTCACTGGTTTCTGCCTGTCATTGTGGTTGTTCACTCCTATTCTCTGGTTTCTTATGGTTTTAGAAGTGCTAAGGAAATTAAATGTGAGGAAATTTGCAGAAGGCCGTTTGGAAGTACAGATACACTGCATCAGCCAGATCACCCTTATTCAGCTCCTTGTTGACTTCTTCAAATAACTCCATAGAGCCTGCAAGGTAAAGGCATCCTCTTTAAAAAAAGCAATACGTGGACTCTTCCTTAATAAATCAGACTTATTCAGGTGTCTATTCTTTGCAGTATAGATATGCTATTGATGCCAAGGGAAAGCATCAGGATTCCATACTGGATTTCCGTGGTTCTCCCTGAAACTACTTTTTTAGTTAGTATCTAATATATATACCTTCAAGTCCTCAGGTGAGCAGGACAGTTTTAAGCACATTATGCATCGATTTTAGTAATCAAATTATTTCATTGTGAAGCAATTCCAGATAAAGGAGAGATACATTAGCTAATCTTACACTGGAGAAAGTCTTGGGTCTAGATCCAGGCTCAGCTGCACAACTCAAATATTTGTCATCATAAATTGCCAAAAGCAAGCTATGCCAGAGTGCATTCATGGGACAATGGTAGACAGCCAATGTGATACAAACACTCTTTAAAAGATTGCGGAAACACTGTTTGTTTTCTTCTGTGATTTTTGCATGAGTGGGATTTGTAAGATTCAGATACTCATTTACCAATTCAGAACAGCCTAACGTTCCCTTAAAAGTACAAACAACGTTAGAAAAGTTCTGGAAGAAATTCAGCCTGTTCCTGTTTCCCTAGGATTCTTTCAAGTTAAGTAGATTATCATGGAGTGGTATTGACAATGACCAAGATAATTGCACAGGGTACAACTCTGGCCATCAGCTAAGCAGAGGTAATTAGATTGAAAACCTGGATACATTAGTCTAATCCAATACTATACTGAATCGTATAATCAGTTATACATAATAACATCTCAGCACTGAGTCAAATCAGTATCTGTTTTCAGCAGAAAAATAGTGCAGGTTGTGCTGGGGATGTGAATAATAGGAATGCTTTTTGGAGTGTGTGTGCAGTTTGCACTGCAAGAAATGATGACAATTGGTTTCATCTGGAGTAATTACAGCTCAGTGACCAGTAGCTGTGCAATTACTCAGAGGAAATCCTCTTGAGAGAAACAGATCTCAGCTTTAAGAAGAAAACATATCCAATATCAAGTCTTTACATGTGGTAGAGAAACATTTTCTCTCCCAAAAGAAGGAAACAGCAATGAAAACAGAATAACAGACTTATTTAGCCAAGACCCACTGTGTGGGGGAAAGAAAATCTGAATCTTACAGTGTCTGTTTTGGTCACCATGGTGCTGTGAACTTCTGAAACAGATGAAAAAGAGAGGGAAGGTGGTTTTGACAAAGTGCTCTGTCATCTTCATTACGCACCAGAGAGTGCTCAGGGAGAGCAAAGTATTATGCATTTGGTAAGGAATGCATACAGTGAATGCAATTTATGATACATACTTTACAAAACACTGGAAATGTTCTGTCTTGAAATTGTCTTAGAATGGTTTTAACCTCCAGGAAGGCTATTTTAAGCAGAAAGAGGTGCTAATTCAAAAACATGTCTAGACTATGAATTCAGGACATTCCCAGAGAGGGGAAGAAGATATTCATACTTCAGAGTGCAATTCCAGAAAATGAGGTAGTAAGGATAGGATATTAATAATTAGAGCCATATTTTATAAAGGGTTCTCTATTATCAAAGCCCCTTCTTGCTGAAGTAAGGAGCCAAAAAAGATGAGGAAAGGGAATTCTGGAACAAAAGAAAGAAATGTAGTGCCAGGTGGCATTGCCAACTCTTCTCTTACAGTAAAAGACCATCTTTTATTTCAGTCTTCTGTTACAGGTATAAGCCTTGAAGCCAGTCTATCAAATCTGTGCAGAAGTACACTAAGGAATTAACTTCATCAGTAAAACCTTGTAGAATTCAGCCTGCAAAAACTTGGTCTTTTAACAAAACTATCATAGAATCATAGGATAGTTCAGGTTGGAAAGGACCTTAAGATCATCAAGTTCCCACGCACCTGCCAAGGGCAGGGACACTTCACTCTAAACCATCGCACCCAAGGATCTGTCCAACCTGGCCTTGAACACTACCAGGGCTGGAGCATTCACAGCCTCCTTGGGCAACCCATTCCAGTGCCTCACCGTCCTAACAGGAAAGAATTTCCTCCTTATATCCAATTTGAACTTCCCTTGTTTAAGTTTTAGCCCGTTACCCCTTGTCCTGTCACTACAGTCCCTAATGAAGAGTCCCTCCCCAGCGACCCTATATGCCCCCTTCAGATACTGGAAGGCTGCTATGAGGTCTCCAAGCAGCCTTCTCTTCTCCAGGCTGAACAGCCCCAACTTTCTCAGCCCATCTTCATATGGGAGTTGCTCCAGTCCCCTGATCATCCTCGTGGCCCTCCTCTGGACTGTTTCTAATAGTTTCATGTCCTTTTTATGTTGAGGACACCAGAACTGCATACAATACTCCAAGTGAGGTCTCACAAGAGCAGAGTAGAGGGGCAGAATCACCTCCTTCGACCTGCTGGTCATGCTTCTTTTGATACAGCCCAGGATACGGTTGGCTTTCTGGGCTGCGAGTGCACACTGAAGCTGGCTCATGCTCATTTTCTCATTGACCAACACCCCCAAGTCCTTCTCCGCAGGGCTGCTCTGAATCTCTTCTCTGCCCAACCTGTAGCTGTACCTGGGATTGCTCCGACCCAGGTGTAGGACCTTGCACTTGTCATGCTTAAACTTCATGAGGTTGGCATCAGCCCACCTCACAAGTGTGTCAAGGTCCCTCTGGATGGCATTCCTTCCCTCCAGCGTATCAACTGAACCACACAGCTTGGTGTCATCGGCAAACTTGCTGAGGGTGCACTCAATCCCACTGTCCATGCCAGCGACAAAGATGTTGAACAAGACCGGTCCCAACACCGATCCCTGAGGGACACCACTTGTTACTGGTCTCCAGCCGGACACTGAGCCATTGACCACAACACTTTTTGTGTGGCCAGCCAGCCAGTTCTTTATCCACTGAGTGGTCCACCTATCAAATTGATGTCTCTCCAATTTAGAGACAAGAATGTCATGTAGGACAGTGTTAAACGCTTTGCACAAGTCCAGGTAGATGACACCAACTGCTCTACCGCTGTCCATCAGTTCTGTAGCCCCATCATAGAAGGCCACCAAATTGGTCAGGCAGGATTTTCCCTTAGTGAAGCCATGCTGGCTGTCACCAACCACCTGGTTGTTTTTCATGTCCCTTAGCATGCCTTCCAGGAGAATCTCCTCTAAGATTTTGCCAGGCACAGAAGTGAGACTGACTGGTCTGTAGTCCCCCTTCTTGAAAATGGGGGTTATATTTCACTTTTTCCAGTCAGGAGCTTCACCTGACTGCCATGATTTTTCAAATATGATGGCCAGTGGCTTAGCAACTTCATTTGCCAGCTCCTTCAGGACCCGTGGACAGATTTCATCAGGTCCCATGGACTTGTGTACATTCATGTTCTTAAGATGGTCCTCTCCTACAGTGGGCTTAGGGTCATCATTTTCACAGTCCCTGTGTATACCTTCCAAGACTTGGGTGGTGTGGTCAGAGCCTTTGCCAGTAAAGACCAAGGCAAAGAAGTCATTCAGAAACTCAAATCTATAAAACTTATAAAGCAGGCACTACATTGTTTGTTTGTTTGTTTGTTTCTCCCAAGACTGCCATGAAGTAAAATCACAACTACAGTACAGTGTGGCAACTTTTTCTGTTTCTTCTTGGAATCCAGATGAGGATCAGTCCTCAAGAAGAAAAAAAAAAGGTTCATTTGGGAAGTGCCATCAACAGCTATGTAAAAATTAATACTTAACACAAAGAAGCATTAGTGTATTTTATTGCTAGATTTTAGTACCTGCTGTGTGCATAACAGCACTGTGAAACATTCTTTAGACAGACCTTGGAAACTTCTAGACAGGTATCATGGCAGGGCTCATTGCCACCTTCACTGCAAACCCTCTGGCAGGCAGAGGCATCTGACATGGGGGGCTTGTGAATTACTGAGTCAAACTTGCCTTTGGTGAAACTTCATTTATCCCCAGCTAGCTCTGATGTGTGATTTCCATCAAACTAACAGCTTTGTGTAGAGCTTTTTGAACTGCAGAATCTTCTGTTTCTTTATACATTTTATATATGTCAACCCCCTCCAAAAAGAGTATGAGATATATTTTTGGTATAGTTGAAGTCTATCTTGAGGGTTTATTGCGATGTATTCAAGCTCTCAGTTAATAAAAAGCATTTTATCACATATATTTATTATAACTAAATAATGGTTGTTTAGAATACAGTATCTAATGTCTGGCTAAGTACAGAGCAGACAGAGTAAGTCTGAGTTTAACTACCATAGCATTTTTTATTGGCTGAGCTAGATCCTCATAGGGATTGTAATTTCGGCAGCGATGGCAATAGTAATTTCTATAGTAAATCACAACAGGCTCCCTAAATAGAAAGAGCTGTACAATTTCCGGAAAAATGGAAAAATAATTTTGTAGGATCGGTAAAGATAGCAATACTTGTTACAGGGCACGTGTAGTTTATGTGAAGAACCTCAGCTGCTTATGATAAGACTATCTGAAGACAGCATGAAAGTGGAATCCATAATAAACACAAGTGTATCGTCGTTTAAAAGAACAACTTTTTTGTTGCTAAAAATGTAAGAATGCAGAAAGTGATGAAGTGACCGCTTCAGAAGCAATGAAGTGCAGAATGCCAGGTCACATCATCGAGATAACAATGTGGATGATGTTTTTTAAGGTCCACTTATTGTTGGCTGTTATTAGCAAGTGCAAATTTTTTTTTCTTTGTTCTTTTTCTTTTTTTTTTAAAAAGCCACCAATATCTTGATACACAGAGATATTAAAATGTTCCAGTAGTTGGTCCTGACTGCATGAGTAGGTGGATAGTCCATTAGTGGTTTGTCTACTTGTTTAGTTAGAAAGCAATGTGAGATTGCATCAGGAATATTGAAAAAGATAAAAAATGTTTAACCATCAAGTAGTGCAAATTTTTACAAAAAAATGTATTTGCAACAGATTATGCAAATACTAATCTAGGGAGATAAATTTGTCTCCACAGTAATACAGCACGAAAATGAATCTAATTCCAAATAAACTTCTGGTCCACATACTGCATAATACAAACAGGAAAGCTGATATGGCCTTGAATGTGTACCATGAAAACTGAAATTCTTTTTTTCAATTTTGGCAGTGTTTTCTTAAATTGCAAGCAGTTTTCTTTTTATCATTCTTGAGTGCATGGAACTGTTGAGGAATTTTTCTGCAAGGTGGTTATCTCCAAAACCCTGCAAAGGAAGGAAGATGAAAATATTGATTTTATATTAGAAGCTATTTTTGTATTTTAGGCTACAGTTACTTATTTAGCCAAGATAGGGGTGGTGAAAAGACATTCTGAATAACTGAAACTTTATTCTCTTCTTTCACAATGATAACTTTTACAAGGTCTTAAAATTAGAATAACAAAATCTCCTAATACTTTAGTTCATGAAATACAGATTTTCCCCTCCCCCCCCCCCCAGAAAAATTATGTTTAGGAAATCCTAATCATTTCTGAAGGACTAAAACATAACAAAAATCTGGATGCAATTTTTTTGCTTACAGAACAATCTGTGATCACTTCAATGTCCTATATGGAAACCTGTGTATTCTGGAACAGACTAACATTCTGCCTTCCCATCATAGTTCTTTCATATCTGTGAAGTAATCTGTGAAGTTTCTTTTTTGCAATCCAACTTCAAATATGATGCTAGAAAGAATATTTTCCTTCTGTGAACAAACGTGGATATTGTACAAAAAGGGCACTGAATATTGATTCTCTTAAGGCGACGTTTCAAATAAAAGTTAGTTTCAGTTGCACACAAATATTTTAATGGCCAATTGAAAAAGAAAGGGATTAATGATTATAACTACCATTTTAAATAACAAATTTAATTTTATGACAATGGAATTGTTTAAGTGAGGACATCAAATGCACATTTAAAGATGTGACATGCTATGAAAAACTGTTTTCATAGATGTTCCTTATTGTTCTTTATTCTTCATGTGGTTGTCCCTGGTACAAGGACTAACTCTGTGTGTCTGTAAACTTGCATTTAAATCTGAGAACTAGCAATGCAGGATGTCAGTTTAATATCCTTCAGAGAGCCCAAGCAGCACTAAAGAAAGATACCAAATGTTAAGTGCTACTTAGGATGACTTTGTGTTGTCTCTGTTTATACGATCTTCCTTTCAACATTATAATCAGGAATGAAACCTTTTGTCTCACTAGAATAAACTTGTAGTGTTTTTTGCATTTAAGCTCTTCTGATGTTACAGGTGACTCAGGATGTAGCTGGTAAAGCTGAGCACTTAGACAACTGCATGTTGTCTAACACAGCTTTATTGTTTTTAAAAGACTACCATCAGCTCTCAGTGTCTCACTTTCAGTTCCCTGCCCTCTCCATTTTCCTGATGGAACTGTGGGTAGTGACCTGCCCTGTAAGCAGGATCAGTGCCATGAAGACAGTTAAAAAGAAGCCTGCAAACATGGTCTCTGCCTCTGCAGAAGCCACAGCCTTGCCCTCCAAAGCTGGACCTGCCTGCAGGCACCTGGTGAGGCAGAGGGCTGATGAGAGAGGGGAATTTCAGCATAGATCAGTGTCCCTGGAGCTTTGGTGGTGGAGAAAACAGCTGGCATTCACATTCCCAGCACCCTAAACTTTACCCTGGCCACACAGAATGCTATACCTTTGAGCTTTGACAAGTAAATGAGAATTGCTCTGAAGCCGTATCTGTTTCATGGCCTTTACAGGAAAATCCAAGAGGCTCATGTAGGCGGTTTCAGGGAAAGCTTGTTTCCACCTATCTGCTAGCTTTGAAATGCTTCCGTGTTCAAAGGGAAAAGTCATGTCTTAGACCACATAAGTTTTAGACAAAGCCATCGCAGTGAGCATATCACTCTGCTTAAGAACTGAAAATGCCTGGCAGGACGTAACCTTCTGTTTAAACTTTTCTGAAAGAAGGTCTGTGCTCCACGGTGGGTAGCAGCAGTCCAGACTTCTCTTTGATAGTAGCTGGAATTATGAATTCATTTACATTATTCAATGTTAGTCTCTTTCAGTTAATACTGGTGGAGAGATGCAGTACTGGCATATTGTTCCGGGTAGCAGCACACTGTGACAGGTCAGCGAAGCTCTATAAAGCAGTCAGGGATTGCTAACCAGGGAACAATCTGCCAATTTTGGGGGGTGATAAACATGTTTAATTGTATAAGTAAAAGAAGTTAAAAGTGATCAAGGACCAGTGTCCCATACAGCACTGTATAAAGGCTGAACAAGCATTTGGTGGTAGACACTACAGAATGAACGTAAGAAACTCCTTCGTTACAGTGTAGTCATATACCAGGGAGAAAATAATGGGATTGAATCATGCTTGTAATCTAGCAAGTAAGGGCACAGAAAAAAACATGAATGTGAAGCTAAAGAACAGCAAATTCAAGCCAAACCCAAGATGCACGTTATTCTGGTAGGGGTGATTGAAACAAACTATCAGACAAAGCGATAGATTCTCATCTTTCAATGTCTTCCAGAGCAGGCATGTTCCCTGAAGATGTGTCTTTTTGCCAACGACAAGGTCCTCAAAGGACAGTTTGAAGGGTAGTTGACTTGCTGACTTTGCTGAAGATCGTCTCTGGCTTCAAACTCTCTAAACATGGTGAACTGCCACAGATCTTATAGGCAAGACACGAAACAGAAAAGGTGCCACAGCTTTTCTTCTGCCCCCTAAAGAAAGGAAGAGAAACAAAAAGGACCATGGTGCAAACAGAAGCCCGGGAGAAGTAAGGCTCCTGTGCAGGTATGTCTAAAACAAATAGGCTGTGGGATGGAAATAAATAGACTATACTCTTAGGGTGCAAGGAATATATATGAGCTTCTGTATGACGCTTTACACAAGATCCCCTGTTAGCTTTAGCTTAAGTGTACATTAATTTGGATACAATATGCATAAAACTAGAGCAAATCCACAAAGCTGCAGCATGAAAACAGCTGGAGTGCTCTTGTAATTCCGAGGAGCCCTCTCTGTATGGGATATTGGAGCTCAGAGATGAAATTAAAAACAATGCTGTAAAATGTACTGGCATTTGTGCAATTACAGTACAGAAGGCATGTGGGAGGTGCCTACCTGCATATAACCACTTTCCTGGCCAATTCCCTAATTTTTCAAGGTGTCAGGCTCTGACAAGCATGCTGTATGTTCACCTGGCACATAGGAAACAGCTTGATGCTATACCACAGGGAACAAATTGTGCCACAATCTCAGGGGCTCGACTCCTGAATTAACCACATCTTGCAGAGTTGACAACACCACCTTCATCTAGGGGAAATTGTTGATTTCCAGTGTGCCCTTGCACCCACACAGCTCCCTGTCTGGTTTGGGAAGCTGTGTTGGCAGTTTCTGGCAGGCAGTGTTTGTTATGCCTCCACAGACAAGCAGCAAAGATGGTACAGCTGAAGTGGTGGTGGCTGGTTAAATCCTTGAAACAGGAAAATGTGAATGCCATGTAGCTGCACCTATAAGCTGGTTTTGGATATGTCACTACAGAAAATATAGGAGAGGGTGGGGTGAGACTTAAATGACTGATTCACAAACCCCCCAAGGTCTGTGCAAAGGTTTTAGACCAGCAGTAATATTTGCTTCCAATTTTATCCCCCCCCTTTTTTGTTTTTTTTTAGTATAGAGCTTTTGTAACATACCATTTTGCTTATACTGCTAAAATCATGTAGCCTTAATCGGTTTTTGCTAAACAGGACTCAGTGTGATCATTATCTTGCAAAGGTTCAAATCTTTGCCATTTTCTTGGCACTACCATTACACTGATGCTATCAGTGGAAGAGCAGAAGCTACCCTGAGCTGTTACAGATTCATCATTAGCATAGAATCCTATTGATTCTCTGTTATCTTTTTTTTTCCAAAGCTGAGCTACATGGACAGCCAAGAATATAATTGTTCAGCACCGAGTTTAAATTGAAAGTACTATAGCTCATTTTCAGTGCAGTTTGCCTGAAAGTAGAGTTGATAGCAGGAAATATTCACAAATATGTTTGACTCTTTAAGATTCAGCGTATTCGAGTGCTAAAAGTGATTTTTTTGCTCCATGGTAGATAGATAAGCAAGTTCTAAGTGGATTTTTACTTTGAGCATTGCCTACAGATTCATATGAGTACATCCTTCCCTGGAGACGTACATAATCTCCTTTCCCATCAAGGAGAGTGTAATTACAACAGAGTGTGGTATGACAGATGTGGGTATTGCAAACAGATTGTCAGTGCTTTCTGAATGAAAGGCATTAGTTTCTTTCGTACTAAATACTGATGGAATGACCTAGGTATCTCTGCATTTTAAGTTATCATCCTGGTATCAGTTCCAAATCCTTCCAACACTCTATTTTAGCCAAGCACTGATAACTGTATGTTGTAATGTGTATGATTCTTCCTTCCATTCTCTGTCTGCTCATTTGTTCTTGCTTCCCTTCCCCTGCTCTAGTTGTGACTGGGAGCCTTTATTTGTTTTCAAATGGAAATCAGTCTAGATTTGCATTTATCAAGTATGCCATCCAATCTTTCATTTACTGTCTTTTTATGCATTACTGGGTTCTGCATTTTTTTCTGTTGAGAGAACTGTCTTGACCCTTTGCACCTTTTCATTGTGTATTAATGTAACTGTTCAAATCACACAGCTGATGGATCACTTCTCCTGAAAGTCCACTTTTTATTATTACAAAGCTGTAGCAAAATTGGAGAAGCACTCTGCCTTGCAGTACATTTTACACTTGCGTGAACATAGAGACTGAAGACTTTTTATTCCTAGAGGTCCTACTTCCTTGTAATTAATTTCATGATAAATAAAATGAAGGGCTATCCATTTTACCTCTGACTTGGAAACCAAAGAAACAAAAGACAATTCAAAAATTAAAGCAAATCTCCATTGAAGTTTAAATGGCTTCTTTTTAGTGGAAGAAAAGAACAGTAAAAACTGTAGCATTTCGGTGCATGGAGCTAGAGGAACTTCGTGTCCATGTATCCTTTCAAGTCCTTCTGTCAGATCTAGTCCTGGTTTTTACTTTTTTCCCATTGAGCAGATTTGTGTCATTATTGCAACACCCGCTTGGCATCAAAGCTGCTGAGATGCAGAAGTGTGTACCAAGCTGCTGATATGGAGGGGGGGCAGCAAAGATGTAGGTGGAGATGCAAAGTGGACAGTCCTGTGCTTTAACACCTCCAGTTTCTGCAGCCCATAGGCCTGAACCTGACAGTTCTCCCATTAGCATATAACTTGGCTTTAGGAATACCAAGCAAAATCCAGCCTCTTGACTCCTTATACATTCCAGTGTGCAGCTGTCCATCTGTATGAATCAGGACCTCACAGAAGTGAACCTGAAAGCATTAACCAAACACTGGTTTCTCTCTTCCTGCCTATGTAGAAAGGCTGCCTGGTTGTTTTGCAAGTACTGTCTAACCCAAAGCACAGACTGAATCTCGGTGGGACTTTCTCCAGTGTTTCTTGCAGGCATGTTAGTGTACATTGGAAGAACACACTAAGGACCTGCCAAATGAAGAAGTCCCTGGTCCAGTCCTCCCTCTAGCCCAGTCTCAGGCCTTCCATGATAATTGTCCTTGTAGGGAGCAATTTTGGAAAAGCTTTTTCACAAGGAGAAATATGCCACTTCATAAAGCTGCTGGCATCCCAATCCCTGTGAAGTAGGATCCCTCAGGAGCTCCTGCATGGCTCCAAACATGGAAATGTGGGCTAAGCCTCTTTCTAATTATTTGTTTTTACTGCAAGAATATTCATGGGAAATGTAAATGTTATGGACTCCATCCCAGCCTAAGTCACTCTCCAAACTGCCTCTCAGTATTGGTCTTAACCTAATACCATGCAATTCCCCATGGAATCACAGAATGGTTTCATTTGGAAGGGACCTTAATGCTCACCCAGTTCCAACCCCCTGCCCTGCCACTAGACTGGGTTGCTCAAGGACTCCTCTTTCCCTGTGGAACAGGAGACATGGGACATGCCAGTCCTTCAGGGGGCAGAAATATGGGAATACAGTGCCTTGCTCCAGTCAGATGCTACAGGAGCTGAGCACATGCCTTGCTCCTAGCAGCAGCTTTGTGAGTGAGTCGGTAGGTAAGATTTGTTTGCAGGTGTATTGAAACACTGTGAACAGCAGTCTTGACTGGTGAAGAAAGGCCTACATTGACAATGTAAATTAACTGGGATAAATCACACAAGTGACTCCCATCTCCTTCAGTGCAGCTGTTCACAGGAGGTGCCACCAAACCAAGAAACCAGCAGGAAGAGCAACCCAGAAAGAATGAGGTGAAAAATGTTCTTTCCCAGTGGTTGCTGTTGCTATGCTGGCTGTGAAAGTGTTTAACTCAACAGTCCGTTAGAATGGAACTCATCTCAGATCTGAGCATTTTTTCCACATTTGGGGTTCATATTTACATATGTTAAGGTTAATAGACCTGACAACTCCTTCATGCTCTCACCAGGGAGCAGTCACTCATACGCTGTAGGGGGGACTGAAACAATGTTCTCCACAGAAAGTGTGCATCACAGAGCTTTACACAGTCCTCCCTAGTAACAGTTCTCAGTCCCTGTTGGTGCAAATCAGCACAGTGCTGCTGAGCACTATATGCCTCAAGTAAATAACTCAGCAATGCTAATATGCACCACCTGCAAATGTGACTGCTTATTCTTGCTACTTTCTTCCAGCAACCACAGTGGTGCCTTAATAATTCCTCAATCCACTTTGTTCTTTTAGAGCCTTTATTGGTGCTTCACTTTTGAACACTTCTGATGATTTGAACACTTCTGAAGTGTTTCTATTTCTTTTGTGCCTGTTCTATAGAGCCCCATCTTTAAGTGCTCTATCCTGTCTTTTAGACCCCAACTTCAAAAAGCAGATTTTTAAGAGCACAGGTAGAAAGGAGAGGTCAGGCAAGAGGTGCCTTTAGCCGCTTGTAAGGTTGCATACCTTTAGAAAGGAAAATTATACAGGAAATTCATTCAGGAGTGAACTGAATTGAATTTTGAAGAGTAATACCTGATCTGGGGAAGTATGAATCTGCATTCCTCCCACTGGCATCAGGGCTGTCAGGGTATCTGAGGCAGGGACATTAGTGAGTCTGAGACACTATTTTTGCAGCTTTCTTCCCCTTCCCAGACTCTATGGAAAACCTCACAAGCAGATTTTAAAGATTCAAGCAGACGAGTAAGACCTAAGGAGTGAGCTATTTTGAGCTGAACTGCAGTAAACAGCCGTATGCCTGCTCTTAACCTAAAATAAATGTGAACTAAAATGCAGTTTGCTAAACAGAGGAATTTAAGGTAAAGTATTTTATTTGCATTTAAAGCAGTAAAACAGTATGGGCAGGTCTTTTGCCTAAGCTGGTGTGTGGTATATTGTCACTAAGGGAACCAAATCCTATTTGAGTCCACATAGGGAGTACTCTCCCTTCTTCCAGGTTCAGTACAAGGAGTCAGGAACTGAAAGCTGGTGACAGCATTTAAAAGTCTCTGCTTTGCAGACAAGTTTTCCCAAAGGTTCATCCCCAAAGCTTGCCAGGTATTTTATTAGGTAGTTTAATTGCATTACTTCATGCTTTTGCCTTTAATGAAGTCTGGCTCAATCACTGCAGTGCTCACCTATGAAAAGATCTTCCACCCCAATACCTTGACTTTAGAGTTCTCCATAATAAATGGCTACCACAATTGGATGATAGCTAGACTAGTGTGCAGCAGTCAAGTTCTTGCTGTTAGCAATCTTGTGGTGAAAAGTGTGAGTCAGCTTTTGTTAGTACCTTGTATTAACCTCTGTAACAGACACTGCTCTTCCCATGGGAGTCCCAGCAACAAATGCTGTATGTGGCCAAGTGCTAATCATAGTTCTTTATTTGCAGACAAGCTTTCCTCTCACCATGACTATCTTGTTTCTTCACCTCCAGCTCCACCCCAAGTATACTCTGGTGTTTTGGAAGACCAGGAGCAGAAGTGTCATGGCTTGCCACTAGTGGGCCTTTGTAATCTTACATCGTACCTTGTTTGACATGTGGGTTTTTTTTTTTTTTTTAATCAGGAACTTCTAGTACGCATCCTCTTTGTGAGGTTTTAATTTAGTTCTTCGTCAGACAAATCTCATATGGTGATTAATGCAGGAAGAAGGAGATGGGTGAAAGTCAAATAAGGTCTCAAATATTTGTCCCCGAGTGCAAATGCTAAATATAAATGCAAACAGGAAAGGTAGACTCAGGGTATGTGTCTGGTAATTCTGACTTGCGTACAGCTCTCCTGCAGGGATGAATAAATACAGAACATTTTTAGAGACAGGCTGAATAGCACATAGTCCTGTTTTCAGCTGTAAGTTTTTTTTTTTTTTTTTTTGCCTTCCTAGTAGCTGGTGCAGTGCTGTGTTTTGGCTTTAGCCTGAGGAAAACACTGATAATACACCAGCATTTTAGTTGTTGCTCAGTAGCACTTACCCTGATCAGGGACTTTTCAGTCTCATGCTCTGCCAGTGAGGAGGTGCTCAACAAGCCAGTAGGGAGCAGAGACAGGACACCTGATCCAAACTAGCCAAAGGGGTATTCTATACCACAGCACATCATGCCCAGTATATAAACTGGGAGGAGTTACCTGTAAGCAACTGGTCACTGCTTCAGTTGGGCTGGGTATCGGTCTGCTGGTGGTGAGCGATTGTCTTCCTCTTTCCCTTTTTAGTTTTATATTCTCTCCCCTTGGTACTTCTCTTATCATCAGTAGTAGTAGTAGTAGCAGTTCTGTATTATACTTTAGCTACTGGACTGTTCTTATCTCAACCCATGGGGTTTCCATTCTTTCAGTTCTCCTCCCCATCCCACCTGGAGTGGGGAGTAAGGGAAGGGGTGAGCGAACGTCTGTGTGGTGCTGAGTTACTGGCTGGGTTTAAGCCATGACAAGTATAATGCTGCATTTGTCCTCAGTTTTTACCACAACTGAGAAGAGTGAAAAATTGCCTCATCTCTGAGGGCTTGGAATATAATGAGTAAGAATGAGCTTCTCGGTCAGCCCTATTAGCTTTCCCTCTGAACAGATAGATGCAGTGGGGGAAATGTCACTTGTTCTAGCAGTTACAGTGTAGCTCTAGTTAACCACAAGTTTCTCTCTGCAACTGGGCTGGTTGGTTAGAAGTGCAGACACCTTGTATGGTACGTCATTAAGCATCAGTTACAGACATATATGTAGAGAGAGCTATAGGTGCACATAAAGAGAGTCAAGACATGTAAATGCATAAAGAGGAGAAAAAGGCTATAAAACAACCTACAACCTGTTGTGCTCCATCATTTTAAATACATGAAGTAAAATTTAAACTAAACTTTGTGTAGACTAATGCCAAATTTGCTTAAAATGTCTAATAATAGTAATACATGCATACAAATTAAACTGCATATATGTAACATATATATTCACATATGTACCATATATAAATATTTACAAGTTCATTTAAGGGGCACTAAAGATGTTATGTTAAATCCCTAAACCCACAGGTTTATTTAACCTCTAAACTTCAAGGGCAGTGGTACATATTGTTACGTACCACTAAACAGTGACTTGTGTAATGAGTTGTTGACTTTCATCTTTAAGTACATTTCTTTTTATTGGAATGAAGCAGAATGGTGATATTACTGCCTGTGCAGTTAATAACTCTAAATATACTGCCATCTACATGCTGCTGGTTGTAGGAGTCTAAGGAAAAGCTATGAAATAAATAAGGTGAACATAGTCCCTGCTGGATTCTGTCCAGAATTTTTATTATCTTTGTACAATTCAAAACATTTTTTGTTTTGTTTTGTTAACAGGGGTGCTGGATGTCACTTGAAAATTATCAACCTAAATTCGGATGTCTCCTGAGCCAAAAAGACATACAAGGTTTTCTTCAATTATGTAATGCCATGTGCATCATTTTATATAAATAGCAAGCCTTCCTACAGCAGGCAGAACTGTCTCCCCCCCATGTGTGTTGTGCTTCCATTCAGAGCAACCTCCCATTTTAGTGATCTGCTATTAAAAGGCTACTTCAAAATCATACTTGGCACCTTTCCCTACATGGTTGCAGCAACAAGATCAAACAGAAGTGCTTTGTTTGGCAGCTGTAGCCTTGCTCTTTAGCTGGATAGGGGATCAGACTCTGATCAACAACAGGCTGTATTGAAGACCCACTCGCTGCTTCCCTCCAGTGACAATTGTTGCTATTAATACTCTTCATCTGACTTAAAGGGCGAGAAAACCTTTAGCCTCAGATAAGTGGTGAAATCTCATCAATGACTATGCACTGCATAAGGAAAAGTAACATTTCTCTCTCTCTCCTGCTAACGCACTGAGGTTGGAAGTTATTTAGAGCTGAATATGTCTTCTTTGTACAATGTATTTTGCATTTATGCAAAATTTACTATGAGGGGACCAGTCTCTGGTTACTTAGCCCAGGCTGCCGATCTTTATCAATAATAACACAACTAATAATAACAATTCATTACAGTGGCTGATGGTTTCCTGTAATTTGCTCATTATTTTACAGGCTGTGACATACAGGCTATAGCTTTCAAAATCAACTGAAGATTGAGACAGTCTTGAAGGTCTTAGTTCCCAAAAATCAGATCTTTTAATGAGATTTAATTTAAGTGATTTAAGAGAAAAAATTCAAGTGATTGTAGTCACAAATCACTTCTGGTCTATGCAATGGACTCCCTTTCTGTAAGTGATTAGTGAATAGTTTGTAATGGGTATTCATGTGATTTGTAGCCCAGGAGTGTGACTAGGTATCCCCTTTCTTTACTTGTACTGTCCTGCTGGATGACTGCCATTACAGTGGCCTGTTCTCTCCACCAAATCAGATTTTCTTTTCTCACCAAGCAAACCTGTGAACAGGCATCTGTTTTCTCTGAACATTAACACAAGATGAATTTTTCTTATGCAAATGTCTATGGAAAGCCAAACCAGGGCTTGACTGAGTCAAAATGTGTCTGAAGAGCTGCCAAGACATCTGAACATCCTCCTCCTGGCTTCACCTACCTCCACTGTTGATTGATTGATCTATGACAGCAAGGCCCTGTTCATGGCTGGCCTCCAGGCATTTTCTGGTACAGTGTTTATTAATGCCTTGCCAAGATGAAACATTTCTGAAACAAGATTAGCATCAGTATTTGCAAGCAGAGGGTTAGCTCTAGAAATAGCTCAATCAAAAAATGTCAGAGCAGGCAGCTATTTATGGAGAATTATTTGCAAGGGACACATACCCCCTCCCCAGTTGTGGTTAATGTTTTACTGCTAGCATCAGGTTCACTGTCCAGTTCAAACCTTAAATGAGGACAATGCGTGTTTGCTTCCTAGAGTACAGCTGTTTATTTTCTTATACCTTTCTGCCTGCAAAACTGCCTATTGATTTCTTAACCTGCATATTTCTCTTCTAATGACTAATGACTAAGCCTTAAGCTGTGCCAGTGCTGGCAAAACAGTGTCTATGTCACGCTGAAGTGGACAGGAAAGCAATTACTTTTTCTTTTAATTGAAATAATCTCCAACCATGTTTTGCTAAGCAGAGACTGCTCTTGTAACTGGCTGTGTGGAGACAAGAGAGATGGGAAGGAGTGTCCTGGGAGAGCAGACACTTTGGAAGTGCACAGAATTTATTCTGAGCCCATATGTTCTTGGCCAATGGCAATTTATGTGCCTTGGATTATCCTAAACATGAGCATGATTTTTAAATCTAGCCTTCTACCCTGGCAGGGCGAGTTCTTGGGAGATTCAACAGTCCTCTGTTTTCCATTCTGAGGAAACAACAGCCAATATCTTGGCTTTCAGTATGAATATACAGCCAAGCCTTGTTAACACAATATAGTTGATTTGCAGTGTCCTGCTGTGAGCCTAGTGGCACTGTAACCTGAACCTGTAATGTGATCAAAACTGGCTTCAGGCAGAGTGCATGACTTTAAAGTAAACACACAGACAAAAAGCAAAACCAAAGCCCAATCCCAACCCAAAAGCAAGTAAAAAATTGCATAGGGAGAAGTGAGAAGAAAATGATGATTTTTCTTTATTCTCTTTGAAACAGGAACTTTTGCTAAACCTTAATCTATATTCTACCTTGCCTTTCACTACAACTGTCAGATGAATTTTGAAACCCAAGACAAAAATTGGTAGTGTAAGAAATTGCTCCCATTAAGCTATTTAGTGAGTTATCATCTAATCAAGAAATACATTCTAAATCTGGCTTGCTTTTACTAGGCTTTTTAGAAAGATACGCTATGACAAGCTATACATGCATATGCCTTGTAACTGAGTATCAGCCAAAAAGTTAATCCTTACAGAAATGTGCATAACAGAGACTAGATCTCATGTGATTTTCTGTTTTCCTGTTGAGTAAAGTATCTGAGAACAACAAACGTAATACATTGCTGCTAGTAGTGCTGTAGCCTGTCCCTTTGTTTAATTACTGCAATTAATCTGTCTTTGTTTGGCAACAGCTAGGTTAGGAAGAACCAGCTGAATGCTTTATTAGAGACTGCTGTTTTGATTACTAAACTCACAGTATTTTCTTTGACAATTAAAAATATTCAGCATTTTTTTGCAATCCAAGTGGATGCTGTATGGCTCTTCACAATGCAATTGTGTATTACTGAGGGAGCTGGAAAAATATCTGCCACAAAGCGCTATTTTTGTAAACACAGTAGAGAAATGAAATTCAGTGTGTCTAGAACATTTTGCCCTGTTCTGTCTCTAAAAATGACACAGCTGTGTTTCACATTGTATGAAGCTCTCACATAAGCATTGAATTCACTCATTGTAAATCAAGCTACATAAAGATGATGTAATAATTAGGTCTGAAACAGATGGAAGGCTTATTTTAGATAATAAAGTCACTAAAATAGAATATGCTAGCTTCCTTCAATTCTATACATTTTAGCCTAAAAAGCTGTAGTTTTCACCAGATGACAGTTGCTGAAAATAAGAGATTAAGCAAGATTTGCACAAAATTTCCTCAGACAAAAGCTCTTCAGTTTTGCAGTGTTGCATTTTTGTTGACATTGCTGTATATTCATAGAACTCCATGTATAATTTCCTGGTCGTGATTCTAGGAAAACACAGTGAAGAAATACCAATTTCATTGAAACAAGCTTCAATTTTTCCATTGAATGTCAATGAACAGGATTTTATCCCAAATAGACTGAAAGACCATGAGCTGCCTGGTTTCGCCTGGGCAAAGGTCAGTCGGGTCCTTTATCCACCCTTGGTTATGTGAAGAACAAGACCGTGTGTGCATAGAAAGGGCTGAGCACATTGTACAGCTGATCACACCTTCAAAGGTAAGCCCTCTATTGCAAGTGAGGTTCCAGCATCTCTGTAAGAAGAAAAGGTTTTACCTGGTCACTTGTCAGTGCTCTTTCTTGCAAGAACCCAAGTAAGCAAAGTTCTCTACCTTTTTCAGCTCCTCTGGCTGAAAAAATTCCTGGTGTCCCATCTGCCATAGCAGGTCCAAATGAAAATTGAACTTCATCTCTGCCAATTCTGTGTTAAAGATTTTACAGGGTTTATAGGGACATGCCGACATCATATGGAAGTGGTTAGTCTGCTCAGACCCTAGGATCTGAATGATTTTCTTTTCAGAGTGATTTTATGCCTGACCCTTATTCCAAAAGTATTTTAAGTGATAAGAAACGTGGGTCTTCTGACATTCTACATGTCTGTCATACTAATGGCTAGTTGTGTCTCACACAGTTCTGCCTACTGTGAGGTGCCTTCTAATATTTTCACATTGTGCTACTTACAGCCACCACAACACAACTCAGATCAAGACTAGCGTTGGGGAAAACTGCATTCAATGGTTGCATTCATTTGGTTGGAAAACATACCAGTGTCTGTAAAATCAAGGATATGCTGACATATTCTAATGCACAATTTTGCATTGGCTGGTAGGGCTGAAGAAATCATTCTTTGGACCTATAATGTCAGTTTCTTTAGCTCTCTGATCCAGGGAGTTCAGACCATTGCTTAGACTCAGTACAAATGAGAGAACATTAGGGAAATTTTTAGCATTAATAACCCTCTATTTAATCTGTACAGAGTCACCCAGCTGTGACTGGGCCAGCAGTTGCTCCCTGAAGTTCCAGTTCAGAACTAGTGGCACGTACATCTCTGTTTTACCAAATGAACTTCAGCCTGTGCTTAGAAGATGTCCTCCACAGGGATGCCAGTCTAAATCACATATATACACATAAAATTACTTTATCAATGGTTAGTTCAAATCTAAGAATTTTAAAAGCGATACATGGTGGTCTTGTTCATTTGAGGAAACATTCAGTGTCCCTTTATTATTCTGAACAAACCCCACTAGGTTATAATTACTGTTTTCTTTTCTTATTACTGTGACAATCAGGAGTACTGCAGAGAGAAATTGTCTGTAGGCCAAAGAGCTTACAAGCCAAGCATAAGACAACAGGTAGCAGATAAATGTGATGGAGATGTCAAAGTATTTTCAGCAGTGAAGCTGATGAATAAATGCTTTATTGTTCTTTTGTTATTAAAAAAAATAATAAAAATCTCAGGATTGAACACATTTTGCATCTAGCCCCAAATAAGAGCTTGTTATAGGTGCCTGGAAAAGATGCAAAGGCAATGATGAGCTGGATTTTTCACAAAGATGCTACAGATGACAGGGCTGACATCTCTCTTACCCATTGCTCACAAGTATGATTCTTCTTGATTTGTTCTTGGTAAGACTTGGGGGCTCTCAGCTTCTCCTTTTACTCTGTTGTACTCAGTATCTACAGCTAAACAGCCCCTGGGACCTTGGTTCTACAGAGGCCTTTGGCCAAGAAGACTAACAGGGTGTTTGTGTCTTGCTATTTCCTCCTTATTTTATCTAAAACTAAAGTACCTAAACAGAGGAATTCAGCAAGCCAAGTTCCTGCTCTCATCCCATGATGAAAACATTCACGAGGGAGGTGGGAAGGCATTTTATCACCCCGAGCACCTGGGCAAAGCTTCCACTATTGGCACTGCAGCCTATCAGGCCAGATCTGCAGTTAGGATGCCACAAGATTTTGTGGATGCGTCTTATAGCAGAAAAACCATGAGGGCACGTTTAACAACTGAGTGATGTAGCCTCCTAAAATAGGCTGATTCTGAGATGGAAGCAAAAATAATAGAAATGCATACACACGCATATACAGAGAGAATTCTTACTCCAAAGCAAGGCTCTGAGGCCCTTCAAATTGAAAATAAACAGCTTGTTTGATGTGATATTGAAGTAGGAATCAACAGAAGGATTCAGAGACCTGACTGAAAGTCTTCTGTTGAAACTGCCTCCAAGGAGCAGAAGAGCAGAGACGGGCTGTGAGGCTTTGTAGTGTTGTAAGCTTGGGACAAGGATGTTATTCATAAGGGGGGTTGAAATCAGATATTCGGCTCTCAAATCAGTTTTCATACATCCTATATATTACTCCACAGCATTTCTGCTACATTTCTGATGCATGATTTGTAGAAAAAAGTGTCGTGCTTCTAGAAGCAGTCTTCTGTACTTGTTCTTCATCTGTCGGTTGTGCTGCTGCTAACAGCAGGCAGTGTGCTCATTTAGCACACTGCAGAGATGTGTCCCTTTGTTCAGTTTACAAATTCTTCACCAAGAATGTGCTTGTTATTTGGTGTTACTGATGTTGCAGGAGTACAATTGAGCCCTGGATTGTTTTCCAGCAGTTTGTAATAAGCCAAGGAAGAGCAGCAACATATAATCAAATCCATTATGACTACATCAAAATTACAGTAGAGAAAGGAAATTAAACAAACAAAAGTATTGCAAAAGTACAGCCAAGAACAATGAAGATATCTGAGCAATTTGTAAACACTTATTACAACTTACATAAGGACCACTTTCCTGTTTACTCTCAAACTAGGGACTGAACAGGCTTTCCTTTTAAGGCTACCATCAGATAAGGTCAACCTCTGTTAATGCAGAATTATATGAAGTAGAAAACTTGTTTCTCAGCAGCTCTCTTAGAAATACTGAATCCTTTCCTTGAGTGGCCAAACTCTTCCTTCAGTCTTGACAATTTCTGTTACTGAACGAACAACAATTGCAGGTAAGATGATAAAAACATAGAGGAGTTAATTTATCAACCTTAGGAAAATGAAATATTTAATATAGATAAATTTCAAATTTAAAGGAAAATACTGGTTACCATAGTTATATAATGGAGAAGCAGTTTTAAAGTGCACTAATGCAGATATGCTTATCAGTGAGAGGGAACAGAATTTAGAAAGAGTAAATAACTACAGACAAGCCAGTAGCAGAGGGGAAGCAGAGGTACCAGTCTCCACAGAAGGCAAATGGGAATGGTGTTGTATGTCAGCTCTGTTTCTTAGTTCTCCCTTATTTGACATTTGCTGTGAGAGAGCAGTTGGACACCACCACCCTTTTGCCCTGCACACCATGCTGCTTTGTGGCAGCAGCTGTATCTTGCCAAAGTGCAAACATGAATGGCATGTGCAAGCTCTGACCAGCCAGAGAAGCATCGTGGTTACTGAAGGGCATGTTTTTAAGGGAATGGTCTCATGAAATGATTGCTACGAAATGTGTTACTATAAAAACTCTGTGTTTCCCTGCCAGCATCTTTTGTGAAATCTTCATAGCAGACTTCAGATGCTGTGCAAATGATATGGTCCTCCATCTTCTCTGCATAGCTCAGTGCTCACCAGATTTTAACAGAGAGGCTGCACTCAGTTTGCCTTTCAGAAGCTGATGGTTTTTCCCTGTCACAGCTTCAAGCATGGCAAATGACTTCTTCAGAATGGTGACTCTAAATAGCTTTAAATCTTTACTTTTCCCTCAGGTTTTCCTTCGTGATAATTTTGCCATTTAGGGTTAAAGAACACTAGATAGCATCATAGCATTAAAACAGTAACTAGCTGCTGGAGGTACAGGTGAATTAAGCTTATTGAGACTGAAGAGATCAGCTCTTTTCATCAGTACATTTTCACTGAAAAAGCTGATGGGAAGCGGTTGAAGACCTGTCCCACGGGGGCAGACACAGTCATACCAGGGGGCATTTCTGTCCACTCCCCACAAGGTTTTCTGCTCTTGTGTACCCAGGCAGTAAAAATTAGTTGAAGGGGAATTCTTACTCTTAGGCACAGCCCTGTTGATTGCAGCCAACATCAGCACTCTGGGAATTAAATCAGTGCCTTCAGAAGTTAAATCATGGGGAGGGTTGCTGGTTTTGCAGCAGTTTTCAAGATCTGAAACACGTTTCAGGCTTCATGGAAAGAAAACCACTGAGCCTTTCTTCATACACAGAGAATGGCACGACAGTGACCTTTTTTCAGCGCAAAACCTGAGAAGCTCATGTAAGAGCATAGACACTAATTGCCTTGGAGAGAGGCTCTTGTGGTAAGCTCTGCAAGGGGAAGAGAAGGTGATTAGAGGTCCTATCAGTCAGCAGTTGGCCCCAAAGGGAGGTGCAGGACTCCGGCCTGGCCACACAAAATCTGTGGCCTTCCCAAGCTCAACACAGCAGTATAGTGAATGCCCAGTGTATGCCTGAGCCATATTTTAAGTGTGAGCCTGAGCTCTATTCACCTGTTACAAAGTTTCTGGGTACAAGTCCTCTGTGCTATGCAGAGATGCAGGAACAGGATGAATAAAGCCCAGGACTGTGCCATCACCTACCTCTGTGTGATCAGGATATGAGCAGCACGTACATCATCACTTATCCCTTGCCTGTGACAAGCACTAGGTAGCTGATGTCTGGAAGGGTGCCTCTCCAGAAAGACCCAGCATTACAGCCTGTGAAAGCACATAGATGAGCTACAGAAATTATGATAAATGGGCAATGGAGATGATGTAGCTTCTGCTCATGCACCAGCCCGTAGTGCTGTGCTCTGTGACTCCTTTACTGTGCATTCAGATAATGTTTGTATTCTTGAGTGTGTATAAATTGATTAAAATTGAAGAGATAAAGCCTACCATACAGGATCAGGCTGCTGAGATGTCTGCAGCAATAATTTGCTCTAGGACCAACTGCTCCATATAAGAAGCTCATAGAACTCAGTGAGAGGGATGTAAGGGAATAAAATCCTCCCTATCTCCTCCCTTATAGAGACTTTGCTCTGCTTGAAGCTTGGCTGAAACTAGAGACTATTCAGATGTTTATTTTTTTTTTTCAGGGGTAAGAATGTTGTGTAGCATTAAAGGAGAAACTAATGAATCATTTTTAGGATGAAAATTAATTTGTGCTTATGTGTGCTTGTATATTTTGTGAATATAAACATAAGTATCCTCTTACACATATTCACATACACAGACTTATATACATACTATATATAGTGCAATATGCTCTTTCCCCACAACTTGCTATGGAGATCTTTTATCTATCCCTGGTATGCCCTCTCTTCCCCTTTCTCATACTGTTTAAATGAAAAGCCAAAATCTAGGGAAAGATAATAATGGAGCATTGTGTACAGTTTTGGAGTATTGTGTACAGTTCTGGTGTCCTCAACATGAAAAGGACATGGATCTGTTGGAACAAGTCCAGAGGAGGGCCACGAGGGTGATCAGGGGACTGGAGCAGCTCCCATATGAAGACAGGCTGAGAAAGTTGGGGCTGTTCAGCCTGGAGAAGAGAAGGCTGCTTGGAGACCTCATAGCAGCCTTCCAGTATCTGAAGGGGGCATATAGGGTCGCTGGGGAGGGACTCTTCATTAGGGACTGTAGTGACAGGACAAGGGGTAACGGGCTAAAACTTAAACAAGGGAAGTTCAAATTGGATATAAGGAGGAAATTCTTTCCTGTTAGGGTGGTGACGC
Organism: Neopsephotus bourkii; assembly: GCF_033783945.1. NCBI lineage: Eukaryota > Metazoa > Chordata > Aves > Psittaciformes > Psittacidae > Neopsephotus > Neopsephotus bourkii. The sequence goes on from NW_026901618.1 coordinate 2,181,248, forward strand.
ACTGGAATGGGTTGCCCAAGGAGGTTGTGAATGCTCCATCCCTGGCAGTGTTCAAGGCCAAGTTGGATGAGGCCTTGGGTGATATGGTTTAGTGGAAGGTGTCCCTGCCCATGGCAGGGGGGTTGGAACTTGATGATCTTAAGGTCCTTTCCAACCCTAACTATTCTATGATTCTATGATTCTATTCTAATGCTGTATAAATATTTGAAATGTGAAAAGGAGAGAAAAACAGTTTTGCTTACCCAAAATTGTGAGGAATAAATGAAGGTTCATCAGCTCTCTGTAAAGAGGAAGAGTTTCAAGTCAGGTATATACCTTTCTCAGTGCTAAAGCAGATCAGGTTGTGGAATAAACCACCTGAAAAGATAATAAAGTCACATAAAGAAGGGATTGTGGAGCTGGAGGCTGTGGAAACTGTGGTGGCATTAGAATGCAGCTAAAGAGTCCCAGTAAAACTGGGCCAGCCACCTGACCTTGCCACCTCCACCTCGGGGTCAGTCTTTATTCATGCACAGTTTTATGTGACTTCTGGCTTATCTGCATGTAGGTAAAGCTGAAGTTATGTGAGGTGGATGATACATAAGAAACAATAACAGGCACAAGAGAAAGGACTACTTAAAACTTGTAAATAACCGAACTGCTTTAAGACTGGTGTCAATGAAGTTTTTCTAAACTAATGTCCCAAGTACTATGAACACTTAGGACAGAAGTTGTTAGAAAACTCCTGTGCTTTTTAAACCAGTTAAGTGCTTTATTACAGTATCAAACAGAAGGATAAGCCTTGCAAGATTGAGCACATCTGAAGTAGAGTTTTGTATTGAAGGCAGTCCTAATCTGTGTGTCAGGTTGCTTCAGGCTTTTTTGGAACAGCCACCAATGTTTACATAGTTGGTAAAGAGAGCATAGAAGGTGGTAATCTGCAGTTTATGGTTATTGTATGTTATGTGCATTGCCAGGTGCTATCCTTCTGCTTAGGGATGTGTTGGTATTAGTGTAGCTGGTCTCCTAAACTGGGAACTCAGCAAATCTAATGCTGGAGATATTTCCCTCTTTGGCTTGCATTGTAGTTGCATGAACATGCATCATTATATCCAAAGAGAAGAAATCACTGGTAAGAAAATTATTTGAATGGAGGTTCCAGTTTCCTGAGAAGGAGGCTGTGCTAGAAACAAATACCTATTTATGTACATGCATAGTGTGAAGATTATCACCTCAGGAAAGTAGTATATGAGACAGTTATATGACGCAGTTAATGCAGCATGCAGAATGCTGCTCCACACCTCTACATGCCACTGTGGGAATTAGCCTACTTTCCCTTATAAACTCCTCACTGTGCTGACAAGAAAGGATTTGTAAAGCAGCTGCAGGCATTAGATGAGTTGCACAACAGCCATCACCTACATACCACTGGGCTGCAGAGATTTTCTATTTTCATGTTTTGAGCTTTTCATTCCTGTAATGAAAGACATGAAAGTCCAAAGATGACTGACTTGCTACAGCCTCATTTGGGCCTTTCCTATTTATTCTACCTTATCTTAGGGGGAATATCTCTTGCTAGTGAAGAGTAGGGCAAAGTCTGTCATTGTTTACTAGAATAATGTGCTGTGCTGCTAAACAAAACCCAAAGTCACAGAATCGCCTGGAAAACAAAAAGAATACCTAACATAATTCATATATCTGTCATCAGGCCGTACTAATTATAGTCTGTTAACTTCTGCTCAGACTCAGAGCCAGTGTGCATGAATATTTAAGTGAAACAAATATGCAATATATTGCATGCTTCTATGCTTAAAAGGTTGTTTTTAAAAGCTGAAGTAAGCATATTTTCTGTGTGTGAATATGGAACAGAGCAGCACATTGTAATTCCAGCTGAGAATCCAACCAAAGACCCCCAGTTAGGGTATTACCTGAATGAAACACCTCATGTAATATGCTTGAGAACACTCAGCACCTGTAGCTGCAGATCAGTGCCTGCCAAGTTTGCCTTTGAGGAGTAATTGAATTGTTCCTATCTTCCTGGAGACAGATTTGCATGTCCAGTAAATTACAGGGACCAGCAGGTAATTAGAGCTAAATGCTGTCATTTACAACTATTTATTTAACCTACAATCTTATACTTACAGCTGACTGGGCATTAGAAAGTGGGGCGTGGACTCTCAAGCTGTTTAAAAACATTGGTTCCATGGTTCCTTACTAGGTCTAAATTAACATAGCATTTTTTCCCTTATATTTCTTACTTTCATGATTTGAACCAGCACCTTGCATTCTCCCATTCACATTTGGCAGTGGCTGAATCACTCTGCTTATCCCCTGCTAGATGGCTCCTCTGTGTCTCACATTGACTAACTAGAACCCTTTCTTTTTTCCTCTCTGTGATTTGAAACATATCTCATCTCATGTTGTTGTGCCCTAGAAAGTGAGTTTGGTTAGGAAGGCATGGGTTCCAAAGCTTGGATACTTCACATACAAATATGCTTGTACTAAAGGTTAGACACTTGTGCCATCCACTTGTCTAGCCTGGGGTGCCAGATAGCTAATATGTGCAGTAGCTAAACAGCAGCCTTAATTTTTCAAAGGTTACATTGCTTTTAACTTATCTATGTTATGCTGGGCATAGTGTTACTGGCATTTCATTACATCAGTGTTACCTTTACTCTCACAACAGTACAGAAATACCCATAAGCTGCAATATGATTTAAGCTCTTTATGATGGTTATGCTCAAGGCAGCCCTGTAGAAAAAAGCAGATTTAACTTTAGTCAAAAGAGTAAACTTTATTCTGGTCTGTGACATAAATACGAGAGTTCTTCCCATTCCCTTCTACCTCTTCCCAGTCATTTAGCTGTCTGAAAAACTACCCAACTATTTTCCATATGTGATAAGTTTTTTATGTGATATTTTAGGAAATCCTTTTCGTTGAACTGAAATAAAGCAACAAAGAAGGTAGAACACCTCCTCAGTTGTAAACTAGAGATTTCTTGGAGCCACCAAAAAGGATAAGGAAATTAAAACATCCCAACATCACTAGGGAAATCACTCACTGGTGTAAGGATACAGCTCACTTTACATTTCAACCCTACCTATAAAGTTGCTGTTTCATAGAAATTATATAGCAATATGGTACCTTTATAAAAAAATATTTCTTTGCTTTTTGGTTGTTTTATATTGACAGAATAGCGTAAGGAATGTACTGGCAGAAAGGGGAAGAAAAGAGCTCATGAACTCTCAAATGGTGAGTCATATTATCCCTCTTGGTGGATATACAACAGTTTATTCCTTGACAAGGAACATTCATTCATTTTCTTTTCTGCATATTTTTCTTGCTGAGTGAGTGGGTAGGCTGTGATAAGGGGTACCTGATTTGACATTACATGTATTTATGACCTGCAAAGCCTGATATAGAGCAGAAAGTGTGGGTGGAGTGAGAGAGAAAGACTGAGAGCTGTTTAGCAGTTGAATGTAAGCCTAAAAGGCAAGAAATCGCCAGCACTGATTGTGCTGCTACTACTGATTTATGGAGTGGCCTTGGGCACTGTTAAAACTTAGCAAGTGTTTTGAGGTGGAAGAGAGCTATGTGTTACTATGAAAATAGCATAATGAGGTTTTAATTAGGGTAAAATTAGCTACTTCTCTTCTGTGACGGAATAACTGTTGTAGTTGTGAATATATAAACACACTACTGAAGCTGAAAAGAAAGCTATTGGTCCCTCTGATATGAAAACTTGGGAATGAGCCATAAAAGAGTTTCAGAAAGTATTACACTAGAGATAGCATAATACTAAGTAAATATTTTTGTATGTGCCAGTTTGCTGTCAAAGGTAAAAATACTTTAATTAATTTTAATTTATAGTTCCTTCTGATTGAAAAGATTGTTTTCATTTGAGTGCAATTCATATGAACCAGCACATTCTGAAGACAGGGGTAGAAACTTGGCAATATTTCCTTCTCATATGAGCATTAAGCCAACTTTGACATTTTATACACTTTTAATTAAATCACTGTGATCTTTGCGAGCCAGTGTTTGGTCTGATCGTTTTTTCAAGCTTGAAATTCAAAGGTAAATGTTTTTAACAAATGTGCACAAAGATGAAAAGATTAATCCCTTCGGTGCTGAGACTGCATTGTCTGTTATCTCTCTCTTTGGTCTCCTGGTCTTGCTGATGCTTCCCATCATCACCTTTGTCAAGTGCATTCACTCAAGATCTCTGGGCCAGCCACTGTAACATGAGGTTCCCAGTTCCCCACTGTTTATCCTCTGTCTCACACATCCAAATCATGCATGATTGGCCAGACAGTGATTTTTATACAGTGATTGGCACCACCATTGAACACTGATGTAATCCAGAAATTGGTAACATCTGAGGAGCAATAGTGTGGTGTGAGCAGTATCTCCTTAGGCTATAATGACCTTCTGCATGGACTGGATTGTATGGAATAGACATGTGAGCTGTTATGAAAAAGCCATTACATTTCAGCAGACTTTCTAACCTCACTCTGTCCACAACAAATTATTTCCTTGAAATACATCACTGGTATAATACAGTAAGACTCAGATCTAAATTCCTCTTCATGCTCCCAGTTTAGAAGAGGACTTGATGAACTTCCAGTCTGTTCCTACAACTGCCAATATTTGTGTTTCAGCGACTGAAAGGAAATATGTCCCTTAGGCTGGCAGTATGCTGATCAGATTTACATACTCTTTTCAGTGACTGACTCTTCCCAATTTTTCCTCCTTCAGAGGAGGAAAATTCAGATTTACCTCAACAAACCGATATGCAAAAAGGGGCTCTTGTGTTTCATCATGGTATTAAAAGTGCACAAGAGCGTTATTTTAAAACGGAACACCCCAGTCACAGTGTCACTAGCTTCTCTTTTTTTTTTTTTTTTGGTATATTTTATTTCACTGTGGGAGATCACAGAATGTATGGTGTTGGTTTTGTAAAATAAATGCGTTATTTATTCTGGTTTAAATAGGTGAGGGTGGTGAAACACTGGAACAGGTTGCCCAGAGAGGTAGTAGGTGCCACATCCCTGGAAACATTCAAGGTCAGGTTAGACAGGGCTGTTGAGTGATCTAGGTGAAGGTGTCCCTGGTAATTGCATGGGGAGCTGGCCTAGAGGACTTTTAAGAGTCCCTTCCAACCTAAACCTTTCTATGAGGCACCTGCAAAAAGTGTGCACAGGTTAAGGACCTGTTGTGGCAGGTAGCAGAACTACAAGAGACAGTGAAGAGGCTGTGCAGTATTAAGAGTGGCTGAGACTGAGATAGATACATGGCTTCACAACCATGTACCTATACTGGGTAAAGCTGGGGCACCTTGGACCCTAAGTGACCCACAAAGGAGGGCTTCAACTCAGCATCTGCCCTCCAACATCCAGGTCAGTAACAGAAGTGATACTTCAAAGCCTTTAGATATGCACAGGCAAGGCCCACAAGGAGAACCTGCATCAGCAGTGCATGGTAGATACCGTAAAAAGAAAAGTCAAGTGCTTATAGTGGGTGACTCTGTTGAAGGGCACCTAGGCACTCATCTGCCAGCCTGACAGGCAATTACAAGAAGAATGCTGCCTATCAGGGGCTAGGATCAGTCATGTCGCTGAGATGGCTCTGAGGCTTGCAAGGGCATGAACTACTAACCAGTGCTACTTTTTCGTGTGGATACGAATGACACAGCAAAATAAAAACCAGATAGGATCAAGGAAGGCTACAGAGCCCTGGTAAGGCAGGTGAAAACACTGATGCCAAAGTCATCTCCTCGTCTATCCTACCACTTAGTGAAATGGGGACAGCCAGAAGCAGACGCACAGTGCAGATCAGTGACTGGCTTTGTGGCTGGTGTCATCAAGGTTTTGGCTTTATGACAATGGGTTTGCTTCAGTGTTTGTAGACTGTTAGTGAGGGGTAGGCTCCATCTGTCTGGAAGGAGCAAGAGACCCTTTGGCAGCAGGCTGGACAATTTGGTGAGATAGGGTTTAAACTAAAGGAGTTGGGGTGTGGATTCCAGAGTGTCAATGCTTACATAGTTGCTTCCTCCCTGGGAGTAGATCTTGCCAGTGCAGTGACAAATGTTCCTTGACACCTTCTCAAGATGCGGATCATAGGGCTAACTTACATTGAGGGTGTTTATGGTGAATCTTACACCCCTTCTAGGGAACCTGGTTGTGCAGTTACCTCTCTGAAGTGCCTGTAAACAAACACACGTAGCATGGGAAATAAACAGGATGAACTGGAAATCTATGTGTGGTCACAGGGCCATTATGTTATTGCAAATACTGATACATGGTGGGATAGCTCACGTGGCTGGAATGTTGTCATGAATAACTATGCACTTTTTAGAAAGGACAGGACAGAGAGGTGAGGTGGTGGAGTTGCTCTGTATGTGAGAGGGCAACTGCAATGCACAGAGCTCTACCCAGGGACAGATGAACAAGTTGAGAGCTAATGGATGAGAATTAAAGGACAGGCTAATACGGGGACACTGTAGTCTGTTTACTAGAGGCTACCTGATCAGGAGGAGGAAGTTGATGAGGCCTTCTATGGGAAGAGAACATATATTTTTGCATGTATTTGTGCGGCTTCTGGGAATTTTTCTGCTTTTAACATTCTCTGGCAGTGCCTTGTGCTGAGTCTGCCTTTGGCGGCAGCCACTGCACTGAGGGACCATGCAGGCAGAATAAATAACAAGGCAGTGGTGAGGGGCTTTCCTTGATACAAATTGCTGTAGGTTAGGAAGATAGGGCTTATTTTCTTAGCACAGAAAAGGCTCCCATGGCTACTGCTGTAAGGGACTGATCCATTGTTGTTACTCTGTTCTGAGAAGGGATGGAAGTGCTTTTTGATATTCTTTGGTATCTGAACTATAGTCTGCCACAGCAGTTGGCATTAGTGAAACCAGACCCATTCTCATCTGTTCAGAATATGGCTATTATTTCTGAATGCTGATTACTCAGGCTGACTGCAAGGCAGAGCTGTGTGAGTTTCAAAAGCAGGGCAACAAATCATTGTACTCAAGTGGCAATGACACAGAAAATGGAGGCAGGGTACAAAAAACCCACTTAAAGGACCTGGAGAAGCTGTAGTGAAAAAAAGTTGAGATTAAAGAAAGCATTTACTCAGCACTTGCTAAGCCCCATCTAGAGTACTGCGTCCAGCTTTGGCCTTCTCTGCAATACAAGAAAGGCATTGATGACTTTGCAGAGCAAGCTGCCCAGAGGGGTTGTGCAGTCTCCTTCCTGAGAGGTTTTTCAAGACCCAACTGGATAAATCCTACAGCAGCCTGGTCTGAGTTCAAAGCTGATCTTGCTTTGAGCTGGGGCTTCGACTAGAGGTCTCCTGACCATTCCCACTCAAGCTACCCTGTGATCCTGATTATCAGCCGCTCCATCATGCTAGAGGTAATGGCAGCTCTGCACAGCTTGCTACATCTCAGTCATCATCTAAAACTCACAGCTTCTAACCTCAACAGGAAAATGATCAAGCCACCAGGCTCTAAGATCCTGCAGTACTTTAATTTTCTTATGAGATAGGTAAACCTTGAAAAGTTGACTTCAGTGTCTTCAGTAGAGCCACAGCACTTAAGAGCTGTAGAGTGCCTGAAACAATGCTTTGAACCCACAGATTTTCCCTACTTGTGGCATATTAAGCCTGAAACCTCCTGCTCTGAAGACATAGGTCCTCTTAAGAATAGGCTGGTGCTGGATGCTGTACATGGCCTGGCTGGGCCAGCAAAGCCAAAGACTGGGGTGCCAGAAGTGGTCTGAGATGCTCCATTCTCTCAGACTTTGACAGAGGAAGATCTGTTAATCTTTTCACCCCTTCTGGATTTCTGTTGTTATACAGATATAATGGGTACCTGCTTTAAACCTCCTAATGTAATACAGAAGTAAATGTAAACAACAGTTAGTGCTGTGTAACAGTGTTAATGAGAAGGAAACAACAGCTAACAGAATTTAGGCACTATAGCAACATATGAAGGAAGGTAAAGAAATTACAGAAAGAATGTCTGCCAAATTTAGGACAAGAAAGACTTTTTGAGCCGTAGTACAAGCAAATAACGAAAGACCACTTTTACAAAGAGAAAACTGGACCATTCATAACTATAATAGAGAAAAGAAAGAAGTTGTCAATAGATATTTCTGTTCCATACTCAGAGAAAAGCATGTGGTAAGCCTATGCCACCAGAAAGCAGGGAAGGTGCTACCATCTGTTTAAGATGAATGTTTATGAAACATTAAACCTGACTAACTTGCATCAAGAGATACATCCAATTACTTCAATCCCCTGGTGATGGTACAGTAGAAAGGAAAACTGAGTTAATATAGACAGTCACCTTGCTAGCCAGACGTATGTCCCCTGGAAAATAATGGAAAAACTGATTTAATTAATAAAGATGTAAATAGAGATAAAAGGTGTGACTATAATTTTATGACAGTCAATGTGACGCTATTAAAAACATAAAACTTGTCAGAACAGCCTGATATGATTGGAAATTACATGTGCAGCTGATAAACATTGGTTTGTAGACATAAAAGATTTCTATGGTTTAATGTGTTCTGTTTGCTGCCATAGGATAATCTGAGCTTTTTTAAAAAATTAGCAACTGCATGGCAAGGTTGCAAAAATGAGCAATTAGTGTCAACAAAGCCTGGATAAGATGATTTGAGAACTTGCTAAATGGCAGATTGCAAAGCTGTTGCTAACATGAAATTTCCTCTGAATGAGGCTGTTTCTAGTGGCGTCCCATGGTGGTATGTACTAGAAAAAATGTTGACCAACCAATTTCATCAGTGATCTGGAAATAAACAACATTCCTGTTGACTTAAAACAAATCTGTGAATATCACATGTGTTGATGGAATAGAAATAATGATGAGGACATGACAACTATATGAAACTGTGATTGGGTGTATGGAGTCTAACAAAATAAAGCTTTTTAGTATGGCTGAGTTACACAAGCGTAGAATGTAGGCTGTATCTGCAGAGGTGGGGAAGCAGCAATACTAAGAAGAGTCTCAGGGTTACCACAGTGCAGAGTCCTACTGTGATGTTCTGGCAGTACAAGCAAATGCAACGCCTAGCTACATAAATACAAGATAAACAAGTAGGAGGAGGGAAGTAATTTCACTGGAACTAAAATCATGCATGAAGTTTTGCTGCTGGCATCTTGAAAAATACATTGGAAATAAAAAAAATAAAATATGCAGAGACGATTTAAGGCCTGAATAGTTTGGAAAATATTTTGCCCTTAGAAAGCCTAATCTATTTATTGTGAAGTAGCTGATAACAGCTGAAGCAGGGAAAAAGGGAAGATAGGGCACAGTGAATCCTTAATCTAGTGAGAAAAGTTTAGCAAGAAACAGGAACAGGGGGATAGCAAACTCAACTGTTGGAAGCCAGAAAAAGCTGTAGGGTTTTTTTTGTTTTTTAACAGTGGTGTGTAAGAAATCAAAGGAAATTCCAGAGAAAGGGATGCTGAATCTGTTTCTGAATTTTCACATCTGGCAAGAAGAAAATATTCTGAAAAATATGTTTTAGGCAGCCAGAGGTCAGTTGGTGTGGTAGAGCAAAGACTCCTGAAGCATTCAAGTGGTTAAACAGACAAGAGCCACTTTGAGATTTTCCCTCGTATTACCCATTAGGTCTCTTAGAGATGTCCAATGGATGGACTTGTGAGAGTAATCTTATGCATGTGTTTGGTTTTTGTTTAACTGCCTGTAGGGTTCACCCCCAGCTGTGCTCTAGCAGCACTGCTCGTACTCATCCTTTTTGTTGCATGCTGTATGGTTACCACAGTCTTTTTCTGAAATAAGAAGAACCACATGTCTCTGTCCCCAGGGTTTCCTCTGCTCAGGGAAGAACCAGCAGGAAAATATCCATCAAAAAGAAAAGCTGAAAGAAACGATTTGGAAAAGAGATATAAGTCATTGTGTTTTCTCCCTGGAAGGATCCCTTTCCATATTACTAAGACTGGCCTTATTACAACCATCTCCAGCTGGCAGTAAAGTTATATATGTACTCTATAACAGGAAATATCAATGAAATGAGCCTTTGGAGCTGCTTTTACTGTGTTTGACTCACTTTTATTGATGTATTAGGATGCAAACTGCATTTCCAACAGTAGCAGCTGATGGACCTCAGGGCCAGACAGGAGAGGCTCCTCAGATTGGAAAGAAGAAATCTGAGCTGTTTTCCGGTACTCCAAAATAACCTCTGAAGTGACCACGATTACAAGAGGGCAGGCAGAGCTAGTACCACTACAGACACTGTCTAGTTGAAGTCCACTTTTGGAGTTGCACTTCATCTGCCTGAATGAAATGGGTATGGGAGTAATCTACCTGAATGAAGGTCACTTGGGCTGCCTGGTGACCAGGGGAAGTTTCTGGTCAATACTGAATAGAGCCCAAAGTGTGATTCAGGCCAGCTTAAAATAGGCATCTCAAATAAGGCAGAGGTATGCTTTCTAGAAGTGCCTTCTCTGTTGACTGCATAAAGAGCTCACCATGTAGTTCAGCCACAGACTACCGTGCTGCAGATGTCTGTCTTCCTTAGCTTTTGGGGTCTTATGACCTGCTCAATTTCTGCCATCTGTCAGTGCTGAGAAAAGACCCTCATGGGCCACAATCACACTTGTTGTGTACCACGAAAAGGAGCAGATGTGATTTCATTATTCATTCCACAAGCACAAAACACGTGTTCACACTAGCTGACGAGCACTTACTGGAAGCAGTGCAGGGAGGAAATCCAGGCTCTAATCATCCAGCCTCGATCTTTGGACACCACTTATAAGTGAGTGAAAGTAATTTCTGATTATTTTCATGCTTGTTACAGGTGAGGATTGATCCAGCATTGATAGCAAAAGACAGCAGGCTCATTCCACTTATTAACTGAGGGCAAACAGTTTGAACTTTGCATCAGAGACACATGTATAACATGGTGGTAGTTCTTCTTTGTTTTCTTATTGTAGACTTTATCATAAAGTTAAGGTAAGGCTGCCTCATTACCAGATCCAAAGTGCCACCAGTGTTATTGTCAGATGGCTGAAAGAGTGATGGGCTCGGTCCTGTTACAGGTCAATACCAGGAGCTGATGACAACATTACTGGAAGATTTGCACTGAGCTGTGGGACTATCCATGCTCTGTGAGATGCAGCACTATTTTTGAAAGCTATAAAACTAGTCAACTGCCTTGAAAGCATCCCATTATTTCATACATTGTGAAAAATTTCCTCTCCACCAGAGATGGATGATGTGAAGCAGTATAACAGAAGCCAACATCAGTTCAAGATTCCTAGCATTTGTAGGAGTTGGATAAAATTTTATTTGTATCAGACTATTCCTTTGCAAATGAAAGACCATAGGTTAAGATGTGATGGAAAAGAGGAGGGGAATTTGCACTTGACTAAGAGAGCATAATCTGATAACAAAGCAAAGACTAGGACTTGCAGTTCAAATAATGAACTGCCTAGTAAGCCTCTTAAAATGACAGCCCTGCTGGAAATGGGCTGACAAGTGAGCTGCCATATAAATAATGTCACCGTAGGTGACATCAGAAGCAGCCCTTTGAAACTCTGAGAAACTTCAAACAAAACCAGAACACCTATGCATCTTCACATGGAAGAGGACCTTAGCTTCCTGATATAGCAATAACACATGGTGTAGAATATTTTTTCTCTTTCTACTCTGCATCTTCTGCCTTCCCCTGTGATTCTTACTTTCACCTTTTGGCTAAGACCAATCTAAGAGTCAGTTGTAAATATCCTCTTTCTGTTGTCACATGACACATAGGCAAGGAGATGCCAAGTGAACACTATGCTTAAAAATGTCTTCACCTTCTGAGATTAGGCATGGAAGATGAGTGATGGAAAGAACCCAAGTGCATGCATTATTTCTGCAGTGAAATAAAACCTGCAGTAGTCATACTAGAGGGAAGCATCCTGTTGATGGTATCAAATAAAAGGGGATGACTTTATATGGCAAGTACAGTATGTCTAACAGAAATGTGAAATAGGCCCCTTTGACCCATGCTCTGTAAAATGAGACCCAGTCAGCAGGCGGTGGAGGGTATGCACGGACAAATCAGCAGTGACATGCAGGATTTGTTCCAGTGGATGTTGGACTGAGCCTTGTTACATGCAAGCCTCACTGATTAGTCAAAACTGTACTGCTGTGAACTGTGGAAATTGCTAATGCAACTCAGGTGCATGGCCTTTACCATGCAAGTTTTCTCCCAGCTGCATTTTCTGGAGCCAAGATACTGCCTACATGGCTGCAGCACTGGGAAAAACCATTTTCCCTGAGAACTGGTTTACTTTTAGTTCATTTTCCCAAAGCCCTGCTCTGTGTGATTTCCTCCTCTGCCGTTTGTCCTCAGTGTATTTTTCTCTCTTCCCCCAAGTTTTGCAGTATTGTTGCTGTGAGATCCCAGTGTGATCATACCCAATAGTATCCTGTCTGTTTTATCTTCCTGACTGCCAGTCACAGCAAATTCTCACATGAAGGAGGATTTGTGAAGAGACCGTCATCTCCGCATGTTGCCTCTGACTTGTTCCCTTTTTTCAGTTCCTGCCACAGCTCCTTGTTGCTCAGTCTCAGTTGTCTTTCCCTTGTTTCTTGACTGAAGATATGTTCAAAGTTGTGGCTCAGCATATAGCAAGGGAGACAGCTCCATCTTAATAGACTCTTTCAAAAGCGATAGCTCTGTGTATAAAGTTTTCTTCCCTTTTAAGTCCCTCCTTCCTTTGTAAATTGAGGTGGGGTCCTCATTTCTCAGCCCAGCTTTAGATCCTGGGACTTTGAGAGAGCGGATGTTGCTATCACCTTTGACGAAGCCACTGAAGTCATATGTGCCTTGATCTGGAAAATTTATATTCTCCTAGTCAAATCCAGTAAATGCCTCTAGCCTGACTGTGCATGTCCCATTCCCAGACAGGTAAGAGCTTGGAGGTAGCAATCAAAGAATTAACCAACCTTCCCCCATAAACTCAGAAAGTCACAGGTTTTACTGCAGTCCCACTCCTAGCCTGTAATTCCTCTCAGGTCAGTGGTGTCCCCAGCTCCTCTGTTTAAAACCAATTTGTTCCATTAAAGGATTTGTTAGCACGAATTAAATGAACTCCTTCAATACCTTCTACAGACTATGTCTCATTGATGAGACCTGTTTTTTTCCTTCTAAAAAGGAGATGCCACAAATATCCCTTCATTTCTTAATACTGCAGCCCTTGCTTGAAGCCCCTTCTCCAGAGCCAGTGACATTTCCTGGTGTGGATGTGAAGGACTCCTCAGGATCATATGCTCCTCAGGATCATATGGCTCCCAACCAACGTGTGCAAATTCCCCTCCCAAATCCATTCCCATGCTGAATCACCCATGGCAGGGAGTAGTAGCAAGGGGCAAAAAACCCTGCTTACTGAGGTGCCCTGTGAGCAACTTCTTTCCCTGCCACAAAGTAGAGAAGATGTTGACATGTGAAGTGATCCTCATTGCTCCTTGTAGGGTTCACAGTGTGTTTGGATTTTATTTTTAGCTCTCTACCTCTTTTTTTTCATATTTATTATTTATCTCACAGCTTGGGAGAGGTCATTCTTGCTTATCACTCTGAAATTTCAGGTAGTCAAAGACTTCAGTTCATGTCTTTCACTGCTTCGATTAGGTATGGTCCAATAAGCCTGACTAATGTTGGCAAGCTCCCAAAGCTTGGTTTGCTAGAAAATAAGCCTAATGCCCATTATTTTATCCCCAAGGTATTTCAAGTTTCCAGGTAACTTTCAAATTTGGGATTAGGAGACATGAACAAGCCAGTTGATTAATTACAAGAGGTATTTTGTACACCAGATTCCATTTTTCAGCTCCTAAGGAGAAGTAAAATACCCTCATCTGCTAGAAATGTGCCTGTTTGCTCATGTAGCTACTTAGAACATGAGCAAGCTGCTCTGTCTTTAAAAATATTGTTAACAAAGAGGAAATATTTTCTAGTATTTTTTTCCTCCTTTACATGCAGAAGAGAGAGTTACTCCTTAAAATCAGAATCATCTCATTTCCCCAGGTGTGTGCATGGGGAGTGGGGAGAAATTACATCCCCTTTTCTTTAGTAGGAGCCAAGCTCTTCTAACCTTGGCCCAGAAAATGACTGAATTTCTGGTATCAGTAAGCGTGCCCACATCTGCCACAGCACAGAAGGCACAGCTGAAGGTGGACTTAGAAGCAATTGCATTGTCTGGTATTTGTGACCTGCATGAAAGTTGGATGGTTTGTGGCTCACTCTCAGACACTAGCTAGCCTTTAGAAAGAAGTTTACTTTTCTTCCTTAGTCTTTTGCCAGGCAGCAAAGACTTAGTTCACTATCACCTGGTGATCTCCAAAATAAAACATTTCGAACCTATATGCAAAAAGGCAAGAATATTCAAACAAAATTCCTTCCCCTTTCTTTTCCGTGACAGCTTCTTCCCTGCTTACAGGCACTGAGTCCCTAATGAGCTGACTTCATTAAAACCAGAATAAATATCTAGCTGATTTGAGGAAACAATGAAGAATGAGCAGCATGAGTCTAAGGAGCAATATGCCCACTCCCACTGTCCTTGCTACCCTTGTAGGTGCAGTCTGCACTTCCTCCATCTCACCAGCAAATGAAAATGTTAGGAATGACAGAACGCTGAAAGTTGGAGAACTCAGGAGAACAGATTAACGGTGTATGCATAATAGTGAGACATACCTTAAGAAAAATCAAGTACCTTAAAAAAATGAAGTAAAATTAAATAAAATTAAATAAATAAAAAAAAAAATAAAAGAGGAGATTCAATAAAACACATACTCCACTGCCCAACCCAGCTCTGCTAACATAAATGTCAGAAACCCATGCTCTGGGGAAAAAAACCTTATGCCCTCTAAAGCAAGGTAATAAGTTAGACATGGAAGACCATGCTGATGAAGACACTGCATCCATATTTCAGATGTTTTCATGACTGATGACAGATCGCTACCTGCTTATGAGTGGTATAAGAAAAAACTAATTGTCTTTCCTTGGGCATACAGAAAACAAGGCAGTGAAGCATAGATAATATGGTTGGCAGGAATCTTCTCTGGATATTTAATAGGACATAACTTTAACTTGCATGTATTAGCATAGCATCATTGCCTTTATATCAATTAAGCATATGCCCCAGTATATTAATGGTTCTATTATTCTTTTTTAGTGGACATTCATATATATTTTAACAAAGAAATCCCTGAAAGAGCTGTCTTAAACCAATGGACCAAAACAACTCACCCCATAGTGGAAAAAAATAGCGGAATGTTACTCAGGGATTCCAGAAACAACATGGGTAACTCAGCCTGGCATTGGTTTGCAAGAAAAGAGAAGATTCAGGACATGGTTATCACTGCCAGGACATGCATGCCCATTCTTGAGCCTCTAGCTTCTACACATGCATGTCTGTGTAGTAAATGAAATCAGGTAATAATATTCAAAAATCACTCCCCAGTACGATTGGACCATAAAGTACTCAAATTATATTAACCATCACAGAGCAAGTACCTGTTTAATCCTTTACTTGGGTTCTTCTGTTAATCATAACTGTTTTTTGGTACTCTCTCCAAATATATTATAAATATAAAATGCTGTATTTGGTGTGGACAGATGAGAAATCAAGGGGTGGAGAGTAGCAGTCGTCATACTTCTCAATCAGAAACTACTAGCTTGGTATGTTCCTACCCATATGTGCCTCTCCTTGGACCTGAGAGCAGGCTCCCAGACCTGCACATTTGGAAGCCAAAGCAGTAATGTCTAGGAACAAACCTTTTTATTATTTATTTGAGTATTGAAGCTTGCTTCAAAGATCCACATCATTCTCTCCTACATACTATCTATTTATTGGCAGGACCTTGTATCTCCTGTCCTTCAGTCCACTGGAAATTCCTCTGTTCTTAATGGGGTGTCAAAAATGATTGATAATGCCTCTGTAATTATCCCTGCCTACTCTTCAAGAATATTCAGGTGAGACTATCTGTCCTCGCTCACATGTGAGCATCTAGTTTGTCACCATCATTTTCTTCATTCTTTTTCACCAGCCCAAACAACTGCTTCCTTAATTGTTTTCTCACTTTCTAACCAGATGTATTGAAAGTATAGCTTTGAATACAAAGCAGCAGATTCTGTACTTGCACATACCTTGCTTGTGAAGTCTCACTAGGGTCAATGGTAAGTGCAAGGTACAAATCCCAGCACATGTCAGCATTAGAGAAACGTACTTTTGTATGCTTCTATCTATTACCTCCAGTTAATATGTTTGGTTCCTGAATAAGCTTTGATTTCTGTGCTTTCATCTGATATGCCAGTCTGAAGGCCAAGTTTCTAAATTAGAAGCCACATTCTACCTTTTAATGGACATGGTTTCACTCCTGAAGGCTTTTGTTTGAACTCCATGCACAAAGCAGAAGGTAAAATCAGATTTACAATCCAAGACCTTAATTTGGTGTAGATGGAATGCTCTAGAGCACTGAATATGCAATGAAAAGATATAGTTATGTATTTTTGAGGTAGGTAAAGATATTCTACTAATTTATTCAGATTATGGCAGCCTGGAGAGCATCATTACAATTTTTCAGAAGCATGAGTGGGGCTGATAAAGCCCATTTTCACTGAAAATTAAGTTTAAAGTAAATATTGATGTATAGGATATCAGAAAATTTATTGTGGACTTTATCTTCATAGGAAAGTGGTAGACAGTCAAAACAGCCACAAATCCATTTGCTTCCATTTCCCCTGATTATAAGTAAGACTTATGACTGCATCATTTTATCACTGGATTTTTAGGAGTATAAATTGCTGTTTATCTGAAATAACTGGAAAATTTAAGGCATTGAAACTGAACAGTACAAAAGTACATGACAAATCTAAAAGCATCAGGCCCAGCTCGTAAGAGCTCATTAGAATTCTTTCCATAGACTTGAGAACACAGAAGCATCCATCCAATGTATGTGCTCATGCATAAACATACCAAGTCTTACATAGAGGGCTCTTCATCCTGGTATTAGAGATGAAGCTTCTCTGATCGTGTTTATTAGGTACTCTCCAAGTAGGCTTGTTTCACTTAGTTTTAGACATTTAAAGCATAGACATCTGTAATAGGTAACTCACTTTAGTCTCCCTTCGGTCAACAGAATGAGAATAGGCATGGCCTATCTGTCACTCAGGCATCACTTTCAGAAAAGGAGAAATCGTGCTCTAATGCATCTCTTTTCCTCCTGCTTGGTGGATAACACCATTTTGTTAAAGGATCTCTTCAAAGTCTTCATCTGCTTTTTTTCAGTTGGATTTGATGTTAAATCTAAGTTAGTCGTATAGAAACAGGTTTTACTTTGTTGTTTCAGAGTCTGGTTACAGTCAGAATAGGGATCTGGACAAGAGGGTAATGGTCTTCTTTTTTGTTATTTATTTGTAGAATAGGAGTGCTAAGACATGGAAATACAGCTCTTCTTAGCACCTTTGCTGCCATTCTAAAAGGGAATCATTATGACAGTAGGTCCTGCTTAATGAAATGTGCACTAGAGTTTATTATATTGGTCCTTTTAAGATCTATGTTTGCAGTTCAGCTGGAACAGTATGACAAATGGCTACAGTCCCACTGCCATCCTTATTTTTTCTTTAAGTTCACCCACATCAAGCAGTAATTGGGTTTCCTGATTTGGAGTCCTGAAGGTTTTCAAGATTCTTTCAACCTATCAGTCATTTTAAATGTCCTTACCCAAATACAGCTGTCTGGCCAGCGGCACAGATTGTTATGCACCCTGCACTTCTGCCCTAGGCAAGTCCCTAAGTTATCCTTCTATCCTAATCTGATTATCCCTAGCACAGATGAATCTTGCAACCATTCTAACTACCCAACTGATAAGCAGAGAAGGATCCAACATTGGCACAAATGTGAATTTTGTACATATCACTTTTTTCTCACACAACTGGAGAAAGCACATCAAACTGCCATTGTTGCTTGGGAGGATGCTATCCTGAAATCAGTATGTTGCTATGCACGTTGGTCTGCATAAGCAGGGGAACCTGCCCAAAATGATCAGCTTCCAGTCTGGTAGTTTTTGTGGTGAGTTGTATACATATATACTAGGCACTGAAAAGGAGTGTTTAGATGATTTTTCAAAACATCTAGTGATCTTGATTTGTATAAAGGAAAGCCAGAAAGTTTAGTTTACATGAAGCCAGGGCTTCGAACACGCTATCGCAGGACAGACATTTTAAATACCATTTTTATGCACACATCAGGGTGTGATTTTTCCTTTTTTTTTTTCTTTATAAACCCCAGAAATCATAGACTCATAGAATGGTTAGGATTTGAAAGGGCCATAAAGATCATTCAACATTCCTGCCATGGGCAGGGACACCTTCTAGACCAGGTTGCTTAAGCCCCCTCCAAACTGGCCTTTAACACTTCCAGGGATGGGGCAGCCACAGCTTCTCCGGGCAGCCTGTTCCAGTGCTTCACTACACTGTATATCTATGCTGAAGCTTTTAAACCACTTAGCTTAATGCTTAACAACTTTAATGTTTTCTTTATTCACTTCAGATTTTGCTTTTGAAATAGCCATCTTGGGAGGTGGGAGATCTTTCCTTATGTTTTTTTTCAAGAGATTTACATAAATCTGAGACTAAGCATGAAGAGCCAGTACAGATTAAATTGGTACTTGTTATGTCTTCAGTAAAGGCAAGAATTTTCTGGAACTTACCACTTTTTGCTTCTCAACATGAAGGCCAAACTGTTAGAAAACAAAGAAATTCCAAGTAGGAAGAAAAAAGATACACACTCATATCATCACAATGAACCTCCCCACATACACACCTTGTAAGCTCAGCCTGAAGCAACTACTTTGTAAATCATGTTGTTTGTGGGTCATAATACCCACACAATTACTGCAGGTCTCCTGTCGTACAATAGCTAATGCGGTGTTGATAATGTATGGTCAGAAAATGACACTTTGTTGAATGTGAGATTCCAGGTCCTCCTGCACTAAGAACACCACAGGGAAGACGGCTGCCCAGGGCACAGCTCTGACGCCTGCTTTTGGAGCATCCCCTTGGCCTCTGGCTTTCATGCAAGGCTTCAACTTCAACTCAGTGGAGCAGATGTTGCCTGGCATTTCCCAGGCCTAAGTCCTCAGTGAATTATTACAGATATTTGTAAGACGCAAACATAAATCTTACTCACCGGTAATTGCAAATATTTAGCTGTTGGCAGATAGTGACTGCAAAAACAGGCTTTGGAAGCATTAGCAGTAGAGCAAATAGTGCTGAGAAAGCAAGCGTTTCACCCTGAAAAAATAGCATGTTATTCAGCTACCAGTGTGACTGAAATATTGTTTAACTTCAGTACTTTCTTGTTTTAATTAAACATGCCCCTTTCTTTCTTTCTTTCACAAAGAGAATGTCGGATTTAAAAAAAATAAAGAAAGAATTATTCAGATTTGCTGAGGACAAAGATTTTTTTTCTCAGTCAATTTACAGTGAGTCAGTCTGCCAGGGCCAAAAATTAGCGCTAAGTGAAAGAAACCCAAATGGGTAATTAACAGCAGTAACAGCAACACCAGGGAAAGGAGCTAAAAACACCAGAAACACAGACGTTCTTCAGATGCCATCTTTGTTCAGACTGGCTGGAAAACAAGAGCAAATCTTAATCTTAGACACCCACCTTCACAATCAAATTTGTAATTGCATGACACTGCTGTTGAGAAATAGGTAATTAGATAAAACGTTCCAAATATGCCAAAATCAGTATTTGGGAAGAAGGCTTCAGTTGTCACTCGCAAAAATTTATATCCATTACTTACTATTTCATTCCTATTTCCCTCTCTGTTCTTTATCAGGGTATTAGATGTTCATGTCATAGAATCATAGAATCAATTAGGTTTGGAAAGACCTTTACGATCATTAAGTCCAACCTTTACCCCAGCACTGCCATCACTAAATCATATCCCTAAGGGTCTCATCCACACAGTTTTTGAACACTTCCAGGGATAGTGATTCCACCACTGTTCTGGGCATCCTGTTCCAACTCCTGAGCACCATTTCAGTGAAGAATTTCTTCCTAATATCCAGTCTAAATCTCCCGTGATGCAGCTTGGGGCCATTACCTCATCCTATCACTTGTTACTTGGGAAAAGACAGCCCATTCTAGTATATTCTGGTCGTGCTTCGCTGGCAGCCACCTTGTCAATCAAGTAACTTCTGCCAGCTCTTTCAGGAAGTGCAGAAGCTGGAGATTGGGAACAGAAGGTAGCCTCTTATGCCCCCTCCTGATACTGAGGATCCCTCATGGAATCAGACAGAACCTGGCTTTCCAGAAAATATTCTTTTAAACACGGTTTTGTTCTCACCAAAGGTAACTTGCCTGCAGAACATCCAGACTAAGATAGAATATTACCTTTAATCACCTCATTTAAAAAGAAAGTATTTTCTTTACATGCTTGAGGATTTTGCCTAGGCTGGGCAAGACTCACAGGTCTTCCACTAGCATTTTCTGCTCAATTACTTATTTCAAAGGGGGTGTTGAATCTACACAGACATTGTGTAATCTGGGTTAAATCAGGAAACAGTATAATGAGAAGCAGTTACATGGGGAAGGGAGGTCAAAAAAAGCAGCAACAGGAACTCAGAAAATATGAGGATATAAATAAAAGGACAGGTGCTATGTTCAGTCATGTAATGTGATGGGGACTCAGTAATTGACCTAAAAATAGAGGAGACTAGAAGAAAACATGCTAAAAAGCACAGCAGAGGCCATAACCTCAGCTGGTGTAACTCAACATACTTCCACAAGAATGAGTATAGAAGTGAATCACTACAGCAGAATAATAAGAACTTACATATTTATAGAACTGGCAAAAATATCACTTGTAGGAAAACATTACTCAAAGCTAAAGAAAAATACTTATCAAAGTAGACCACAATCTGTGATCAGAGCTGCAATGACTATATCATACTTACAGTAAAGGCAGGCAATGCATAGACTAGGTTAATTTTAAATACATGTTAAGCAAGAAACATTTGGTAACTATGATACAGATGGTAACAATCCTAAAAAAAGAAGGGATCATGTTTATATTTTCCTCCATGGCAGTATTTTTGGAATGACAATGGCTAAATCAGAACAAATCCTCAAGTGGATCGTGCTCAGCTGGATATATATCTGATCAGATTTCAAACCCTGCCAGTTTTGCCTTCGATATAATTATCTTGGGCTCTGAAGATTTACTGAAGGAATTTTACTTAGCAGAGGCAACTGGTGATTTTAAAGGATGGGCATTCCCCATCAGTCTATGGACAAAAGGAGACTAAAGGCTACGATTGCTTCAGACAACCTAAACCTGAATTCCAGCTGTCCTGCTTTGAAGTGAGATATTATCAGATCTCCAGTTTCCCCTGTTTCAAAACATGCTCAGCTTGTTCTGGATCCTGTCCTGGGCAATTTCACTCCTGAGAAATGTTGAGAGACAGAATAGATGAGGAAATGCTAATTTTCTCCTTGGTTGATTTTTTTTCACTTCAATAAAAAAATTTTCATAAAGTTGGAAAAATTCTGCTCCAAGAGGAATAAACAGGAGGAGAAACATGCTTTCTGGCTGGTATCTTGAAGACCAAGAAACCTGCTAAATCTGGGCTTTAATCATTGACATTTTATGCAACCATCTATAATTAAAAGCAGAGCTCTCATCCAAAATGTATCTTATGCAATCAACATATGTTTTGTGCAATTGAGCTTAACTGTTCCTATTCACTGAAGGAGCAACTTCACTCCTGGAGAGCTGAAACTGGACCATTTCCTTACAATACTGCAATGCTTCAGGAAACCAAGCTCAGCATTACCATTGCCACGCTCATAAAGTCTGTGTGCAATACCCTTGTTGTCGTAAATCAGCATAGCACCATGAATTTTCACAGTACTGCACAGATTTAAGCCTACTGAGACTGTGACTCCCACTTAAGCAGGACCATTTGACTGCTGAGACTTCATGCAGCACCAGGATAATTGCATCCAGAAGTGGTTTTCTCCCACAGTGCCTAAATGCAAAGCCCTGTAGCTGAGCCAGCTCCTCGCATACATTGCTGGGTCACTGCATTCATTTTGCACATTCATAGGTGAGCAGCCTTGTAGGAACCATTTCAGAACAGTGCACTTTAATACAACAGAGAAATGATAAATGGCAGAAAGTGCTCTATTTTCTGTTTCAGTGAGGCTAAAGAGTAATTTGATAGCACAAAAATCACACTTTAATTGAACCTTTTAATGGCTTTGAAAATACATTTATTCACAAAATAGAGTCCCAGCCTTTCCAAAGGTCAATGAAAGCCGTATGAGGGTATTATTTCTTGAAGAACAAGTACAGCCAGAAAGTGTTATGGAAGTATTACGGTTACTGGCTTTCAATGGAAGACAACAAATTTTAAACCAGCTCAACCAACACCTTTGATTCACTATGTTTGGTTTGTAGCTGAATAGGCTAAACAGAAATAAAACTGATACATCTGACTCAAGGTTACAAGATAATTTTTCAACGGAGCAGAAAAGTAACATACACAGGCTTTTTTTTTGGGGGGGGGGGCGGGCAGGGAAAGACAGGAAAAATTTCAACACTACTTAGAGCTGTTTGCAAAACATTAACAACTTTTACAGAAAAAGGTCTCTTTTTTTTTCACATCATTTTGAACAAGCTCTCCTTAGATGCTTAGAAATCCCTTTTAAGAGCCAAGCAGGTAGTTGGCACTGACTGTGCTGCAACATCATGGAACAGTGAAGCAGGATAATATAATAGCAGTCCTTCTTGTTCTCTTAATATTTTCTCCTTTGTCTGTTTTGCCCAGAAATATCCTATTGGTTTGTTTTCGTTATTTCCTTTTTGCCTGAAATACTGATCTGTTGCTGATCTGATTTGTGAACCTTATCCTCCAACAAACATGTCATCGGCTGTCACTGCAAAGCTCACAGGATGGTGCAAAGCACTTTGACAAGCAGCAAAGATGTATTGATGGTTTGGTTGTTTAATACTTTCAGAAATATCTGAAACCACACAACTAGTCACACACTGTCACCACTTTTATTGCATCCTATTAATGCAGAATTTGTTCAAGTCTTTGCTAGGCTGAGCCTGAACACATATGGGAGTGTACTCTGCTTTCTGTGCACAAGAGTCTTACTGTTTCTTACTGGAAACTCTGATGTTAACCTTGCAAGTGGTCACGAGAAATGCATTGAGGATTGTGCAGTGGCACAGAAACAGTAAGGAAGCCTCACTGTGTGTTTGTACTCTACCAAGAGAGGCAGGCGTGTCTGAGGCTCTGCAGCAGTACAAATTGCAGACTAAGTCTGCAGCAATATGAGATCTGATTAGCAAATCCATGCAAATTTCTTTGGTTAGTAATAGGCAAAAATCCTTCTGACTGCTTAATAAAAAATGTTACAATAGGATTGTCTGAAACCCCACTTAAGTATTTTCCAGTCTCTGTGTTACCCATTTGGACAGAAAACCCTGTCTTAAATGTTGACATTGCACTAGAGCAAGATTATTTAGTGAAGTCATTGGTGGAGTTGGGAATGTTTTGAGACAGGTTCTTAAAACAAGCAATTGATTAGTAAATGGTGTTCTCTGCAAGACCAGTATTAGGAGGTTGATGAATATTATTTGTGCTCAAAAGTTGAAAACACTTCATTTATTTAAACAGCAACAGCATTGTTTTAGCTGTCACAATATAAGGCCCCTGGCAAGGTATGTGGGAGAAGCTGACATGTTTTTGTAGGCCAACTGATATAATTGGGAGAAAAACAAACAAGCGTTTTTTGCAGTTTCTGCAGTTTGCAAGGGCTTGTCTTTTGGGTTCCCTCCACCTGTTTTTTTCTCAGCTATATCCACAAGTCTAAGAAAAGACAGTACCTTTTCACTTTACATTAACAGGGGGAGAGAAAATGCAGTTGTGCTTGAGGAATAAGAGAAACGTAGGAACTTTGATAATTTAACCCAAAAGCAACCAACAAACCAGAAATCTTTACACAAACTTTAATGTTCCTTTATGGTAGGTAGATAAAATCAGGAAGAGCATACTGAATTCCCTTTATCTAAAGATTCCCACTTTCTTTGCTCAATGGCCTACCCGTAACCAGCAGTGGTACATCTTAGCAGATATTCCCAACACTGACAGATCTTGGGAATAAGAAAATAGTTTAGAAAGCTGGGTACATCAGGGGACCGCATAAAAGAAAGTTTAACTCACTCCTTAAATTCTACCACAGTGTACTTTTTAGCCTAGCCTCTCTTACGGTTTTCTGATGTTTCCCCAACCTCTTTCCCAGGATAACTGTGAAAATGAGAGGAAGGTGAGCTCAGAGACTCCCACACCATGTAACAAGCCGCAGAAGTTTGTCTCTGAGCAAACAAGCCATTCTGTCATCAGCTACTTTTGAAGAGGTTGCAGATGCACAGATTGATCTTTGTGATGAATTTGACGACAAAATGGAAGCACTTCAGTACGTCACACATTTCTAAAGCTAGACTTTCCTGGCAGCTGGTTAATACATTAGGATATGATGTCTGGCACCAGAATTTTGGCTGTAATGAGAGGCCGAGCATTCAGATACCCTGAGCCCTTAATCCTCATTCAAGTCACTCAAGTAAACGTAGTTTTCCCCTGGAGACAGCCCTAGAAAACATGTTATAAAGCAATGTCCTCTCTTCAGAAGTGAACATTAGCAAGCTGCATGTGTTTCAGAGTTCTTAGGGTTTTGTTCTCTCAGTGTCAGAGCCCCTCTACCCACATGCAAAAGAGGTATAGCTAACACATTGCATTAGGAAACAATATCCTCAAAACATGCAACTCCTTTTCCAAACACATGTCCTCTTATTATGGGACTGGCATGAATGGGGAAAATACACTGTTCTGTAGAGCCTGGATTTCCATATATCAGCAGAGCCCTCGCTCACCCTTGGACCCTACTGGAGCTTGTCATTGTTCTATATTAATTCAGAGGACTGAATCTTGCCTTCAGCAGCTGGCAGGAAGAAACAAAGCAAACTGAAAAGGGAAGAAATATTTGTCACAAACATCCTCACTCCTGAGGGTGATCTGGGAGATAAACTGGCAAATCATACCTGACAAATTTGGTGACATTCTATGACGGGGCCACAGCAATGGTGGATAAGGGAAGAATGATTTGATATCATATGCCTGGATTCGTGCAACGCATTTGACACTGTCCCACACAGCATCCTTGTCTCCGAACTGGAGATACATGGATTTGATGGATGGACCACTCAATGGACAAGACATTGCCTGGATGGTGGCACTCAGAGAGTTTTGGTCAACGGCTCGATGTCCAAGTGGAGACCAGTGATGAGTGGTGTTCTTCAGGAATCAGTACTGGGACAGGTGCTGTTTATCGTCTTTGCTGGTGACAGGAACAGTAGGACTGATGCTCCCTCAGCAAGCTGGCCAATAACACCAAGCTGTGTGGTGGGCAGTCAACATGCTGGAGGGAAGGAATACCATCCAGAGGGACCTTGACACACTTTAGAGATGGCCAATGCAAATCTCATTAAGTTCAACAAGGCTAAGTGTAAGGTCCTACAACTGGGTTGGGGCAATCCCAAGCACAACTACGGGCTGGAAGAGAATGGATTGAGAGTAGCCCTAAGGAGAAGGACTTGGGGGTATTGATTGATGAGAAGCTCAACATGTCCAAACAAATGCATATCCCCATGCAGAGCATTTTCTCCAGGTAGTCATCTTACCTCAGCCTCTCCCACCCCTTCCTTCCCACTCTGCAGAGAGATCAGGGCTTCTCTCATATACAGACTATCAAGTTTCTGGGGTTTACTGGCTTTTCCAGGCATTCCTGTAACCCCTTACTTCAAATCAGGTCCTCCTTCATTCACCCCAACTACTCCTTTCTCCCTGGGAGCACAAGGAGCAAATTCCCATCACCCCTTGCCCTGTTCCTCCACCTAACCTCTTCTCTCTGGTAGGAAATGGAGTTTACATATGGAAATGCACAGTATCTGAGGCAGCAGATAGTTTGCCATTGAAGTACACAGTGAACACACGTGAGCGTAGCTGTCAGGCGAACAAGATGTGTTTTACTCAGAGGTAGGTGCCCTGCAGTTAGATCAGGGATGTATCAAGAACTTGGCTGACTCCTTGCCCTGGGGACGTGGCCTCAGACTAAAGCAACCTGGCAAGCTTTGCCATGACATATAACATGCAGTAATTAAGTGCTTCTGCATTGTGCAGCACTAAGTAATGATTTAATTACTCTGACTTCATTTTTATGGAAAACATTCTATCACTAGGTCAGTAACAGGACAGAAGACAAAGTAATCATGAACCTTTTATATCGATACTGGAATAGCACATAAGCATGGTGAGCACCGCTGACCCTCTCCCACCTACTCTCCAACAAGCCTTTGGACAGCTTCCCAGGATATTGCTGCAACTCAAGCCTACCATTTGTATACACACTAACCCACAATGCGGGGCATATAAATTCCCACCAGCAAGACCTAGCTGAGTCAAATGTTACCACACCCATACACACACACATGCATGGAAGCACAAGCCTGGAACAACTGAAGCCCATGTGTCATGAACCAATGTGGTTTTCCATAAGGCATGTGAACTGGTGTTTCAAACCTAGTGAAACAGCTTCATGAGGCCTGCAGTGAGGGATGCCATCTACTCAGTCTCCATATCTTCAGCCAGACCATGCAATGAGTCTGTTCAGAAAAGTTGTTTCTCTGTTGTGCTCAATGCAACACCTGCAGCAGAAGGAGCACACTCATCAGACACCCAATACTGCACTCACTTAGCATGAGCAGTCATCACCCATGCACCTCTACCAGCTAAAACTGACTCTCATACCATGCTGTGTCAAAAGAAATCTAGTGGCATGAGAAGAAAAAGCGTTGCAACACTTGCCTGCAGGATTTTCCAAACGTAAAGCTTATTTAATCATTGCATTTCTGTAAGTTTTCAGGAAAAGCAGCTCAACCCTGAATGACTCGCCCTTCTCAGCCCAAACCATTTGTCCCCTATGATAAGTATGGCATCTGCTTACTCAGGCAGTCAGAGGCCAGGCATGAAAGGTGTGTCAGGTCTCCTCAGGTCCACAATTACATACTGTTGTCTAATTCAGGTAGTTTCCATGAAAAACCTTTCCTCCATACCCTCAGGAGAGCTTGTTCCCTCCAAGACAACTTTCTGTTCCTCTGCACAGTGGTGTTCATAGATACAGAGAATGTGTTCACAATGGTGCAGAACAGAAGTAATTGTGGAAAAATACTGGAATACAAGCACTTAAACAACAATAACGGTGGTTATTTTCCAGAAGCCTGCTGACTCCAATGATTCTGCTATAAAGTAACTTTGTGGGTGATGGTGGCTGAACTGTGTGACCCACTACTGCAAGCTAATAACGTGCAGTCAACCCACTTAAATACCACTTTTTTTTACACTGGAAAAGCCTGCCCTCATACATACAAACTTCGAGATTCCAGAGGGGTCTGTGTACAGCCAAATACAATAAGGCAGCATCTGTCTTTTATCATATAAACAATAAAAAGTTAAGGCTATTGTCATTGCTCTTTGCCACCAGCATGAGGAAAGGCTAGTCCCTCATTGCCCCTCCAGAAGTCTCAGGGTGCACCACTCTGGAGCTGTGTGATGCCATTATTTTGAGCTTGAATCCACATTAACTCCTTCAGTTCAAAAGCAATTGCCAGAACAGTCACTCAGTTCACCCTGTGTCAATAACTTATTGCAGAAATGCTGATTGCACTGAAGGCAGTGGTGGAACTTCTGGTTTATATCCAGCCCAAAGTTCATTCCTGGGTTTGGGAAGAAAGACTGCTAATAATGAAAACACAAATTCCAGTTCAGCCGGGAGTTTTGGTACATCACAGCGTGAGAACCCAAGTAAGAGATCAGTTTTCTTCTATTATCTAAAACCAAATTATTTTCGGTGTTGCAATTTGCATCTAGTATAATGAAATTACAATTTCAGGGTTTGCAGTTTTTTAAGAGAAACAAGTGTTTCAAGGCACAGCAGAGCTTGTCTTTTGAAAGGATACCCTTATACACTTCCCCAGCTCTTCTAAACAGATTGTCTTTTTCTACTTAAGAATAAAATACAATAAATTTCACTTTGTTCATTTATTGATCAGCCAGTATTTTTTAAAAAGCTTGTATGTACACATCAGATCTCTTTTCATTCTCTTTATAAAACAATTGGTATTAATCCGTTCATAAATCTTGTAAAAGAGAAATGAGACATGACCAAGTCTATTGGCTCACCCATGCACAGATGTGCCAATAAAGTCTACTATTCATAGCAATAAGAAATAATTTTTGGTAAGTGGAAACAAGCTTGCTGAAGGTTCAATATGAAGAGCTATGAAGTTTATTAAACCACAGAAGACTAAAGAGGGGGAAAGAATTCTAGCATTTTAGGCATAACTGTGATGTGGTTAGACACACCCCATAGCAATCAAACTGGGTGTGCTGGTGTTTTTCAGCTTATATACTGTAGAGTTTGATGTCCCAAAAATAACTTGTATCATTCTGTAGAAAAGTAGCCATGAAATTGCCTTACCCCAGTAATCTGGCTTCATCAACGTGTCAGGATGTCCTGTCAGGGGAAAACTAAAAAAGGGCGCTGTTATTTTAAGAGACAAGCTGTCTGGGATCCTGAGCTATGATGTATTTATCTGCTGCTAGTGGTGATTGAATCACATCAATAGGGTTCACAGATGATATCCAAACAGCAGTTTCCCTCCTTTTACATATAGCCTAAACCAAAGTGGCTGCCTGTGCTGTGGTGGGACTCTGAGCAAACTTCTCTCAGGGTGGCACTTTGCATATGCAGTGTTTCCCAAAGCTTTTGTCTTTAGTGACTGCATGAAGAAAGAGATAAGAGGTTTTGTGTTCTGTAATTGGAATAATACCCATAGCTTCTGAAATAGGGAAGAAAAAAAGGTGTGTTGGTTACCCTACATACAGCCGCATTAGGAATACAAAAGCCGGTGTCTACCTGAAAACCTGGAATCTCGTTACCATCACCTGTCCATTACCTTAATTCAACAATTCTTTTCGTTGCCACCAAATCTAATTAAAAGGTTAGAGAAATATTATCTAGAGAGCTTAGTTTTTGCAGTTACAGGGTTTTTTTTTCAGCCAGCGAATACCTCAGTATTCTCTGAGCTGAGAACTCCACTGATAAGAGACTTTGTTGAGAGTGGATGTTAACTGGTTTAGGTACAGAAATAAAAAACTAGCAAACCATGAAATGCAGCATGAGCACAAAACTAATCCACAAAGGAAGAAACAAGAATAAGTTGCGTTAGAGCTTATTTTTCGTCTTTTTTTTTTGTCCAGTTTCAATTTATGAAGAGGGCATGAAGGCTCTGGAGCCTGTTTTTCCTTTCCAGATTTTTCCTTGGTTTTTTTGCATTAAAAACTTTCAGAGCCTATCTGAAAGAGCATGGTCTCACAATCACACCCCTGTAAGGGGAATGTATGATTTTTAATATATACTTAAATTTTTTTTGCAGATATGCAGACAGGCGCACACATAGACCTCAGTGCAGACAAGGTCTAGCTAATGTTAAACTTCTATTGCCTTTTAAATACTTGTACTGTCAGGTTAGATACTACCAGTGTTAAGGCGGATGTGTTTAAAAGGAGCTATTTTTCCAAATTAAGATGCAGCTATGAAAAACTTTAGTGATCACAGAATCTTTGCTTATGAGGCAGAGACTAGTAATTGTGAAGCATAGAAATACCTAACCAGACTGTTCAACATATGGAATTTTTTGTTGTTTGTTTGGGGTTTTTTTCTCCCCTCAATGCCCGGTATAATCTGCCACTAGCGGGCTTTGCAGATTGTTGTGTCTTTATGAAATCTGCGTGCAGGATGCCTACCAACCCAGCAGGATGCTCACAATGTGCATTTGAAACCTCACAGCAGCATAAAGAATACTACAGATGTTTGTTTGATTTCCCAAGTACTTGACTGCTTCTCAAGTTTTCTGCAATAGGGAATTCTCATTTTTCATTCTGGAGCTTTTGTTAGATTTAGCAGCTGTATTCAGATTCGCAACCATCTCAAGAAAACTCCTCCAAAGGGCATAACTATCACCTAGGAGAAAAACATAGTCACATACGCTGTAATGCCAAGAACCTGCTCATTAACAAGTGCAGAAGAGGGGAACAGATTCAGGGTTACTAGCCACAGGGATACTTGCCACATATGCACTCCATTTTTTACAAACAGGAGGGTTCCTTATGAGCATTACATCATCCACCTAAACTTTTTTCTTCCTAGAAAATTGTATTGTTTTCGGTGAGCCAGAAGGAACACAAAAGGTTGTTCACAAAGGTGAACAAGCTGTAACATCTTTATATGGTAACCAATGGATTTGAATCTCAGAAAGTGGATGAGCTGTGCCAGCATCACCCCATTTTCTTCCACGTCATGCGCAGCTGGTGTTGGGACCAGGGGGCATTGTGAAAGGCTGAGGCTGGAGGTGTACTTGGCTCAGAAGCAGCATGAATCATGGCTTCAAAGCAACAAAGCAACCTGTTTCATGATTAAAAAGGGGAAAATGAAAGCCTCCAAAGTTGTTCTGTTCCTGTTCTGCTTCCATATCTGATACACTAATGCACACAACTCACCACAGGGAAATGTAAATGAATTTGAGTAATGTATAGATGACCCGCACACATACATTCTCATGTATGCATTGGCATGCAAAAAGCACCTACTTCACATATTGCCACGGTACTGCATGTGTACTCTGTGTTTAATGCTTGTAGGCTGGTTTCACTCCTCAGATCAACTGACTCAGACAAACCAGAGCTAAATATGCCAGAGTTATTTCTCTGCCCTAAGTGGCACTGTGAAGTACTCATACTTCCATTAAGTCATCACACCAGTTTCCATCTCAAGAAACAGACAATTTTGAAGGAATTTCTTTATGAAAAACAAGGCTGAAGGCTTGTTTTAATCAAGAACCTATTGGGAAATCACCATCCTTTTCAGATGGATCACCAAGTGAGCTGTAATAGTAGTATCAAAGCACCTTGATACATCACGAAAGATCTCTGAACAACTTTCCCACATGTCCACAATGAAAAGCTGTCAGTCCTTTAGGTAACAGAGTCATGGTACAACTCAGCACAGAGCACCCAAACCCTGCCTGGCAGTTACCACTGCAATTCACAGCAAGGAGACACCAGTGGTTAAATGTGATTTCGATTCCCCTGGGCTTTATTCCCACTCTATGCATGTGAAGCCTCCTTATCTACACAATAAATGTCCCCTTCTGCCTCACACGAGCACAACGCAGAACAGTTTGCATCACGAGGGATGCATGAGAGCATCAGTACCATAAAATCAAGCTCCTTGTTGAACAAGGTGTTCAACAAACACCCACAGGAGCACCTCAGAGAGATAAGAGAGGCACACACTTCTCAGCCTCTCCTAGGGAAACCATCCCTCTTTCTTTGGATGAGGGAACATTCCTTCTTGAGAATTGTATCTACATCAATGTTAGTGTTAAACAACTTCCGACATTTGTAGAGTCCTACATTTGGATATGTGTTTTATTTTCTACAGTATCCCGTATTTTATCATTTAAATGCACACTAACAACAAATATTAAGAAACCCCCAAAACACCTGCTGCCTGCTGTCAGAACTGCTCTATTTTCTGCTGTGAGAAACAGAGATCAGTCCTTCACAAGTTATCTTTTGTACATTACTCCAGTTGTTACCATGTCTTCTGGCATCTCATCCACATGCTTTGAGATGTCCAGTGTCTTTTCTTATGGAAACAGCTTCACATCTTTGATTATTTTATTGCCTTTATCTACATGATCTGCTCTCTGAACTACTGAAAATCTGTTTTCAAACCAAGGAATACCTGAATTTAATGCAACGTTAGAGATGTGAGCTCATCAGAGATTTTATTTAGTGGTTTATCAATGCCATTCCACCATGCTGTTTGTCTGTTTTTGCCCTAATAATTTCTGATGTTTGCCATCAAGGAGCTTCCCACTGTGCCTCCAAGGTGTTTTTTTAACATTTGATTATAGCCAGTTTAGAGAATAACTTTGTGTTCATAGCTAAGGGCCATCTGCAGCACTTTGAAATTATCACACCAAATTCAACCTTCATTTTATCATCTGCTAATTTAGAAATGTGAGAACCTTCTGTATGTCCTCACATTTATCTGTAGGTTGGGCTGCCCTCAATAACTGTTTATCATCTACAAATGTTATCAGCTTATTATTAACTCCCTTTCCACATCACCCAGTAATACACTGCACAACATTTGCCCCATTCTGATATCTTCAGGACATCTTCTCTGAAATTTCAGTAACCATCCTCCTTCAAGAAAAAACAATTTTTTCTTACTTTTGTTACTTATCTTTAAAGCAGGAACTAATCTGTAAGATGATTTATCCTCTTCTCAGAATCTAGCCTGGATTCTTTCAGAACATTTGCCAAATCTACCCATTACTCCAGGTGGATTCTCATGAGATCAGAATAGAGGGGGGCAGGATCACCTCCTTTGACCTCCTGGTCACACTTCTTTTGGCACATGTCAGCACACAGTTGGCTTTCTGGGCTGCAAGTGCACACTGCTGGGTGGTGTTGAGCTTCTCACCAAATCAACACCCCCAAGTCCTTCTCCTCAGGGCTGTTCTCAATCCATTCTCTACCCAGCCTGTATTTGTGCTTGGGATTGCCCTGACCCAGCTGCACGACCTTGCACTTGGCCTTGTTTGACTTTATGAGGTTTGCATTGGCCAGCTCTCCAGCATGTCTGGGTCCCTCTGTATGGCATTCCTTCCCTCCAGCATGCTGACTGCATGCCACACAGTTTGGTATCATTGGCCAGCTTGCTGAGGGAGCATCAATCCCACTGTCCATGTCACCAACAAAGATGTTGTTCGTATAGCATATTAACACTGGTCCTAATACCAACCATGAGGAATACCACTCACACTAGTCTCCACTTGGACATCGAGCCATTGGCCACAACTCATTATCATCAAGCCTGCTCTTAGAATCATAGATTCATAGAATGGTTTGGGTTGCAAGGTACTTTAAAGACTGCAACCATCCAGCCAATTCCTTATCCACTAAGGGGTCCATCTGTGAAATCCCCATCTCCCCAGTTCAGAGACAAGGATGCTATGTGGGACAGTGTCAAATGCCTTGCATAAGTCAAGATATGTGCCATCAGTCATTCCAATCTTCCCTTATCCACCAGTGCCATGGCCCCATCATAGGAGTCCATAAAATTTGTCAGGCACGCTATGCCCTTAGTGAAGCCATGTTGGCTGTCACCAGTCACCCCCTTATTGCTCATGTGCCTTAGCATATAATCCAGAAGAATCTGCTCCATGATCCTGCCAGGCACCAAAGTGAGACTGACTGTCCTTCAGTTCCCTAGGTATTACATTTTCCCCCCAACAGATAACAGGATGATTGAAGTTCCCCCCTGAGCATCAGGGCTGCACCTAGCTGTCTATAGAGAGCCTCATCTACTCAATCCTTCTGGTCAAGTGGCCTGTTGCTGACCCCCATTGTAATGTCCCCCACCCCTGCCCTCCCTTTGACGCATAAGCTTTCAGTTGGCTCCTCATCCATCCCCAGGTGGAGCTCTGCACGCTCCAGCTGGTCACTGGTACGGCAGGTTACACCCTCTACGATCCCTTCATCACCTTATCTTTTTACGATACCCTTTACAATACACCCTCTATGATACCTTCATGCATTTTAGCCTCCAGCTGCTCCTTTCACTTCCGTTTTTCTGCTTGACTACCCTAAAGCTTACAGTTCTCTCCTTTGTTTCTGGAAAGCACTGCGGTGGATTTTCTGTATCGTACCTCTTTGGTAAACCAGCATTTGCTTTCCTTCTTGGGAAGATCAGAAGTGGCAACATCACACTTTCTGTTTGTACTCAGCCCCTGAAAGTTATGGCAAATGCAGTGCAAAATCTTGCTGTTGAAGACTTTAAAACATAATATATATTAATGGTGAAGATATCTGTATCTAATTATATACAAACCTGGGAACAGAATAAAAATATAAAGAACAAGCCTAAATACCCACAGTCCAAATGCACCATCAGAGATCTCACCCACAGGGCACAATGACACCAGAAAATCAGCAGAGAAAAAAATCTGCATTAGTTTTAAGAAAATATTAATGTTGAGAGTTACCCTTTAGCCTTTAGAAACAAAAACTAGAAAAGCTTTCTTTTTAAAAAAGGTAGAGAAATGAATCACATTTAAGTTCTTGAGCCCCAGCTCTACTTTTCCTGAAGCATCCTAATAAAAAAAAATAATCACTCTGTCATGCATTTCCCTCCTTATTTTCTCTTATATGCTATCTCCTGTGACTGGGAAAACATTAATTACCTCTCAACTGTATTAATATGCTATGGTATCACAGCTAAAAATATACAGATTTACTAATTTTTGAGCAAAACTGGGTTTGTAAATAAGATAACTCCTTGAAGAGTTATGCAATCAAAGTGTGAAGTTTGTGCCATTGACTTCAAAGGGCAGCACAAAGAATTCTCTACAGACAGTAGTTTTGCACAGAAAGGCGCGCAGTAAAAACGAAAACAAGTATCTTCTTATGTTACGGGTTTCTACCTTTCTTTTCTGTTTCTTTTCAATGAAACAAAGAGACATGGCTCGAACATTTGAGTTCACAGGAGTACTAGCACTGTCAAGTCCACATAGCTGAGGAACAGTGATTTCATTAATTTTCCTCATCAGCTGAATTGAGCTTGGCAAGTTTGTATCTATTGGTTGTCAGAGAAGTGCCTTGATTCCCAGATTTTAAGCAGAGATTTCAGTATTGGCTTTGAAAGAGGAAAGGCAAAGTTTTGTGAGGAGGGGTGCTTGATATGTAATCGATTGAATAAAATCAGGAATGATATGAAATCATTCCTCCAGAGCCTTTCTACAGAATACTGCTTGGCTTAAATTGGTTTTGGTCAGGATTTAAACATGTAGAATCAAAAGCTCAGCTGGTACAAAACTGTACCAGCTCCAGAAGCAGTCTTACAGATCAAGCAATAAAGTAGAAAAATGGGAAACCTAAAGACAGTTTTATTTGTTTATAGTTTTGTCAGTTTTAGGGAGATGTTCCTGCTGGAGGCCACACAGAGCTCACCCTGGGGATGGCACTTTGGTAATGATGGAAAGTTCAGCAAGATAGAACTTGAAAAAAGGGAAAGTATAAAATGCAAACTCAGCAGGATGTGTAGCCAACAGCCTCCTCTCCTCAGAAAATAAAATCTCAACTTAATGGGGGGGAAAGGGAGGAGGGAGAAATATCAGAGAGCAGGTATTCTTTGGGCAGACTGTGCCCTTTGCAAATATTAACATGCTCCTAATATGTCAAAAAGTGTTCATCGAGATAAAACAAACAGCTGAGTCAGTCACAAGAACTGATACTCAGGCAAGACTCAGCCTACAAAGATGACATAAAAAGTTGACTCAGTGCATATTTAAAAAAAAAATAATCTTTTATTTTCCCGATTGCTTACCTGCTTTGAAACAAATTTTGGGTATTCTTTCAACAATGCTCTGAAAGAAGGTGAACAAACTTGTGGCCTCTAAAACATAAAAGACCATAATTGTAACAGAAATAATGGATAATCTAATGGGAGCTATGACTGAAGTTCCCTGATTTTTTTTGAGACTGCCCTTTAACAGTTGTTTTTGGAAAGCAGCATTTTACAGATTTTTTAATCAACCCTTCTGCAATACGTATTCAAGTGTCAATTACACTAGATCTGCATGGACGGACCCAGAGACAAGTATCATTTTATTATAGTAATTAAGGATGGAAGTAATATATTGTTGTGAATTAGTTCCCTTTGAAACTTTCACCTATGAAAGGAGAAAACCATCATGGTTTTGAAGACAGCAGAGCTTTAAAAGTATCAATTTCATAACAAAGGCCAAGTTTAACTACATGGGCTTTACATTTTCCTAAGCATTTATCTGTAAAAACATAAAAAATATTTCCTAACACACAATAGGATATGCCCAGTCTGTATGTTCACTTATGCAGCTTTTTACAAAAGACAGCATATAAAGATATATAATATAAAGCTACTTTTAATTACAAACCAATACATAGATTAAAAAGACTAATTTAATTAACCCTTTGTTTTTAAGCACCACTAGTCGCACTCTATAGTTTGAACAGTACACTAGGTTTTCTCTTGCCTTCTTGTTGTCCTCCCCATGCTGGGAACACCTGCCTGAGGCTCATGAGAGGCAGCAAGTGGGTGTAAGATGAAAACTCACTGTATTTCCCCACTTACCTCTCTTCTAAGTCTGTAATGCAGCTCCTTCATGTTGGCTCCTCCACCGTGCTGTCGAAATGCCCTCCAGGGTCTTACCCAAACATCAGTCCCATAACACCTGGAGCCAGGACACTTTGCTCTCCCCACAGTGTCTTTTTCCTATCATTGCAAGCAACCCCCAAAATGGGCTACTGTTCACCTGGCACCCTCCTTGCACCTTCAAGACCTTCTGATCCTGGACTTCTCACAATCCACTTTGTCATTGCCCCTCTCTTCTACCTTACAAACACTGATCAAACCAAGTGTGCTTGGGCACAGGACAAGCTTCTGATCAATAAATTAGTCTGTTTTACATGGTTCAAATTTGAGCTTTTATTTGGTTTTTAAATTAAAAAAATAAATTTCATTATTAAATAGTGGAATGGGTCTAAACTAATGTTTACACATTAATTCACTTGCTTTAGGGTACCACCAGAGAAATAGTTAAAGTATACCACCCAGACAAAACTTTCTGTTAGAAAGCTCAACAGTGGCATAATTCAGTTAAACAGGAAAAAAAACCCCGAAAGTCTTAATGTTTACAATGAACGTCAGAAGTAAACCTCTGGTTTGAGTGACATCCAAATCTAGTTTCCATCACAAAGGTAGTCATTGTATTCAGAATACTATACCACAGTGCTAATGTCATCAGCTTCATCTGGTTTCTTTTGCCTGCTTGGCAGGGATTTCAAGTACTCAAGGTGCCTCCTTGCATCCTCCTGGTTTTGCCGGACGTAATAAACCACGTACGAGATCACCATGGTGAACCAGCCAAACATGGTGACCAGCATGGCATAATCAGTAGTCTTTTTAGGAAGGTTGCAGAGGTCTGCGTCATTGGCAGCATTGAGGAACGGTCTCCCCGCGTGTTCATCCAGCACAGAAGTCTTGCAGATGACGTTGTTGGCCGTCTCGTGGTTGGAGGCCATGCTTCTCAACACCTGCTGCAGCGTGCAGTCACAATGCCAGGGGTTGTTTGCAATTCTGGCTCTGGCCTTTAAGTTGTTGAAAGCATTTTTGTGCACGCTCTGAATCCGGTTGTCGGACAAATCCAGAGTCTGCAAGGTTTCTGCCACCCCTTTAAAGGCGTGCTCATCTATAAACTCAATCCCGTTTTTTGATAAATTAAGGACTCTCAGTTGGTGCAAGTCCTTAAAAATTTCGTTGGGGATAGATGTTATCTGATTGGAGTCCAAATAAAGTAAGACTGTTTCTGGAGGAAGATCTCTGGGTATCTCCTTGAGATTTGCATTGCTACAGCTGACATTCAGACCTCCAGAGTGAGAACAGAGGCAGCCTTTTGGGCACATACTGGCAGAATGAAAGCACAGTATCATGAGGACAAAACTTTGTAAGAGCAGACACATGGAGAGGGAACGAGTTAACCACAGGTCTACCAAATGCATGCTGGGCTGTCAGCATAATCACACGACCATTTTTCATTCAGCCGACAGTGGTGAGAAAAGGATCGGCAAAGCTGAAACGTGGCTTCATTTCCTTCAGTGTGATTAGTGGACCATCACGTGGGCTTCCTCATGGTCAATACTCCTTTTAGAAGCACCTACAGAAAGGAAGGAAAAAAAATTCCTTATACCATAAACTCCAATCTCAATTTTGTATTCATTAAAAAAATAGAAATAAAATGAAGGTGAAGCGAAATGCAACACTGAATAAATGATCTATCGCCCTATCAGTGTACCACAGGATTTATGTAGGTAACTCTGATTAGCATTAATCTTGAGTTTAGTGCACAAATCCCAAGGACATTTTTAAGATAATAGACTACATTTGTTACAAATTGCACAGGTTTGGGCTTAAATACTTATTAAAGGAGGCACTGGCTTGCTTTTGTTACAGATGTTTCTAAAACAGCTATAAATCTAAATTACATTTTCCCTTGCTAAAATAGAAGATGTATTAACAGGAGCTTAGAGCTGGATCTCCAGCAACAGTGACAAGTAAGCAAGGAATTTGTGGTGGCTAATGTGAACTTAGCTCAAAATAATTTACACTATTTTAAGTCCAAATCAAAGTACTTCAGCAAGGAAACGTTTTTACTATACCAAGAAACAAAAAAAAAAAAAAAAACCCAAGTAAATCAAATGCTGTTGCAAGACACCACAAACATCCATCGTCTTGTTTGTCTCCCCATCCTGCCCTTCTGCTTTTGAACCCCAGATTTCCTGTAACTCCCAGCATTTTGTGAGACCCGCAGAAATAATGTCTACTTCCGGTTTTCTTGAAAATTTTCGTTTATCACAGAGAAAAAGAAAGAAATGTAACAATTGCTAAAACCTCACACACTCACCTCCAAACCAAATAGAACCCACACAAACCTATGTACAAGCCTAACAAAAACCATCTTATTCATGGCATGCAATTTGCTAAAAGAACACATGAAAAATAGGTTCTGCTTCTCAAGTTGGTTTAAAAATAGCGGATATCCAGAAGCTTTTCCATTTTCTCCTTTAATTGAAGTACAAATACAGAAGTCTGAAATGCTGACCTATAAGGTTTCAAAGACAACCTCATCTATTTTTTCCCCTCTTATGGTACAATATGAATTTCTAACCACAACAGGTCCATTCGCTTTCATGTACATGCCCTCTGTCTTTGTAGCAGCTTGGATATTTGCAGCCTTATTTGCATGCTCTTACTGCAGCTACTGCAAGTAACAGTGTATCAGCACTACTCTTCAACTTATTTATTGATCGAAAGAGAGATTGCCCAAGAACCTAGACAGAAAGTTTACACTTGGAGTCCATAAAACTTCTACTCTTCAATTAAAAATAAAGGAATTTGTCAGCAATGAGAAATTGTGGAGTTAAGCCTGCAAATGTGAAACCATTAAGAAGGGCTGTAAGCAGAGCACAAAAAGCTCCCATTGAGGATAGAGTCGAGAGGTAGTACCTCCACAATCAATGGAGTTCTGCAGGACCTCTGTTTACATGAAAGCCTGCTGCACTGGGTGCATCTTCGCCATTTCTCCCTGTGGCTCTTTGGTCACTGGTCTTTAGATCAGACAGAAATCTGCTACAGGAGACAAGCTCCAGAAGCTGCTTTTTCCCAGCCTGCCCCATGAAGAATGCCTGTCCCATGGAAAAACACTTATTTTCCTTTCCCTTCATGTTTATGTGTCTCACTGTGCTGCACCAAAAGTATATGAGCAGTCAGCTCATCACCACAGAATAAGCATCATCTCATCACCTAATACACTGTATACAGTGCCTTCCTGCCAGGGATACTGCAGTCCTGCTGCAGGAAGAGACCAAGGTGAAAGAGCAAAACCTGAAGGAGTTTCAAATGCTTAATTTTGTAGAAGCATGTGACCATTAAACGTCATACTTCCTTCAGTACAGGCCGAAAAAACCCTGCCAACCTGGAATTACACCATGGATCCTGCCAAGTCCTCCATAATGCTGCTAAACCACCAAAGATCATGTGTCAACACCAAAGACAATATGGAACATCTTCATCCCCCTGAAGACAAATGAAGCTTTTTTCTTTAGTGTATTAATGTGCTTAGAGTGGAACAATTAGGGTCGTTACAGACTAAGCAGGAAAGTGCTTAATGAAGCAATTCCTCTTCAAAAGAGATAGCTAAGTAAATAGATAAATGGAGAAAAACTCCCACTGTTTTGTTAGAAAGAGCAAATACAAGTTAAAACACTTAATTAAAAACCCAGTCAACAAAAATTAGCTTAGCAAGAACAAAGCTCAGCAAATTCTCAGTAATTTAACCGTAAGCAACCCAAAGGGACTGACCATCAGTCAGGGGAAACAGAACTTTGTTTACTTCCATGATCAGAATATCTTATCCAAGGGATAGCTGAGGTTTCGGCTTCACCAACAAACTTACACCAAGGACTTTCTTGACTCACAGGTATCCTAGTGACTGCAACAAGAGAAAATAGAACTAGGATCCTCACATCTGCAACGCTAAAAGGAAGATTTTTGGCTTCTTGAGGAGCTAATTTTTGCTTGTAACAAAAATAAAGAAGGTAACAAAGTTAGACTAAAGACAAGAGGTATATACCAGACAGAAACATTAAGACTAGAGAGAAAGGGATGGAAGATGCAGAATGAAAATAAATATAGGAATTAGAAATCTACAAATCAAGAAAAAAAAAAGAAAAGTAGTAAATGAAAGCACACAGAAATGACAGCAATATTTCAAGCACAGGTAACAGCATAGGATAAAAAGGCTTTTTGTGTACTTTTCTAAAACACATACAAACATAGAAAACCTAACACAGAATTCAAATATTGCAGGGCAATAAAACTATAGAGGGATGATCACACAAAAGAATTCTTCATAGTTTTGCAATTTAAACAGGTTTTCAAGCTTTCCTAGACCATTCATATACAACAGCATAGGAAAACATACAAATCCTGAAATCCTCAAGGAAAGTACATTTGCTTTTAATGCACAGTGAGATTTCGACTGAGCTTCAGATGACTTGCAGATGACTGCCTTTCAAGCAAGGTGCAGAGACTGTATCTTAGCATCTGAATGAAATACCACTAAATTGTGCATTTGACTAATAACCCCTCCTCACAAGAAATGAGTGATGTAAAGAAGCATTAGTCCTTCCCACTTCCCACTTGGAAAAAAAGGCCTCAGACATTTTCAAGTGGAGTCCCAAAGACTTCTGTTGAGGAGAGATCAATAATATCTTTCCTGATGCATATTCACGGCATTTGAGCAACTACATCATGCTTCTGTTGTGTGCAAAGACTGTACGGCACACACATCGCGCTGTGAAGGAAATTCAGTGACAGCAACTCCATTTCTGTATTAATAACGTACTAGAAAGTCTGTTCTTGTCTTCAAAGCTGGATCTCCCGAGGAAAAAGACTGCACTCATCACCCCAGCAATGTCAAAGGGGTGACAGCTAACTAGAGATGCTCAGCACCTGTACACACAGCTTGTATTTGGCGTTACATGATTAGAGAGGAATTTCTTGTTCCTGTAGTTTCTGTGCTCAAACGAGCAAGCAGGAACGGAAAGAGGCAAAAGGAAGAAGCCAACAGACAACCACAGGGGGTGGCCTGTTGGTTGCATCGTGATTGCGCTCAATCTGTCTGGTCTGTCACTTTTCAACCACCAGAAAAACTAATTTTAGGCACGGTACCTGGAGAAACCCCCATTGGAAAACAGATCCTAAACGGCACTGCAGAGCTCCACACTCCTTGGGATCACATAGTCGTCCACAAATGACACTGTTTTTTCAGAAACACCAAAGGCATCCTGTGAGTAACTGCTGGCCCTCCATAGTGGAGATGAACTGCACATGTCAAGGTGCCTCCTGTCCTCACATACAGCCCACAGACTCACATATAAACCTGCCAACTGTTCATATTTATATGTGCAGCTCTACACCTTCAAATGAAACTCTCAGCTCCCCCAAAACCTTCAAGAGATCCCTAGAAAACCAGCTTGATTTTTCAAGCCAAGTTTAAGTAAGCTCCTACCCTTCTGAGTAACAACCCTGCATGCCAGCGTCAGAAGTTTGATACAGAATTAGAAAAGCCCAGGAAATACTCTGTAGGGCTCTTTTTTCAGACATCCTTTAGAGCAAACTTGCACTTTGAATAAATATTAAACTTTTATAACTAAAAATCCATTAAAAGAGTACATTGTAAAAGGATCGTTATTTTATCTGACTTCCAGAAAATTACTGAGATGTTTTATAGTTTTTGAAGACCTGACATTATTACAATCTTTTTTTTTCTCCTCTTTACGACATTGACTATGTTGGTATGTAGCAAAGATGCTCACTGATAAATCTAGTCTCCTATTCTCTATTAAAATAGATCTTTACCATATTGACTAATTTTGTTTTGAATCAGGTTTAGCAAATTACCCAGTGAAACAGAAAACACTTGTCTTTTTAATGGATTGTTTTCCTTGAGCTCTTCTTCCTGTAATGCCGATCTGTTTGTTACAGCATATATAGATCTGCCTTGCTCTCCATACTCAGAGAGACCTATATTAGAGACCTATATATTTTCTCTTTGTACTCTTTTCCCCCTGCCCTGTTGTCACAAAATGCCATATACTAGTTTATCTCTAAAAATATTACCTTTTATGTAGTACTGACAAGACAGCCATGAGCTGGAGACTAAAGGCTTAAATACTCAGGTGATTAGCCCAGCTGGAAAATCCAGTTTGCTAGAAGACTGAGGACAGGACAGTTTCACCTGAACCAAAGAAAGAGATTTGCCACCACTACTCCCAAATAACTGCAGATAGCATACTTATGAAGTACCAAAACAGAGAAGATATCCATGGGAAGAACTACTTCTATACATCCTACCCTTAATCAATCTTACACTACTGGTTAGTACAGACCTTCCACTAAGCTACACCTTGTATTGCCCTGTGCATCTGTTTGAAAGCAGCTGAGCCTCTGGAGGCCAACAGACTGCACACACTGGGGGAAAAACCTCCATGAAATCCTGCCTGCCTCTTCCAACACCTGTGGGCTGAATCTAATCATAACTGTTTAAAAACACAAGAAGATAGATGTAAAAATGCAGAGCCTCCTTCTTCTACATCTTACTGTAAATCTGTTCCAGGATTTAGATGATGGCTCAAAAGTGACAAAGTCAAAATAACAGTAATTATTAAAAAAGAAAAGAAAAGAAAAGAAAAGAAAAGAAAAGAAAAGAAAAGAAAAGAAAAGAAAAGAAAAGAAAAGAAAAGAAAAGAAAAGAAAAGAAAAGAAAAGAAAAGAAAAGAAAAGAAAAAAGGTATTTTTGTTCACTGTGGACTTGTGATAAATCCACACCATAGCAATGTTATTAAGTGAGTCCTGACCCTAAAAGTGAGGATACCTGCA
The DNA here is from genome assembly GCF_033783945.1 of Neopsephotus bourkii. Lineage (NCBI taxonomy): Eukaryota > Metazoa > Chordata > Aves > Psittaciformes > Psittacidae > Neopsephotus > Neopsephotus bourkii. Next base: position 2,224,508 of record NW_026901618.1, read on the forward strand.
AGCTGGCGATGAGTGGGAGCTGCGGGACCCAAAGCAGAACACAGCAGCTGCGTCTCATCTCTGTGCTGCTTGTGTGCTATAGTACAACAAATTTCATGGGTACCAAGTGAATTCCTGCAGCCAAACAACCCAGTTCTTTGAAACAACATTGCCTGTGCACTGTCAGTGGGGAATGCACTGTGGCAATCTCACTAGCTGCACAGGCAGACTCTGGTGGCTCCAGGACACCAACGGGAAATGCAGTTTAGCAGGTGAAACAAGAATCTGGTCTTGAGTCTCGGGACAACCTCTGTCTTTCACTCATCTTGCCCTGGCACTCCTCAAACACAGTGCTGCTGCCTGGCTGCTTCGCAGCACAGTTATGCTGAAGGCAGGTAGGCAGTAAAAATGCTATCAAGCACCAAACCAGGGAGAGCCAAGAGCTGCTTGCAAGGTGCCAGGTGATGTAAATTCACAGATGAAAGTCTCTGGCAGTGGAAGATTTTTGGGATTTCAGAACACAGCAAGATGAAATCCTACAGCAGTAAGAACAAAAATTAATAGAAGCCAACAGCAAATGAGGTGGGGAAAAGGGGTGCAAATGATCACTGATTCAATGAATAATTGAAATGTCATGATTAATCAGTGTGAGCCTGAGCTCCAAGTACATAATGGATTCATCATCTGATGAAACACCATGTACTCAAGTTAGAATATTCTCCTCTAAGACAGGACTCAGAATGGCAACATTTTGTTCACCAAAATCTCCCAGTATAGACATCTTTCCACCAGCTGCTCATAGCAAACCAGTCCCAGTTGCAGAAGCAGACTGTGTAGGTAAAAGTTACAGATCCTAGCTACGAATACCCTCTCTTAACAGTCATGGAGTAATAAATGGTAGAGGAGAGCCAAATGAACATTTTAAGCTATAATCACTTTCTGATTGTGAGATCATTGAATGTATCACTTTATTACAGATTAACAGCTTAATTATACTGTGTGGGCAAATGAATTAGCACTTAAGACTGATGAGTTGGGTCCATGTTAAAAAACGTATTTGACTTTTTTCCCTTTTAATGTCAAGTCAGGAATTATAACTCTCAGCTGATAAATAATTGTGTGAAGCTTAGCAGATATAATAACAGATCAAAGGCAGAAAAATATTACCAAGTATCTCCTATCTTTCCTATGATGCTTTGCTCTAGGAAGTCTCCTGCAGAAGCATATTTCCTGGAATGAAATTTGATATACTTGAATGAAATTAAAGATAGCTCTCAGGGATGCTACCAGACCTCCTTCTTTCAAGCCCTAGCACAGACTGAATCACTTGCTTTTTAGAAGACCCTCAGTGCTGCCTTCTTTTCCCAGTTATCTCTTGCATCCTCTTCATAGGACCACAAAAGGCTCCTGTCCCTTCCCTGAGCAATATACCCGTCTGGGAAATATAAACCACATTTTATATGCATATCTATGCCATTTGAAAAAGGAAAGAAAGCATTATATATGCTCACAGTGCATATATAATGGCAACATGAAGTAAATTAAGAATTAAAGTCATAAGATAGAAATAAGATCAATATACTCTCTAGAACATCATTTATCACTATATAGGCAAGAAATTGGCTTGATAATCTATACAAGCATGAAGAAATGCTCAAGGTATGCCAATTACTGCTCAGCAAACATATCTGCAAAATGGATTTTTTTTACCCCTATATAAGAACATAAAGAACCGCATTACAGATGCTAAATGGAAATGCTCCAACACAGACAAATGACTGTAAAGAGTTCTAAAAAGCCATGTAATTTGGCTCTGGATTAATTATTCGTGTGCATTACAGTCAAAAACATTTTTAGAGTTTGGAATTATAGCTACTGAGTCTCAGTGACATTTTCTGAGAAAACATCAACAACCATTCTGTTTGGCAAGAAAACCCTTTCCAGCAGCAGCTGAGTCAATCCTCCATATGATCTGTACTAGAAAATAATATACTCTGAAGGCTTAAAATAATCTGAAGTGGAAATACTTTGTATTCCTTGGGTAAAGAGACCCTGACTCAAGTCTGTTCTAATGTCTGGCTTTCAATAAATCTGACAGAATCCAATGGAAAGTGTTTTCAAAATAAAAGGTCAATTTCACAATATTTGCTCATGTATTTTTCTGGCATATAATAAAATAACGTGATCAAAGTGAAAAACGTGCTTAGTTGGAGCCATATGTGGTAGCTAATAATGGGTGCTCCTTCAACTTAATTCTGCTGCAATACCGTATCAGAGAAAACACCTTCTCAATCTCAAGATAATTACACTGACCACCTCAATGATTACCAGCATAATCAGTGACAAGTCTTTCAATTTAATCTTGATAACTGCATCTGGTGACTGCAGATGGTGTCCAACTGAAAATCCTGGTTTTATTTTGCAAAGTGTAAATCTAACCCCTCCACTGATAAGAAAACCTGTGCTATCAGAAACTAACAGGCCTTTAAAGTACCACCTTGCAAAGATAAGCAAGATTCAGACCATCTATATACCTTTCTTCCACTTTTAAGAGTGCTTATTTGGTTCTGCATACTCCTATCTTCAGGCTCATTTGAGGTTCATCCAAATGTTCCTGTAACTTAGTAGGCAGTAGGAAGAGATAAGTTGTAATTAGGCTGGGGAAGCTGTGTTGATAATAAAATCAGCAAGGCAGAAATAAACGTGCAAACCTGAAGGGACCATTCAGCAAGGAACATGCTAGCAGCTCGGTAAAGTTGACAACAGTTGCACAAAGAAGACAGCAAGACATCTGCTGGCAGCAGATACCTCGGCATCCTAGGAAATGTGTTACAGGCTCCAAAGAAAGGGAAGGGAGGAGGAGAATGAAGCAGAGCATGACTGAAAAGTTGCTTCTTCCAGCTGTTCCTCTGCCATAGTGCAGGTTCCCAGGAACTATAGTGTGCTACCGCAGATGAGACCATCCTTCGGGTTACATGACTCAAAGGAAACACAGATGTGAGAAGAGGCAGTGCCACAGTGGCAGCTTAACGTCCAGTCTGGGATCTAGATTACCCTGTTATCTTAAACCACAGGAAATCAGGGACGTTTCTCTCCATGCACAACTGCCCACTGACATAAACACAGAGCAATAATATATGACACAAGGAATCTGCAAGGAAAGAAACGAGGGCAATAGAAGCTACTACTGGAATAAAACAATCTGATTAACACCCACAAGATCAGACCACAAAGAAAAAGAACATACTTCCAGAACAATTACTGTGTATGAAAAAATCTGAAAAGGAGAAGTGGGGGAAACCACAAGCTAAATTAGCAATAGGGGACAGCACTTCAGAATAGAGTACCTCAGCAGTTATTAATTCATCTCCTTGTGCTTTCAAATATCCTACCTGTACAATAATAGGACATTTGAGAGGTATGCAGGAGTATCTGATTTAGAAAAATGCAAGAAAAATGAAATGTGTAACATTTGTATATAAAGGGAGCCAATAGAGTTTGAAATTCCCAATTAAAAGTTCTAAACTTAAAAATGAATGCTTGACATCACAAACACACAATCTTCTATTGAAGAAATTAAAATTGTGACCTACCAACACATTTCAGAAAATGGTAAAAGAGACAGCAAGTATGGAATAATTATGACATCAATAAGCAATTAAACAACTTTAAGATGACATTCAAGTAACCTTCTGGAATCAAGTGACACACTGAGTTAACCACAAGCCATTTGGGCTTGCCAAAGAAAGTGGCTGATCAGTGATGCTGGTTTTGCTATGTGCATGGTTATTAAACCTGCACACTGCCACTTGCATAGCTGAGAAAGCAAAGAGCACATCTACAACAACACACACATATGTACTTCCCATTTCTGCGCCAAGGGCGTTAAGCAAAAGTATCATAAACCTCTACCATATCAAACCACCCACAAGTAAAACCACATCCCCACTTTAAATATTTAATCCATGAGCAACTTCAAATAACTGTAAGGTTTTTTTCATCAGCTTGCCAGAGTAACTTATCTTTTTCTGTCAATGAATGCCATTGTACTGAGCTAATAATAGAATTTATTTCTGTATTTAGATATCATTACAGCTCTAAAAGCTGAATGTGTGACAGTCTGAAATAGTTAGACACAGGGCTTTTGTACTTTCATGAAACCAAGATTAGCAGGTTCCCATCAGGACTAGATCTTAGCTCTTGCTGGCTGCTACTGGCATTACAGGGTGAGGAAAACACTAGCCCAAGTACAGCCTCTGCAGCTCTGCTTCAGCTGAGGATCTCCCAGGCAAGCAAAATCTAACAATGGAAAGCTTCAATGCCATCTTGCGCTGGCGGCACTTCCCTAATTAAGAGTTTGAGGCCAGATGGAGTCATTAGATCATCTAATCTGACCCCCTGCCTATCACATGATATCATTTTACCAGTAAACATCATATTGAGCCCAGTAATTTAGATCAGACTAAAACATGTCAGAACTGAGGAGACTGGGTACCCAAGGCAGTACCTCTTGTGCCTGCCATTCTTGCACCATCCTGTACCAGAAGGTTACAGGAGACTTCAGCAGAGTCTGAATGCTCCAAGAAAGATCGATTCTGTCAACATCCACCATAATAGTTAAACTACTCTAGCAGATGTATCTGATCCATCAGGATCTAGACACCAGGCAAGGGTGTCTGGTTTCAAAAGAAAGGGTATAGTGAAAGAAAACATTTGACTGCTCGTCAGAAGCAGTTGTGTGTTAGCACTTATCTCCAAACAAGAGTTAGAAAAACTGGCTATTGTTTTAATGTGCTGGTGAGTCAGGTCCTCAGCTGCAACTAAAGGACTTTGCAAATTACATGTGCTCCACCTAGGCAACAATCAGCATGTTTTCATTTTGAAATGACTGCTCTGGAGCATCCCCAAGGCTTCCCAAGAAGTCAGGTAAAATGTAAAATACTTTTATTTTTTTAAACCATGCAGTATTTTTCCAAAGTGATAAAAATCTCACTGTGTAAGTTTCTCTTCTGAGGACATACGATCATTTCAAGTGATGTAGGAGGCTGAAATCCTCTAAGGGCTCTTTGAGCCTTACTCAGCAAAAATATTTAGCCTGGTTGCAACTCAGCAGCTTGGAGAGAGATGAGCCTTCAGTGTTCATGGGGCTGAAATAAAAGTTGTCTATCAACAGCTGCTAAAGAAAAGGAATGGGGAGGGTAGAGGAAGGATGCTAGTTCTCAGTGGAAATTAACAGTAGACTTTATCAGACATGAAGCCTAGCCATGCTAAAATACAAAAACAAGGCACAGCTGCTCCATACTGAGGGAGCATAGATTTTCCAGTCAGTCAGTCATTCTTCCCAAGGAGAAAATAAAAGAAAGGAAGAGCCAAAAGAAAGTGTTGCAATGGCTGCCTCAAATATGAAAACAAACTGTTGAGGTCACATTTATTCTAAGGGAAAAGAAGTCTTTATTAGAAGCACTAGAGCATGACAGGAAGACACCGAAACTCAGTTCAATAAAATCTTTATTTTAAAGACAAGAATGCATTTGCTCTTTGTGTGTCCCCACGGAGGTTATACAGCCAAGTTGACTTTGGCAGAGATAGCGGATACAAAAAGCAGGAGTTCTGAAGGGAGAAAAAAAGTATCTTGATTAGCTGGGCAACGATCCAATGAGCAAGACACTCGAGGCTGAAAGTTCACAGCCGAAGAAGCTCAGGTAGAAATAATTTATAGCAAATTAAGTTAGGTCATGATAATGAAATTTAAAGACAAGTGGGACATGATTTATTTTACTAAGGATTGTTCAAAAGTGAAAACTAAGCAGAGCTAACAGACGGGCTAATTTAGCTCTAGTTACAAGGGGTACTGGCACCGAGATAAACTTAGCTTGACATATTTGGAATGAGGAAGAGAAGAATAGGACTTAAAAAAAAAAAAATTTAAACCATTTTTCCAAATTGCAGGAGGGAGCAGGGCAAATTCGGTCCTGCAAATCATTACTACTTGTTTCCCAATTTTAAAACATCCTGGCACACAGCCCTCAGTGGACACATGGTGGAAATACCTGATTGCAAGTGTCTGGAAGGGATGGATACCAACACCTGCACTGCAAAACCCCTACCATCAAGAAGCAGGAGGGAGGATGGAAAACCCTAATGGGAGTAGCTCTTGGAACAAGTGCAGCTTCCTTGCAAGTCACTAGAAAGCAGCAGCCATGGCAGGAGGGATGCTGTTATCATGGAGGGCTTTGCAAGTTACCTCAACAGGTTATCTAGTGGCAGCCCAGGGTCTGGCTTTGTTTGACAACAGATGCAGTGCTATTATGTCCTCAATTGTCCCTCCTGCCACCCACCTGCTTCTCCCTCCTCATGCTGTGAAAAAATGGCAGATAATGAGAAAAAGAAAGAGCCACTTTATAATGGATGAATGCAGCAGTTTGTGGGGGAAGGGAGCAGAGGGAGAGTAATGAAAAAAACATTAATATTAAAGTAATAAAGCTTGTGGCCATTTTTCAGTCTGAAACACATGGCACCATGAAACAATGCTTAAAGGCACTCACTTCTGTTCCAAACCACCTGCATGCTAAGGCACCCTGCTATTATAGCACAGAAGTTTTCTGTGCTATTGTAGCACAGAAGTTATTTACTACCAGTCTCATTTCAGTGTGATTCCAAGAGAGACATAAAGAAGAATTTTTTCACTTGGTGTGAGAGCCCAAGTAGCCTCAGGTTTTCTTTGGTATGGCAAGCCCTGCCAAGTCACCTGCAATCCCTGTCTGGTCACTAACCACTCATTTCTAACAAGATTTATGAAAGTCACATCAGAGCAAAGGGGATCTGTCCCCAGTGCATGGCACACATACAGCCTCCTAAATCAAGACAGTATGACTTTCACAGCCACCACAGAGGATGCAGAGAGCATGTGCTGTTCTATGGCAAGCAAGGAGACTGCAAGATGGCAAGCAGCTGGTTACCCAGGGCATGAGACTCAACAAAGCCCTAAAAAGCTATGATGGGTCACTTCACCTGCTTTCCTCTTCGTTAGGATATACAACTTCTCCTTTCTCTTTCCACCAAAAAACCTGTTATCTTGCAAATATTCTAAAATTCTTCAGAGTTGCAACACTGAAATGCACTTTGGCATATGCAAACACCTCTGCAAACAGGGAGAAGTGGCCAAATCAACCATCAGCCCTGGACCTGTCTTACAACTTCAACTACAACATTAACCCACAAAACTATCATTTCCAATTACGAAGTTACTTTCATGGTCACATAAACAACTTCATTAAGAATGAGTGATCTCATTTAATCATTGATTAAAATAATTGATTAAAATAATTGATTTTAACAGCTGCCTTAATATGGCAATCATTTATTTATAACAAAAGAAATACTACCTTCTCTCAGAATCAACGTTAGTAGTAAGATGAGAGAAAATATCTTCTATTTATAACCTGCTAATAATTATTTTAAAATTATTAAAGTATTCCCCAGGTAAAACTGTACAGCCTACCTTTACTCATTAAAATAAGATATGGCTGGAATCTTGATGGAAGATGAAGAGAAATAAATAAAATTATTTTATTACATCCTCCTCTTTACAGTGCCATTCTTTCAGTTAAGTCATTTCTTATTTCTGCTGTGGTTTTCATAGCATTTGTATCAAAGGTGTTATTGACACTTTAATGGATTATATTATATTATATTATATATATATTATATATAATATTATTGGAACATATTTTCTTACTGCATTTTATGAAAATTTTATAAGTAATTTTATAAAATGTGACTTTTAAAAAATTAAAAACTTTCAAACCCCAAGACAGAAAAATGTATAAAACATTATACAATGCATAAAACATATAATATGAACATTTTTAATTAAAATACAAAATTTATATAGCACTAGCATTTTTCAGTCTTACTGAAAAGATGGTATTTTTTCTTCAATCAGTTCAGCTTTCAGTGGAGCTTTTAGTCAGCTCTCCTCAAAATGAAGAGAAGTTTCTTCAGTGTACTAATGGATACAGCCTCTTACAAACTGGGGAAGAGGATGCTGCTTGTCTGGGCTTGCCCTAAAGATCTTAGTAATGATGTGAAGCAGAAGCTCAGATGGTTGGACAGTGCCTTGGGTGACATGGTTTAGTGGGAGGTGTTCCTGCCCATGGCAGAGGGGTTGGAACTAGATGCTCTTAAGGCCCTTTCCAACCCTAACTATTCTATGATTCTGTGGATGTGATAATACAAAGAGTCTGTAAGACTAGAGACCCAGTATGAGGTAAGTTATGTTATTATAACATACCTATGGACAAGACACATACTTTGCAACCCTGACTTAACAAGAAGCATTAACAACAAGATCATAGAATCATAGAATGTTTAGGGTTGGAAAGGACATTAAGGTTATCCACTTCCAAGCTCCAACAGTTCCATGTCCTTTTTATGTTGAGGACACCAGAACTGCACACAATACTCCAGGTGAGGTCTCACAAGAGCAGAGTAGAGGGGCAGGATCACCTCCTTTGACCTGCTGGTCACACTCCTTTTGATGCAGCCCAGGATATGGTTGGCTTTCTGGGCTGCAGGCGCACTCTGAAGCCAGCTCATGTTCATTTTCTCATTGACCAACACCCCCAAGTCCTTCTCCACAGGGCTGCTCTCAATCTCTTCTCTGCCCAACCTGTAGCTGTGCCTGGGATTGCTCTGACCCAGGTGTAGGACCTTGCACTTGCCATGGTTAAACTTCATGAGGTTGGCATCAGCCCACCTCACAACCGTGTCATGGTCCCTCTGGATGGCATTCCTTCCCTCTAGCGCACCAACCGAACCACACAGCTTGGTGTCATCAGCAAACTTGCTGAGGACACACTCAATCCCACTGTCCCTGTCACAGACAAAGATGTTAAACAAGATCAGTCCCAACACTGATCCCTGAGGGACACCACTGGTTACTGGTCTCCATGTTGACACTGAGCCATTGACCACAACTCTCTGCATGTGGAACAGAAGATACGCTGAGGAAAAAAAAAAACAAACTTTTTTGTGCAACAATGCCAGCAGAAAGCAGCCCAAAAGATGGCCCAGCTACCCTGGGAATAGTTACTGCAGTGTCTGCAGTCACCCTCTAGTTTTGAGGCAGTGCCACAGTTCCCACCTGGAGCCATTCTTGCTTGCATGCAGGAAGAGGATTTACCCTGGCAGATCCCCATGTGATGCTAAGCTGTGTCCTTGCTGCTGAGCAACTCCAAGAGCTGCTGGCTGTTTCAGGAACCCTAAGAAACTGAAAGGCTTTTTAGAAGTTATTATTAACATAAAGCATGCAGAGACATGCTGGAAGAGTAGATGATTGCTGCCAAAGATGGGGCCTCCTCAACTTGAACATCACTCAGAGGGCTTCGCAGCCCTCTGAGCATTGGGATTCCCAAGCTGCTGCTGGGCTTGGAGCTTTGAAGAAGCCAGGAGCCAGGGCTGTACCCTGAAAAGCAGCAACTTCCAGCATCTTTTCAGCTCAGGAGCTGTCAGGTTCCTGCTGAGCTGGAAACAGCTTATTCATCTTTTTTTCTTACCTCCTTTTCTCCATTTGATGGCTGCATAGAAACGTTTGTAGATTTGGACTGTTACATCTATACAAGCTGAAAACAACCTTGCTCAGGTACAGACAACAGCTCTCGGTGGCAGTGTGAATGTGACTGCAGACTAATACACCTGTTGTTCTGACACATGAAAAACATCTCAGAAATCCCTGTGCCGCCTGTACTCACTCCTGTTACACATCTTTGCACATCCAGAGCTCAGCCAGGCCAACACAACAGAGAAGCACAGAGAAAAAACTCCCACTTTTGGTAGATTCATACTCTGCTACGCACTAGGATTTTTCTTCAATGTAACCATGGAAAGATATTAATAGTTTGTCTTTAAATACAGGTCAATCAACAGACTTTAAATGTAGTTCATGTATTTAATACACACATTCTGCAAAGAAATGGTTTGCATTTAAACTGCATTCAGTCTGTCTCTGAGGAGATAGAGGGACAGACTACTACCAGAAAAAAGGCAGCCAGTTTAGAAGGTGTTTCTTCCTTCAATATTCTGTTCTCAGAAATCCCATGCCCCTGCAACCAGTGAGAAATTCTGGAGCAATGAAAAAATGTCATCAGCAGAGGAGGACCCAGTTAAGGGACATTCAGACAAACTGGACATACACAAGCCCATAGGTCTTGAGGGGGGTGCATCCACAGGTGCTGAGGGAACTGGCCAATGTTAACAGGAGGCTATTCCTTTTTAAACTGTCTTGGAAAGGTGATGGGAATCAGAGATTGTTTTTGAGGACTTCAAGAAAGCAAAAATCCTATTTTCAAGAAGGAGGATTCAGTAAACTACAGACAGGTCAGCCTCACCTCCAACCCTGGGGAGGTGATAAGCAAATAAATCTGGGAACAATTTCCCTAACATATGGAGTAAAATAAGTGATTGGAAGTAGTCAGCACGGATTTATGGAGGCAGAAATCACATCTGACCAACCTGATAGCTTTCTGCAATGAGATGCCTGGCTCATGTCATTTAGATGAAAGTGCATGTTATTTATCTTGACTTCAGCAAAGCTTTTGATGCTGTCTTCTGTAACACCCTCACTGACAGACCAAAGAAGTACAGACTAAATAAATGGTGAGATGGACAGAGAATTGGCTGAACTGCTCATCTCAAAAGGCTGTGGACAGTAGCCTGAAGGCCAGCTGGAGGCCAGTCACTAGTGGAGTACCCCCAGGGGTCTATACTGGGGCCAATTTAACATTTTCATGAATGACCTGCACAATGGGACAGAGGATTCAGCAAGTTGGCTGACGATACAAAACTGGGAGGCGCAGTTGCTACACCAGATAGGTATGCTGCCATCCAGAGAGACTTGCAGAGGCTGGAGAAACGGGCTGACAGGAACCTCATGGAGTTCAACAGAGGGGAATTCCAAGTCCTGCACCCATATAACTCTATGTACCAGTACATCTGTGGACCAATTTGAAAGGAGCCTTGTAGAGAAGGACCTAAGGGTCCTGGCAGCCACCTAGATGAACATAAGCCGGAAACATTCCCTTGCAGCAAGGGCAGATACAGCATCACATGCTGCATTAGGAACAGCATCAAACAGCTGGACAGAGCCCTGAGAAACCTGTTCCATGTGACTGCTTTAAGCAAGGGATTGGACTAAGTGATCTCCTAAGAGAGTTGATTGGACTAAGAGCTGCCTTCCAGCCTCACATTCTGCAATTACTTCCAAATAGATTAAAGAAAACATCTGAAAAAACTACAATTCAAGAAAAAAAAAATACTTGAAAGCAGTATAAATGAAGACAGAGATAATGCCAGACCTTGCATCACAGCATTTAAGTCGTACTAAAGCACATTTTAATTTCCTGTTTATATTACACATGGTTGTGCAATCTTGTTGTCTGTAAAGAAGAGATGCATTTCATGGGGTGCTTACTTGCAACAGGGAGTTATAAACACATACCCCCAAACCCAAAATTTGCCTGCAGATGTTTTCTATCAGTTAGAATAGGGTTTATGGAACATCTTACCACTGAGTACAGTTTCCTTTACAACTAGGTGGGTAAACAAGTCCAATTACAGATGTTCTATTTTAAAATGTTAATTGTAAGGCACATAGCGTAAAACTTTAATTAAAATTATGCTGGTTTCCACAACAACAGTGCTTCCTGAGAAATGGCTATATTAGCAAACAAACATTGAAGACACCAAATTATTGCATTGCTCTGTGCATTACACTCTAATTCAAAATAGTGCTGCTCTTTTTCAAATCATACCATCATCCAAAAGCAATGGACCAAAACTGCAAATATTTTTTCATTTATGTAACTGTACTGAAGTAAAAAAATTGAATTACTGAATTGACAGCATGATAATACCTCCAATAGATACACATAAATTTATTTGGAAACTCTTGAAATTAGAAGATTTTTAAATGACAGCAAGCCACACATGGCCAAACTTCTGGTAAATAAATTCTACATCCCTAATAAACCAATTAAGTGATTGACTGATGTCAAGGCATTAGACACTAACTTGGGTGTCTGCTCTCACACAAGCTCTTGTAAGAACATTGCCCTTAAAGAAAAAAAAAAAAACACAACAAAAACCAAACAAACAAAAAAAGACAAAGAAGAAGAAGTTTAAGGGTGGGGTTTTTTAATGCTTTTGGGCACTAAAATGCCACAGAAGCTGGCCAGAAAACAGGGGTTGGGAGTGGAGCATCTCCCTTATGAGGAAAGACTGAGGGAGCTGGGTCTCTACAGTTTGGAGAAGAGGAGATTGAGGAGATTGAGATATACACCTTATTAGTGTATATAAATATATAAAGGGGGAGTGTCACGAGGATGGAGCCAGGCTCTTCTCAGTGGCAAACAATGATAGGACAAGCGGTAATGGGTACAAACTGGAACACAAGAGGTTCCACTTAAACTTGAGAAGAAATTTCTTCTCAGTGAGGGTGACAGAACACTGGAACAAGCTGCCCAGGGAGGTTAGGAGTCTCCTTCTCTGGAGACATTCAAAACCCGCCTGGACACGTTCCTGTGTAACGTTATCTAGGTGTTCCTGCTCCGGCAGGGGGATTGGACTAGATGATCTTTTGAGGTCCCTTCCAATCTCTAGCATACTGTGATACTGTGGTAAATTTTCATTCTGTTTTCTGCACTCAAATTACAGAACAAAATCCTATAAAATGTAGCTAGAAGGCTTAAAAACAAAACAAAACAAAACAAACTCCCTGCATTTGTCCCTACATAAGTATCTTGTAAACTTCCCCAACGATTTCAGGAAAAGCTGAACTGAGCCACAGTAGAACAAGCTTTCTAAAATTCCAACTTGTGTTATTAAGTTGAGAAGTCAGTAAATGGAATGTAATAGGAAAAATATTTTTCCATCCTTCATTTACAATCCTGCTTAGAAAACCTGATGCCAACTCACATGTAGAGTTCTACAGGAACAAGCCACAAAGGTTTTTCTCGAAGCCTCCCACTGAAGCCTTAAAAGCAAAACAGGCTTTTATCCTGTAGGTCCCCAGCTTGCCAAACCAAGAGCACCCACCTCTGCTTGGTACCTTGTGATTGCATTCATTGGGGGATTCTCTGTCACTTTCTGCTGCTATTTTTCAGCAGAGCCAGCACAATTGGTTTTATCTCCTGATATTAGTCAAGCTTCCTATCAGGCTATTTGCTTAACCTAGCAATCTCTGTGACTCCCAAGAGGTCAGACTGAAGCAAAGTTCAAGTGCTGCAAGTTGCTGGAAAAACAAGACATACCACTTCTGCTCCATACTTGTATAGGTATAGATAATCTGCAGGTGAAAAGGGGAGTGCTAGTGCTGACCAGATTTCATCCAAAGCCACAGAGTCAGTCAGCTGTGGAGATGACCTCCACATGCAAGCAAAGGCGCTACATCATTGGATCATGTAGTTCATTCCCCAAAAGAAAAGCACCATCTCAATTTTCAAGTTCACAGTAACAAAAGGAACTCCTTTAAAATTCAAGGACTGACAGCACTGGTAGCAAACAAATTCCTTTTGAATGCCCTGAACAATATGGTTTTATATTTTAAGGCAACAAGTCCGATTTCTACTCCTGTTTTATGCTGAAGAGAAGCTCCCCTAAGCATTAAAGCCTAAAAAAAGTCAGCCCACCACATAATTGCCCACAGTCCTTGCCTCTGAGTGATGACAACAACTGCTTACTCACTGCTGCTTACAGCACTGCTCATGGTGGAAAGGTCTGATGGTAAGGAAGCAATTAAATCTTTATGGGTTTTTTAGTTCTTTCTGGTCATAAGGCTAGACTGTTTTAAAAGTCACTGTTTGTATACTTCCCCCTCGGGTTTCACAACTTTCTCTTAATGTCTTTCATCCTTCTCCACAAAAATGTCCATTCTTTTCTGGTTAGCCTTATTAGTTTGACCATTTGGATTAAGTCAATTTAAAAAGCTATTTCCTAGAAAAGTTTTCAATGCTTCTACATGTTAACCTGTCTCGCTGTTTATTTAACTTGTGGTATCTTCATTTTGGTTAATTTGACAGGTGACAATAAAAAAAAAAGAGATATACACAAAAATTTATGCCTAAAAGAACCCAGAGTACCTATGTAAAGAAGCCAATAATGAGTTACTTTGATCTTTCAGTGCCATCTGAAACCATTTTTTCAAGTAGGATTTTTTAATTCATAGGCCTACGCATAAAAAATTAAAATGTCCAGATAACTCATAAAAAATACTACTTAATATGGTGTATTCATGCATGACTACCTAAAGTAAGCAAGATTCAACACTACGGTAAAGAGAAGAAACGAAGTGTAAAAATATTTTCCCTTACAAGACCAAATTGAAGTTACACTCAGTTAAGTAAATATTTTGCTATACTGATAGAAGCCAAGTTCGGGGTTTGTTTTTTTTTTTTTCTTCAAAGCCTTGCTTTAGTCGTTGTTTGTAAACTACTATTTTGATCTGCTTCATAAAAAATGGCACATAAAGTTTGTGCACATATAACTATCAATGAAATAAATGCACTTTGCTTTTTTGAAATGGCTCGTAAAAAAACATTTTAGCTCCATCAAAAGGTAAGGAATACAATCAGCCGATCTCTTTGTGCCTGTGCTATGAGGATACTCATCCTCGGTAGAAACAAATTTCTCTAGCTTTAGTCAGCAGCTGTAATGGCCTGTGGTAAAACTATGATATGCACCAAAAATTTACAGGCTTGTTAATAAGAAGCAAGATACAACAGAATACACTCTCTGAAAACTACCTAAATTTCCCAAAGAGCATTCGGATAGCTTCCCTTTTTGAAAGGGGACTTGATGCTTCACATTGAATTCGTGCACACCATTTTCTCCTTCCTGCCTAAATTCTAAACATTTTTCTTACATTTACTTCTGAGATTCAGTAGTGACAGTTTCTTCCTTACACTCCTACATATATTTTGCACAAGCTGTTAAACAGAATTAGTCCACACTCCTCTTTCGTATCAGTCACCATTGGCCAAAAAACCTTCTGCAGAACCTGGTACACAAGAATGCAACTGACTTCACAGTTTCAAAAGCTCAACAGCCAGACTACTAAAAAAAAAATGAGAAGGGAAATATTTATAAGTGATACTTGACTATACAGTTGGATGGAAGATTGTTTTTGTTTTTCTTGTGCTCTGTAGGAACCTAATAAACCGGCCTTAGAGAAATGCTGGTACTCACCCTCCCCACCCAGCTTCTAACTTGTGCAAACAGCTTGGCAGCGGGGCTGAAGAACAGCTTTCTGGACTATGGTCACACAGACTCTCCAGATGGCCACAAGAAATGTTTATTAGGTGAAGACAGGTCCCAGGTGGCTAACAGAGAAGGGGTATGAACACAGCATTTAGAAGACAGGTTGAGCATGCCCAGTGTAAACTCTTTATGCCGTTTTAACTACCATGAGGGCATGACTTACAAGCAGATAACAAAAATACTGCCTGGTATCACTTGGCTGTTGTGTTCTTCACATTACAATAATCCAGGTTAGTTCAAAAAGATGCCATCAGCAAGAGCACTGGCTGAGACCTTCACTTAAATAAGGAAAGAGATTATCTATTTACCCTGAGCATGAAGGTATTCTTCAAATTCCACGACAAGTCTTTACTACAAATTCCCCCTTACCATTCAAAGCCAGCAGATAAAAACTTGACAACTGTACAAGTTAGAATTACCTAGAAAATTAAACTTTGTGGTCTTCACAGACCTACCAAAGCAGAAATACTAACATAAGCAAATTCCCTACCCTGCAAAAAAAAAAAAAAAAAAAAAGGCAAAATTATACCCTGATAATTCTTTCAGTTGCAGCTCACTAATATACCTTTTAGTAGTAACCAGTTTTATGGTAACAATCTAAATTCAATGCTCTATTTTTAAAAAACTAAATAAAAATACCAGGAGAAATACCACGAAGAAAAAGAAAGTGAGACTGGAAACCTGACAGATGAAATAGTTCAAGTCTGAGTATCCTTCCTTCATCATGTGTTAAAACCACATGGCACGCCCAGAAAAATCAGCATGTGCAGTACCTGAAACGCTTGTCACAGAACAGAAGAAACCAGGGGATAATAAAGAATTAAGTTATTAGGCAAGCACTGATTTCTGCATATGTTTAAATCTGGAGGTACACTACCCTTCCTGCACAGCTTTCTGCCAAACACAGGATCCATAGGGAAAATGACTTAATCCCCAGCAATGACACAGTCTGAGGAGCCTATCTGGGGCATACTTAATCCTGTCCCCCATGCTGAGGGGACACTTCCAGGAATAGAGAGTTAGTCACCATGTCTCCCTCCACCACCCATCTTTTCATCTTCTGCACATCCTGCTCTGTAGAGACAAGCATTCACACCTACTGGATGCTGCTAAGTCATGTAGGGACATGGTATGCAGAAAACTGCTCCTCTACAGAAAAACCTCCTGTAAATGTAGTGGACAGCCCACTAGGAGTTCTTTATATGGGTTTCTACAGGATGTGAGATGAATGTCTCTGGTGGTGGTGGTTTTGCTACACCCTGTTTCTGAGTGGAAGCGTCAACTCTGCTTCTGAACACCCTGACTTCATTCATGAGTGCTAGAAAGGAACAGAGAGCATCTTCTTATATCCTTTGCATACACAGTGAGGCCCAACAAAGGCATAATAAAACAGATAAATTATTCTTTAAAAATTGGCTTAGTTACAGCAACCCTTTTTTATATGTTTGTGGTTTCTTTTCCTTTTTTTCATAAACCAAGTGTGCCTGTGGAATTGTGATTTACCCTGAATGCTGTAAACATTTCTCGTTAGCTTGCTCCCAAAGCTCATCTGAGTATGGGAATAGATCCCATGCAGCTATCCGGTGAAGCATAGGAATGAGTCATCAGTCTGCAATCCGAACAACAGATGGAATCATAGATTCAGACCAAGGTAAACACAGCAATAAATGAAACACCAGTCTCAAAATTACACCTCTGGAGAAAGCAGTCTAGGATGGCAACTCATAAATATACCTACCTAGCCTGGCATTAGAAAGCATACAGGGAATGCAGTGGGCCACCTAAGAGAAAAACTCTGTTGAATTCAATGAGGGGAAAAAATCTTCCTGAAAAAATGTTTGAAACAGCTGAAGGAATTCATGCACCTCTGTAACTAACTTGGTCAAGTCTTGTGTCCTATGTTCTTACAGGTTTGGCACAAATACTATGGATTAGGAAAATGTCTTTAAATAAACAAAGTAATTTTAATTAATTTATAGTGAACTTGATTATTTTTACTCCTACTAGGATTAGTATAATTTTCCTCACAGAAGGAATAAACTCCACAATAGTGCCAATGCGCTCTCATTTTGTATTCAAGCAGTTTCTTCTTTGACTCAACAAAGCTAGCAGTTTCTTCCCACCAGCCACACTGACAAAAAAGGCTCAAATTCTGTTTGCAGTTTTGCTGGTCTAAATGCAAATAATTTAGGTAATAAGTTTAGATTTCTACCAAAGCAACTGAAAGTAAAACATATCCCCAGAGCTCTACAGTCTGATTAGTGATGATGAACTGAGATAGCACAGCCCCAGCTGCTCAGTGTTACACAAAGAAAGAGGTAGGCAGGTTCAGAGAAAGCTGCACATATTGGTTTCACTCCTATTCACAATTTACCCCTACTATTTCACTCACCCACTCTCTCTTCGCCAAAGCATGAAATGCCAGTTGCTTAGATTTAAGCTGTTAAATATTCAGCTACTGCCATCGCAAATTACTAAACAAATTAGCAAAACACCACCATTCCACACACAGACTCCGAAACACCATGCTAGCCCCATGTATTTTCAGATGTTTTGCTCTCCTCCCAAACTCTTCTGCCCAGCCACCAATTAACCATATGCAGGACCTGCAATGAATTGCAAACACAGATCCTGCTAATTCCCTGCCCCAGGGCATCAACCCTTCACTGAGGACTGCTGTGGTGCAGTACGCATCAGGGGTACTTTTCTCCCAAACCTTCACCTATGCTATATATCACTGAGCTGCATCCAAAAAATTATCCCTGTAGTTACTGCACACTACAGAGGTCATGGTTACCTCTCATCAGAATACTGTCCACACCACTGCACAGTTGACTGAGCTGGCTTAGCCCTCAGTGCAAGATAGAAAAGAGAACAGAAAAAAGAAATAGGGCCTCAAACTCAGCTCTTCAAAAAACTTCCCCAACAGACAAATCTGCTGGCTCAGGTGGAAGACTTACACACACTCAAGACTATGTGGCCAGATGGGTTCCACCCAAGAGTGCTGAAGGAGATGGCAGGGGAGCTCGCCAAGGCATTCCATCATTTACAAGCAGTCCTGTTCTAGTGGGCAGGTCCAGAGGACTGGAGGTTGGCCAGTGTGAAGTCTCTCTAAAAAAAGGGCAGGAAGGAAGACCCTGGAAACTACAGGCCTCTCAGCCTGACCCCAGTGCCAGGGAAAGTCATGGAGCAGATTATCCTAAGTGAGATCATAAAGCACATGCAGGAAAAGAGAGCGATCAGGACCAGTCAGCATGGGTTCATGAAGGGCAGGTCCTGCTTGACCAACCTGGTCTCCTTCCACAACAAGGTGACCCCTCTGGTTGATAAGGGAAAGGTGGTGGACATTGTCTATTTGGACTTCAGTAAAATATTTGACACTGTTTCCCACATTGTCCTCCTGGAGAAACTGACTGCCCATGGCCTGAATAGGAGGACTGGAAACTGGGTTGGTGGGTGAGCCTCAAGAGTGGTGGTGAGTGCTGTCACATCTAGTTGACGACCAGTCACTAGTGGTGTCCCTCAGGGCTCAGTGTTAGGGCCAGTGTTTAGCATCTTCACTGACAATCTGGATGACAGAATTCAGTGCACCCTCGGTAAATTTGCAGATGACACCAAGTTGGGCAGGAGTGTTGCAGGGTAGGAAGGCTGGACAGACTGGATCGATGGGCTTGTGTATGGCCAATGGTATGAGGTTCAACAAGGCAGTGTCAGGTCCTGCACTTGGCCCACAACAACAAAACGCAGTGCTCCAGGCTTGAGGAAGAGTGGCTGGAAAGCTGCTCAGTGGAAAAGGACCTAGGGGTGCTGACTGACAGAGCTGAACATGAGCCAGCTTGTGCCCAGGCAGCCAAGAAGGCCAACAGCTTCCTGGCTTGTATCAGCAACAGGGTGGCAGCAGGGCCAGGGCAGGGATCATCCCCCTGTACTGGGCACTGATGAGGTCTCACCTCAAATCCTGTGTTCAGTTCTGGGCCCCCCACTACAAGAGGGATGTTGAAGTGCTGGAGCAGGCCCAGGGAAGGGCAATGGAGCTGGTGAAGGGCCTGGAGCACAAGTGTGATGGGGAACAGCTGAGGGAACTGGGGGGTTTAGTCTGTAGAAGGGAAGGCTCAGGGGGGACCTTATCGCTCTCTACAACTACCTGAAAGGAGGTTGTAGTGAGGTGGGGGTCAGTCTTTCCTCCCACGTAACAAATGATAGGACAAGAGGTAACAGCCTCAAGCTATGCCAGGGGAGATTTAGACTGGATATTAGGGAAACTTTCTTCACTTGAAAGGGTGCTCAGGCATTGGAACAGGCTGTCGAGGCCAGTGGTGGAATCACCATCACTGGAAGTATTCAAAAACTATGTAGATGCAGCTCTCAGAGACATGGATTTGTGGTGGAATTGGCTGTCCTGGGGTCACGGTTGGACTTGATCATCTTAAAGGTCTTTTCCAACCCAGTTGATTCTGTGATTCTGTGATTCACAGGTTTAATTTCAGTGGTCTCTTCCTACTAACACTTTATTTTAGCTCAGACATACTGCAACACACTGTGCACTGACTGCACCAGTCTGGACAGGGTGAACATGCTCAACGCCTACGGCTGAGAAAAGCAAGGACCTCATCAAGAAAAATAATAGCAAATATATATTAAGAGGACAAGCTGTCAAAATGTACAGGACAACATGCCATTTTAAGGACTTCCAACATATACCAGATGTCCCAAAAAGGGAATACTACTAAATTTTTGCATTGATACCTCCAAAACTATGCTTAATAGAAAGATAATTTTGGAGACTATAAAGCTTACTTCCCTTTTTCTCTAATTTAGACCTGCTTCTTCACTTATTGATTCTTTAAGGTAGCTCAGCTTCCAATTCTTTTTCATGCCTTCTAATTAACTTTTCTCATTTTAAGTTCCGGAGTAAAAAAAGCAAAGGGATAGGTGATGAGCAGAAGGAACAAAAACTGGCTGTGCAGGATACCCACGACAGGAGCTGGACCACCTCACCTGTAGGCAGGATGGGAAGCAGCTTGGAGATGTCTCCTGCCTGTTCATGAAAACGTGAGGCGCTGTGAAAGATTGCTCTCCTGCCAGATTGTGCCTGTATCACACCTACCACGCAGTGACCCAGAGCACCCCTGCCACACACACAATTAAATTCTGTCAAGCCACTACTGACCACCCCCAGTGCACAGCACATGGCACACTTTAATTTAACATTAGAAAAATACCAATAGCCCCTGGAGAGACTTGGATTTATTTCTACTCCAAAAATATATTCACTGTACTAGAAGCAAAGCAGCATCAGCACTGAATAATACTTACTAACTGTCAGCTCTTTCAACATTTTCATACCTATGCCAAATAAGTTGGAAAGGATAGCTCCTCTTCCCCAACAGGAATGCCAGAAACAGTATTTTTCTGAAAAAGGAAGACCATTTCAGATTTCAGACATTAACTCTACATTTGCTTTCTAAACTGTTCAGGTTCTGCAAGCCGAAGAAACAAGAATTCAGTATGTAAAACTGCAGCCCAAGTATTTTCAGCAGCCCAGCAAAATCCTCTTGCACACATTCTTGCGAGTTAAAAACCAGGTCTGCTGTGAGGCACAGCATGTACCTCATGGCAACAGTGTAGATTTATGTTTCTGCTCTCTGGGAAGTCACTGCTATGTAAAAGGATATGACTGGCTTTACAGGTCAAGGTAAAATCTATTGCCCTGAAAGGACCAAAATGGAAAATGGATCTAGCAGCCTATCAGTTCTAGCACAGAACTATCACAAGGGGCTGAGAGGTACGATACACCACTGCTGATTTATACAGTTTAAATAGCACAGTCAATGTTTTTCTTCTCCATTTGACAACTTCTCTTTTTGCTTTACATTTTCCTTGCTTTTCAGTCCTTTGGAAAACTCACTCCCAAGGGAGAAGATGTCACATTTCCTATGCAACAAAATTGGCTTATGACACATTGTAAAATTCCCAAAATACATAATGCATTAATTTGACACACTCCTGTCATCAAGACCTTAATTTCTAATATTTTGTTTTCCAGATACAATTAAAAAATTTCTCTGCCTCAGCTATCCAATTTGTACCACTCTAAGAGGGAGAGTTCCCTCCTATCCACACTAAGGTCCTTCATGTTGGAGATTCCCACACCTCTGGGGGAAGGCCCACTTGAGTCTCCTCTTGAACGTACCATGCTCACCCTAGCAAGTGACTGTTAGTCAGATGCTTTTCTCAAACAACACTTAATATTTTAATTCCTATATTTTCTTGACTGACTTGCCTCTCTTTTTCTGTGTATTAAGGTCACACATACACACCATTCTTGTGTTCCCATTAACTCCTTCCTTTCACTTTGGTTTTGCTCTCCGGACCTATGTGTCCCTCCTCTTCTTTATCACCAGGCTACTATGAATACTACAAGTTGTCAAATTTTGCAAAGGACTACAGCAATGATTCCTGTGTGATATTCTAAAAGTCCAGGAGTATTATCTGGCAATTGTTGAAGTAGAATCCTAAAACTTAAGTGGAGTATTTTCTGTAAAATAGGTGTGCTTCTGCTATATAAACCTTATGCCCTCCTGCCATCTCTACAAGTACAATTTCTTCTGTTTCAGTGCATAAGAGGCAGGGACAGAGAGAGATGATATCTGAATATACTGCAATGCTTTATAATGTCTTCTGGTAGATAATTAACTGTAGTCTGTGAGGGAACTGCAAGAAATCCACCTGCTCACAGGTCTGTGACATTTCTGGTGAATTTTAGGAGTTACATAGCTCCATTTCATCTTCACAACAGACCTCGCCTGGTTAAATATTACATATAAACTGCAGAAAGAAGAGGAATTACTGGTAGAGCCAGTATACTGCAAGAGACCCTTTTATATTTCCCACAGTACTGAGCTATCCTTGCAGTGACACAAGATGAGGGGACAGCTGACTAGGAGAAGACAGAGACACAGTGTTGTCAATGACACCACAGGCAGTATTGTCACAATCTGACCCAGCATCTGTCTTTCCCTCCCTTATCATACATCTTTTCTCACCCTGCAGCCCTAACTCTGTGTACACACAAATCAAATGACCTGGTGCTATGTTTTCTCACAGAATGTCCATAAGTCATATTCCCTGGTTTCAGAGTTTGAAGGTATGTAGAATAATGGGAGAGGACCCCCAAAAAAACACAACCCCACAAAACCATAAATTGATTTTGCTGACATCAATCTTGCCTCTCTAAATCAGCCATTATTTAAAATACCAAAATGAAAGGGTGCTTTACAGACATAATAAATACTGGTTTTTATTTTTCATAGTCTTCAATACAGAGCCTTTAGCACTTGTGAAAGACAAAACATTATTCCAAATCCATACATCACCAAAGCAAAACAGTGAATGTAAAGTACCAGTATATATTGCTCTCTGTGACTCTATAGGCAAAAACACAAACCAATAATTGGCAATTTTTAAAGAGTCCCTTTCTGTGCCCTCTTCCCCATTTTTTGTTAATACCTTCATTGTCTCACCATCAAAAATCAGAGCACTATTAGCTGTCATGAAGCTGTGTATATCCTGGACATACAGGAAAACCAAAGCTCTCCTTGTTGGACCAAATCCCTTCAATGGGAACACTGCCAAGTGAAAGCAGCCTGGCCAAGCCATGTAAGAGGTGAGGAGGCAGGAGATCGCATAGCAATCTTAGTATTTCTGGAGGCAAGCCTAGGAAATCAAAGCAAAAGCAGGTGCTGGTAGCTGCAGAGGACACCCCAGGAGTCAATCCATGGCATTGCACACGTGGGCCAAGGCTGATCTTACCTTCCTTCCCACACACCTGGGCAAGCAGCCCAGCTAAAATGCACAGAGCACCAGCATGGAGACTCAGCTCTGAATGTGCTCTTTATACCGCATTCAATCTTTATACCACCAATTCAATCAAAAATACACCTCCAATACTGCCCGGCACAAAAACAAACAAACAAACAAATAAATAAATAATTTATGGAGCTGAAGGGTCACTGCTCTGGAGAAAACTACCCTGACCTGAGCAAGAAACTAAAAGAAACAGAGGAAGAAAGACTGGATGATGTGTCTTCATTGGGTCAAACATACTCTTGGTCATGTCTTTGTCATTAACTGCTGTTTTCTTCTGCTAAGTTTGCATAATCCTTTGCACAAAATATATTTGAAACAATTTTTTAAAGGTTTTTTTTTGAAAGAAAGAAGCAAATATCTTTTTGCAGCTATGAAGGCTAAAAAAAAAAATAAAATCAGCTTTCAGCTTTTACCCTGGTCTCCTTCATTACACACCTCGTGTGCAAATTTACTGCAGGAAAATGTTACTTAGTAAAATTTATTGTCTTTTTTGTTGTTGTTGCCTAACTTAATTAAAAACTTCTTGATTTATATAATTTATTATGGCATGCCCATTGTTAATGAAGCTCACAAAAGGATAAATTCATGTAAAGGAGATGAAAGAGAGCAGAATGAGGGATTATGTTCTCAGGCTTCTGAGGCAAAGCAGTCTGAAATAAATGCAAGCTGTGACGTTTTGGAGCAGAGGGTGCATTCATTGTAATTATTTCAGACTGCCTGCTGATTGCAAAAGATTAACATAAATAGGAATTGTTACTGCAGATGTTTCTATTCTTGCTAGGAAATCCCTTGAATGTAGGAAGTACAGAATAAAAAATACGAAGCTGCTATATTACAGGATCGTAACGTTTGTTATCTTCTTTCTTCTGTTCTAGACTTATCAGAAGAAAACATAAATAAAGTTGTTCATCTTCAGGTGTTGAAGCAAAAACACCACTTTCCTGCGGCAGCATGACAAAACATCTAGATGCAACCTCACTGCTCGTCACTGTTTTGGGACATTCCCTCCTCCCTCCCAGAAGTGCTCTTAGACTGCATGGCACTAAGTTACCCTCCGGAGCCTGCATGGCCTGCAGCTACAACCATAGTACATTGAAATCTGTAGCAATTAACAGCTTTTAAGAGCTTTGCTCTTCCATTCACAATAGCAAATTGAACACATAAATAATTCACATGTAATTTTCATATTTCTGACTCCCTTTCTACATTAAACAAAGGAAAAATTTCCATTCAGTCTGCGAAAAAAAAACCAACCAAAAACCAAACTAAAACACAAAATCTCTTACTGAAAATTTAAAAAAAAACAGGAGCAGACAGAAATGTCTCACAACTAGAGGCATGTATAATACATCTCATCATATCCTCTGTTTTACTTCCTCTTCTCATAATTTGCCCTCTTGTCTCAGTAGGATCACAATGCACAGAAACCAAGAAGAGTAAATGCCTCAGGGCAGGGCTTTTTGACTGTAATTTCAGTCCGCTCAGGTCTATCACTGCAACACTTATTGCAGTGATGAGAGAGAATTATACAGCTATTCAGGCTCTTCAGTTATTTGTGAACCAGCTGTATGAAGTATCCTCCACACTCAGAGAGATCACTATGAGTCAAAGACGCTATAGTGAGTACAATGTCTGTCTGTAGGCTGAACAGTATTTCCTATGGTTCTGCACTAAACGTGAAACAAAAAAAGTCATACAAGCCTTTCCATACAGCAACGTACACCTCCAAGTACCCTAATGTTTTGCAGTCATCAATGGCAGGGCAGCGAGCTACACTACCATGGGCCAAACCCCAGAGCTGCAATCCACTGCCTGGAGACTAAGGGGGTGTAGCCTCCTGCCCTTTACATTCCTCAGCTCCCTGCTTGCTTCATACTGGATGGTGTCAGAGACATGTCAGACCTAAACCCAGTTTTCTTGGGCCAGGTAGGACAATGTTCTCTGCTGCCTGGGACTCACTGTGCTGCAGTGTCCGCCAAGATGGGCTCAGGACTCGACATCTGCTACCCAGCCCTGCCAGCAGGTGGACCTGGCTCCTTCCCAGAAGAGATCAGGCCATGAGGAGGATGGTCACACTGTGACTAGTGATTTGAACCTTGCCAGGAACCAGAAGCCCATGGAGCACATTTGTCTCACAGCACAGACACTGCTATGGCACCTAGCAAAGACAGTGTCAGTAGCAAACTCCACTGACAGCACAACACACCTCATACTCTAAATCTGTCCTTCTATTTCAATGTTATGCAACAGTATCATCGACTGCAGTTCAGGTATACAGATTTAAAATAAAAAGTATGAGGGCAAAAACAACAGCCCTAACATTTACAGAGCTACTTTCAGTGGAGCGGATCTCATAGGAATTCTTAAGTCTTTCCAAGCTGACAGTAAAATGCCACAGGTTTTCAAAAGTGTAGCTGAGGGCAGAGTTTGAGTCTCTGTATATATGATTTCCTCTATTTGCTGCCAGCTGCAAGGGGTCAAATGCTGACAGAGCACAGAAGCAATTCTACATAACAGCACTGCAGAGGAAGAAAAGCATGGTCTGAGGCACTGCAAGCACAACACAGCCACGGGGGTTTGAAAAAAGATGGAACAAACAAACCAAATAAGACAGAAATGCTGGTTCCCCAACACAGAACAGTAGGGTTGCAATGGAAACTTCACCATATTGCAGGGAGGGGTAGGGCATTTATGGGCACAATTGCAAATTCTGCAAATCCTTTTCCAAAGGAATGTCCTTGAACAACTGAAGCAAGATCCCAATCTCCCTGAACAAACTACATACCTTGGCTCAGCAGGAATGAAATGCATTGTATGACTGTCACTTCTATAATTTTGAGCAGAATTCTGTTTTAGTAGCCTGTCAGATGACAAGGGTAGATATGAATTCAATAGATAAGTCCCAGAAATAGTCATTTCAAGTATTTTTATATCATAAGTTAGGAACAATACCTCACTTCCCATTTGGATATATGCTGCATTCAAATCAGTATGAATACCACGCACTCATAAGGTGTTTTCATTATCATTTTGTGTAAGCCTATCACAAACTGAGGCAGCATGTGCATTATGGACATAAGTCTACTACAGCTTGCACTCACCTTAAAGCAACTTCAGTGAGCTCAGATTTATGCAGGTTTACCTCAATCCTTACATGTGAGTGATGAGTGGTTCTCAAGGGGAAAAAATAAAAATCCCATAATACTGATATTTCCAAAACAAATAGCAATATCATTACCAACTGGAACACCTCTGCAGAACCCTGGTTTCAGGTCTGAACCTATACACATTCCTGCTGCGCCTTCTCCTCATAAGAATTCAGCTCCATCCCCAGCAGACACACACTCTCCAGCTTCAGCAGGGGCCCAGGAGGACCAGCCCCAGGCACCACCACTGAAACTCTTCTACTGCCTTTAGCCCAAAATAAGGCTTTAAGTTGGTGGATTGTAAAGAGTTCTCTGCAGCTCACACCCCTAAGAGAGGGGAAAACATAACTTTCAAAAAGCAGCAGCAATGAAAAGGGAATAACAACAGGAAGATAAAAAGAAAACAGTAAAAAGTTCAGGGACTCTAAACATTCTCGTTAGTATTCAAATAGTTGAAAGGAAAATTGCACAAAGTTTACTTTTTACTAAGTTGACTGCTATGCTAAAATAAAACATTTCTTAACCCTTGACTGGGAAATGCAGAAATGCTGTAAGCCTTTTCAAGGCTTTTCTAATCTGTCACTTGACAACACCTTAGCTTCTTATTCAGAATGTCCGTTTTCCCCTGAGAAAGGAAAGACTTGTCCACCTCCCATTTCAGACCTCCTTATCTGACTCACATCTTCCAAACTCTTTTTCTTTGTTGTGCCAACATCTCTAATGGACTTTGTTCTTTAAACATCACTTTGGTTCACAGAAAAATTAGAAGAAGGTTTTAAAAGTTCTTGGGAAGGGGAAAAGAACAAAACCAAACCAAACCAAACAACCCAGAAACATAAACAAAAAAAACCCCAAGTTCAACTTACAAGTTAGAGGTTTTAAGTCTACATTGCAAAATGTCACACAGGACTCCTCCATTGCTGAGAACATTGAAGTCTCACCTACCCACTCTCCTCTAAACCATGCCACTCACTGGGGGAGCAGAATTGAGCACTTTTCCACAGTAAGGTTTCGGAGGAGACCTCCTGAAGCCCTGAATCACAGCATTGAAGGTTTTATGCAAACGATGGCAATTAAAAACACCCTCAACTCACACTGAGGATATTCATTTTAAAAACTCCAAAGGCAGGATTTTAGAGTGCAGTGAGCCTAAGTTTCACAGCAGCAGGGACTGAAAACTTGTCATCATTGGTCTTACACCCCGGACAAGACACCCATCTTACAAATAAACTCCTCTTTTGTAGAAAAACCCAGCATCTCCTGAACAGACTTGTAAAATGACAATTTCTGAGGGAAGCCCATTACTGCTGACAGCTGTGAACACTTCACACAGATGCCCACAGACAGAGATCCTGCCCAAGATGCTTCCCTGGATGGATTAGGGGCTCCATGACTTGCCCCCTTGTCCATGTCTCAGCCCTGACAAATCGCAATGTCCTCTATGCACCCAGAACACCCATTTTCTCAGGGCCCAGGAAAATACCTGCATCAGGCCTGCCAAGAAAGTAATTGCATGCTTAGCAGGGATATACTTTAGCATCAGCAGGATGTTTTATCTTTTACTGCTCACCAGAGGTACAAATCTTACTGAAATGTTTCAGCATGTCCTGATCTTTCTGCCCTTCAACTCTTCAGATGAGCCTTCTTACACAGTTATTTTATCTGGTACACCCTGCCAGCTCTTTATAGATAGTACTTCCCTCTCACGCTGCCGCCAAGCCTGACAAATGCAAGTCCCAAACTGAGGAACACTGACCTGTCACATCTGATGATTTTTTGCTGACAGAAGCTGGTGCTTTTGCTTGGTCCATTTGGGGGTTTGGTGGTGGTGGTGTGTTTTCTTGGATGGCCAAGGAAATGAAGTTCCCCCTTCAAATCAACCTAGGGTCAAAGCCCTAATGAAAGGTTAAAGGCTTTCATCAGCAAGGCGAACTACAGCACAGCATTAGGCTGGAAGATGAACTTCATAATGTCCCACAGAACCCCTGAAGCAAAGAGGTGTGCCCCAAAGCTGTGGCTTGAATGTGGTTGAAGGTGCACCCTGCCCTTGAGGTGATGAGACTCATGGGGAGCATAGAAACACCCACTTGTCGCTACAACAGTGGCATTGAGACACCAGTTCCGCTGCTGGGTACCTGACTTTCAGTGTTCTTTGCTTGTCATCACAGTTGTTGAATAGTACTATTCTAATTATCATGTCTGAGGAATACAGTGTTCCTTTCCAATCTTAAAAAGGGTATGGCACAGCAAGCAGGTTTCAAATG
The DNA here is from genome assembly GCF_033783945.1 of Neopsephotus bourkii. Taxonomy (NCBI): domain Eukaryota; kingdom Metazoa; phylum Chordata; class Aves; order Psittaciformes; family Psittacidae; genus Neopsephotus; species Neopsephotus bourkii. Next base: position 2,253,078 of record NW_026901618.1, read on the forward strand.
GTTTACATAGATGGGCTTTCCCCCCCCCCCTCATTCTGGTGCAAAAATGATGAAAATATAATTACACTTTCTTATAATTTGAATTTGGTTAGGAATTGAAAACACAGAGCACTCACTTTTCATTTCCCTTTTCCATTTAGCAAGAACTATAAAAATTCTCTTGAAGAAGTAATATATTTGAGACTAATAAAATTCAAGTGCAAATTGTTTTCAGAGGCAGCTCAGGTACAATTATTAAGTTGTCAAATAAAATCATCTAGTCTAAGTTATACTGGAGAAGGGACAAAGTTTATAGGTAATTTCTCAGACCACAAGGGAACTGCTTCCAGGAGCAACACATCAATCCAAGATGCTGCTAAGTAACTCCAAGAACATGGAGTATATGGGTGAAACAGCGAACCTGACTACAATGCCAGTGTTAGCAAGAAGGCCACCTCTCCCCAGTCTCCAACTTTCATACTATGAACCTTCCACCTCTACAACTAGCCTACCTCTACTCATACCAACTGCTCATAACAAACTCAGCATCTCTAATTAAAAACAAACATGCTGTTTTTTTCTAGATGGCAATAGTGAAGTACACTTTCCTGACAGCTGCTCCAATGAAAATAAATCTTTCTCTGTCAACTGTGGTATTTAAATATCTAAAAAAATATTTCCCTGTCAGTGCCATTTACCTGCAACTGACCTGTCCAAAATGAAGAAACAGTAACATGGGAAGGGCTGAGATGGATCACTACATTAGTTCCTGCACACACACATTTACATCTGCAGTCACAAAAATGCCACTACTACTACATACAGCTATTTATTAAATTCAAGTCTTTTTAACCCCTTAACTTTAATACTTTTACAAGAAAAGTAATAATAACATTCTTAAAAAAAATTTAAGGAAATTATGGACACATTGTCACAGAGTCAGCCCATAGCTCCCCGCTGCTTTGCATTCCCAAGGTACCACTCTGCAAGCCTGATGGTATTTTAGTCTCCCTTTGCAGAAGCCCAAGAGATTTTTTGGGATTCAAAACTGCACTCCTCAGCTTCTAGAACCAGAATTTAAAACTAGCAGGTTAGCCCATACGATTAAAATTGCTTTATTAAAACAAGCATGACACAGTAACTCCAGTCACCAAGACTCTTTTTAGGGAGCCCACAGAGGGACAGAGCTTACCTGCTCTGAAACTCCACAGCAAGGAGAACACAACGGACCTGTGCAACCTGCAGCATTTTCATTCGCCTCATATTTTTCTAACGATTTCCCATGTAGCTCAAACACCTGTAAACTTTTTAATGCAATTTACTCATCATCTAAGCATCATCATCATCATTGCATGCCACAGTGGGACAAATACTAAGATGGTGATGCATGGAGCTGACACGAGTTTCTCTCAAGGCAGGCTAGGTTCTTCTTTGAAGAAGGGACAGAGACTGTAGAAGGATGCTTGTGGTGTGGTGATACAGCCACACAGAAAGTCCAAACTGGAAGGGTATTTTTACATAAACTAATCCTAAAATTAATGCAAAATATATTTTATGGGATCTGACCTGCAGGCTGATTTCATATCAAGAAAGATCTGCAGCATGACAGCTTTTTGTATGTGAGAAATAAATACATTTTGGAGTGAAACCAGTGGCAAAGGTGTAATATGGCAAGCTTGTGAGAAAGAGCTATTCTCAGACAACAAAGACTGAATGAGAGAGCATACATCAATTATTGCTGCACAAGTCAGATCAAAAGAACAGCACACAGCTGATATATTCATAGTTCTTCATGCAGCATGACAATGAGAAGGACTGAGATGCTATTAGACAACAAAACAGCACGCATTCAATTTTTAACAGATTCATGCAAGTGTCTTTTTTTCTCACAACCAAGGGAAGCTGCAATGCTACTGACACTGCACAATTGACTGCTGTTGTTCAATGTGTTAAAAAAAACCTGCTATAATTAAGGAACTGCTTGGCCTCTGTCCATTTTGTTCCACACTGCTGCCTCACACTTGTTTAAAGAACTGAGAAAATTTGTTGAAAATGTGGCAGATAGTGGGAAAAAACAGTTAAGCTTGACTGGTTCAAATTAGGCGGCATTTGTACAGATGGAGCACCTGCCGTGACTGGCAAGAACAGTCATGTCGCCTTGCAAGGAAAGTTTTTGGATCGAAAGTTATTGAAATACCATTTGTATCCATCAGGATTCTTTTCTGAGCCAAAGATTTCAGTTTCTTACATGTCTCAGTCCTGTCATCTCCTACTCTAGCAAAATAAGTATTTATGCATGAGAGCTGCCAATAAGAGTACCATGTAATTGATGAAAATGATGAGCAGAATACATATACAATGTCTTTTATCAAAGGCCAAAAACTGTGAAAGATTCTGGAAACAGAATGACCAACACACATTCTTAACAGAAATTGTTAACCCTTCAATGACAACAGTCTGCTTAAAACCAAGAATGGGATCAGAAATCTGGTCTGTACGGACAGGACAGCTCAGCTTTGCAGCCTCAATATGTACTTAGAGGGAAAAGATTGCCCATTTACTGCATGCTGTCTTCAATGTGCTGCTTTTGAGATGACTGTTCTTTGCAGTGGGAACTTGCCTCTGTTCTCAGAGGAGTACTTGCATGAACACTGTACACTGAGCGCTTTTGTTTCTTTTTCATTATAACGCCTTTAAAATAGCCAACCACGTAGATTCATTTGAATGTCCAAAGGCTTCAGCCTTTGGCTGCAAATTATTCAAATGCACATGAAAATGTATACTTCGTAATTACGACAAAAACACTTTCCATAAAGCAAATTCTGCCAAAGGGATACACATTTGTAATCTGGATGAGGAAAATAACCCTCACATGCTTTTCACATGTCCCACTAACTCCCAGTATAAGCATATTAAATAGCCATTCAAGCACTCTAATGAAATGTTGAATACTCACAATCATTGCACACAAAATATCTTTAGTTAGGACAGTTGCAAAAGCATGCAACCCACTTCTGGAAAGCTGCAAAAAAAATTACTCCCTTTAAAATCAATGCTATTTTTCTTTGAAGGAAGAACTGTTTCACTGCAACTTTGACAAAGAGAAAACAGTAATGCTGTAATGCCATAATGCCATTAAAAATAACAGCATCCACAAAGTATACCTCTTAAGACAGGCTGCCACTAAGGCATGCCCCCTTTAAAAAGACATGCCCCATTAACTGAGGTAGTGCATCCAATGGATGAAGCAGGAACATGAAGTGACCCCTTCCAGGAGAACACTGTGTCAGGCTTTCTCAATTCAAGTAAAATACAGGTTGTTATGTAAGCACTGCAATATATGGATTTATACAGATAGTATTTTCCAATGGAATTTTAAATCCATGCCCTAGCTCATTGAACTGACCCTGAAAAGCAGAGGTAAACCTTACCCAAGTACATCAAGCTCTGTAGTGCTAATTTTCATCCCTGCATAAGTAAAAATTCCAAATACCCACTTCAGCGTATCTCTGAAAAGGCCATTTACTAGTCCCGTTTACTAAAGAAGCACTTTTATCTCCTTTCTGTCTGTGGAGTGGAGACACAAAAACCCAAGTTCAATCCCTCAGCAAGGCTGCTAGTCCCACTGAAATCAGCCGAAAAATCTTTCCTGAAGTCCCATGGCACAAGCAGGGAGCTGAGTCAGAGGGCTATGGTACAACCCCACTGACCACTCCATCCTTTGGGAAGCCAAACTGCCCAGTTCAGCTACTACCTTTCTCCTTGCTGTCTTTTACTTTTCCCCTATTACTATTTTCTTAGAATTTTACTATTCCCCTACTTCCTTTTTACTGTGCCCATTTCTCTCTCTCTTTTTCTGACCCCTGTAGAACTTCATACCTTCCAGAGGGAGATAACCCATTTTAATTCAGCTAACATTGCCTTTTCCTTGTTGATGGGAGTACTCAGGAGCTGTGCCAATCCTTACAGTAAAAGGTTTTTCCACTATCCAGTGTTGGAGTCAGTGCCGAAAGAGCCTAACTTAAAAAAAAAAAGAAATATACTCGCTGAAGGTACTCAATAGAGCATTTAGATATCCAGGAGCAGAGGAACAGAAGTCACTTTCTTCTTCAGCAGCAGTTAAGCATTGTGTTTCCATGTAAAACAAGCCAGCACTGGCTACAAACTCCGCCTAGTCTACAGAGGTAAGTAATGCAAGTCATCAATGGCAAGTATGGACACAGATTACCCACAGAGATCTTGATGAAGCAGGAACATACATCTTTAATTGTGAAATAATGAGATCCTCCTCCACAGTGGGTTTGGCAATTGTTTACCTAAACAATGAGCTCAGCTGAAGAAGCAAGTAGAACTTCATACTGCTTTTACTCTGGGATGCACCCCTATGTCCATTGTACATCCAGGCTAACAAACTGCATCAAAGTGTCAGTCAAACAGAAACTACTTTATGAAAAGAGCTGGATTAAAACTACAAGCAAAGATCTAAATTCACCAGAAGAGAACAACTCTAAGTTTGATGCTACTTTACCCACAGCACATTGGATTTAAGAGTAGAAGGCACACCTTGCTGCATGTATTTACAGACTGTAATCCATTTTAAAATACCTACTGCTGAGAAATTCCTATATCCTTATTGCATGTAGTTTCTGTAGCCATCTTGACATTTGATTCACCCCAGCACTGAAGTGCTCTATCAAAACTGCACTTCCTGCAGATTACTTTCAGTAACTAAAATAATATTTTAAAAGGCTTGGCCAAACAAGTCAAGGTAAATGCTACACATTCCATTAACTCAATTTATTCTTGGCTCAAAAGACCATCATTTTGAAATTAGGTCCTGTTCAGCATTATAGTTGCTAAATTTCATAGCTCCATAAGAGTTTTCTCTAAATTTATGAACAACTTTTACTGGATGAAGCAAAATTATAAAGGTGATTTTACTAGCCATGAAACACTAATTTAATTTGCATTCTCAGGCAAGGGCTGATCCAAACACCATGCATGCAGATAACAAGGACAATAGTTACATGTAATCCCATAAATCATCGCAAATGCAACATTCTGAGAAAAAGTATCTTCCTTAGTAACCACCTTCTGATTACCTGAAATGGAAACAACAGATATTTCTACACATATTCCTGCTTTCTTAAATCATTCATTTCATTAAAAAGTTTAAAATCTTCCTACCAGTGAGCCACGTATCCTATGTGCTACTCCCATAAATATTCCTAGTGAAGTACCCAGGAAATACCCTTAAAATCAAGATTTTAAGGTGCTTCTGTAATAAAGCAATACATTTTCTCTGGTTTTAGACAGCAAAATCAACACTTCCAAGTAAGACTGTATTTTATAAATTCCAGTTCTACTGCTTGGAGATTATTTCTCAAGCTGGCATTCACTCTGAAGTTACTCTAACACAGCTTCAGTGTGAGCAGGAAGTTTCCTACTTCCCAAAAGATCTGAAGTACAGGCTCCGTAAAGCACATAGAAGAGACAAATCACAAATGTATACTTAAATTAAGCATTCTTCCTACCTGTGGCAAAGCTCTCATGAACTTTATTAGCACAGGACTGGATCCAGAGCACAAACCTGTATGCCTGTTAAATGACACTTTTTCGATTAATCTCTCATTTGAGGCAAAACATATCGATTTCTTGATAGTCACAGATACAAACATCCATCTCATTCCCTCAACCCTTGGTCTCCAAGGTACTGAGCAGCTTCAACTTGCCCTAAGGCAACAGAAACCTACAGTTAACCACAGGAGCATATTTTAGCTGGACTGAAACAAATTTCATAGCAGACTTTCCAGAAAGCAAGATCAGGGCTCAGTGACCCAACCAGCAACAGCTGAGATCTGGATTTAACCCTGAGTTGTTCTTCTGAAATCAAAGACCTCTCATAAATGCCAGTGGACGCATCCTCACACAGTACGCTGGAACTATCTGACAACGGGCCCAATCCTGCTACCTTTGGCCATCAGAATACAACCTGTAGGAGTAGTCCCACAGAAACCCACAGCACCTTGCACAAAGGCAGGATGCAGAATCAGTTAAGCAATCACACTCTTTTAATTAATTCTGAGCATTTTTACTGGTTAGCAACTAAGCTAGGAAATTAGTCTCTGAACATAGCAAAGGTTTTGCAAATTAGCTCATTCTACAGCTTAAACATTTTCTTTCCCTCTAAATCAAACTAGAAGCCCATTGTGTGCCTGTCCTTTTAAATTAAATTACTAAGAACAATACGAACGGGTAAGCCACATGCACGCTGGGGTGCTCTATATCAAAGCCTCCAAGCTACCACCTTCAGCAGGACGTGACACATACCTTGCAATTTAAATGTACAAATTATTAGACACATTACCACAAGAAGAAACTGTCGCCAGTTACTTCAGCATTCAGAAAAGTCTATCCTAGTCAGTTTTCCCCGGAAAAGTACTCATTTTCCTTTCCTTGCCAAATCTGCAATATTTTCATGGATATTATTTAATAATCACTATCATCTCAAAAGCATTAGTTTATTTTGTCATTTTCATATATATGTATGTCTGGGCTTACTTCTTCGATATAAACACTGAGTACTGTTCACCTGGTTTTATTCTGACTCTAAGTAGTTGGCTTATTCATGCTTTTCAAGTTATTTGGCTGGTTTTATTCTGTAATCACATCATTTCTGCTGTCGAGGGACATTCCAAAAGACTGTGTGATAAGCTGCACCCTGAATCACTTTGCGATTTTCTAACCGTCACCCCAAAATCGTCTAGTTTTTGAAGGCAAAAGCCAAAAGGGAAGTACAGTTTCAGCTGGCACATCTCCAGATTTCTGGACAGGGAAATTCTGGGCGTGTAGAATGCCAGAAAGGTGAGAAAAGAGCCTGCAGTTTCCACTCGCACACACACTGAGCAGCCGGTACCCGCTTGCTGCGAGCAACCACGGCATTTCAGTGTGGGCTTTCAGGTCGCGGCCGCGCCCCGTTCCTGCTCCTGAGCGCCGGGGACCCCAGCGCCGCCGTACGCCGTACCCGGTGCCTCACCAGGCAGCGGGGCTGGGCGGCCCGGGCCGGTGCAGCTCACCTGGGTGCGGCGGGCACCACAGCCGCCCCTGCAGCCCGGACACCGCTCGCTGCCATTTGTTGCTCGCGATTCAGAAGGAGCTGCCCTCTCCTCCCTCCGCATCACAGCCACAGCCGTCTGCTCCGTAGCAACTGGTCCCGGTAGCTCTCAAAGTGGAAAAATCCCACGGCAACACACACACGGCGTCTCCCCATCGCTCCCCGCCGTCCCCTTCCCCGCCAGCCCCGCGCACCGGCTGCCGCCTGCATGATGATCAGCGCGACCTAAGGCTGCTCGCCCCGCACACTGCCCGAAGCGCCTCAAAAACACATACATACAGGGGTGCGCTTTCTCCCCCACCTCCTCTTTGTCCGATGCTGCTCCGGTACGAGATCAGAGGCTCAAATCCCTCGTTTGCTCCTAAAAGAGGAGGTGGCAGCAAACCTCCCCGCAGCCTCCGCCTCTTGATTCCCATCCCACACACCCTACGCTGCCTCGGCGGAGCCCCGGACCCGTCACCCCCCCAGCACTCACGAGGCGCCGGGAGCTCACGAGTATCTCCACTGACCCTCGCCTATCGGTGCTGGGGCACAGCGGTAGCCCCTCGGCGGTAGCAGCTCTACTCGGGTCCCTCTCTGCCCGTCGAGTTTCCTGCCACGCTGCCGCCCCCAGCGCGGCCCCGCAACTCACACGGCGGAGCGGCACCTTCCGCAAAACTTCGCGGTGCGTCGCGGCTGGCGCTGCCGCTCGGCTCAGTGCGGCTCGGTCCGCGCTCCAGCGGCGCAACAGGCAGCGCAGCCTCACCTGGCGCGGGGCCGCCGCGCCATGGGAACGACGGGCGGAGCCTGCCACGGCGGGGCCGGGGCAGCAGGGCCCGGGCGCAGCCACCGCCCGCCAGCCCTGCTGCCTCCGCCGGGATGCTGTGCTTGCCGCGCTGCGCTCCTGCCCCTGCGCTGCTGCTGCTGCTGCTGCTGCTGCTGCTGCTGCTGCTGCTGCTGCTGCTGCTGCTGCTGCTGCAGGCAGGGAGACTGGCAGGGAGGGAGGGAGGAGAGAGCTGGGCGGGGAGGGAGGGAAGGAAGGAAGGAGGAGACTTAACTCTCGCTCCCACAGCACAGCGGGGAGGTGCCCCCTCTGCCACCCCCAGGAGGGCTGACACTGTCCGCCCCTCCCGGGCGCTGCTTTTGGCTCTCTCCGGGCAGCTGTAGGGGCTGGAGCGAGGGGAGCGGCGCTCTCTGTGCAACCCGTGCTGGAGCCCGGGGAGAGTCCTCCCTTCCTGCTGGGATCCCCGCCGGCACGCGGAGTGTGTTTATGGGTGTTTCTGCTCTCCCCAGTGCCCTCCAGGTTCCACAGCAACAGATGAATAAAGTTGCTTTGCCAATCTGAATGAAAAGCAGCTGTTGCCGGTGCGTAACACTTGATGTGGCAAACTTGCCACTGCACCGGTTTTGGTACAATAGATAAACTTGCTCTGCGCCCAGTCTGGTCCTGTGTGGAACTAGTTATTCAGACCGTGCTTTGGATTTACCGTTATTCTTGCCAGGGTGACTATTCTCCGAGAGGTGCTTCTTGTGAAATGTGCCCTGTTGCAGCAGTTGCATGGACTGTCAAAATACATGCTTGAAGGAGCACCACCAGTTAGTTGCCTCTGTCACTCAAACATGCACTTTTCTGTTCCAGATCAGCAAATTAAATTTTCTATTTACCTCGTGCAGCAAAGCATTCTGTTGCCTGTCTCCAGCTGAGAGTGTCTGGGTAGGAGGGTTTTAGAAAGATTCATCTTTGCTTGGTAGCTGGTTTGCTTTTAGCCACCCAAGAGGCTACATGGAAGAGAAAATTAATTGGCTTGGCTTTCCATGGTGCTTTTTTTGCCTTCAGCTGTACTAAACTGTTTTACCTCCATATAGGCAATTGTGAAAAAGAAACTGCTGGCTCAGAAAGAGCACTACTATGGCCACAGACAGGTGGTCTTTTGCAGGGGAGAAGGAAAAGCTTACTTCTAATACACTGCTAAATGCCATTCTCCATCATTAAACCTCATTCCTGGGAGTTTCTGCCCGAGTAAATACTTCTCTGAGTAATTTAATTGCATCACTTTAGCAAGATAATGTAAGACCATGCATTTGTATTAAATCAAAACCTGCTTTTTCGCTCTTAAGAATGTTTGAGAATTGGCTCATGAGCACTTTATGAATGCTTATCATTTCACATTCTTATTAATATAAGAGGAAATAGGAAAAAGAAAAAAAAACTTGATAAAAATTGCTTTTGTCAGTTCCTTACAAGTCCAGCACACTGACTGACTCAGCCCTGTTTTGAAGACAGAAGCAGTTAAAAAAGAAAAACTTAAAACATGAGCATGCATTCCTGTTTACAGTGGATTAGATCATGTCACAAAGTCAGTGACCAGAGGAAGCCATGACTGCACCTCCAGCTCTGTATTATGATTTTTAGGCTTTGTGAGTTCTGTTCCTCTAACTGAAACTGACTCAAATTCATTTCAAGCCAGTAGAAAAATATTAATCATGCCTGAGAACCCAAATCTAATATGCAGGATCCATTTCTTCATATCAGCTCGTGTTTATTATTTTCACTGTTCAGTGTACAGTCATCTGACAACAGAGTATAACACACAGGATGGATGCACTTGGTTGGTCATACCCACGTACCCGCAATGCACCACATGACAAGCATTGCATGCCTCCTTGGAGTGTTAATTATTTTTTAATGGAAAAGAAGATTAGCAGATCTATTATTCGTTTGGCTAACAGAAAAAGAAAAATAAAGAAAAAAAATGTTTTATTAGATAAAAATGGCTGTCTTCCATGCGGTAATTTCCCTTTAAAACCGAACCTCTAGTTGTGCTCAGTGGAATGAACCACTTGTACAGTTAAAAATCATAAAAATAGAAGGGAAGACTGATTTTACTTTACATAACTTACCACATTAGCCATGGTGTTATTCATCCTATTGATTTAAGTGTGCTTGCTTGTGTTCAGGAAAATACATCACCAAAGAGAGAGAAATACTTACTTTTTATTGTTGAAATTGCAGCTTCTAAAATGTTTTTTGACCAGCTGCACATGAGTAGCTGATTTGCAGGTTTGTATTCAAAGACTCACTCCTGAGAGCAGCTAAGCATCTCTAACTTCGGTTGAAATTAATGGGCATTTATTATATCTTTGAAAAGGAAAAAAAAGCATTTTTGGGGGGAAGATTGCTGTGAAGGACTGCACAGCTACTTGCTGTTAAAAATATCACAGATTTTTAAGAACAGAAATACAGCTCATGTCATGCCCCCCCCTCAGCTTGCAGTGTGTGTAGTAGAAGAAATATATTATTGTTATAGGTGGAAGAAACTTTTTGGCTTCATGAACAAACCCATTAGCAGATTTGCTCATTAGCTTATGGGCATCGCATGTCCATTTTACATGGTAAGTAGAAATGAAAGGATTAGTTCCTTGTTAGGAAGGGGTGTAAGTTTAAAGGATAAGTGTAAGGTCATTTGGCTGCCCTCAGATAAGAAAGGAATTGCTAGTACTTGCTGAATTCTACATAGTTATGAGTATTAGGGAGCATATAATAAGAGTATAACAGATGGTTCTTAAGTTTACCTCATGAAATAATTTTGGTAAGTGTTCATAAATATTTGAGAACTCACTAATAACCTTTACACAAATTATTTTTTCTAATGCAAAAAACCCTACATAATTAAGCCAGACTGGTCATGAGTAAGGTTTATTCATGCAAATAAGACTTTACAGGACTGGATCCTTAAAAGTTAATAAACATGAACAAAATATTTAAATGGCTAAATTAAAGAATCATCTGGTATCATCTATTCCTTTAAGCATCCCAGATATTAATAACTTTGTACAAAAATCAGCAAAGAATATCACTTCTTCCAGTTTTGAGATAAATTGAGCAACCTTCTCTTTATTCGTAACTAATATTCTTTTTCCTAGAGGCTTGATTCATTTCATACCAACAGTGGTATGAAATTCATGTTCTAGTTGCAGGTACATTAAAGAACTAAATCTCACAATGGACTTACCTCTAGTAACATGCACTTAGGAGCTTAGAGTTCTGTGCATGGGCCAGAGTGAGATTTGCTTGTAGAGCGCAGTGCAAAGATGTGTCAGCAACACATTCTCCTTGGGATTACTCTATGCCCAAAGGGAAGATGCACACAGAGCACAGAGCAGTAGTCTGCACTGAACTACAAGAGCAGCAAAAAAACCCCATGTATTTTTGCATCTTGGGAATAGCAAGGGTAACACAATCTACAGTGTTTGTGCTAGAGCCATATCTAAATTGGATACCTGCTTTTGCTATCTCTCTAGGCTTGATGGCAGTACCCATGGGTACTGCCACTGCATGTTGAGGTTTTGCCCCAAGAACATTAATAGTGGAGAAAGCCCATCTTTGCAGCACGCCAGTACAAATCCTTTGTGTCTCTTTGTCTTGCTTAAGCCCTGTGATAACAAAGTGCAGACCATCCTGACTTCTAAGAGCTGCTATTCTCACAAGGATTTGAGGACTAGGCTTTAAACACTCTCTTCAAGAAGTAGCAGTCTCTTCTGTTTTCCTGTATTTGGCAGGTTCTGTCATTTTGAAAGATCTCACTAGTTTTGCATGTATTTCTATTTCTACATAGCAAAGAGCTGCCCTGTATTATAGAAGAGAGTTTCTGGTTTAAAGTCCCTGGATTGTCAATGATTCATTAGCTCTGAAAGCAAAACAGCAGTTATTGCTTCAGCTCATACTCCACCTAGCTATATTTTAGAGAAAAATATAAGTAGGGAAGTATATTTTTCTGCTATATGCCATCCATTACTTGAAGTTGGTGTTTTGGACTTTGCACAATAAAGCATATATTTCTGGGATACTTGGAAAAAGAACTGGAGAATAAATACATTTAATGCTAGTCAAAACATATCAGTGGAAGTTAGGTCTTGTCAAACACACTTGTGGACTTCTTGGTTATTTACAAGATTTATATAAAAGATTACAGGTCTGCATGAGAAAAGCAGCTGTATTGATAGGATGTACTTGGATTTCTGTAAAGCAGTTGACTTAATACCACATGACATTTTGATTTCAAGTCTCACATTACATGGAATTAACAGGTCACCCGTTAAAAGGATTAAGAAGTCTGACAAATTTTAAAATGCAGTTTTTTAATACGGTGATTTCATTCGATGTGTGAAGGTTCCCGGCAGAATCAGAAACCATAGTCTTCACCTAATACTGTTCTATATTGTTTTCAGCAGTCCAGGCCATGAGATAAAATCTTTGCTTTAAAGGCTTGCATATGACAGAATGTATTTTAGCACAGTAAATAAAGAAGATATATTACTTCTGCAGTGACTCGATTTGGCTAGATCATCCCTGTCCAGCAAGCAGCACACTAAATTCATTTTACTACAGTCTAATGCAAATTTATACCTCTGGGAACCGAAAGCTGGTAGGACTGGACACTGTCTCAGAGAGAAGAGACTCAGGGAATGATAAAAAGCAATTACCCTAGATAATCACCCCTAACATAAGATCTCAATGAAGTGCTGTGAAAAGGACTCAGCACAGTCCATGCATGCTTCCAAATTATCAAGCACAGTTCTGGTGCCTGCACATTAAAGAAGATGAGAAAATATTGGAGAAAATCCAAATATTTTGCTGGTCAAGCACGAGTCTTGAGATGGCAGGTTTAAAGAGCTGGACATATTCCACTTACTCCAGACAAAGTTGAGAGGAGACAAGGAAAAGATGACAGCAGTGAGCTTTTCACCCTTGCTGACAAAAACACAACTAAATCCAGTGACTGGAAGTTTAAGGTTAGATGTAATCAACCTTGAAATCAGATACAATTTCCTAGCAGTAAAGGTAATTAAACTGTAAGAGCTTACAAAGGGAGGTGGTACACTAACCATTGCTTGATTTTTGTCCCAAAAACTGGCTTTCTTAAATACAGGCTTTACTTCAGCTTCTGGGAGAACATCTAATGTGCAGAGCAGCCTCAAACAGGGAAGGAAAGAGGGTCACATCAGGCGAGATTCCCTGGTGTTCCCTCTAGCCCTACATCCATTAGAATGATGCATCTGTGCAACTTCTTCCATTATGCTGAAACAAGATGGCTTGAATTGCACCCTGCCCGCTCAGATGTTTGCAGGTTGGCATTAAGGTAATGAGTATAATCAAACCCAATACCTGAGAGCTCCAGTTGGCTGCCTACAGCAAAGAGGAAGAATCTCTTCTCCACTTCTCCCAGAGGATATTTGACCTCATGTATTCTGCAGTAGAAGTTTTTGCCTTCTCTTGAAGCATGTATTATTTATTTTGCTATAGCCAGGAAGAAAGTAAACCAGTGCAGAAAATTATCTTGAGCATCTGATGCTTGGATATGAATTAAGCCAACTCCAGGAGCAGTAGAGATTTTTCTAGCTCAGATAAGCAAGGGTAGTGGAGTTTTTTGCATTTATCTTTTCTGTGATTTTCTGGGCATATTATGCCTAATCAGTTCTCAAGTATTGCATGAACCTCAGGTACTGCTTTAGACACATAACAGTTTGGTTTCTCAAGGACCAAAATACTAAGGGCTAATGAAAGTAATTGTCTCAGCCTTGAGGTACACATACAACTTTTAATAGCCACCAATATACAGGACATTGGACTAGACAATCTGATGATCTCTCTTGGCCTTAAATTCTGAGGTAATGTAAAGCTTGTACATAACATCATTAACAGCCCCTACTTTTCCAGGGCTCCCAGGAACGCAGCTGGTCCCATGAGCCACAAAGCACTGAACAGTCTCCACTACCACTGGTCAGGGAGAGACAAATTCATGGATAATTCAAAACCAAAGCAATTCCCACCAAAATTAAAAAAGACACCAACACAAAATATTGCCATTTGCTTGCAGGTCTTCGCCCTGCATGCATGGGAAGAGCTTCTCAGAGGTACCTGATTTATTAGGAGAGACCTGGCTTCATAGCTACCACCATCCGTAGTCCCCTCCTGCTTATGCTGATACGACAGGACTGCAGGACAGCCAGACAGCTTGGTCATGGAAAAGCTGTGTTCAAACCAGCTTTCGGAAGACCTCCAGTCCTAACCTGTGAAGTGTTTCATCTTTGTGACAGGTGCATATGCTCAGCATCCCTGCATGAGAACTCGGGCTTTTAACACCCTCTCTGGCAAAACATTCACAAAGGCACCATGGTGTTCGGTGTGGTTGTGAGGTACAAGTGGCTCCATTTGGAAAACAATTACTGATTAAAGCTAAATTAGCTGTTCCTCTCTGTAGACTAACATAACTAGTGATAACTTATTTTTAACCTCTTACCAAAAGAGTCATGGAAAGAGACAGCCAACTCAGACTGGTAAAACAAGACGAAAAACATGTATGTGTTTCAGATCGGTATAGATGTACATCTCCATGACTTATTGCCTCTGAATAATATACTAATGAGTTTTTTATTAATCACTACTAAGTGTAATGAATAGTGTGACACTTCAAATTAATCATAAGCAGAATGAGTGAACCACAGTATTACAGATCCGCAAAAGGTCCTCACCTGGCAGCTTCATATAGGTATAGCTTCATATAATGCTTATCGCCACAGAACTGTGTTGCTGCAGGGTAGGAGCAAAGGACACATTATAGCTTCAGCTTATCAGGATATTCTCTTCATTTTAGAATTATCACAGGTTTCTGTTAAACTACAATTTTATTTAAGAAATGGGATTGTCTTACTGACTACAGACTGCAAATGAGGTTTTCCAAACAAATCCTCTATTGCATAATTCTTCTTGTCTTTTTTAATAGCTAGATGGAAAACAAAAATAAAAAAGTTTGCATAAAGATTGTTTATGATGAGATACCTGGGCAGAAAATAAGAAACTTTGGTGGATTGATTATCTTCCTGAGACAGAAAAAGATTTTTAAAAGTAATCCAGCAACAACTAACAATAACAGAATAAGTACTCATTCCAGCATCTGAGACAGTCTTCAGAAGATAGTTCTTGCTTTATGTACAGTATCATTAGGACTGAAGAAAACTTGATTGCTCTGGAAGAACTCATGTAGTACCCCAGATCTGTTATCTTGAGTCTTTCAAATTAATCAACTTGATTGATTAGGTTTTAGGTTGAATTTTTTAATTATGTCTGTTATCGTTATATAAAAACTATTAGACAAATTCGCTAGGATGTTGTGCATATTTACTGAAGGTGCATATTTTGCATACATTTACATGGTATTTTACATAAATAGAGAAGTATGATGTGTCCCAAAGAAGCTGACAACCTACGATCTTCATCCTGCAAGTATTTATACATCTGCTAAATATTATGCACCAAGAGTACTGCCATTGATTTCAGCTGAGCCTTTTAAAGGATTTAAAGTTAACTGTGTGCCTAAGTCTGTGCTGAATGGCACTTTTAACAATACATACAGACAGAGCAAGAGAAAAAAATATATAGGTTAAATGATCCCTCACGTTTAGACAGTTTCTACCTAGGTAAAATGGAAAGGTATATGCAATTCACATTCAAAGTAAATCTTGCTCCCCATATAGAAAGAGCTGTATGAAATCTGCTATTACTGTAAAATCACTTTTTTTTTTTTTATCCTGCAGCCAGTTTGTTGAAAAAAAAATACTTTCATCTTCCACAAAATTGTCTTGAAAAACGATTATGTTATGGTGCAATAACAAGTGTGTTGTGTTATGGACAAATATGTTACGGTGTAATAACAGGTATTAGAGAGGAAATTACATGACCTGTAGTAACACATATATATACCTATATATATACTATATGTGAAGATTTCCTTTTCACGTATATCAGATTGTTCCTTGTTATTAACTGTTCTTTGGCACTGGACATCAGGGAAGACCAAGATGGAAGCCCTAAGATTATGTGCCTTTTTACCCCCTCATAAACTAAACCTTGAAGAGAAGTTGATGGAGATTTAACATAGTCTGTGATTCTCATCATTACATTTGAATAGTCTCCTTTTCAGGAGAATTCCACAGAAGACAGTCCAACATGACCCCCACATTGAATTAAATTTTGCTATTGTGACCTGAATGGAGAAGCACCATAAAAGAACCACATATCCTGGGAAAATGAGAAGCAGAGACAGTGTCTCTCTGGTTTTTAAGAAGTAAAAAAGAAGAACCCCAAAGAAGGGCAAAAGAAGCCCACTAAGGGCATCTTTTTGTTACAAGGTACTACTGATCTTAGGCAAATTGCCAAAGCTGAAGTTACTGACCCTTGATAAATACATAGTAATCCACAGGAACAACTGTAAAACAAGGGAAAATAAGAAGATCAAGTAAGCAGAAACGTTTGAAACATAATCGACTCCTTTATTTCTTTCAAAAAAAATCTGGCTTTTTTGCTCTTGTTTAACTAGTTCAGTGCACAAATTCTGATGAGAGTTCTTGTTAACTATTATGCTGAAATGCACTAACGGCTGTCATCCAGTGTTCAACCTGATTAGACCCAGCTTAAAAATCAGTGGTCTGCCTGCCAAGAACTCTTTCAGGCTCGGTGGAGTATCTGAAACTGCTAGTCTAAACTGATCATTACTTGGAAGAGGGGCAATTGCCCCAGATGCTCAACACACCAGAGAAAATTCATTGTGCATGCAGGGGGTCTTGTTGAAAGGAATGAGCCTGGTCACAGAGTTTGTATAAGTTATCTCCCTCTCTGAAGAACAGCTGGAGCTTAGACCCTCTTAATTTTGCTATTATACTACAAGGGAGCCAATTTTCCTATGGCAAATTCATTTAAATTAATTTAAATTGTAAATAAGTAAATGGGATTAGACCAAGGATTTAGCTTGACTCTTGTCAGCGTGGGTGAAACAATGAGATGAGGTCCTCAAATAATACTGCTGCCAGCTAACAACTTGGTTCACTAGGAGAACTGATAGTCATATTAAAAGTGCCTAAAGTCATTAGAAGCAATTTTAAAATGGTCTCTGGGAAGCAGCTGGGCAGGGACTTAGAAGAAGAGAATGAGAGAGAATGAAAAGTGAGGACATTAAAGTGGGCTGATTAATAAAATATGAATACAGACAAAGCTGTGCAGCTGGGGATTTACACTAGAATTTAAAATAGACATACATATTATTCTGCCTCTGGACCTATATCACTTTATATCTTGTAGAAACATATTAAAATTACTCAAAGAGGGACCAGTTTGGAAAGCTCCCTAGAGTTATGCATGATAATTAACAAGAAGTTCATTGTAAATCCTTCTGACTAGTTCAAGTACTCTGCTTGCAGACAACCCTCAGAGGACAAAGTCACAGCCTTGATCTGGCAAAATTATTGTCCAGCTATGATGCATTGTTTGTGCTTACAGGATTGAGCATGAGCACAGTAATAACAGGTCTTTATATATGAATGCTACAGTGTCAGGAGCAAAACATCAAATACATCATTGTTCGTACCAGTGAGACATTTATGAAATAGCATTATTTGTCGAAACCCAAGGACAGATTAATTTCAAAAGTGAAGGAGAAACAGGTAAGGGAAGAATCAGCTTTACTTCAATTTTCCACTTCAGGACAAATATGATTCTCTAGATCACACAGAAACATTATGAAAGTAAGTGCAAAAATGAATTTGAAGGAGATGAGTGTTTAGAAATATGTGGATGGCAAGATCTTCGTGTGTGTATATGAGTTCAGAAAATCATGATCTTTGAAATAATATGATTCAGTAAAAAATGGGGGAATAAATCTTTTAATATATCTGAAACAACACTCAGGGAAAAAAAAGAGAACTGAATTTGAGGTTCTTATTAGTCATCACTGAGTCAAGACATGTCTCTGTATCTGACCTACAAAGAAGCAGATTATTCAAGCAGCATACCGCTGTTCCCTGTTGGGCAATCAAAGCTGCACTGCATTTTGGAATAGCATGCACACTGGTGCAGAGGGCTGGCACAGCACTGTGCAATTTTATGCCATTTAAGCCTTCAAGACAGAACTGAAGTGAGAGTTTGATCTTTTCTGCATCCTAAAGTCAAGGAGTGATTTTTATCCTATTTCATTTTTTACCTCTCCATTATGTTCACATGTAAGAGTTTGGGTGGAACTTCCTAAATGTGCTGAGAAATCTCCTTGTGGAGAGGTTGTGCATGCAAATATTGTATGCACTTCCAAGGGCAAGTCAAAATGTGGCCCCCGTTACCACAGAACGGTAATGAAACAACGTCTTTGTTTTTATGAGAGCATAGGTCTTCCCATGCTTACAGTTTAGTTCAAATTGTTGCTTTGATTATGAACATATTAGTCCATGGTTTAAACAGAGACAAGCAGCTCTGCTTTGGACTACTAATTGGCAAACAACACCACCAGTACAAGAGCAGTGGTTTATTTGGACAATTTAATAAGATTCAGTATCTCAACTATTGCCAGGCTCAAAGACAAGCAAAAATGCATGTGGAGCCTTCAGATTTTACGAACTGCATTCACGTTGTACAACCTGATCTCCTTCTACAGCAAGGTCGATGAGGGAAAGGCTGTAGACATTCTCTATCTGGACTTTAGTAAAGCATTTGACACTGTCTCCCACAGTGCTCTCCTGGAGAAGCTGACTGCCTGTGGCCTGGATAGGTGGACTCATTGCTGGGTTTGGAAACTGGCTGGATGGCCAAGCCCACAGAGTGGTGGTAAATGGTATCACATCCAGTTGGCAACCAGACACTAGTGGTGTCCCTCAGGGCTCAGTGTTAGGAAAAGAGTTGTTTAATATCTTCACTGATGATCTGGATGAGGGGATTGAGTGCACCCGAACTTGTACTACACTCACACTTGTTTCTAGGGCTGTCTAATACACTTCTAAAAGCAGAAAGGTATTAAAAAAACAGGACAGCCATGTATCACTTAAAATGTAACACTTGAGTTGTCATATCTTACTACTTTACTGCTTGTAAAATGGGTGGTATCATACTGGAGATTTTTCCAGGCACTGATTCTAGTGAAACTATATTTATTTCAGTTTCTGGGGAATGGAAAACCAGGAAATAGCGATATGAGAAAAACACACTGTTGGACAGAAAATGGAATATTTGAGAAATGTGAGCTCTGTGACACTCTTGCCTGGGACAATGACCTGAGAAGTAATACCTTGTGCTGTAATGTCTTACACTACATTAGGCTGCTGAAAGAGTGTGATTCTGCACCACAGTTTAACAAGGATTATTTCATTTTGATTATTTCTTCTATAGGGATGGAGACTCCCCACATTTAACACGCAGCATGTGGTGCTCTCTGTGGACTTCTTAATTATGAACATGGTTTCATAGATATGCCCAAAAGTGCTTGAAGGCTGGTCATTAGTACTGGGTTTGTATATACTATATTTTTAAAACCTACATTTCAGTATAAATCAGCACAAGTGAAGGAACACTTGGAATTACGTACGGCAATTTCAGTCTTTTTTGGCCCTGCTAAAATGTACGTTGGAATACTCCAGTCTTCCTCTCTAAGTAAGCATAGGATTAGGAATAGCTATTCGGCATGTGTCAGAATTCATAGGATCGTATGAGAGAAGAGGACTAACTAGAAAATGAAAATGGGTCTGTAATGCAGAAGTACTTGGAAGAAATCCCTAATTCTATCCAGGATGGTTAACAGAGCTTGGCCATCATTTGGAGCTGTTCTGGGATATATCAAAATGAACAGAGATTAACAGTTATTATTTAGTGCCTACTTCAGCATCCTCAGTATCATAAAATTGTGAGCTTCACCTAACTGACTAGAAGGAGAAACAAACCAATAAATCTATTTTTATTATGATTATGTTATACCAGTCTAGTAGTAGATTAATGTTAAATATAATGCCTTGGAATACTAGCTAATCATCTTCCAATCATAAGAGTAGGTATTAGGAAGCAGACTGGGGTATAGAGCTGTTTAAAAAAAAACAACCACAAACTTTTTTAATCTTATAACAATGAGAATAGCCATTAGTGCTACCCATCACCACCAAAAACAAGAGGTTGCCAGTGTAGCTGAATGTTTAGCCCCTTTCTTACATACAGGAGCAACTGAAAATGTGTTACACCAATACTCCCAATCTTGGTTTCTGATAAGATTCCTGATGGCACTAAAGAGGTCAGCTTTAACAAAGTATGCTGTAAATGGGTTGCAATTTGAGAAATGCGCTTCAATTCCATGCCGTAGTGTTCCTTGGGAGACCAGACCAGCAGAGAGTCGATGCACCCTCTCTGTAAAGGGAGGTGCTGGCTCAAATCCTCTGTAGTAGGTTTAGATCTTGCCCTCAGCTATGAGCTTTGTTAACATTTGAGGCATCCTACTTTGCACCCACCTCCCACACACACAGTTAAGGTAGGGTGGGCAGCTTGCTTCTATGCTTACCCTGTGAATTTTTATTACTGATGATTGGGTAGGTGCTTTGACCTATTTTTAGAACTGGGCATGTAAAAATGTATTTTGAAACTGTGAATCTAAATGATAACCATGCATGATTATCAGAAAGAATGAGGACTGCAGAAAGGAAAAAAGAAAACAAAACCAAAACAATCAAAACCCCCCAAAAACCAAAAAACCAAAAAGAGGGGTGAGGCAAGAAATTGTGGGGCTTTGGAAGATACTGAGCTTTCAAGATTGAATGCTCCATTCCTGGCAGTGTTCAAGGCCAGACTGGACAGAGCCTTGGGTGACATGGTCTAGTGGAAGGTGTCCCTACCCATGGCACAGGGGTTGGAACCTGATGATCTTAAGGTTCTTTCCAACCCAAACCATTCTATGATTCTATGATTTCCAATGGTGACATTATTGTGAATTTTTTAACTCAGATATAAGGCAAGTTGCCTTACAGTATTCTAGGTTAAACTCTAAGGATATTCATCCTTAATATTGGTGGCTGCCACCTCCATTCTGTATGTTCAGTAAATTATTGCATAAAACATTTTAAAAGAGGCATGTTGAGGACAATTAATTGTCTAAACAAAATATTTTAGAATGTAAATGTAAACCAGATTTCACCATATATACTCAAACCTCAGATTTAATATTTAATGTTCCATCTTAACTGTACATGACTGAGGATTTATTTTTTCATGGCTGCCCTAATTTTAATGTGCTTTTTCCTTTTCCATACATCTATTACAGAAATAATAATTGATGGGGAAAAGCCCCTAACACTCATCCTCTCAGAACTGTCAGACTTCATGGGCTGATGCTAAGCCTGTACTAGTTTTGTAAAACATTGGGCATATTTTCAGATATTATAAAAACCCCACAGATATGAAGTAAAATATGTTAGTAACCTGAAAAAAGTAAGCATGTCAAATAGGTTTTGTCTTGCTTGATATACATAAAATGTAATGATTCAGTTGCAGTTCAGTCATTAAACTTTATTTTTTGCAAGCTCTAAGAATGAGGTAAATTTCAGTTTGAACCTCCCAAAAAATTCTCATTCATAATATAAATAGATTCTCCAAGTGAGAATCTTTGCAGAGAATGACTGTTAGAAACAGTCACCAAAATGGGGTCATGAAATACAAACCTTTAGAGGAGGGATCAGTGTGCTTCACTCTTGCAACAACCTCCCAGGAAAGCATGCTGCTCAGAGCATTTATGTCTGAAATTATATCTGTTTGCAGGCTTCAGATCAGTGACGACAAATTATAGTACCTTCTCTTTTTTTCCATCCCTATCTGGGCTGCCACTGTTAGCTGTCAAGGAGCAAATGCTCTGACTTCATCTCGTGTGCTCATTCCTCCAGATTCTGACAACACCTCTCAGGTTCGTAGATGTGTCAACTCCATTATAATGGTTGCTGCTAAAATGGATGCACTGAGGAATTAAAGGGGGAGATGTATGTTAAAACTGCCTTTCTTATTCCTCAGAGGTGTCAAGCACCTGAAAGAAATATCAGAGGAATAAACACATTTGTAATGGTTGGGGTTATTTTTTTGTGCTTTTACAGATAAGATTTTGTATAAAGCAAGCCCTCTTCACACTGGTTTTCTTATCTGAGAGAGAGAGGGCACAAAAAACATGAATTTGAAAACTGGGAGAATCTTACCATTAAAATGGTTGCAATCAGAAATGTAATTGCCTTGCAGAGCAGCAGTGGGATTGCATAAAACAGGATCAGCTGTCCCAGGTATATCCCCTCCCAGCTTCTTGTTCATCCCCACCCCACTCACTGACGGGGTGGTGTGAGAAGGAGAAAAGGCCTTAGCTCTGTGAAAGCACTGCTCAGTAACCAAGTGTCACTGTGCTGTCACCACTGTTTCCAGCACAAATCAAACACAGAGCCCCATGCCAGCTACTGTGCAGAAAATCAACTCTATCCCAGGCAAAACCAGCACATTCCCTAAAGTACTTTGTTGCTCTCAAAGGGATTTGGTTATTTTTAAAAAAATAGAGACTGAGAGAGAAAAGGGCTAACAACTCATGCTATTTAAGTAAGTGTCATCTCCAGGTGACATGACCTATGCCACAGGGATGATTCTTTTCAGAAGGCTACTTTGCAACTTTCTGAACCTAATTGCATGAGCTACTGTTTGGAAATATTTCCATAAAATTCTGTATGTTGTCCTTCACCATCCATAGATCATCTGTAGTCATATCCTCCCTTAGCTGCTCCTGACTAAAAGTGCATTTGCTCTCATGCCCGTCCAGCAATATAAATGTTACTATGGAAGAGCATGGTGGCTGCTACAAGCTGTTGATGAGTTAATGCGTTTGGAAGACAATTTATCTGAGATGTGTTTTAAGCTCTCAATTTTGTTTTTCCAACAGTTCAGTAGCAGTCTGCTGTGGTCTCTAGGCAGGGCTTTGGGCAAGCCTGGCTCTGGTCCAGAGAAGTCTTTATCTGAGCTGAAAACTTCCCTTATGCAGCACCACAGCTTAAATGCCCTGACAGTGCCCAGCCTGAACTCCAGCTCTCTTTGGAGAAGAGCCTATGTGTGTCTTGCTGCTGGGCATGCTCTGGGCCAGTCTGCCAGCAAATATCCTAAGTTAAGCAGAGCATGGCTGCTCCAAGCCAAGGCTGGGCTACAATAAGTAGCAAGGAAAGAAAGAACAGGGGTAATAGGGCTTGGTGGAATTATGCCTGCTTTCAAATCCTGGTCTCTGTGAGGACTACATAGTTATTCTTGTTGGTACCAGAATATTTTCTTAACATAGAAAAAGGACAAGAGGCAGTTGGTACTGTGTTTGTTACCCAGCAACAACATTGCAGTGGGGAATCTGAAGTCTTTGTCCATTACCAAACTAGAAGTCTTTCAGCAGCCAGAAGCTGAAACAACACCATTCTGTACCCTCTGTACCTCTGTACACTGTCTGTACCCAGACAACTACAGATATATTAATTGATGATTCAAAATAGATGCAATACTTCACATTCCTGCATTTAGTCCATCCAGCTGAAGTCAGTGGAAGCTGAATTATCTCATGTACTTTCAAATGACTCATCACTCATGCATTTGCTCCATGAAGTGCATCTCCTACTGCTCTATTCCATGGAAACACAAGGCAAAGAAGGCAGTACTCAGAAAAGAAGGCAAGTGTCCAAAATTCCTATGGCCTTTTCTCACCACCACATACAGCTGGGCTAGGATCTTGCCTATGGCATTTAGAGAAGCCTCACTGATTGCAGTTGGTCTATGTTGAGCTACCCAAGGCTATGGAACCTCAAGCTAAATGAGTAATTGTCTCTATGTAGTTTCTAACTTAAATGTTAATGTAATCTCCTGTGCAACACACAACATTTAAATCAGATTTTCTTCAAATTTGCTGTTGCTGGAAACATATACACAAAAAATCCCCCACAAGTAAGAACTTGAATCTTAACTCAGATGGAAAATTCACAGGCCGTTCTCTTTAATTAATTTAAACATTGCTAATTTAACCTAAGTTCTCCTGAGTAATTCTGGTAACAGCACTTAAAAATAATGCTCTCATGAAAAGCTCTGCTAATTCAGAAAATTGCTCATTTCACAAAAAGAAAGATCCTCTCTGGTATGGCACATGCAGGAATTTTTAGTCTATTAGCAAACAAGATCAAAAATCAGATCATTAATACTGGCTGAAAGAAACAAGATTTTTATAAGTAATGAATAGTAGGTCTTATGAGAGCCTGAAGGGGAAAAGATGAAACAAAGTAAAAAAGATGTGTATCCACAACAGGAGGGAAAACTATTCTTTAAGCACTTTCACATTTTACCATTGCTACAAATACTTCTCTAGTTTTGATTAAATTGATGCCACAATGACAAAATTCTCTTCCCATTATGACAAGCAGCTGCTGGTCAACTTGGATTTTCAGTTTCTTCCCCAAATCTCTCACAGATGAGCTTCCCAGCTGCTCTGATTTAATCCTGCACACTGTAAATGCCTCTGGCTTTTCCATTTACTGATCCAATAATTAGAAAAGTTTGCATTTAACCTGCTGAATTTTTTAATTCCTCTCAAATGCCATTATCTGGCTCTACTTTAGTGAGCCCCTACAGGAATACAGTTTCTGCAAGAGCAGTAGCATGCAAAGGGGAGCTGAAACATTGGGAATTTTCCTGCGGTGACTGATGAGATATTCAAAGCACACCTTTCAACAGAAGTCTGTACTCTTTTGCCTTTACATGAGTTCAGCATATCCAGTGCAACTTAGGTTGTGATGTTTCTCATTCTCTTGTCAATGGTCTGTTCTTCCTAGAAAATAATCTGATTTTGCTGGTGCATAGGGGAGAGCCATTCATGCAAAAAGCCAGGCTGTAGGCATGTATGATTAGATGGTCTTGGCTGCCTGTCAATGGTATTTGTTTGTGAGATAAAACATACAGATTTATGGCTGTAAGAAGGGTTGGTTATGAGTGGACTTCATAAATGCAGACAGCTACTTGCATGACGTTTTGTTTGCACACACATAAACACTAAGTATGCTGTCAAAATTTCTCTTAGCTATATTCATAGTAAGAAGTCAAACCCATTGTTTCACAAGTTAGTTTTCTACAAAACAAGAAGGTATATAAAAATAACTCATGCAGCATTGTAACTACCTGTTGCCCACCATGACCATGCAAACTCAACCAAGCATAGGTAGGGTCCTGCCTTCCCGGATGATGTTCATTTTTGCCCCTGGTCTTTTGGGATTGGTAATATAGCGTTATTAATCAGTTTTATTTAGAGCTTATCACCACCATATTCATGATTGGACCTGTTTATTTATTCTCTGTTTCTGTTTATGGGCTCCTGGTATTTATTAGCAACCTTCAAAGAGCCTAGACTACACAGGCTGTTTGTGGAGTAAGTATCACAGTGGATGTGAAGTGGAAGAAAAGATGTTGGGTTCCGAAAGGGAAAGCAAGATTTTAGGTATCTCTGTCATTAAACATGTAGATATTATACACAGGCTAGCTGTCTGGCACTTCTTCCATAGCTTACAAATAAAACGAAAATTCTGACCTTTGTTTCTGTAGAAACCAGCAAGAGGTCATAAAGACGTGTATGTGCATGTGTGTGTGCACACAGCACATTCTTTTTCTAATCTATGCTGAAATCTAATGTTGAAAATAGAGCATTTAGAAAGGCAAAAAGTTCTCTGGTTGTTATCATCTTAACATATTGCAATATTCCTTTCTTCATTTACTTCTAGAATTCATTTTTGTTTTGCCGTTCTTGCTGGTATCAACTAGAAAAGTAGATGCTTTGGGGGAAGCAAAATAAACAGGAAGAACTCTGGTATTTTTCCTCACTTAGACAACTGAGATTACATTTCTATTGGTTTGCATTTGAGATGTGTTGGTTTTCAAGTGCTTCACAGAGCAAATTTAAAAAAAACTAAAGACTATCTTTTCAAAGCACTTTCTTACAAATTGGAAAGCAGTACAAGATTTCTACATTAGACTCAATTATCAGAAAGAAAATGTACTATAAAAGGATTTCTCTTTTAATTATGCTTATATTTAGATCTTGCCAGGAACTTTGGTCCAATTAAACAAATTCCGACATCAGATTCTCAGTTGACTTTGACATTGATCTTTTGCCCTTTATTTAAAGAAAATAGCAATTGAGATGCTGGAAAGATGAATAGTGTGTGCTTGCCTTGATGTATTAGATTAAATGGGACTAAGCACTCACAGAGTATGTTTAGATACTAATTTTTGGAAGGATTATCTAGAACCTAGCCTTTCCTGGTTTGTACCTGATTAATTCCAAGGCTGAATACTGAAAAGCTTTGTTAGGCAAAACTCTCCTTAACATTTTCACTGAGTTCTGAGGTACTATATAAAAGATTGAATCCAGATTTGGAAAGGCATTTAGATATTTAAAGATGCAAATAGACGTCAAATAAGTTTTGCAAAAAGAGCCCTATGGAGGATCTGGGGTTAATTCCCTTTAAGAAGTAGTGTTTTGGAAATACTGTTGGGCATTTCTATGTAATGTTAGGTGCCTAATGATCTTATCATAGAATCATAGGATGGGTTGTGTTGGAAGGAACTATAAAGATCATCCAGTTCCAAACCCCTCCCATGGGCAGGGACACCTTCCACTAGTGCAGGTTGCCCAAAGTGTCTGTAATTACTTTAAAATCTTTTAAATTAAGAGACAAGAAAGAGCAAGTTGTCATTTTATATAAGCAGATAAAATAAATGAACATCTAAAATGAAAAAGAAAAACCTAAACAATTGGGCTAACCTGTAAACATCTGCTATGTTAATCCTTGATGTTCACATTTCAATCTACTACTGAAGCATATCTCATGAGTTATAAGGACAGGAATGTGTAATTTGTAACAGGGAGCAGATTACCTACCTCCTCTTCTGTGTTCCTAAGAACACATCTGATTTGTCTTGGTATTTGAAATATATTTATAGCACAAGAGCTCCTTTTTCATTGCAAGCCAAGTACAGCTATGTGAACTATTACATGTTTCTCCTGCTGAAATTGAGAGAAATTAAATTGCTGCCTTGAGCCATGTTTTGAACTACTAAGCACTGTCACTTGCACCAAGCAAAGCTTTAAAACTTACATGGCAAGACTTCTCCAGAAGCTATAATATCCTCCTCCAAGCCTCTGAGTCAGCTGCTGATATGAACTCTTTTCTCAGATTGTCCCACAGTGTATTTACCTTTCAAGTCAATCGCTGTCGAGTCCATAGTGTGTCAGCCTTACCTGAGTATAACAGTAGGTCCTTCATAAGTAACAAGGTAATAACAAGAAATGCTAGTGTCCCTAAACTGTTAGTGGGCCATGCACAAACAGCACAAAGACCTGTGTCCCTGTGCAATGAGAGAAACAAATCTTTGCCTTTCAGTTTTTTTAATCAAATAAAACCAAGAGACATTTCTTTGATTCTGCAATTGAATGTGTGCCAGTGCTAAGCCTTCCTCAGTTCATTTGTTGTGATTTATGTTTTCAGAAAGCATATGGTTGTGCTGCATAAGAAATGTCTTTGTTATTCTCTGACTTCAGTAACTCTAGATGAGCTCAGTGTCCTAATCTGATGATAATTTCTTGGTTTTGTAAAACCACTGCGTACTGCATTAATTACAGCAATTAATTTTGTTCCCGTCCTGCAAATTCTTCACTGTGTGGGAGATGCCAGAAATATTTTTATTTGTATAAACCAAAATAAGGTACTACAGGCAAGTTTCTATTTAAAGATCATGCCAAAGGTCGAGCTCTGCTTTAGTTGTGTAAGTTCAGATAAAGTATCAAGGAGTTAAAAAGGAAGATTTTCTCAAACTTCAGCAAAACTCCCCTAAGCCCTGGCATTAATATACCAAAATAGGACTGAATATCCAAGGTGGCTGAAGACCATGTTTTTATCTGCAGATCTCTGGGGAAGATGAAGGAAGGACATCCACAGAGAACATGAGAAAAGCAAAAGTACAAGGATTAAAGGACCAGAGGTTGCCCAAGTTCATTTGGTTGAATCAGACCAGAGGTGGCCAAGTTTATTCATCTAGCTAAGCTGGGTTCTAGGAAAGTATACTATAACTGCAGCACTAATAGTAAATCCCAGCAGAAAATGGCCAGCAGACAGCATTTGTGTAGCAGACCAGGGAAAAAAATGTAAACTTGTGTGTGGCCAGATCATAACTATAAATGTGTCAGCAGCCGTGTGCCTTTTGTACCAGGGGACTGATCACCACCTGAAATCAGAAGCCTTCTCCAAGTAATTAAATGGGGATTGAGACCTTCAGGATTAGGACAATGGTAGGCAACGTATTAAAGCAAAATATATCCCAAGAAAAGCCTATGTTATACATAAACTTTCCATAAGGACATAAAGCAGCAGGAGAGGCAAAAGAGCCAACAGATCAGACAGTCTGCTTCCCTCTGATGACTGGGAAGGCACAAAGGGAGCCCCTGAGAGGAGACTGGGAGAACATAGTCCAGACATGATGAGAGGGAGGAAGAAACAGCATGTTCACAACCCTTCTTATGGAGGAGAGCAGCTGATCCTGACCCAGAAAGAAGAGCAGCCATACCTGAAGGCCTGGCATTAGGGGGTTGTGCTATTTAAGCAAGTGCTGAAAATGGGGTAAAGGAGCACAGCACACTACCTTCAGGGGGTGAGAGGGAAGTCTCCAATGGCTGCAGGGGGAACAAGGTCTTCTCATATCTGCTTGTTTCCCCAGCAGTTCACTCCTGGTATTGTACACTCCGCACAACATGCACAGTGATCAGTGGTCACATTAGCCAGGGAACCACATGCTGCATACAGAAGCTCTCTCAGTGCACGCACACAGCAGTGCAAGCCAGGCAGTCTTGCCATTTTCCATACAGCTACTGTTACAGGCTCCCAAAATACGTGAGTTATTTACTCATTATTGGCTGCCCAGTCCCAGGCATAGTGCTTTCCAAGTAACATGAAGACACAAATCTCTCCCTAAAGAACACAATCCAAAATAGGAAAGATCTTGTTGGAACAGTAGTAGCAGACACCAGATACAAGCAAATGGCTCAAGGCAATTAGCAGTGATCACCCTCTTAAAATACTTTTGCTAATGTTGGCATGACACAGCAACTTTCCATTCTCCTGTTGCCTTCATATCACATCACCATTCAGTCCAGCTCTTTTTCCCTTCTATCTGCTGGAAATCCCAGCTACAGCTTTCCAAACAGCTCAAACAATGTTGTTATTTCCCATCCAGCTAAACACAAAAATTCTGCAATAACAACTTGGCTTTTCTACGAAAGCTTGTGTGTAATATCAGCTGGAGAACTTCAGAACTCCTGTTCAAGGCGGTCATCTTAACTGGTTATGTGGCAATAAACTATATAAAGGATGGAAGTGTCTTTTTATTTGGTTATGTATCTTTCTTATGTATGAACCTCTGATTAAGAGGAAAATCTCTCAGCCATCATGAGTCAGTTACTACATGACCATGACAGGAGCAGGAGCCATCCACACTGGCCAATGAGTGAGCTGCCCATCCATGGCTGATGTGTTGGACAGTGCCCAGCATATTCACAGGGAATTGCCTCCTGGAAAAACCTAATGAGCCTCGCTGTCTGAAATGTGATCATTTTCTCAGTAGTGGTAGAAAAAGTGCTGCAAAATATTGCAGTAAGCAGACTGACCTGTTCTCCTGGCAAGAGGCTGAGAAAGTAGGCCAAACACTATGGCTTGTCAGATGTGTTAACAGATGAGCTGCATTCTTAATGCTGATCATAAGAAGACTGTGCAGAACAAGTGTCACTTTTACTGCCACTGACTGAACATGACTATGCCTAATATCACTCTTCTACCTCCTCTGCCTACCCTCAAAGATTATGTCCCATTTATTTATCAGAAATACTCATGCTACAATAAAGACTCACTAGGGATTGCATCTCTCTGCCAATGGGGCCTTGTATTTGCCTCTCACATTTGCCTGATCCAGCCAATTTGAATCATCACATTCATGCAGCATTTCTGCCAAGAGAGGAGGGAGTGCAAATCATGCCTAACTTTGCATTTGGTTACGCTACCTCTCAGGGTTTTCAAAGCAACATCAGGGAGGTCTACATTCAAACTAGATGACCTTAGGTAACTTTTAGTTTTGCATGTACTTTCAGAGCAACAGACAACACTGGGTAAACTGTTGAGCAAGTAGTGTCCACAAGGAGATGGACAGAAGGAAGGAGACAGCAAGGAAAAAAAACACATTGGTTGAAGTGAAACATGTTCTGAAAACATCCCTTCACAAGGCTTGGTAACATGAGATGAGGATCTTCATCACATTGAGTTATGACTTCCACATGTTTTTGAAAATGGACCTGCCCAGAGCCAAGCTCATGTGTCAAGACACCACACAGCTCTCAGAACATCAGTGGCAGTGATCAGAACCACAGAAGTTAGTGCTAACAGAATCTAGGCTCAAATTTAGCACTCTAGTTTAAGTGCATATCTAGAAACGAAAGATGAAAAATTGCTTCCACCTGCAGACAGCTTTATTCTAGCCTGATGGAAACTGGTTGACAATTATTCCTGTGAGGTTTTTGTAATGCAGGTAGCCCCAGGACTACCACATTTCAGCAAGGTGGGTGCCGTCAGCAGTAGGTCTGTAATACCAATTGCAATTAAAAGCTTTAAAAATAGCACACAGTATCTCAGTTTCTGCATAATGATGAGTACATTATTTCTCATAGACCCTTGAGCTCAGCACAAACCTCAGGTAATTTTTCATTTTCCTGCAATCCTCTGCACCTTCAAATCAACCACAGTTCTGAAACGGACTTCTAAAGAGGGCAGGATAAGATATCTCAGGACATGCAAAAACCCATCTGCTCTGAATACACAAGGAAAGCACAGCTCATGCTGTGGCAGCAGCACTAGCATAAAGCACCAAAACCTGTATCAGAGTAGGTAAAATATAACCATTGTTGCATGATTTATAACAAAGCATTCTCAATGGCACAGTTGTAAGAGATTAATCCTGGAAGGTAAGCCACAGATTCAAAGAAGCTGTCCTCTGTTTTAAAAAAACTAAAAAGAAAAGGCTATAATTCCTACCTTCTTGGTTTAAAAAAAAAAAAAAAAAAAGAAGAAAAAAGAAAAAAATCTGTCTGGGAAGGGCATCCAAACTTTCCCTTATGTGCAGAGAGAACTGGTAGCAGGACACAGCAACCAGATTCTTTTCACCAATTGGTTGCTGAGACCTGTCTCATTAAACAGGTCAAGATCCCTGTTACTCTTATATGAAACTAATAGGAGTGACCTATATGCATACAGAGGGACCAAGTCAATATACATATTCTTCCCAGTGCTTGAACAGGGTGTTCTGTAAATACCTGTACTTGGAAGAATGACTTCAGGCCATGGCTAAGACTATGCTGTAGCATCAATGGCTTTGTAGCTGTATGGTAAGACCAGGATGGTGCAGGGCACCACCCTTCTAGATAGCTGAGCATCTTCTGCCTGTCTTTTGAGGGATTCCTGCAACTATACCCACAGCATCCTGGAAGAGATGCCACAAAGGTGCTGTAAATAGGGAGTTTTTCTGCAGTTGAATTACAAGGGGTTTGGGGTATTGTCAAACCCTGATAGTGGTAAAGGTGTCTGTCCCCTAATTTGCCTTTACTCCAGTCTATTACAGGCTAGACTGAAGCAACTAACTCATTTCATATGATGAACATAATGTGAACATTGCATCTGGTTACATGAGTAATATGAAGGCCAGCAGAAGGCTGCAGTTAAAAAGTTCAGTGACATTTTATTTTCTCTCCGAGTTCCTGGAAAGATAAAATGAAACTGTGAAGCAAACATCTGAATGAAAGAAATCTGAGTGGTATTTATGGATTTTTCTTGCTAGGCAAATGCCATTACTAAAACGGACTCTCAAACAAATAATGCTCTTAGGGCCCTCCTTCTTCCCCCAAGACTTCCTATTCATTGATGCATACCTGTGTGTGTTTACCTTGTTAAAACCATCCCAGTAGTGTGTTGTTGATCTATGGAAAATGTAAGTCTGGGAAGCATTCAGCTCTGACTCATTATACGTATCTAACTACAGGATCATGATCTCAGAAACAAAGCAACTCTCACATCAGCACAAGTAGCCTACAGCATTTTCCTCAGTAATTTTTTCATGAGACATATAGTTTTGTTTGATTTTTCATCCCAAACATGGTCATGGTAACACTATAAAGTAATGAAAGAACAAGAGAATATGGATGAAAGAGACAAGCTTTTTGGCAATGTCTTTGTTAAACTGCTGGCAAATTGCCTTGCTTAGTATGAGGTGAAAACAACCAAACACCTTAGTATGAGGTGAAAACACCAAACACCATCATGATGCCTCAGGATTACAGTGCTTTTTCTAGGGTCCCTCCTTGCAAAGTGCCATGGCTGAATAAAGTAGGTCAAGAAAATTACCATTATAATGAGACTACCCTTGGTGTTCTCTAGCCTGCCCCCTACCAGGCCCTTCGTCACTGAAGGATCTTCCTCATTGCTTGATGCTGCCTCCTTGCACAGTGACTCGTCTACACAGAAATAGCAAGAAACTCCTTTCCAGCCCCCCCTTCAGCCTGGTGGGGAAGATTCACAGCTTAAAAAAACCCAAAACATAAAAAAGGTGTGGTGTGGAAGCCCCCAGCCTGAGGAGAACCCACACTTCCCAGGTGAGCCTTGCAGACTACTGCTGTGTCTTCACCTTCCATTAACTGTCTCT
Organism: Neopsephotus bourkii; assembly: GCF_033783945.1. Classification (NCBI taxonomy): domain Eukaryota; kingdom Metazoa; phylum Chordata; class Aves; order Psittaciformes; family Psittacidae; genus Neopsephotus; species Neopsephotus bourkii. The sequence continues at coordinate 2,285,768 of NW_026901618.1, forward strand.
TCCCCTTCCATCAGACAGCTGCTCTCTCATACAGACTCAGTACTGAAAGGATGGATTTAAGAAGATATGTTTTTTATCTGATGTCCTGATTTATAAACCTGTGTTGCTGTGTGTCTTTGTCTGAGTAAACATCTTCTTCCTTACTCTCTGGGAGTATTGAATATTTCCCATGGAGGTGCCTGGTCTTGTTACACCATCCACCAGAAAGACAGCACATACCTCTGTGAGAATATACTCATATATGCCACACATCTGCCCTATTACAGCCCTGCTGGTACAAACTTGCTTTATGACAGGTCAATTTGCTTAGGGATAGCCTTATGAATCAGGCAGGATTTAGGACCAAGACAGTGTACCCAAAAAATACCAATCAAGAAAAAACTCTGAAAGGCACGATAGGCCAGGAATAAGGCAGTTCCTCCTCTGCTTCCTCCTGGGAGCAGACTTGTCAGCTGCCTTATATCATCACTACAGCATTAACTCTGTAGTCCAGACAGTAACAAGTATTTTGGAGAGCAAGGTGCCCAGGTTTGATTCATTTCTGCTCTTCCCATTTTGAGAACAAAGATCTGTTTTCTCTGTTCCTGTGCATCATGAAGATTAAGATCAGGTTGCTTAGTCCATGGCACAAGCCAGCCCTTAACCCTATCTTTCTAGCCAGGCATGACTGACCATTGCTAAGCAAATGGCCCAATCCATGACATTAAGAAGTTGCTCCTGTCTCCATTCTGCCTCCAAAATGAAAGTGTTAATAGTTATGTCCTGAATTATGAAGTAGATAATGTTTGCACAGTGCTTACCTGCAAAAGCTAGGAGGTGTTAAGGGTTATATTAAAAAAAAATAAAAGTGACATTGAAAATCGCATTAAAATTCATTCCTATGAAAATAATAAGCCTTTTATGCTTGTACAATGACTTTTTATTCTTCAGCAGTGTGGCTGTTATTGAGCTTTTCTGTTTCCCCCATAAATGCCAACTGTCTGGTGAGAAGGCTATTTACTGTGAGTGCTGGTGATACATAATCTGTATCTCAGGAGGTCTTCGGGGGAGGGAGGGACAGTTGTATGCCCTCTGATTATAGCAAAACCCAAAGTGAGGACTGTAATTGCACATGTATTTTTGTCATCCTTTTGCCTGAAGGCATAGACAATATCCTGGATCTAGCTCTCTTGTTTTGATGTGAAAGAGATACAGACAATGCTAGCCAAGAACTTTCTTTGGTGCCTTCCTCTTTATTTACAAAGACTGCACAGGGCATGCCATTTCCATGAAAGCAGCAGAAGCAAAACAGAATCAATCACCATATTAAAAGATCCCTATGTCTGCCTTCTCAGAGGGGTTCATTATCAACAGCTTCAATTTCCTATGACAGAGACTCTTGGCTATTTTGTTTTCCTTATCTGCTCTGTTTTTCTCCTCACACAACCATTCTGGAGAGCAATTCCCAGAACTTTGCCTTCGCCACCTGCCTCAGGAAACCCTCCTCAGATCTGCAGCTCCATTGCTGCCAGGATGCCTGGTGAGCAGTTATTTCTGGGGACATCTTATCATGACATAAAGTCTAAACTGTTCCATCTGATCAGCTCAAAACCCCAGGATATGGTACAGCTGTTCCTGATAAGCAGGTACCTAAGTGTAATCAAAGACCTGGTTCACAGCAACCATAATAAGCTTTTCAGCTTTCCTTTTTTTAAAAGGATAACTCCAGGAATGCAGAAAAAGGCTGCGAGTTTCAAAGTACCAAGTTTACAGTTAGAACAAGAGTCAGATGGCATCTGTTGTGCTCTGTGGCTTTGTCCTCTTGTTTTATTTTATCTCACAGCAGCTGCAATTGTCCTTTGATTCTGACATCCTATTGTGCTATTTTCCCATGAATTCTGTTTGGATTTATATAAAGATTTCCATTGGACCAGATTTCTTATGTATGTTAAAGTGTTCCTTGGTCCTGCTGCTATTCATGTGGGGTCTTTTTCAGTAGCTTTTTTCAGTATCTGACAAGAGGACTGCAGGTACTGTTAACTGTCTTTTAAGATACTTTGACAGAAATGCCAGTTCCAATCAGATCAAACAACCCAACTCTGAAATCAACCTTGTACAAGTGCCGCATTTCAACCCTGTCCAGTGCTGCTTCCCTCATGAGCTGTGCCCGGTGCTCATCTCACGAAGATGTACCAGACTCCCATGCTTTCATGTTTCAGAATACTCCACCACAGGTACTGCTGCTGGCTACAGCTGTTGCAATGACAAGGACAGCAGGAGTATGTAGAGGGTGCAGCTGTAATGTATAATCTCCTTTGGCACCCTATGCTGTCTTGCTATTCTTTTCAAAGCTAAGGCATTTAACACAACACATCCACTTTGTACAATGCTGGCAAGAAACCTCTGTATTCAACAGTCATTGCTGGTCACCAGATCTGATCCAGCCGCTGGAAGATTTTGGTGACAGAAGGGAGTGGTTAATAAAGAATTTTAATAATGAAATTCAACTAGCAAAAGTGCAGTCAGTGTCAATGAAGCAGCACTTCCTACTGCTTCTGAGACATTCTGCTCCGTCACAGCTGCCACTGCAAAATGATCTTCAGAAATACTAGTGAAAGCAGGGAATTAAGAAATCACATATAGTGCTTATAGCCACAGACTCTCCACAGAAGTTAAACCAGTCCAGGAGGCTTGACAGAGATAGGAGGTAGGACATCCTTTCGCTTCTGTAATTCCAGAGGAACTGCTTGGATCAGTGTGCAAAATTAGAACAATTTCAAGCTGGAAATCAAACCAGTCTTGAATGGCCTCTATATATAAACAACTTCTTAGCGTTAGCTAGGGCATGAATAAGACCAGCATCTCCTCTCCAAAGAGGAGAGCCTCTCAGCTGGGTCAAAGTCCTACTTGACACATCTGGTGTTTCATTGGAGAAACTCTAATCCACTAACCCTGAATTCATCACGTGTAATGGTTGCCATGGGGACACGCTGACACCGTGCCATTTTAACATTTCTCTTCCAGATTCCTCAATAAAGTAACTATGTAGGCTTCTAAGCAGTAAATATGCATATAAAAATGTGAATATACAAACCAACCATCAAGCAACTTCAAAGCTGCAATATACCCCCATCCCTGGCAGACTTGAATACTAGCTGCTGTTTATTTGCACAGTAGCTGTGGGGGCATTCACTCTCCCCAGACTCTTTCCTGCCATGAATGCAAAAGGAAAAATATTTTGTGAATGGATCATAAACACAGGTCTCTTTCACAATGGGCCAAGGCAGGGAAGGAGGGAGCTGTGAAATGTGTAAGAGAAGCTTCTGAACATAGAATCATAGAATAGTTAGGGTTGGAAAGGACCTTAAGATCACCAAGTTCCAGCCCCTCTGCCATGGGCAGGAACACCTCACACTAAACCATGTCACCCAAGGCTCTCCCCAGCCCCGCCTTGAACACTGCCAGGGATGGAGCATTCACAACTTCTTTGGACAACCCATTCCAGTGCCTCACCACCCTAACAGGAAAGAATTTCCTCCTTATATCCAATCTAAACTTCCCCTGTTTAAGTTTTAACCCGTTACCCCTTGTCCTATCACTACAGTCCCTAATGAAGAGTCCATCCCCAGCATCCCTATAGGCCCCCTTCAGATACTGGAAGGCTGCTATGAGGTCTCCACACAGCCTTCTCTTCTCCAGGCTGAAGAGCCCCAGATTTCTCGGCCTATCTTCATACAGGAGGTGCTCCAGTCCCCTGGTCATCCTCGTGGCCCTCCTCTGGACTTGTTCCAACAGATCCATGTCCTTTTTATGTTGAGGACACCAGAACTGCACACAATACTCCAGGTGAGGTCTCATGAGATCAGAGTAGAGGGACAGGATCACCTCCTTCGACCTGCTGGTCACAGTCCTTTTGATGCAGCCTAGGATGCAGTTGGCTTTCTGGGCTGTGAGCCAAGTGAAGCCAGCTCACGTTCATTTTCTCATTGACCAACACTCCCAAGTCATTCTCCACAGGTCTGCTCTGAATCCCTTCTCTGCCCAACATCATACATAAAGCTTTACCTGTGCTTTGCTGATGGCACCTTTTCAGCAGGCTCAAATTCATTATAGTAAGACAACAGAATTGGTGTAAACAGCAGTAACCTAAACATCCTGCTGAACAGGTGGAAGGAAGGGGGATCTGAGAGCTTAGGCAGAAATGCTTGTGACTTCTCAGCATTCAACCTTTTTTTTCCGCACTGGGATTTTTCTGGGGAAGCATTTACTGAAGAAAAACGGGAGATTAAGGTGTAGGAAATGACGGTGAAGGAAGAGAAAGATGGTAAAAACACAAGGAAAAGGCAGAAAGACTGTTGCAGTTAACAGTAACGGAAGCAGCATATGATCCATGTCCTTAAAAAGTAATAGAGCTGAGTGACAGCACAGCAAGCGGTTCTCCCCTCACACCCATGTCACTGCTAAATATGACTCTGCCAGGACTTCAAGAATAAAGAATGGGGGAGTCCTCTGGGAAAAATTAATAATACCACAGGAGTCAGTGAAATTTCTCCAGGGATACTGTAAAGCAAACAGTGCCTGATGAGGATTTCCCAGCTATGTGGAAAGTGGTCCCTGTTGGTTCTTAAGCCCAGAAACCCAGGGTATGTTCACATGGCAGGCTGCAATATGGCAGAGAGCTAGCACAAACTCAGATCTTCATGACGGCTTTCAGTGCCCTGCCCTCCAGCACAAAGTCCTGAACTCTCCACATTGTTCTGGCCTTGAAGCATGGGTGACAGCACCGTGAGAAAATCTCTGAAGGGAAACCTTCTGCATACCCCTCCTCCCACCACTACCCACTGCCCTCCGACCCACAGACACTCTGAAGATGCTCACCAAGTTATGCACTGGGGCAGTTCTGGTGGCAGAAGCTGGTGTAAACCTGCCTTTAATTCTAGGGGTCAAGGCAGGGTGAGTTTAGGAAATGCTAACTGTCCTCTTCCCAAGGGATGGTTCTGAGAATGAAACTGAGAAAAACCTTCAAGCCAGAAGGAGGCAGGATATATAACTATGCTACTGCATGCATCCTGCCTATCACGGTAATTATCTTGTAGATTCACTTCTATTTTTAACACATATATATTTTTAAATGGGTATTTAAGTTGTTAAGGTGAGCTTGAGTCAGATGAATAAATAATTGGCAGGTTTTGGGTGGTTAAATGGGATTAGAATACAAAATGTTCTTGGCAAATTGAAAAAGCTTCCTGGAAAAAAAAAACCAAAATGGTTCTCAGCAGGACTGAGTGCACTGTACTACACCCAGACAGGCACAGTTAACTAGGCAAATGAGTATACACCGAGATGGACAGCAAGTTCTGGAATAATATCTAATAATTACAATGGATGATAAAGTTTGCATGAGTCAAGACTATTGTGTGTATTGGGAAGGGAAAATGTCACCCTTGTAAAAGGAAAGACACTCTACTGGTAAAACCTCAGCTTGAGTAGCAGTAGTTTGGGCAAAACACTTCAAGAATGATCTGAAGCAGCTGGATAGTATGAAAAAGAACACCAGAATATCAGAAGTCTAAAAAACATCACCAGTGGGTAGTGCTCAAGCTTATTTGTGCTTATCCCAAAGGAAGCCTTAAAATACATACAAAACTATTTGCAAAGAGGCAGAGAACAACTTGTTATTTCCTGTTTTGATAATACATAATGGGCGCAAATTGCAACAAAAAAGAGTCAGAGGCAAAATTAGGAACTATTCTGTCACTAAGGATAACAGAACACAGAAATAGATATGATAGATCTCTATGAGTAGGAGCTTTTGACTAGGAATTAAGAGTCTTTTGGAGGGTGGGATAGGGAGGCAAGACATGTAAATAGGTCCAGTATGTTTTTTAAGCCTAGATAATAGTCATCAGTATATTTTATTGGGCAATAATTCTCTCTAAAAGATTCTTTTTTGTTTTATGCAGAAATATGACATAGAAGAATGAAGAAACCAGAGACTCAAGAGGTTTTCAGCTCAAGTGTAGGTCAGTGCCTATAGCTGTTATATGAAGACAAAAGAGGAGCAATTACCGCTAGCTGAGTCTTGCCACTCTCTAGGGGAGCAGTGTAACAGTGCAATTAGAGCAAGGAGTAATATACCAGCATGACCTGAACAGGCTCATTATCAATGAAATCTGAAAATGGCAACACCAATTAATAAAATGCACCATGCAGCATGAAGTTTTGGTATGAATTTAAGCTAGCTAGAGGCAGAAGATGGTAAGTGGGGTTCTTTCATTCACTTTATCTGAGAAGCCAACATAATCTTTTCACATATGATAATGTAAGGACTCTACTATGTGAAAATAAATTTACTGTATCATGTGTGTGATGTGTTTCTTATAACATTGGACTGGTTCAGGTAAAGCAATTCAACAGATCAAGTTGTATTAAAACAACTCACTTATCAATCACAATTAATCCTCCACATCTGTCTGCAGCTAAGTTACATGAGGAGGTAGTATGATATGGCAATGAGAAAATGCACTGCCTAGAGCTAAAAATACCATAACCCTCCCCTTGAAAGACAGCTCTGAGATGAAAAAATTACCCTTTTAATGCAGTAAAATGCATATATTTGACTACCAAACATAAGATTGAATATTTGGCACTAAAGAAAATCAAGATGTTACTATTAATACATATATTTTCGTCCATAAACTCTAGTACTACATAGGTAGGAAAGGTAAAAATCAGTACAGTGAAATGATTCCTACTAGCGCCAGTGCCTAACAGCATCAAAGGCCAGATCAATGAGATAGCACTAATTCATGCTAGATACAGCAGCTACAATCAAGACTTCAGCATGCCAAACTGAGTTTCTGGTTTAGAGATCGTGACTCTAAGAACAACAGCAGTCCTACAGGCAGTGTCCGTAATGCCTCACTGAGTTTTCTAGGGTATACAAGTCAGCCTGATCTAGTAGGAAAAATACATCATAACTTTATCCACAAAAGCAAACCCATCAGTAGACAGTTCACTGCTCTCCAAGCTACTTTAGCAAGGGAAATCAGTTGCAATCATGTGGCCTTTCATTTTTTCCCACTGGTTTATACTTTTAGACCATATAGGCACCAAACAACATATTTGCTCAACAATAATTTGCTCAAGAGTGAAGCACTGTGTTGATAGCACACCCTGGTTAAGCATCATTTTGACTGGAAGCCCTGAGGACCAGATACTCCAGTCTCTTCAGTGACTCACTTTGTGCGGCAGCTTTAGCAAGGGAAGTCTACGCATCTTTAGTGCTACCAGCTCTCACAAAACATCACACTTTCATAGTCACCAGGCTGCTGTAAATTAATTCTTCTTTCCTCTTTTTAACATAAAATGCAATTTATCTCTCAGATGAGGAGGTTTGTGAAAAAGAAGAAAACAGTTTCAATATTAACTTTGGTCACAGAAAGTAGAATTTTAATTTGCAGTTCAAAGCTGCCCATTAGTGGTATCCTCAGGAGGAATAGCAGACAGCTGCCTGAAAGGAGTCCAGAATTAAAATATAAACACTTCCAGGTAAGCTAGCCACATTTATCATTAGTACTTCTGAGTGAGCAGACCAAAGGCCATAATTTGGGGGTAGCACCCTCCAACTAATATGCGTGTAGTCAGACAAATACTGTAGGACTTGGCTAACAGTCACTTTCCTGTAAGTGCCATGAACTAATAAATAAGGCAAAATATTGTGGGTTTGGGTTTTTTTAGAAAACACTTTTTTTCCCATCCATTCATTAGCACTGAAATTCAGTCACACTGAAGATCCATTACGAACAGCAGCAGGGCTGCCTTTTACTATTCATTTCTGAAAACACTTGTGTTCTAGGTACATAAAATACTTTTTCAACAGCAATTTATGCTACTGGAAATTGGCTGTCTAAAGACCTTTGATGATCTGGGGTTTGAGGCTGTATTTTCTGAAGCCTCAGGGGTTAGGTCACATTGTCAAATGTAAAACTCCAACACCTACCAATGAAACAGCTTTTGAAGTTCTACATTTCAGTAGATTCAGTTCCTAAATCATTGCTGTCTTCTTACAGAGTTGCACAGTACTGATGTTCAGGTTACAGTTAGACACATTACTTCCAGGAAATCATTATCTGAGGTTTCCCCTGCAGGGGAAGTGCAGTCCTCGCAGAGGAACCCCAACCACTGGAAATGAGGTTGCAGGCTTGGCCCTGCAGCATGCCACAGCCCCAGAAAGCCATACTGCAGTTCTCCTGTAAATTGTAGTTCAGCCCTACAAACGTAATGTCCATGCAGCTCCACGGACACAATGTTAACACAGAAAATTCCTCTGCTTCTTCCATAAATGGTTTATCAGGGCTCTACACATGAGAAGACATAGCTGCAGCAGACGGGAGAGCAGCCGGTATCTTCTCATGGACAGTTTTTGCTCCTTCGTCCTGTTTTGCAGGCTATGACACTTATTAATGGTAAATCCACAGCACTGAGTATGATGAAGAAATGCACATGCTAGAGGGCAGCAGAGATTGCCCTTCCTTATCGCATGTCCTTCTGACACAGGGAACAACTACACTGAAGCAAACCTGGACCACATGACTTTGTGTTTACCAAAACCCCACTAGATAAAAATCTACAGTCTCTGTTGAAAATGAAATTACTTTTGAATGAATAATTTCAGTGTCGGCTACCTCCGTGGCCATGGCAAATCTGTTTTATTCAAGTTGTCTAGTTTTGCAAGGAGGGTTTGCTGGGTTATCTAGTTTGAGAGAACTTGGCCCATTTTGTTACAAATGCTAAGAAAGCTGGTACCTAAAGTCCTGAGGTCAAGGAATGGGAGTTTTCATTTGTTCATCCAAGTTCGATTAACTCAGAGTAGTTTCATTTTAATCCTGCACTGGTAACAATTCAGCCAGCATTATAACCAGGAGAGCTGATTGGCAGGCATTTAAAATGAAGGATTATCTTGTGGCTGAGGCAGAGGAGCAGTACTCTGGAGAACTGCTTTCTGTTTTTTGATCAGCCACACAAACCCTGCATGACACTTGGCAAACCAGTTAACAGCTCTGTCTCTGCTCTTCAGCAGAAATTAAGCACAGAAATTTCCCCCCACACTTTTTCTCCACACAGCCAGCCAGCTCTGAAAGTTGTTTTTTACTGATTGGTATAGTAAGGACCCGATTTCTATTGTGCCCCTCCATGTTCCCGAAGTACAGAAGTCCATTTACATGAATATTGAACAGAGACCGAGTTCTATTTGAATTTAGCTTAGGGATTTCATCACTATTTTTCATTATAATTTTCTAATACTTAGCTGGCAATGGTTATAAGCCTCAGAAAACACCTGCAGAAATATGATCTGTAAAAATGAACATAATCCTTTCATGTGCGTGAGAGATTGGTATTATGGGTCAGAGTAATAGTAGTGTTGCTGCAGCCATAATGGTCAAAGGATGTAAGCAAAGCAAGCTTTCTAGAGAGATAATATCTGCTACTAGTACAGCTATCCAAACACAGGTAGGGTGCCAAATACGTAACCCCTAGTTCAAGTATGTGGAGGTTCATGCAGCGCTTAGGGAATTCTGAAATACCTATGGAATATTTGGAGGTCCAGCCTTTTGCTTCCCTATCCTCTTCTCCCTTCACAAAAACTGCCAGCATGCCAAAATACCAGTGAGCAGGCAGATACCAGCCGCCTTCGAATACTGCATCTGTGCACTTAACGGTAATATATGAATAGCTATTACAGTGGTCAGAAGAAGAGTTTGTTCTCATTTTCCCATGCCCACACCACAGCTGACAGCTCAGCACTTGAGCTGCAGTGATGAGCGATGACTGTGTCCACAGTTACTTTCAACTTTGCTTATCCAACACAATAATTATTGAGACAGCTTAACATCAGAGTGGAATAATTTACCACTGTGCCCTCACTGTACTGCATCAGTCCTCCTATTTATGCACGTTATGCTACTGAAAAGAAAATCTATTCTTATTTTAACTTTCTGCATGCTTACTGGAATCAATCATTGTTGCGGTTATGATTGAATAAACACCAAGCTGGACCCAGCCAAGTTAATAGGTAGGTAGCAGGTGTAAAAGCAGGAGAGGCATAAAGACTTGTATTTTCAGACCTAGAAAAAAAGCTTAACACAGGACATCAAACATTGTGTTCACTTGTTCCTAGTTTGCTTGTAATGAAATAACCCTACTACAGGTTTTCATGTGGAGTCAGGAAGTTGCTTAGGCTGTCCAACCTGTCATCACATACCCAGACCCTTTTAGGAGGGGACATCAGAACTCATTTGCTGTTCTTTCCAACAGTATTTCAGTGGAGCAAGCCAGAAATGTTACAAAGCATTTTACTAATACAAAAGAAATGAAGCCATTAGTAATTGGTGTGAACCTGTGTCCACTATTCATGGTTAGATTTCAGCCTAATTTGACAATGACCTTTTGCCTGACATTAATTTTTCTTCCTGTAGTTTTTCATTAAAGGAAGATGATGAAGATGTAAGTTCCTTGGTGTAAATCATTGAAGACTCTAACTATGCAATAGCAAAAAGTAGATCCTTCCTCTCTTACATTTTTCTTGTTTATGTATTGATGTACCCTTAAGATTCATATTTTTGAAAGTGGAAGACTCAGCAGCCTGCAAAAATAAGTAATTCTTCATAAGACACCATAGTGTTCCATGAGAAGACCCTGTTGTATCACCCACCACTTGCAAAATCCAGAATAGTAGTCTGTAAAAAGACTTCTGAATGAAGACAGCATATACAAACAGAACAGCACTGTGTCTGGAAAGCCCAGGACTGAACCACCCCAGCAGAGCTGGGCATGCACAATAACTCTAGTCACCAGAAGGCTCCAACATGATCTTCACTATCAGCTCTATATAACACTATAACTGAAAAGAGGGCGTAGGGTGTACTGCTTATTAAGGTTTCATTTGTGTATGCCCTTTAATGCACTGCAGTCTAGCCTGCTGTTCAAGGAAATGCATTGCACAGGAGTGCCTCATCAGCAGTCTGTGCATACATTAGATAGAGAAATTGCAGCAGTTTCAAAGCTGAAGCAGTTTCAATACTGCATTATCACTGTCATATATGCTTTAAAGACCAGATCTTTCTTTGGCAATGCCAGAAATAGTGAGTTTTCTCACTTGCATTCTTCACTTGAAAACAGTGAATTATTGGAGTCTCTGCTTCTCTTTTGAGCAGGATCAGCTTTTGTCTTGTTTTCTAGACTAGATGGTATTTTTTGTATTTCACCAAAGAGCTATGTTGCTTTTCAGTAAAGCAGCAAGAGATACGGATTGGCCAGGCAATTTGACTAGAACAATTCGGTTGGTGCTAAACTGAAATGTTTCAGCTGTCCAACTAGTTTGCTTACTCTGACTCCTTCTAAAGTTAAAAACCTAAGCTGAAAAAAGAATTACCCTAAAAAAGAGAAAATGGCAAAACTGATTAATACAGTTACGGGTTTGTTAAAAAAAAAAAGGTATTTTGATATTTTAGAATTCTAGTTGCCTATAGCAATTGAATGAGTATCTCTGATATTGCAAGTGAAGTGGGCTAACCTCGGCCTGCTGCAAGAAAGAAATTGATAAAACTTAAACAATTAACCTTAAGCTGTCTTCCTCCAGCAGGCTAAAGTTCCCATTCCATGCGTGTTTTGTAAACGTCTCATACTGAATAACTGCAACCATAAAATGCTTAAATATGTACAGAAAAACAACAGATTTACAGATCATTGAGGCTTCCAGTTTTGCCAGTAACTTGGATAGCGCCTTGAAACTTAGAAAAACCACAGTAGTTTTGAAGTTCTTCAAGCTGGGCATGGACACAGAGCTTTGTCCTTTGAGAACAGTGTTAAACGACTAAGGTGAGTTAGTATGCAAATGTGGACCATAAAACCATTCAGCGTATGGACTGCAGAAGCATTTTGAGTGTCCTACCTATGCCTGCTGCAGCAACAATAACACTGACAAGTTTGGAGAAGAATTTCAGCTGTGGTTGCCAACATTTAATGCACCGATGATAAATCTGAACCTTGTCTACACTATTCCTACGGCCCGCTATTGACTTTGTGGGGTTTGATTTTTGTATTAAAGGTCTTAGTTTTATGAGACAATATTGGGAGTGTTTTCTGGCTTTTGTTTCCTGCAGGGTCACTGTAGCAAGTGTTTCTCTCACGTGATGGTTGGTGGCACAAGAAACATGACCCCCCGCCACAACACATATTTCCAGCTCTGTTCCTAGGTACCCACGCAATGCCAATATTGGGATTTTTTTTAAAATCCTTTCCATAGACATTGTGAACAGAAACACACACAGATGTTTCTGACTTCTTAAGTATCATAAGGGCAAACCTAGACCATTCTTCCAGGTCTTCACATTCTAGTTAGGCAAGGCTTTTGCTCAAATCTGTAGCAGTTTTGACAGAATAAGGGCAGCAGGAATTGTTCCCATGATAAAAATGTAAAAATCTGCATTATAAACAAAGTGTATGCCAAGAAAACTCACAGAAAACTCTTGTACAAGGAGTTACAATCTTTTTTGTAAAGGAAGAACAACATGGCAGAGAAACAGACTTGTCAGAGTGAGTGTTTCCAGCATAGCAAATTTTCATTTTACACAATGGAGTACAAAGCTATGAATCATCTTGTATGTGAAATGCAAAATCAAGTCATGAATATAAACAGCTATATGTTGTAATCTCAACTTTCTGTGAGTTCTATTCAGATTCACTATTGGAACTAACTCGTAAATTTTATCTTCAATAGTCTATTTTTTTTTCCAGTGTACAAGTGATTCCTAGTTAAATAACACAACTCTACTATGAGTTTATTAGCTATGATTTCCTTTATTTCTATTGTCTTCAGGTATTACAGCAGTTATTACAGTATTACACAATACAAGAAATAAGACATCTCTACAACTGAGATGAACCAATGTTCCGTCTGCTCCATTGCTTTATCAGAGGTAACTAGTTGTTGCTGTGACAGGGAAAGGCACAAGAAACCCTGATTACCGAGCAATTAGAGAAAGATTCTATCCGTTTTGAGTGAGACAAGGCAGTAAATCTATTCTGTAGGCTGCACTGACTATCAGGTGGAAGCAAGTGACAAAAGCAACAATCAAGACAGGTCAAGATAAGAAGCTAAAAAAAGTAAAAAATACATCAGTTCAAAGGGTACATGGTCCAGAATCATCAAAATAGTCATCAGAATAGGGTAGGGTCCAGGATATGAGTGGTCAGAGCAAAAGCAGGATGATGTGTGTAAGGGTTTTGCATGCACTGACACTTAATTGGTACCTAACAGCAACATCCAGACCTGGGCAGAGTAAACCCCAAGTAGCTGTTGCCTATGGGGCAGTTCAATTCCTGAAAGCTCATACTTTCTCACCCTTTGAGAGACTAGACTGTGAGGGAAAGTGTCAGGAAACTTTGAATATTTATTTTTTGACCCTCTGCTTACCCCCTTTTTCTTTCTAATTCCAGTAATTCTCTCTGGCATTTCTTGCAGGAGAATAGCATGTTAAGAGATTTCTTTTTCTTAAAAGGAAATTACTTTGCTGGTATCTCCTTGACATTTAAACTCAGCCATCCAACCACAAGGTGTTCCTGCATGAGGATCCCACAGTGGGAGGCAGAGGAGAGGATCTCTTCTGCTCCTTTCCTGCAGTGGCACCAAAGCCAGGCTGCCAGTTCCGTGCTGACTCCCCAGTAACATGTGTAAAGGCACCACATAGGCACTCGAAGATGTAAGAAGGCAGACTTTGAGACTTCCCCGATGGGTAACACACATCAGGATCTCATGGCTAGGACAGAGTCAGATGTTTTGAAAATCAGGTTTATAACCCAAATGCAGTTTTTAGGGTGAAATCTTGCCTTTCTATTGATTGCAGCATTAAAGCCTCAGTTGAGTATTAGATGAGAATACCACTGCGTGTTCCCAAGGCTGCTGAAATCTTTGCACCTCCACAGACATAGGAGGTGCCAAATCACATTAGAGTTTTAATCTTCAATTACTAAGACAAATAATATGATTTTTTTCCTCTGTGCATGGTTGTGCACACATCCACATTTCTCTTCTGGTGAGTAAATATCACACCCTGACTTTGGGCCATCATTTGCCATATGATGTGTGAGAACATTTTGTTGCTCTCTTTTAGGATTTATTCCTATCTGGAAGAAAACTGAAGTTAGTTGTGAGCAGTGCAGCACTGCTGACAAATCTGCTAAGCCAAGAGCTTTGTTCCTCATAAGCAAGTAAGATGAAGTAAACTGCAGAGTGGGTGCTGCAGGCTGAGGCCCTGAATAGATGGTTGTTAAGAAAACTATTCATTTTGAGCTTTTGGAAGCAATTCTAAAGAGGGCTGCCCCTGTGATTCATTGCTTCTTTTCTAATCTCTCTCACCTGCAAGTCACCAATCCATCTGGCTGGCGGCAAACTGAAGTGTAAATCTTGTAAGTAGCCCTGCTTTTGCATTCCCTGGCTTACACTGAAGTTGAAGATGCTTTAAAATACATTTTTAAAGCATTTTGTAAGGCACTAAATATGACATACTAAAAAAAAAAATAAAAATCATTGAACTTAAACAAACAAACACCAAAACCCACTTTGTTTGTAATATAAAAGATATAGTTAAAGGCTCTTGCTAAGTTTAGCGTAAAGCATTTGAAAACATCTTTTTTGTCATAGGCATGCTGAGCATCAGCCACAAATTAAGCTAAGAAAAGCTATGGAAAATTAACGTCTATGTTACAAGTATAGCTGACCAAAAATTGCCCTATAACACACAACTTTGTATGTTTATTTGTAAGCTATTCCCCAAACCCAGGAAGTTTCTAGAGAACCAGTCAGTTTTGACACTGGCAAGCAAGTTTTCTTACTTCCTACTTACTCACTTGGGTGGTGCCCAAGGCCGCAGGAGCCATGGTAGACTGGATTTCATGGGTTCCTCGTGTGGCAACTCTGCTTTGCTCCAAAGCTGCATCATCTGGAAGCCCTGAAAACCTGACTGGAAGCAATGCTTGCTTTAGGAGAGCTTCACGGGTCTCCTGTTCTTCTGCCAAGGGTGAGCACCATAGGTTTCCTGCTGATACACATCCCATTTCACCTGGAAACTACTGGGGAAAACAGGCCATTGGACAATTCTTGTTCAACCATTTCCAAACCTTTGCTTTCCAAACCATGCTTTGTCATGCCAGCACTTCCCGCAGGCCAGAGACTCCGGATTCAGCCAGGTCAACTGGTATGCAGCCACACTTTCTACAGGCAAATCTACCACACCTAGAGGGAGTACACAGAGATCATCCTGAAATAACGTTTCACTAACTAACTTCCATTTCTGCAACACAGAAGTTGCTACTTCATTACAGGTCAGATCCAGAAGCCTGATAGAACAAACATTTCTGGTGAAGAATCTCATGAAGAAGCTCATAATTTTAGTTTGTGAAATATTACACAACAAAGTGTATTTTGTAAGTAACAAGCATGGCCTTCCTTGAAGGACAGTTAGGTAACGTATTCATTAAAACGCAGTTGAAGGAGCATCTCGGAGATCAAAGACTTCTTCAGCAGCACTGAATGATTCTTGCAAGAGTGACATTCAAGACCTCTGGATATTTTAAAATATCATGTTTACTGTTTTCCCTCACAGAAAAGGAAGAAAATGTACACAGCATTACCCATCACTGCTTCACTACATTGCCTTTCCAGTGATCCCAAGTTAAAAATGCAAATATTCACATTAAAAAAAAATACGTAAAGCTGCATACACAGATTGAACAAGTGGAAGAAATTATAAACAACAACATTAAAGTGTGTGACCAATACCTGACAACACATTAAGAATTTCCTCTAAAATTCAAAGACCTGAGAGACTGCACACCTCAGCTCTTTTTAAGGGAACCTAATGTCATTAGATGCCAACTTCACTGATCCTCTTCCTATGGCTTTCATCTACCCCAGCCTGAGTAGCAGGCAAAGAATCCCTTTTTTTCTACCAAAATAGCTCATTTTCTGATAAACTTAAAAGACTGCACATGCTATGGGCTTGATAATGCCCATTCAGCAGTGAATAGGTCTTCCACTGCTGGCAGTGCTGTGGGGAATGCTCTATAAATAAGGTATATGTAATTTATCAATACGGATATCCACTTGTCACAGGAAAAAGGTGTGAGCACACATGAGGGAGAGGACTGTGAGCCAGTTTGGCTCTCCTGCCGTCTTAACTGTTCTCCTGCAAATTAGCCAGAGCAGCACCAAGGAGTGTGCAGGGAAGCGCCCACCCCACCACTGGTCCCCCCTTCTCCCTTTAACCAGTCAGACAGTGAGGAAAAAAACCCTCTTGTTAATGTTTTCTCTTTTTCATATTCAGGGGGACAAAAAGGATCAAACAGCAAAAGGGTGTCCTCTTTGCAGGTGCAGGAGCTACCCTGGGCCATCACTTGTCAGCCCTCTCTGCTTGGTAGCAGTAGGATTTATGAATAAAACCCTTGAAGAAAAAACACATAAAGACTGTGCCTGTTATTTGAACAAAGATTTTTTTAACATAAAACCAACTGTATATGCCATAGCACCAGACAGCACAAGGGGACTTGATAGCTAGCAGCCTAATGAGATCCCTGATGGTTATTGGACTAGCTGGCTCATTAGGGGCAGGAGTGTCCTGGTAGATCTATCAGTGCCACTCACACTGGGGAACAGAACAGAAAGAAGAGAAAAAAATGAATGGGAATAAGAGAATGAAAACATAGCCAGGGGCTTAGAAAAAGACCTTTAACAACATGGTTATTATATTCGAAATCTAGAAGCTCCTTTAGGCAGCACTTGAACAACTCATAATAGGAAAAAAAAGTAATATAAAAGAAAGATAAAGCCTTCCAAACAACAAGTCCTTTTCTTTCTGTTCCTTGAATGGACAAAGTAATGTCTATCTGGTAATTTTCCTGCTGGCTGGAATCATACCCTTTCCTTGCAATACAGTTTATTGCAGCTCAGTTTTTCCCAGAAACCAAGACAGATCACCATCCCATCATTATAGGTGCAATAAAAACACAAAGCAAAGAAATATTGTTGCCCCCAAGTGTTAACGATCTGAGGAGGTAACAAAAGATGAGAGAAAAGATGGAGGGGGCATACGTGTAGCTGCAGTCATGACTGCAGGCAGTAGGTGTGAATGCTATTCTGCCTGGTGCTACCTGGGGAGAGAGCAGTGAATCCATACCTTTGATTAGCCCGACTTATCAGAGACACAGAATGCTGGAAGAAAATAAAATCTTCCTGAAATCACACATGCAAAACTGGAGTTTAACCTCTGCAGAAATACTGAAAATAAAATGAAATGCCTTGGAGCACACTGCATCGGTTTGGGGGGGGAAAAAAAAAAAAAAGAGAAAGAAAGAACAAGCCCACACAAATGGACTCTGGGAGTTATTCTGGAAATTATTTTTCTATGCAGATTTGTTTTTCACTGGAAGACACTGCAGCAGTTTTTAAAGTCTGTTTTAGCTACACAGAAAACACCTAGCAAACCAGAGGACTAATTTTTCATCTCCTGACCTGAGGGCACATACCTCAGAAAACAAACTTCACATCAATTTATCTTCACAGGTGCCTGAAAACAATCCTTATGAAAACATTATCAGCACTTTGAAGCCTTATGGGTGTTCCACCGGTGTAAGAGGTATGTGTGATGGTCAAGAGACCCTTTCTGTGTGTGTCTCAAAACAACTCAAAAGACAGAAGGAACTGAGGGAGGCTGAGTGCCTGTTAATGGTGAGCGGGATGTTCTTGGTTGGGCACAAAGTTTGCTGGTTCTGGGGGCTTACCAGATACCCCTGCCACCATCTGGAACTTTCCAGAATAGCCCATGACACATAACATGCTCAAAGCACCACAGGCACTGCCTTCATTGTATTGCAACACTCGTCTCTCTAAAGACATCCCTGAAGGACCTTTCATTACCAGTACTATATGAAAGCAGGGGAATGAAAAACACCTAGCACCTGTTCTTTAGTGCCTTTAGTGTTTTCAGAATAAAATAAAAGTTTTAAGAACTCTTGTTCTCTTCTGTGCAAATACTCCTGTTAGGGTAAAGCAGTAATTTGCATTGCAGCACTCAGAAAAAGTAGATGTGCCTGTGTATCTGGTGAATAAGAGTAAGAAGACTCTTACAGACAGAAAATAATACAGAGCAATAAAAGCTGTTCAGGAAAGTGGGAACAAAAATCCAGGTTTAGAAGATACAGTATATACAAATAAACTGAAGAAATACACTTCTGTTTCTTGTCAAACCTGTAAAAATAGGATGAAGAAATAACTGATTTGTGTTTGAGATGCACTGAGTGCATTCTTAAGCCAAATACCCATTTAATGTTAGCAGGATTCAACCTCAGGCTGCATCCTATAAGGATGAAGAAAGGCACAGTTTATATAATTTTTCATATACATTTTATTTTTCAAAAGACAGCTTTTCAGTAGTTTATTCCCCACCTAACTCGAGACATTTGTTTGAAAAGTCTATGTTTGGAAATATATTTGTTCCTATCTTCCTTCATAGACAAAGGAAAGACACTGGCTTGCCCAGAGTGTGGTTAAACTCTTCAGACATCTATGGGGATTATCAAGGAAACCTAAACAAGGTATAGCTGTATCTTGAAGGCAAACAGAGACTTTGGGCAGTACATGGTATGCCTCATCATACTCACTATCCAGATGAGAAGACCTGTTTTGTACATTACAATTGGTTTCTTTATATCAATACACCAGGACACAGGGAAAGAGAGGGTAGCACATGCTCAGGTCTTACCCATGCAAACAGGAATGCAGCCTGAGTTCTGCCTGACCCACAAACACATCCTATGCACCTAACCTGAATCTAGGGTAAGCACAAAAACTTAGCCAAAACTGTGCCTTTATGTCTAATCTGTATCTAGAGTAGCACTGCACACTCCCTTTGACACCCATTTTGCCCGCCTTCAGTAAGGATCTGTACCTACACCCACATAAAGAGGCAGGGACTGAAAGGATTAGATGCATACACAGTGGAAAAAACACAGTAAAATACATAAATTAAGTACATTGCCTTTCAAAATCTATTTTAAAACCTGTGTGGGATTTCTCTGATTATCTCTCCCCCTCACCTTTTTCCCTCATTAGCACAATTGATTGAAAAATAAGAAAAAAACAATGCAAAATTTCAGACATGTCATTTTAGCTGCCTGAAGCATTTTTAACTTTGTGTTTATGGTACAGATAAAGCAGAATCTGATAATGCTAAACTGTCTATCATTGCAGGTTACCCCAACGAATTAATTGAAGGTTTATGCTGCAGAGTGCTATGCTATTCTTATAAACAAAATCCCGTTACCTCAGTTACTGAGGCTTCAAGATTTTGAGTTCAGTGATTTGCATTTTTCATACACTTTTAATGACTAAGAAGGGGAGGGGTGTTGGAGCAAGCTTTAGGGGACTGTTATGCTGAAATCACTTATTTTACATTTCATGGCAGAGTATTTATATCCTTAAAAAAAAGAAAAGCAGAGGTAAGACCGAAGAACAACACCCAAATCAGTATCAATGCTGCGTTCTCTCTTCTATCTCTATTCTTTCACCCCACACTGATCTCCTGGCAGCCTTTCATATCTGAATTCACAAAATAGACTCACTCTTGCCACCTTCAATTTTTGCTTGAAGACTTATCTTGCCTGCAGTGTCCACTGTGGCAGAGCACACTTCTATTCACTCCCATTGTAGCTTTTGTGTAGAGCCTTAGGTTTTTCTCTTTTAGTTAATGAGTCTAAAAACTCTTAAAAATGGGGTTTTCTTATTCTGGGAGCTTATGTTGCCTGAAAAGCAGGTTTGTGCCCAGCCTGCAGGAAACTAACTCCACACACTCAGGAGAGATACTGTTTATTCAGGTTCAGTGGACTCTTTTACAAATCAAGCACACCAATGCCAGCTTTCTCCATTACATTTATACATGAAAGTTACACAACAGTACACTCACAGTTACAGTGATTGGTTGCAATCTACATATACTTGTAATATTTGCTGTGTCATTCTTTCTAGATACTACAACATGCTCAAGAGAAGGGTCTTCACCTGTGCTGTGGTCTTTTTGACCTGTGGGCATGATTTTTAATATTATAATGAAGGCAGTTCACTTTAGAGCACCTTAAAAGCTAGTTCTTTTGCAAAGTTAGGTAATCCAATGGTCATTTCACCAAGCTGCCAAATAACACACCCTTTTGGTGCCACCAATCCTGGATGGTCTCCTTTGGTCCTTCAAACACAACTAAAATCTGTTTGTTTCCATTAGCTTCTTTTTGTTTTAAAACCCCATCCCAGGCCCAAGATGCAGTAACTATGGGTACCAATTTCACTCTATACAACTACATGAAATGAGGTTATAGTGAGGTGGGGTGGTTCTCTTCTCCCAGGTAACAAGATAGGACAAGAGGTAATGGCCTCAAGCTGCACCAGGGGTGATTTAGACTTGATCTAAAATCTGGTTGTTCTGGCCAGTTTACCATGTAATACAGTGTTTTCCTCAGCTCTGAATTTACTAATAACTAATAAGTAAATGAAAAAGCAAATAATTAATACACTGAATAGACATGAAAATAATATTTTCAGCTAGATGATCATCTAGTATCAAAATAATCTTTAATGTATTCTGCAATTGCATTTGAAAGGTTGAAGACTAATGAGGTGAATTGAGCAATTCTTTGATGTTTAAAGTTGAAGTCTCATTCCAGCATCCCATTATTATTTTAAAGGCAAAATGATGTGTCAATCAATATATTCAAAACAAGACTGAAGTCATCTGGCAGGCTGGCTAATTCCAGCATAATACCATAGTTTCTGTTCAGAGCAGCACTATGAAATAGACAATAGCTACTGTAAAGCTATTTAAGCTTTATTGAGCCAATTCACAAAACCCTCATTGAATACATATAAAAACCTTTTTCATAAATCTCCAATAAGATTAAGTCAGAGTGACTTTTCCCCAAATATGAGTTTGAAAAGAGAAAAAGAAATTATAGGTTTAGAATATAAGAATGAGAGAGAGAAAACACAGTCATGAGCATGAAAGCCAGTCAAAGTCACCCTGAATTTCAAAATGTTGGCTCATGCTACAGTGTCAGATTGAAGAATGGTATAATGGAAGAGAAACCAAATACGCTTTTTCTGGGGAGACCATAGAGCTGATGTACCAAGTGTGCAGACTTGTCTAGACAGTGGACTTCTAAGCTGTTAAATGAGAAAATGTCTCCATTCTTTTATACAACTTTGCAACAGCAAAAATTTTTAAGACATTCTACAGTTCTCACAGTTTCACATGGCCAGAGGTATCATCTGCAGAAGTCTAGAACTTATCTTTATACAGTCAATACAGTTATCTTTATCCTCTGGTCAGACTCATTAAGAACATATCTATACAGTAGTTTTGCACAAGTTCTCTGCACTGCTTCAAATTTCCCCCCATACTAAATAAATCACAGGAAGCATTCTCTGAGATATCCCCATTGTGTTTCACTTTCTTATGAAACTTCAAAAGGATGCCAATGTTTATATAGGTATTTTCTTTAAATACCTGTATAAACCTAATTTATCCATTGGTCAAAAGGACTGTATCTCTTTTTGTAATCTGAAAGCCTACACAAAATTAATACTTAAAGAATATTAAAGGATATTAAATACTAAATAATATTAAATACTTATAGGAAGGACCTTAAAGAGGTCCTCCCTCTTTAATAAGTAAAAGACAGTTCATTATCATTCATTGTCTGTGCTTAAGTCTCTTATCTGTTGTTCTCAAGATGACATGTACATCTTGAGGAAATAAGCAGTAGAGTCACTCCCTCTTAGTCAGATCCACTGATTATAATTCATTCCTATCTCACCCGCTGCAGCACCCTTGCAATCAGCTGAGCATGATCCTTCTTTCTGAAAGCCAGTCCCTGTCCTAAAAGAGTTTGCATTCTAAACAGTTACAGTCCCTGTCCCAAAACAGCATTCTAAATAGTTAAGACAAAGAGAAACAGATAAAAAATACTCCTTATAAGAAGAATGAATAATCCAGTAGTGTCAAACAGAATTTGACTCAGTGCTATTTCTCTCTTTTTGTTTGTATATACTAATATGATTGTATCAGGGATGGCTTTTTCAGGAAGAGGGTAGAAGATTGAGCATGATGATTTTGGGAGAAGCTAGGGAAAAGAGCCCATGGACACAAAGGGTGTAATGTTGAGGGTGAATGGTCCAGGAAAAAAAAGCGTCAATGTTGGCATTGTCACTGCCAATATTGTACCACATCTCATTAGCTTTTTCTTGCAGTTTCTGCATGTAAAATAAAACCCAACTTGCTAAAACAATAACAGAAGCTATGGACTCTGCAGTCTGGATTTATTCAACTCTTCACAAACCCAGTAGAAAAGTAAGTAACTGCTGAAACTGCCACTTAAGAACCCACTCTTCTCTACGCCAGCAAAACATCTGCATGTCTGTAGAAGGGCTTTTGCACTCTTTAAAATGTCAAAGTGGGAGGTGGCAGATTGCAGATCCTGTCCCCAGAGGGGAAGTTTCCTATGCAGTAACACTGTAGAAGTAGTTTCTCTCACCATAAGGGAGCATGCCCCACTCCCTGGAAGGCTGCTGCACCCTGCTTGTCTGATGCAATGGGAAGAATTTTCTGAAGAGTAACTTTTCCATAGTATATTAAACCTGCACATTTTGTAAGAACACCTGATAATGACAACTGGGGCATGTGAGGTATATAGGAATGACTCCTGTCAGAAACTTAGGAGGCCTTGTCATCATTACACTTTGGGAGGAATCGAAAATCAGGTGTAGAATGTATTCGAATGATCAGATTAAGATGGGAGTTCCTGTAAATACAATGATGAAAAGAAAAGAAGGAACAAAGGAATAATCCTTCCTAATCAAAGTCTTTGTTACTTTAAGGGATACTTTGTTTAACTACTTGAATGTCTCAAATGCTTTGCTAACTACAGAGGGTGTTTTGTTTAACTGCTTGAATACCTTAAAGGGGTTAGGTAATCAAGGGATACATTCTGTTAGGGGATGAGGTGAAACTTGTGTATTCAATATGTAACTATATAAGAAATGGAATTGAGGGGGCTAAGATAGTGGTTAAGCTTGTGACAGACATTCCCTGTTAATGTATTGCCAAGGAGTTCAATGACTTTTTAAGAAGTTTCATCACCCAAAGATAAGATCCCAGCAACAGGAGGAGAACAATGAAAAAGAATTACGTCGGTATTTGGGTGAAGGAGACGACAGGATTGGCTGAAACCCAAGACCGAGGAGTATAAGAGACTGTACCCCAGAACTCTCGGTGTGCGTCTTGGGTGGAGCGGAGACTCCCCGGCGCACCCAGCGCTGCTTGCTTATTGCCTCTCGATATTAACGAATTGTAATAAAAAATTAATTAAATCAGATCATGGCCAAGACAGAATTTTTATAACAGGCAGCAGCAACTAAATACTTATTATAGAATAAAGAGTGATCAAATTAAACATCAGGATTGACTCTTCTTTCCATCTTGTATCTTGCTTTTTCCCATCTTCTAACAGACTGTGCAAAATGCTACTGGACCTAAGTAGTGCCTTGCTAGACCATGAAAAATAGCAAATTCTCTCACATCACATGAATATTCAAGTGTCTGTTGCTATTTGACCGTATGCTTTTGTCGGACTGAGCATATGTATCAACAGAATATTAGAGCAGATAGAAAGACTGCATAGTTTTGTATAGACCTGCTGCTATTTGTGAATCTGTTCCTTTTTTTCGCTGTTATGTAAGTCTTTATTATCATGTTTGGCAAGATGCTTTTTCTTTTACACTTTAAACTCATTAAATTTAATGAAAGTATTAAAGGTCACAGGCACAAAGGGAGCATTTGCCACTACAGCACAATTTGAGAAAGCTGAAAAATACCAGCAATAATGAAAAACGTAAGGCCATTTCTCTTCAATTTGAACTGTGCATTTTGCTGAAAGTACAACTAGGTCTAAAACAAGGACACATAGCATACATTGCAACTACCCCATTGTTAGAGGAGGTCTAGAAGGAATAATTCAAATTTCTAGGGTAAAAAACAGTAGCAGTCAGTAAGAAAAATAAGAAAGTGAGTACATATTACTCCACAGTTCTTCCCTTTTTTAAATTGCTTCCTAATCACGACTTTTAACATATTATGCAGTCAAAGACAAAAGAAAGTTCAGAATACCAAAATGCCTTCCCTTTAAGAATAAAAATTCTCTAACATCTTGGAGAATTTGTTTGAGCTTATGAATTTGACCCAGCATGGCCCTTCAGGGTGTTTGCATAAAAACTTCAGTTTGAATGCGGAGCCAGTCATCTCTGCTGTGCTTTGCTCTTCTGTATAATACGAGATTCATGGGAGAGGATGTGAAAAATATTTCTGCATTTCTGCAAAGCACAAGACTAGCTAAATTGTAAAACTTCAGTGATCATATCTTAGTTACACAGAATAGTTACCTGATGGCAAATCAGGTTCTCCTTTGGAACATCAAGGCTAACGATAACTGAGCAGTATACTACACGGTAGGGATGCTGATTATCTGAAGAGACTGACTTGTTAATATGACTGAAAAGATAGCTGGGTGACACAGTTATAAAGCTTTCCTTTTAAACTCTGGAGCAGGCAAGGAAAGAAGTTCTCAACAGAAAGGAGGAGAAATTACTGATTTGGGAAAGAAGTTATGTGCAGTAAGGGACTTGGGCATAGCTGGTGTCTCTACTTTGGGGACCAGGATTGTGACCCAGCTCCAAAGAACACCCAAGAGTATCCAGAGACTGACAAAAATGAAAAAGAAGGATCTCTGCTATCACACTCTGAAATACACAGAAAATACCTTATAAAACATACAGACAACATAGCAGAGAAGAGGCTGTAATATCAATGAAGTTTGACAGAAGATTCACACAATCATTAGTAGGATGCTCCCTTCTCAAAGACCAGAGTTGATCAGTGGTGGCTGTGCTTGGCATCCCAGGTATGGGACTGCAGAAAGCAGTGAGGGAACCACAGAAGCTGTCATCCCGGCTTCATACTAGCTGAGTATCTGCTAAGCATCCAAGCAGTTGCTTTATCTATTTCTTTAAATATTACTATCTCTTCTTGTGTCTCTGTAGACAGGAGTGTGGTTGCTGGACCTGGTTGCATCTTGAAGCATGAATCTTCCTACACTTCCTTCCTGTCTACGTTTGAAAGTTTTCCAGTGCTGACCTAGTCCCTTGTAGCTCTTACACAAAGTCACTTTTCTTACTCAGTCAGACACTTGCTTCTTTTTGTCAAGATTTGAAGTTAAAAAGGGTTCTTAGGTTATCCCAGTGGCAGAAATTTGTCATGAGACAGATTTTCCCTATAAAGAAGATGATGCTACATGGGCATAACACCAAACTGTGTCATTGCCCATCAGAAAGTATGCTGAGGAGGGAAGGGAATGAGAGAAATCAGATGTAAGATTTTTGTCTGGGTTGTACAATTTTTGTTTTGTTTTGGTTCCTTTAGTGTTTAACTGCAGTTTAGCTGCATAATAGTACTTCACAGTGTGAAAGTCTGACGCACTAATATAACAGAACCTGACTGAGGATTTGACCCTGCATTGCTTCTAGGCTGCTCTGAATTTTGTTGAAAAACTGACTGAAAAGAAGTCTCATGATGAAGAGACAGCTTTTCCTTTGCGTTCACCTTTCCCCCCCCCCCCCCCGACTTTTCAATTTCCTTTTGGATCTCATTTTTTACTTCAGCAACCCAAGTTTCCTCTAAATTTCTTAACATCTATTGAAATGACCCATTCACAGCCACTCTGAAAACTGTAATTTAGCAAGGAGTAATGTGAAAAGTTCTAATATGCCGCACACAAAGAGCTAATGAGCCCCTAACTAGGTGAGAGGAATGGTCTGAGGGTATGGGTTTGGAAAGGATTTCACCATACAGTGAAAGAAACCCTTCTTGCTACATGCACCTCTTTTATGACTCCACTGGGAACCCTAACTATTCTAAGAAAGCATGATTTGACCTTTTCTCTTTAGTAAATTAAAGGCAAACATTGCGTAGCATGAGAGGACATGCACATCTGCCAGGCAATGAGGTCTGACATTTGATAGACGTTGATCGTTTATCATCAGTCAGTCTGAGAAACTATGCCTCCTCAAGCTTGCAGGGTAATGTTTGTTTTTCTAATATAACCTTTACATTCCTAAGCACCTAAACAAGAAAAAATGTATCCTATTTCTCTCTGTACAGTACACCATAAGGAGCAGCTGTGTACACAGGGTAGAAAGCCAGGAATCGCTTCTGTGCATCAGTGTTGGTTATAGAGAGACCCAAAGGGTAACAAATGATCTGTTCTGTCCACGTTTTTCCCATGCAATTAATGCCAGTTCTCCAACCACAAACAACTATTGAAACAATAATTTCTGCCCTTGGAGGAACTTGGCAGACTTCACAGTAGCTGCCATGGGGCTGGAGGTGCGCACTATTGCATTTCAGAGCTGTTCCTTGAGGATCAGAAAGTTATTCTTTCTAAAGCCACCCTCAGTGACCTGGAATGGATGAGGGGAGAAGGATTTATCATCCTCATCCCAGATCCCCATCAGTCATGTATATCAGCATATTTGGTGTCCCATCTAGTTGGCAACCAGTCACTAATTGCATCCCTCAGGGTTCAGTATTAGGGCCAGTGTTGTTTAATATCTTCACTGGTGATCTGGATGAGGGGATTCAGTGTACCCTTGGTAGATTTGCAGATGACACCAAGCTGTTGCCTGCAACTGGTGAGAGTGCTGATCTGCTGAAGGATAGTAAGTCTCTGCAGAGGGACTGAGCAGGCTGGATCGATGGGCTGTGGCCAGTGGTGTGTAGTTCAACAGGGCAAAATGTTGGGTCCTGCACTTGGGCCACAACAACCCAATGCAATGCTCCAGGCTTGGAGAAGAGTGGCTAGAAAGCTGCTCAGTGGAAAAGGACCTGGGAATGCTGACTGACAGAGCTGAACATGAGCCAGCTTGTGCCCAGGCAGCCAAGAAGGCCAACAGGATCCTGGCCTGTATGAGCAACAGGGTGGTCAGCAGGGCCAGGGCAGGGATCATCCCCCTGTACTGAGCGCTGATGAGGCCACACCTCAAATCCTGTGTTCAGTTCTGGGCCCCTCACTATAAGAGGGACACGGAGGTGCTGGAGCAGGCCCAGGGAAGGGCAATGGAGCTGGTGAAGGGCCTGGAGCACAAGTGGGATGAGGAATGGCTGAGGGACCTCAGGGGTTTAGTCTGTAGAAGGGAAGGCTCAGGGGGGACCTTATCACTCTCTAAGCTACCTGAAAGGAGGCTGTAGTGAGGTGGATGTTGGTCTCTTCTCCCAGGTAAGAAGAGATAGGACAAGAGGAAACAGCCTCAAGCTGCACCAGGGGAGGTTTAGACTGGATATTAGAAACAATTTCTTCACAGAGAGGGTGCTCAGGCATTGGAACAGGCTGCCCAGGGCAGTGGTGGAATCACCATCCCTGGAAGTGTTCAAGAACCACATAGATGAAGCCCTTAGAGACATAGTTCAGTGGTGGACTTGGCAGTCCTGCCATCATTTTGCACAGAGGTTCTCTGTGTGTAGTCCTCTTTACTCCTGCCATGAACAGGAATAAAACTCAGCCCTAAGTGCTTTTTCTGAAGACAAAAGGCATTTGAGGTGATGTGGAAAAATTGAAGGTCTCAGGAAGGCCTTATTAATTAACCTGAGCCATAAAACAAACAGAAAAGAGCAAAACCATGGTCTAAGAATGAGATACAGCCTCAACATTTCTCATGTTCAGTGCAGTGCTCAGGAGCAGAGATTTATCTCAGGGAATTTAAAACAGTACTTCAATTCTTCACTTACTTTCAACAATAAAACCATTCTTCACTTACTGAGGAACAAGGTATTGCCACCAGGTCTGACAAACGCCTGACATTCAAGCTCTTCAGAAGTTTTCAGAGGAAGAGCCATGAGTCAAAGGATGCATGCAATCACAGTGACTCCTGCCAACAGCTTTGAAACTTGAAAAAGATAAGATGTCCTAGGTAGGATACAGAAATAAATGTCTTATGGACTTCCCTTTTTTTCCTCATTTCTGGTATCTAACACATCATTTGTTGTCTGTGTAAATTTTCTGGGTAAAAACTTGGTTTTTTAATACCACAAACATGAGAATTTTTGTCAAAGAACTAGAGAATAACAGTTGGACTTCTTAAATGTTACCAAAGCAAAACAGGGTCTTAATTCACATAAAAAATGTAGGATTAAAAATATTACCTTGAATTTAATGAAAGCCTTTTGAAAATGTGAGAAGGGAGGACTTCCATCAAAAAGTCTAAAAAAAAACCTTCCAAGGCAACCAATACAGGAAATAATTAAAATTATTAAAATTAAAAAATTAAAATTAAAATTAATTGCAAAAAAAAAAGAAAGAGAAAACACTGGAAGAAATAAATATAAATCCTAAATAAAGACGGGTGGAAGTATGTATGAAGAGAAATAAAATACTAATTTTCACCGCACCTTAAGGAGAATACTATTGACACCAATTCACAGGCCTCTGGGATTAGGTCTCCCCACCTTTCTGACACTATTCCAGAAAACAAAACAAAACAAAACAAACAACCAAGAATCCAAACAAACATTTCCAGATACTTCGTTTTCCATTTCCGTAAGAACACATACTGCACACTAACTTGACTTTAATAATACATATGAAAAACCTGAGCAAATAATTTCTGGGAAATCTTATCTGCCAGTCTGTATGCACTTCATTTCCAAGCTTTTTTTTGCCACAATGCAAGATGGTCAGGAAACTACATGTAATTTTTTCAGCCCCAAGTCATTACATACAGCAGAATAGAAGAATGGCAAACACTCAGAAATTATGTCAAATATTAAGGAAAAAAAAAGATCATTTGAGCTGAAACTGCCCACCAGCTTCTAGAGTATTCTGTCTCTGTCACATAGTCAGACTATTAAGTGCAGCTCTCTTCAGAATGCTCTACAGGAATAAATGGGCAATCTGAGTCGTGTTGAAGTCAGGTGTATTTAATAACTAGTTTGGCCCATCCGTCTTCGGGAGCTTTGTATTCAAATAACGTTCCCACTGCTGAACATCAGTCACACTGAAAGGTAGGTTTTTTTACATCAACTGGTTGAAACTAAATGATCTTAAGGTCCTTTCCAGCAATAACCATTTTATGATTCTATGATTCTTAATTAAGCATGCTATATAAAAGGTGCTACTGTCAGCTGCTAGGCATATAGCAGTGGTTTAAGTACCTAAAAATAATATTTTGAACATTTAGTCATGCTACCTTTTGAGTACTTCAGGTTTTGCAGTTACTTCATGAGACTTTTTCTGTGCCATCATGAGAACTCAGCATCAGTTTTCTTTTTGAGCTGACAGTTAATGTTCTCATGTAGATCAGCTTACTGCTGCTGCTTGGGCTTTCAGGCTGAAGGCTTATCAAAAGGCAAAAATCTCACAGCAGAAGTATGGGAGTCCTCAGTACCCTGTGAAACACGAACAACAAATCTGCACAGTGGGCTTGTCTAGCACGTCCCAGGCAACACATTTTTACTCAGAGCAGAAAGTCAAACAATTAAATTTAAAACAGAATATTTAGGAGGATATGCCCAAGAAGCAGTCTTTAGAACACCTTCTAGACATATCTTCTGCCACAAAGAAACATTGCTTCATGTTGTTGAAACTGTGTACACAGAAATCACAAGGAGGAACTGAACATTCAATTAAAGCAGTAATGTCAATGTGAATAAAAAGAGAAAAGTGGCAGCAGGAATAAGGAGATTAGAACAAACCCTTGTTTTTCACCCAGAGTTTTTGGTGCTTAAGGAATCCAATAAGCACTTCAAATAATGGGCACTGTTAACGAGCTCAGCAGGCTTTCTAGCATGTGTTTGAGTTCAGGAGACTTCATTCCTCTTGCTTACTGACAAATCTAAGGCACAGAAGGATTTTGGACTAGGTCCTTCTTATTGCATGCTACTTGCAATAAAACTATTCCTTCATAACAAGGTCTAACCACCCACCACTGGTTTAGGTTCCGTGCATTCCCACAGAGAGGTAGCCCATATTCTGAAGAGTTTATTCTCTAAATAGATAAGATAAAGACATTAATATTATTAATCCGTTTCACAGATGAGGAGTTTAAGCAGATGAGGTATTTCAGCAGGGAAATTAAGGGACCATGACAAAGGCCAAATGGAAAAATCCATGACCGAGCCCACATATATTGAATCTGGGGCCTTTAAGACAAGCTCATTCTTTGCATCTTTGTTTTGTTAAGGGCTCTGCTGCCAGTAGATAGCTTTCACACAGAGCAAATTAACATTTATTTTTAGTGCTGTTGACAGAAAGGAAAGCCATAGGGAAAGAAAGAAAGAAAAAAATTCTTTATAGAGGAATCACAGACATACTCATTAAAGATGTGCTGTCTTGAACTAACTCATGACAGTTTGACTCTTTGGCACAGAGACAAGAATAATAAAAAATCAAAGACAGTAAACAGAATTGTATTCCACATAATCACACCACTATATGCATTGCTGCTATGCTGTTATATATGTCCATGCTCTGTGCGAATTCCTAAAGGAATGAGCAGGGTATTTATGAAACTTAATAGAAGAATTATGTTTCTCTTACATACAGCCTGCCTCTTGAGTACTTACTCAAATATCATATGCACATAAATCATGTATCTCTAATAATTTAGATTTATATTCGACATGTTAATAGTTACCCTTCCAAATAGCTATAGGCACTCATATATTATGATCAATCTGTTAGAATAGCAACAACAACATAACAAAAGCCTATGTATTTTACTTAAATTCATTTATCATTAAGAAAAATGAACATTCAGCACTGTATAGAACTCCCAGCACAGGAATATCAAGTATCCAATTCAATAAAATGCTGCAGCTTGTCTTCATTTACTGCAGCGTTAGTTTATTGGAACCACTAAGACATTAAACTCCTACTCTATCACATTGCTATTTTTCTTAAATTTATAATACTTATATTTGTGTTATTTACCTAGGATTTCTTCAACTCAGTTTTTTTTTATTCCTTAACTTTGTCCAAAAAGTCTCATCTACCCAGCGTCTTGCTTCCCATCTTTTACTCAACTGGCTGATTTAATCATCACTCACAGATTTAACTGCTATCTTTCTGTTAAAATGTTTGTTTCCTTCTGGGTCATGGAATACTGACTCCTTCCTTGGAGGAGGGAGGGGAAGACTTGAGATCACATATTTAGGAAGAACTGCAACAAGGCCAGAGTGACAGGAGTAGCAGGCAAGTCCTTTTCTGTTCCAAACACTTGAATTTCTAGCTGTTACTACAGCCACAGTTTTATTGCATTTCCTATAACAGAAAATGGTGTGAATAAAACTCAAAATTAGACATTTCTAGCATCTGATATCAGTCATTTCCCTTCTGAGGGTAAACATAGCAGCACTAAAACTTTCTAGCCTTTTGTCCTAACAAAACCAATCTGTTACTCTCCTTTGTTACTAGCTTGTCACCAGCTGCCTCTTACAGGTCAAATACTAAGGAGGTCCCCAACCGTAGTACACACAACTCTTGAACTTGCAAATGGTAATTTATCTGGTGGTCATATGTGGAATTGTCTCATTTTGCTGTGCACATATGGACTAGTACATGTAAATAGGAACAAAAGCAATTTTGACAATACAAAATTAGAAATTTAGAAATTTAGAATTAGAATGATCATTAGTAATTCAGACATGCAACTTCATGTTGCCTAGAATCATTGGCACAGCCTCTGACATGGAATAAAGCTTTTATGTCCATAACAGAAATATGCAGGTATTTTGTGAATAATCCAATTCTCTACTCTAAGGTATCGTTATAAAAGCCTATTTCTCCAATAATAAGGTCATCATAGAACGGTTAGGGTTGGAAAGGACCTTAAGATCATCTAGTTCTAACCCCCCTGCCATGGTCAGGGACACCTCACACACACACACACACAACAATGTCACCCAAGGCTCTGTCCAACCCAGCCTCGAACACCACCAGGGGTGAGGCATTCACAGCTTCCTTGGGCAACCCATTCCAGTGCCTCACCACCCTCACAGTAAAGAACTTCTTCCTTATATCAAATCTAAACTTTCCCTGTTTAAGTTTTAACCCGTTACCCCTTGTCCTACCACTACAGTCCCTAATTAAGAGTCCCTCCCCAGCATCCTTATATGCCCCCTTCAGATACTGGAAGACTGCTATCATAATGTAATGCATTTTCTTAGAAGAAAATATAATGAATTTCAGAATTCTTAATTTCCCCATGTTGGAGATTTATGATAAGAAAGCAGTGTGGAATAATCAGATATATGCTACTGCAAAACCTTGATACTCTAGAGATACCTCTAGAAGATACTGCACTGTCCAACCAATGTAAAAAAAGAAAAATTGAACTATGAATTGAAAAAGCACTAATATGCATATTTCTCATTCAGATCCTGAAAATCTCAGGTCTGGGACTGAAGGTCGTATCAGAGACAAAAAAGCTCTAGACATTATTGGTTGGACTCAGGTGTTTGTTATCATCTTAGACACATAGAAGCATGGCATCTCAATGCTGCCTCTCAGCTCTCAAGTAGGTGCCCAGAAGTGTCAGATACCTGTGATTAGATGGCAGAATTCTCTGCTTAGGAATGAAAACCTCCAATACCAGTGGGATACAGGATGCTATGATTGCTCCTTAACTATTCTGCAAGAGGACAAGCTGGTGGTGACTATTGTCCAAAAAATTCCAGTGTATCCAGGTATCAAATTGCCTCAAATGCCACACAGATATCGTCAGTAGATTACTTATTCCTATTTTCATGTTGCAGCAGTAGTGCTTGAAGGGCTGGGGCAAGGATGAACTGAAAAACTGATACCCAGAGGTATGGTACTGGAAACCTACAAACAAGAAGAGATATGCAAAGAGACAAGACAAGTTGGTTATGTTCCCTCTGAAGGGTGGAATACATTGGGTACCTTTTACCCAAGGTGCTGTTACTAGTGAAGTCAACAAGGGTCATATCCACGTACATGACTCACTAGAGACCAAAGAATTAATATTAAAAAAAACAGCAAACCAACAAACTAACCAACCAAAGAAACTCCCAACCCTGATGTAATATGAAAATCACCTTTTCTTGCAGGACATTGCCAGGAATTAGCTGAGGCAGAAATGATTGCAGTAAGGAATTATTAACATTAACACCAAGAAAGATACAAAAGAAATGTTTTCAGTGCACTGTTTTTACTCTCTCCAAGAAGAATTCGATGTAGTATTGGAAAAGGGTATTCTCCAGCAAGTACAGCTTTCTACTATTTATAGCATGACAGTTCTACATTTCAGTTTGATCACAAACACCTCTTCCAGCCACTGCTGGAGGCTAAGAAATGACTCGAAGGAAATTTTTGAAGTTGATCCTTTGCAAGCTGTCAGTGCACACTGTGGTGTTTTGAAAAGCGAGTGTGTGAGCACAAATGGACACATAGCTGTGGGTGTGAATACTGTTCCTTGTAAAGCCTCTCTCTTCTTCCAAAGCTATCTGACAAAGGACAGGCACTCTTACTAACACTTGTTGCCAGCATCATTTTACACCTTTTCTATTTCAGGTCATGTACAACGTGTTGCTATTACATTACATGATGGATTTAAGAGTGGTTCCACTTTGAAAAACAGGCAAAGAAACAAAATCATTTCCTACTGTCACTTGGCTTCCAGAGGCTATTTTCAGACATTTTATAACCAGGTAGTCTGAAAGGTTTCATTGAGAGGAAGAAACAAAGTAGATCTTCCACAAAATGTAAGAATTGAAATAGAGTCAGGGTACTTTTATATATCAACCGAGTTCATATGTGCAGGTGACTGAAAGAAGTCATTAAAAAGATGAGCCTCAACTGCTTTATGAAGTCAGTAATTATTTTTCTGCCCATATGTTTTTGAAGATAACACAATTCTGACTGTGGTTTCAACTGTCTCTAGCTGTGCAACTTGTGTGGCACACTTTCAAGGCACCCACCAGCTAAATAACTGTAACTTGTTTGGATTAATGCATTTTAGAACACAATTGCATCCACCACAGTTCATGTGTTAGAAAACAAGAGAAAACATATTTTCATTCGACAAATTACGTACTGCCTCCTCAAAACAATCTAATATTTATAGATATTATGACAGACTAATGGATACATTTGCATAGAAGGACAAGTACTATTTTCTAGATGAAAGAACAGACTGATGTGATAAAACATTAAAAACACACAAATGTGTCACGTAGGTTCTGATTATACCATCTGACTGCTTGGAGAGAAATAACTTGCTAGCCTCATCTTAAGCAGACAATTCAACAGTCAAAAAGGCTTTCATAGTTTCACCAGAGCTTGCACAGTGTGGACTTTTGGACTTCATTGGGAGCAGCTATATTTTGTAGTTGCTATTGGAAAGGTACCTTTGAAATAATCACTGAAAACTATCTGTATGTCCCAGAGAAATCCAGCATCTGTGTGCAAGGTCAATACATGAATTGATTTCAAGCAGTACAAAATAAGGCTATCCAATCCCTTATCTTTAATCTCTTATCTTCTTTTTGCTATGACATTATGTAAGAGAAATCTGAAGTTATTGTTATTCAGCAGGCTGTTATTCCACCCCCCTCTCATGCACATTTGTACTATCGTGGTCAAAAGGAAAACCAGTATAATTAAAACTGTAAAAAGAGATCATTTAATTAAGAAATGTCATCCAGTCAGTAGTAAATAAATAATGGAATACTTAAAAGTCAAGCAGGGCACTGTGGGAATTAAGGTGTCGGTATGATTATGTGAGAGGTGAGCTACAGCAACTTTTTTATTGGTAGGTCTTTTTTTACAAGCTCTAACAAAATCTAACAAAGTGAAAATAACTTCATAAAGAATATGTCTACAAGATGCCCTGGAGACCCCAGTTATGAATAAAGAGACTTGCTAGGAAGGATGTAGTGATAGTAGCTTAGGTACTTAGTCTGCAGGGATCCTGAAGGGTTTTGATTAGAACCATAAATAGGAGTTTCTGTCACAGAAGTTATTAAGCTGTTTGAGAATTTTAAGGGACCTCATTTCTCAAGGGCAGAAATCACAGCTTTATAGAAATGGCTAGCCAATCTTAGGACAGAGATAAAAATATAACATGAAAGAGTCTGTCACGGAACATAGGGGATAGACCCTCCTTGAAAATGCCCAACTCCACCTCATGTCTCTGTCAGGAAGGGTATAGAAAGGTGAAATTAGATCTTGCGTTCCACACCAAACTGCCATTTGACATGTCTGATAATCAGCTCCTGGTGATTCATGCAGACCACTACTTCTGTCACCAATAGAAGCATTAGGGTGTTCCACACCTCCATGTTTGACTCTGTAAGGAAGCAAAACTAGAGCTTGGACCTTTGGGCTTTAGAGTTCGAAGCCAGGGATTATCCATTGGGCACCAATATGGTGGGTCTTCCAGCTCCTGTCTAGTGCTTCCCAGGAATATAGGCCTCTGGGTTTTGCCAAGGTCACGGGCACAGTGACGGTCCTAGTGGTCCCTTTTGGAACACACCACAATGTGAACCATGGGTGGCAAACTCCCACTCCATTCCTAATGGATCCTGCGGGCACAGCGGACCCAGGCTCTGATAGGCTTTGAGTTCATCTTCACAGTGTTAAGGGCCTCCATAACTTGTGGAACACAGTCCCATACCTTACTTTTCCAAAGCAAACTGTATAATGGGTGAGTAATTACCAAAAACCCTGGTCTGTGTTTTCTCCAGTAACTCAATGTGCCTAACAACTGTTGTTATTATTACCCAGTCTTGATGCTTGATAGGGTATCATCAGGTTCTGCAACAGCTCCTGCTCCCCACCAAACCCCTAAGAATTTAACTTCTTATCTGGTACCTTGGCATTTGCAGGGTGGAACATTGAGCCCATTTTTATTCAATAGGTTCCAGATGGCTCCAGCCACTTACCCCACCTGTTCTTTCCTGTCTCCACCAATTAATTAGGATATCTGCCGTTCACATAAACCTTGTGTCACCAAACCATGGATCGGATTCACAAGAGGGAAAGGCCCTGTACTATAACATCTGGAGATGTGCATAGTTTCTCACTTACCTTAACCCAACTAGTGAGGAAAAGGATCCCCTTTTCCCAACCTGAGTACTGCTGTTTGGTTTCTCTAAATGAGGCAGAAGAAAACAGCAGAGGCCTGGTAGGTCCTCATGGTGCCTTTTGGACCACACAATATGAGGCACAGGTGGCAAATCCCCACTCCACTGTTAATGGATCCTGTGGGCGCAGTGGAGACAGTCTCTGATAGGCTTTGAGTTTCAGAGTTTTTAAGAGCTCCTGTAAGTTGTGGAGTCCAAACCCATTACCTTAATTTTCCAAAGCAAACTGTATAATGGGCAAACAATTACCAAAAAATCTGGTCCATGTTTTCTCCAACAGCCTAAGGTGCCTAGCAACTGTTGTGATTCTGTTTTATTGCTCAAGGTTTGCCCCATCTCCACGCTTGATAGGGTATCATCAGGTTCTGCAACAGCTCCTGCTCCCCACCAAGTCCCTAAGAATTTAATTTCTTGCCTGGTACCTTGGCATTTGCAGGGTGGAACATTGAGCCCATTTTTATTCAATAGGTTCCAGATGGCTCCAGCCACTTGCCCCACCTGTTCTTTCCTGTCTCCACCAATTAATCAGGATATCATCTATGCATTGATATATGCAGACACCTGCTGGCACATCCACTGTACTGTGCCAAGGAGCTTGGCTAAAGCAATATGGGCAATAGTGGGGGAGCGTTGATACCCTTGTGGGAGTCAGCGAAAGGTGTTCTGCATTCCCTCCCAGGTGAAAGCAAATTGAAGTTTGTGCTCTTCCCTTATGAAACCTCAGAAAATGCATCTCCTGAACATCTGGAGTGAGCACCCAGGGCAGGCAGCAGCTCCTATTGCTGTCACTGCAGAGGTTATGCTTGGGACAGCAGCAGTCAGTGGCTGAGCGTTACTATTCCATTTCCTGTAATGAGCTGTTAAACACCACTGGCCATCAGCGTTATGAACTGGCAAGACTCGAGAGTTAAGGGGAGTCTGTACAACTTTTGTAATGTGTCTCCTCTCTAGACCTTTAACTGCATCAGAGATACCCAGTTTGGCAACGGATACTGAGACAGGGGTTGCTCTAGAGGGTGCGTAGTGCAGGGGCAGACGGCAAAAGCCTCACACGAGCGAATTCTGCCTCCCTGCATCCAAAGCTCCGCACCCTGCCATTGGGTAGGTACCGCTGCTTGCTTGCCTGCTGGGATGCCAAATCCTAGTGAGCACTTAGAGCCACTCCCACAGCCGCCATCCTCCTCTCCCCAGGCAGGCAGCCACAAGTGAGTACCAGCCCTCGGTACCCCCTGGCACCGACGCTTTTCCACAAAAGCCTTTCCTTTCTGAGCCCCGAGTCCGTCCCGGTCCGCATCGGGACGGTTCCAGTTCCCGGCGGGTGATAGCAGCTGGAACGGGGTTTGTCACCTACAGGCCGGACCGTCCTGCGCCTTCCCGCACCACCTCTGACCCCACCCGTCTCCCCCTCAGGGTAACCAATGCTGTGTCACGTTTCTGCCTGAGTCCAAATGCGGCCAAGGGTGCCGAGGGGCCGCTTGTGCTGGGTGGCTGTGGTGTTCTCTGCACAAGAGGCTGAACGAACGTTTCCAGCGTGTCTGAGGAGGGGGCCGAGGTGTCTGGGACCCGCCGGAGCAGACGTCGGCATCTCGTGCACCGCTCGGATGCTGCTTAGATGCCCTCTCCTACACTACTTGGATGCAGCAGGTCCCGCTGCTCAGAAACCACTCCTGGACCCCAAACCCACCCGCTTCTTCGTCACTGAACATTACCCAACTCCACAAACACTCCCTTTCCGTGTCTCCCGGTCTACCTGAGAACTCCACGTGCAATTCCCGGAGCTTTGATCCAGCTCTTCCCCTCTTCAGCACAGCTCCCAGCTGCATCTGCCCGGGTGTCACCCTTATACCCCGGGTTTGTGCCCGCCATCCATTCCCGAACTGGTCAGTACTGGGGTTGGGTTGTGGTTTTTTTTAATTGTGCTAGCATAATTCCAATCCTTTGTTCCAATAAACACGTTCACTCTCTTGTTAATTCTTCCTTTGAGCAGTCCAGCTGCTTCCCCAAATTACTCCCGTCAAAGTCATCCTGTGCCTGTTCCAAGCACATGCTCTCTTCACGAACCCCCTCACATCCACAGCACTTTTCCACCATCTCCAAGACTGCTTGTTCATCCAACCACTTCTCCTTTGCCCACTGTGTGGATGGGGGAGAAGGGACTCATCCCTGCCTCCATAACAGTTCCTTTATGGACATCCTGCTGGCTGCACCAATTTAAATGTCATGGAGGCTAAGTGCACTTTATGGTTCAAACTGATTAAAGCTCCACCAACATTAACTACAGATTCGTGATGTCTTATGGATTCGTCACTACACGGCTGATTCATAAACTTTATGGCTAGTGATCCAAAATGTGCAATCACTCACCTAAAACAGGAAGGCTTAGCCTCGAGGAGTTCCCTTGGATGGCATCCATGGGAAAACTCCAATTTATCTTCCAATATGGAAAAGCTTTGAGACACGAAGATATAGTTTACCCTGTATGTTTTCAAGCTACTGCTTAAAGTTTTCCAATTAGGATAAAAAGCCAAATTTATTTAAAATGCAGTCTAAATGTCCTGCTTAGTTTTAGCTACGATGATATTGCAATATAATGATAAATATAGTCGACCGTTACCAAGTGCTTTAATATTTATAAATGGAAGGTGAAAGTAGGCAGATATACTCAGAGCATTGTGTTTCAGATTTATTGCTGTAGTTTAAGGCTATAGAAGGATGATACAGCATTCAAGCCCTCCAAGAGGTATTTTGCAATTCAGTACATTGTATTTTAATTTATAAATAATCATGAACAGTCATGATTCCTCATTTAACTAGCCACTGCTGGGTTCCAGGGAGCAGCTTCCCTTCATGGAGGCTGAATATCATAAAAACAGCACCAAGAACTCTGCAGTGGGAATGCATTATCCTGCTGGTTTGAGGTGAGGCTTTGATTTTCAGAGGATTAGAGAAACCAACACAGAATGTATAATGTTTCCTGATAAATTTTAACTTTCTGTCTTACAGATTTGTTTTAAGCTGTTGGGGAAGAAAAATAAAGCCATAGAATCATAGAATGGTTTAGGTTGAAAAGAACCTTAAAAGATCATCTAGTTCCAACCCTCCAAAGTTCCCTCCAACCTGGCCTTGAACACTGTCAGTGATAGGGTAGCCACAGCTTCTCTGGGCAACCTGTGCCAATGTCTCACCACCCTCACAGGGAAGAATTTTTTCCCTGTATTTTATAAAAGGCTACCCACTAAGGCCATTACCCTTTGTTTTACCACCACATGTCCTTCTAAAACACCCCTGTTCAGCTTTCTTGTCAGCCCCTTTAGGCACTGC
The DNA here is from genome assembly GCF_033783945.1 of Neopsephotus bourkii. Taxonomy (NCBI): domain Eukaryota; kingdom Metazoa; phylum Chordata; class Aves; order Psittaciformes; family Psittacidae; genus Neopsephotus; species Neopsephotus bourkii. The sequence goes on from NW_026901618.1 coordinate 2,325,376, forward strand.
GAGCTGCTGTAAGGTCTCCCCAGAGCCTTCTATTCTCCATGCTGAACAAGCCCAACTCTCTCAGCCTGTCTCCATAGCAGAAGTGCTCCAGCCCTCAGAGCATCTTCCTGGCCCTCCTCTGGACTCAGTTCAACAGGTCACTGTTCTTTCTTCTCTCGCTAGCACTGTCAGTTGAAGTGTCCCACACAGAAGTTACTTCCAAACTGGTTATCAGCTCAAGGAAGTACTTATGTTTTTGGTAAAATAATGGTATTTGTCTACTACATGTATTTTGTACTATACCCATCTGTGTCTTCAAACATCTATACCAAGAATGAGTTACCCTTGCCTTGCTGCTCAGCACTCTGGGAAAGTGAGGAACTACCTGTTCATCCAGGTAAAGCATTGAGTATAACATCCTTTAAATGAGGAAAATACCCTCCCACAGCAAAGTCTTCCCCAGGGGACAACTACAGCAATCTCCCAGGAAGGCACACGACTTGTTTCATTCAACCCAAATCACTAAAATAGATAGCTCTGCTTCTCCTGGCAGTGTTGCCATGGCAGCCCCGTGCTCCCTACCATCCAGAAACCCACCTACCCAGGAGAACGGGGAAGTGCTTATGCCAGTAACCCAGAGCAGAGGGTGGGATGGTGCAGCAGCTTTTCTCTGGCTTTGTGCATAGGTACCCAGTGTGGCAATACCCAAGCTTGTTTCAGAGAAGATGCTGTGCATCATCTTACTCCGAGACATATCTGGACTGAGCCTTGGTCACTTAGGTCACCCAACCTACCACCCAGCTCCCTGCAAGCTGCAAGCCCTCTCTGTGCCCCCCACAACAGTGGGCTGAAGAGACTTGTATAACAGGAAGGGTCCTTACTAAGCTGATGTTGGTGACAAGACTTCAAAAAAACCTGCCTTTCACCTGTACTCATGGACAAGAGTTGGGAGGACTGAACAGGACACTGAGCAGCTGAGTAGGTACCAACAGCCACTCTGAGCCTCCCACAGAAAGAAGCAGCAAAGCTGCTAGAAGATTACTCCATCTGCTCCTGGCAAGGAGCACAAGCATAAACAACACTGTATGGACAGTGTTATCCAGGACAGCTGTTAGATATAAAAGAATCCTAATCCACACATAATATTTAAGCAGAGGATGATCCTAAATATTTTCTAAAATTAGTCTTTAAGGTTTAGTTTTAACTTGAATGTTTTATCTGTAAATACAGAGAGTGAAAGCTACTGCAGCACTTCAGGGGAAAAATACCCTGTTTGGTATCACTGCACAGTAGCATTTTACCAGAATTGATCCACGTATCTGCCCACAGGCAGGGGCTATTTCCCTCACACACTTCAGATTCAGCCTCATCACTCAATAACTTGTTTGCTCAGGATGTTTTGAGTAGAGCAGGAAGGACTTGAGGTGTTGATGAGAATTTTGAATCAGCTTTGCTAATCTCTAAGCTCCTGATCCAGGAAAAAACCACCAAACAAACAACTGAAGTATGCAAATGTTGTTGCCTCAGAACCACATTTACTTAGCTGTTCTTTCCTGTTTCTTTATGAAGTAGTACAAATCCTGTGCTGTAATTCTTCCCATAGTTAAAATACAGCCTTGTCAAGAGATGGGATAACTGTTTACTCCAAACACTATGAATGATGCAAGGAGGGGGGGAAGGGGGGGGGGGGCAGAGGGTGTCTGGAAGACAAAAGCATTTTACCATTTTAAAGAGAATAAACCTTCAGATTAGCATATACAAAGATGCCTTAAAACAAAGACTGCTTCTAGAAAATCTCTACATTTCACAAAAGGCTGGTAAATACTGCTTCATGTTTTCCTATCCAGAAAAACATAACCTGTCAGTCTCTAAACATCACTTTGAAAGACCTCATAATACAGGCTTTGTTTTAGCAGAGCTGTTAAACATGCAGAAGCCCATAGGTGTGTACCTAAGGGGTGGGTTTCTTACTGCAGATGAAAAAGACATACAAACAAGTGCTTTGCTGAACTACAGCTGTAGTGAATTCCTTTCAGAAACTGCTGCCGAAAAAGAACAGTGATCTTTTTCTCTCCATCTTTCCCCCTTCATTTCTCCAGGATTGATCACCTTTTATTAGACCTGAGTGGCTAGCGATTCTTTCAAAAATTTCAACTTCTGCTTTATATGACTCATTCTCATATAGCTTCTGCTACTGTTTTCTTACACCCATTACTTTTATTAGCCCTGCACACAGAAGAAAAACAGTAACAAAGAAATCAGACTCTTATTTATGTTGATATATTCTTTAACTGCAACTACCCAAATGAGTTATGCAAACAGTCATTCAGGCCACTGGTTGTTCAAAACTTCTCTGCTTTAACTATGGCTTGACATACAATGCAGGCATTACCCAGTTAACTCAGATTTATTTTGTTTTCTTTCTTCCTAACTGTATGATTGAAGCCATGGGAAAGAGATGAGTCCTAATAGCTACTGAACTGTAACTGTTAAGTAGCTATTGTTTGTTGTGCCCATTCTATCGACTGAAGATGACAACAAAATAAGGAATTCTGTGAAGTACATCAGAAGTTTTGTCATGCATGACATGTCTTTAGATGGTCTAAGGAACATTCAGAATCTGCATCTGATGCAGATGCTCTACATCTCTGTTGACTTCCCAGGAGAGGGGCTGGGAGCATACCACTGCAGCAGTTTTAGACTCGAAATTCCACAGTCTTATATTGACATTCATTACCATTATGTGGGATTTCTTTGTTTGTTTGTGGATTGAAAAAGCAAAGCAACTCACACACCCCACACCATCCCAATAAGAAAAAGTACCACCTCATACAAGGTCAACAGCAGTTTTCATTACCTTCCTGATAAATGTTTTCCATGAAATTTTACCCCAGAACTCCTGCGTCCCAGTATAGAACTTCTGGCACACACATTTGGAAGCATTTCAAAAGTATAGTTGTATTTCATTTCGAGGCGGTTTTGGTTGATGATGCAATGTCTCAATTTCATTTCCCCTCACTGTTCCTCTCCCAAGTCTGTGAATATTATTCTCCACTTTAATGGCCAGAGATAGCAGTATCATTTCTTTTGTTCTTCTCCTTCCTAGAAATTACCAGTTGAGTTGCAGTAGCTCACCATGTGAAGTTTTTTAGTGCTGAGCCTTTTAGGCCAGTAACATTTGTTCAGGAACAATCAAAAAACAGCAGGTGATGATACAGGCAAGACCTGTAATGGAAGTACCTGTCTATACACTGACACACTGCAAATTAAAGATGCATTGAGAGTAATTTGTGATCCAGGATCACTCACTACAACAATGGAGCTAGTGAAAAGCAAAGACTAAACACTATGAAGCCACAGAGGAAATGCGCCCAATAATATTGATCATTAAATCTTCAGCATCTCCTAAAAAAGACATTGTGTTTCCCAATTTAGATCCTTAGGAGTGTTAGAAATGGAGTCAGTGCTAACAGAAGGAGCAGTCGTCTCATCATCTGCAGAGACCGGCATCAGAAGAAGTTACACTTTAAAGGAAACTAGCAACTCAGCAGGTGTCCCAGTTTAGACAGAGCCTCTGAATGAATGCTTCAATGAGAGACACAGAATGAGCTTCTGGAAGTGACAGCTAAGTTGCCACTAGCGTTAACTGCCCAGATTGCTTTCTGGAATTTTCTGACCTGTTGAAGCAGCTCAGTTATGCTCCAAAGTAAAACACCACAGCCATCCCTCAAACCACCTGTCATTCAGTTACCAGATTCATCAGCACAAGGAAGGAAAATCTGCTTGTGCACTTCACAAGATGAATCCCAGCTTAGCCAAGAAAAATCGACAGAAAGATGCAGGAGCAGAATCTCACACCTCCCAAAAGCTCTGCTCCATATTTATTGCTGAACTGTTTGTGCAGCTATGGCACACAAGGGCTTAGTCAAGTACTTTCAGCCAACCACTTGAAAATCTTCATAAGTTGAATAATCAGAGGTCATCAGAATGCAAACAAAGGAAATAATGGAAGCTCTCACTGAGGGATTTTGTCTTGCTTTTCCCTTCCTCTCAAACATTAAACATCTTGACAAATACTTGACAAACTCTGATGCGATACTAACCTTCTTCCTCCTGGGGATTCAGCAAAGATTTCAAACCCCAAAAGTAACTGTCCAGTTTTTATCTCTTTTAGATTATTAAAGTGAAGATCTGGTTTTGGCTTTAGCTGCATATGTGAAAAGAGACTTGGGAAGCTTTGTGTATAAGCTGCTCCATCTGAAATATTCAATACGATACTGTTATTTTTATTACTCTCAATTTCTCTTTTCACCTACAACAATGACCTAGCAGAAGCTGAACACATTTCGCAGGAATCATTCAACATTCACAAGCAGGCTTTTGCTGGCCAGGCTGCTGCATGCCCTTTGCTTCCCAGATACAGCTTCTCTTTCCACCCTTTTATCCCAAGTCTACCTGTTTTTCAAGACAAACATCGGCAGGCAGAATATTGATAAGTGGCCTGGTGGATCTCAAAGTCCCATATGAAATGTGGTACTTCACAAATAAAGAGTCAAAGAAAATGTCACAGGAGGAGAATGTAATTCCTGGTACTCTGGTATGATACTTGTTCTTATCTTGGCCCAGGGGAAATAAGGTGGTTGTGGGTCAAAATACTGTTTTTTTCTTTTTTAAAAAGAAAAAAAACACCAAAACCAAAAAAAAACAACACAAACTTCAAAACTTGTTTTTAAACTCACAAAAGCTTAAATTCATTTCATTCCCGGTGTCTCCAGGCAATTGAGCCAAGGACTCCAATAAACTCTGAGCACCAATCGGCTGGAGTCACAGTACTGCCTTACTTTCTAGTACTTACTTACTACTAGGTCAGTGCCCCATCTCCCCTGCAGTTCATTTTTGCATATTCATTAAAATTGCAATTAAAAATCACACATTCCCTTTAGCGAGTTCAATAATGAGTGCAAGAATCTCCAGTGAAGGGACAGTAATAAACAGTCAGAAGGTGGCAACTTCAAACCATAGCACTCTTCACCCTGCAGCGAGTCAAAACCTGCAGATGTTAGTCATAACCAGCTAACCCACTCTAGAACTTTTTTATTTAGGAGAATCCACCCATTGAGAATGCCCAATTTCCACCCCTGAAAACCAACAAATACCTATCCAGTGTATCTTCTCATGGAGCACCATGTTTCCTCTGCTTCTGCTCTTGGCCCAATCACTTGAATTACAGAGGGCAAAATGACATTGATAGAAACAAAAAAGGTCAAACCTCCCATCAAGTTCAAGAGTTCAGTTTTGCAGTGGAATAAAGTAATTTCTTGTTCCCACTTAAACTTGTTCCTCCAGCATTATTACTAAATAATTATACTTGAGCCAACCCTGATTAAATCTTTCATGCTTTAAGAATCAGAGAATCAATTAAACTAAACAATGATTGCAATATACTGATTTTTCCACATAACCTTCTTACCCAGGAAAAAAAAAAAAAAAAAGAGCCTGCTGCATGGTGTCAACTTCAAAATTCAGCCAGTTAATCATTACTGAAAACCAAAAACATTCTCCCACTTCCCTCCCCCCCCACCCCACCCCCCCATATGACTTTTACTGAATTAGTCCCTACTGCAAAATAGCTCATCACAGGGAAAAAAATTCAAAAGTAATTTTCGCTGATGGATCCAAAGTCTTTTTAAAAGATTATCACATTACAGACTTACAGCTCCTAAAGTGTTGGTAAATAATAGCAATGATCTCATCTGGAGTGGATTTAACCGCTATTAGACATTACAATGTGAAAGTCAAATAAGGAGGAGGAAAGTATCTTGGTATGTCTTTCCTCTTTTTTGTTTTGTTTGTTTGTTTGTTTGTTTGGTAGGTTGTTTTTTACTTAGAGAAAATAAACCATATTTCAACAGTACAGGAAAGCAACTAAAACTATCATTTTGATACTCTCAGAGAATACATAATGTTGATTTACCGAAGGATATCTACCTAAGTTTTTTTGTGTTGGATTTTTTTGAAACAGTAAAGAACAGAAATGAATGAGTGCTTATTCAAAGTAAATGGTTTCTCTTGCCTCTCGTACAACATGCAGTTGTGTGCGAGACTTCACATTAGTCTGGTATAGTTTATGTGCTAGCCTCATAAATGAGCAAGTGGTAACCCAGCATTCAAATCCTTATTTTATACAAATTTTGAATAGCAGAGCTATTCAAATGAGGAATTTCTTTATTTTCTTTCTCAGAAGCACCTCGTTTAAATAGTAAGTAGAATATGCCCAAAGAGGATATCCCCAGTTACAAAACATTTTACTACATACAAAATTCACACTCAAAAAATGATCCAAGTCTACAGACATACAAAGTCTGCCTAATGTCATTTATAGTAGCAGTTTCAAAGGCATGCTTGCTTTAGAGGAGACAGTAGCATAGGTCTTTAAGCTAAATGCACTTAATTCATCGTTTGCTGCAGCACCAGATATTTAATCCACTGAAGCATCTGGTTTTGCTTTACTCTCACCAGCCATTATTACTGGCAATGGCTGTAGGCACTTTGAATTACTTGCTCATATGCAAATAAAAAAAGGTGCCAGAACCATTAATATGAAGACTCTGAGACAACCAACACTCACTCTTGGTAAATATTTATATGGCTCATACACCTACTTCAGATTTAAGTTTGATCTTTCTGGTGGTTGGACTTGGCCTTTAAGATATCTTCTTAACACAAGGAATTATGTGAAGAGAAGCTACTGCAGCTTTCACCATCATTAAATTATGAATGAAGAATAAGGTGATTCAGAAGAGGGAACAAGTTTGTCTTCAATCAAATCAAGTGCCTTTCTAAGCTGCACTGTTAATCTTTCAGGAGAAGTTTATGTATTACTAAATCCTCTACTCTGAACCAAGCAAATACCACCAAGGTGCTCTACAGAGATATCACAATTTACCCTCTTCTAGTAGCAGAGAAATAGTTTCTGAAGGCAAAAAGGTGGTAGTTTATATCTGTGCAGCACTTGATATTTGCAGTGTTATTAGCATGTAGTAATCATGGGCATTATGGTATACTGATGTAGTGCAAGCTTTTCACTAAACTGCCTCAGCTGCTGTTGTGAGGGTACATTCGAGACAGGGCTCAAACTAACCATTAGCTCTGAGCGTTTTTGCCTGCAGGTACAAGTCTGACTTAGATTGAAAACCTCTTTGTTTGACTTTCAAGCCTTATCTATGTTTTGCATCAGAAAAATCATATATCAGGAGAAGGGTCATAAAAAGTTGCCACCACTACACCTTCCCAAGCAACTTCAGACTAAAAAGTCATAGCCTCAGAGAGGAGGAATTAACATTGCTGATGCACTGCTACTCAGGGATTATACTCCATACTCTTGAAGCAAAAACCCTGGAAAAAATATTTAAAATTCCAGTCGTCATGCACTAAAATTTGAAAACAGCAGAGACCTCCATATGCTTTTCAGGGAGCAGGAAAAAGTAATCTGAATAGCAGGTCCCATAAGTTCTTTTGAGCAATCAGAGATGAAAATTATGCATTCACTCAGCAGCATTCCAATCTGTATTTTGATGCAGGGTAAATTAATTGTCTGTGCTAATTTACTGCAGTTACTTCACAGCCTGTTAATTAGACAGCTCTGTGCAGCATTATTGTTCCAATTCCTTCAGAAATACAGCTTCTTTTGCCATTGTTGTTTTTAACTCATTGAGCATATAGATACATACAACACATCAAGAAGTAAATCTAGACATTCTTGTGGGAGCAAAGGCATCATATCTTATTAAGAGGCAAGATTACTTCTCACTCATCTACCAGCATAATTCCCCTGAGAGCATGAAAGGGGCTGCCTACACCATGGCTGCAAAAGAACCCTCTACTCTTGTAGATGCCTCCCTGCTTTTTGTGTTCCTGTCCAGAAACTGAGTCAGGGATCTAGGGCAGAAGTTGCCCTTCCTTCCCTCTCCATACTAGGGTGTAGGAAGGAGTCCCCATTTCTACATCTGTAGTTAAGATAGAAGGGAAGGGAAGCTCCACTCCTCATCAAGCTGAGCGTAGGCAAAGCACAGCCTTAAGCTACCAAGTAGGACACTACCAGGAAGAGCCTGCTGTGGTGGTAGTAATTTAACTGAGCTGCCTCCAAATCAGCCCAGTTTATTAGGTACCTAAGGTAGTTCAGCAGGGCTTGCAGCTTTGCAGATGCCATCTGCAAGTAGGAACCAAGCTACTCAATTAAATGGGTGCTTTATCTGTATCTGTAGTGCAACCACGGCCACATCTGTTGCTAGAGTAAGCACACTCCACATTTACAAGCAACTTTACAAGTTAATAACCAGTATAACTTCACAAGTTAATAAAAAAGGCATTTTCAAGCCATACTTCTGCAATAAACAGTAAGCATCTCAAGGTTTCACTCCAAAACAAAGCAGAAAATAAGACGACTGCTCATAAACCTTAACCTCCATCTGGAACCAAAACAAATGAGAGAGCTGTTCAGTCCCTCCTTGAGTAGACAATGCCAACCAGTCATCAGGAAAAGCTTTAGAATAAAACCCTGCTCCTCCCCTCCCTTTTAACTGAGAACACTGTAAAGAAACTAAACCAGCCTTTGATGAGCCCCTATAAGTTTCTGTCCAGATACCAGCTGCTTGCACTGACAAAAGGCAACAAAAAACAAAGTAGCTTCCCTACCTGGCTCAGCCACAGCTTCCAAAAAGCAGGGCAATACCCCAGACAGGGCACGGCTCACTCTGTAAGACTGATTTTCTCCAAGCAGCTGAGCTAATGAAGGCATGCAAACCCTAATTAAGGAGACTGGGCTAACCCCTGGTTTAGTTAGCTTGGGCTAGCAAGGGTATTAGTAAATAAAACTTTGCATGGGTAAAAAGAAGCCCTCACAGAAAGAGGATGTCTGTCATTTACAGAACAAAGTCAAGAAGAATTAAGATAAAGAGTTAAAACTGATAAGAAATCATCCTCTAGCTACTAGGGCTCAGTTACTTCTGCATATCTCTTTTCTGCTCTCTGCAAACTTCTCTTGCCCTGGCAAATCTGTGTAGGCTCCAAGCAGACCAATATGGACCCAAGTAATAAACATTAAAATACTGGGGGGCGGCCTGGCACATTGACTTACATGTCCTCCTGTAAGAAATCTGCAAAATAAGCTGTGGAGAAGATGGTCTCTTTCACATGTGAAGCTGAAAAAGCAGAAAATCCTTCTAGAGAAGGTGCACCCAGGAAGAAAAAGTGATGCCACACTTCTGTTGCCTTCCAGAAAAATACAGCTTTCTAATACTATAAAGAGATGCAAAAGAGTTCCTGTACAAGTATTTGATGCTCAAGTTCTCCTTCCACCTTCCTTTTCTGCACAGGCACAAAAATATGTGGGAATGCTGTAATACATTCAAGCACTAGTTCATATATATATGTGCATTGGAGTGGGAGTAGGGGGTGTTCGTCATAGAATGGTTTGGGTTGGAAGGGACCTTAAAAATCATCTAGTTCCAAACCCCCTGCATGGGCAGGGACATCTTCCACATCTTCCACTTCCTATCTGGGCTGGGCAAGGGAAACACAGCTCAAACCACCAACACCATGGCCCCATCATCGAAGGCCACCAAATTTGCCAGGTATGATTAACTGTTAATGAAGCCATGCTGGCTGTCACCAATCAAGATTTTACATTCCCTTTTTTTTTGTATGATGAAGACCTTGGTAGACCCCAGTCCTACTTTAAGGTTATAGAGCCGTAATAATGTTGTAGCAATACAGTGGTGCAAAAAAAACGTTGTTGCAACAGAACTGAATAGTCTGCTGTATCAAATATAGTCCCATTTAAAGAGATTTGAATAAATGCACAAATAACAAAAGCAGGATTATGTTTTACTGATTTTATGCTGAACATGTTTTTATGCTTTAGAATAACTAATGAGATATTGCTAAAATAAAAATAAATAAATAAATGAAAAGAAGACCCTGTGGACATCCTTTCCATTCTGTTGAGAGAGATAGGATATTCATTTGGACAGAAAGATTAACAATTTTGTTTCCCCAGGGCAGGACTCCTCTGGACAGAACTGCTGACCATTGATGCTGTCTTTGCCCATGAGAACATTCATCTCCCCCTGAAGTCAGTGAGGGTCTGTCATGTTTATTTGTGCATTGAGTGCCCCTAACTGTCACTGGTTCCCAGAAGTAAGTTGAGGTCCCTGTGCAGGTCAGGGGCCAGGGGCAGTTCTTAGGCAGAATGCGATAGCCTTGGCCAGATTACTTTCAGGCTGTGATCTCTAAATCAGGTGTCTGTATGGGTGGTTCTATCAATAGGTCATTGGCAGTGCAAAGGAGCAATGTCATGGGTGTGTGCACCCTTAAACCATATCAGAATGTAGGGAAGAGTCAGAGAGAGGCTAGAGGAAGCAAAAGGAAGAAAGATTTAGAAAGTGTCAAGCAAAACAACTGCAGAAACCCCACACCCACCTTGGAAATGTCTTTGGCCTAACACAAGTGCACTGGGACACAGTCCCATTCTAAACAGTAATGCTTATGCTACTGCTTAATGTACCCCTTCCCACATCCATTCATTAGACAGCAGGCTCAGTCACTGCTCAGAGCTCAGGATGCAAATTCTCTACAAGATTGTTTCAGCCCCTGAAACTCACTGTAGTGTTAGATTTACAGTAGCTCCATGTATTTATGATCTCCAGCTGTATGGCAATCTCAGTAAAATCATTGCATTGATATGTGAACATGTCATTTTATAATTACCCTGGTTTTATTTTAGAAAGTAATTTTCCTCATTATGCACTAAACAGACTTCTACTCCCTCAGCCCTCCCTTCTCACCCCTCCTTAGGGAAGCCATAGAGCCTTATCCAATATGCCATCTACTTTTTTTAATGTGCTTATAAGAAGTCATCATAGAGGCACTCTTGCACCAGAAAAATTATTAAGCTATTTATAGTGAATATATCAATAAATAAATATTCTGTTAATTTGATAAAATCTGCATTGAAAGATCTGTTTTTTAATAACAAAGCCTCCTCATTTATTTCAAAATCTAGGCATTATGCATTCATTATTAAAGTTACATTCACATTACTTTCTTGTAATAAACAGAAAGCAAAATTCTTCTGTCCTGATGAACATAAGACCATCCACAATAGGTAAAATCAAAGGCATCCTCTGTGTGGCACTGAAGAGAGAGCATAGTCCCAGATGTACCATCCAGCTTTTGGCACTGAGTAGCACAGGCTCCTGCTAAGCTGGAAACTTTATCAAGTTTTATAAGCCACAAATAACTTAAAAAGGCCAAAATACAGTCACATCTGCCCTGTCCACCCATCCATAGTATCTACAGTCTATAGCCAGAAATACCGTGCTGTGGTGGGGCACGTAAAACCCAGCTTGAAGCAACTGGTAGCTAGTAACATCTGACTCATCTACCTAAGAATCAGGATTAAGTTCACCTCTTCTGGAAGCTGCGTATTATCGCACTGAGTGAAGCACATGCCAAAATGCAGTCCTGAAAAGGGATGCTATTCAAAACAAACCCAAACATTGTTTTTCCTCTCTGACTATAGTATGGATTTCTTTTTCTTCTTTTTTTTTTTTCCTTTTTTATTTTTATTCTTCACACTCAGGTAAATGTAATAAAAATCTCTCCAGATATTTGTAGCAATGGGTCTGCAAATTATTGACCAAAAAGGAAACATTCTTTGGATTTGCAGCTTTTTATTTCATTCATAACAGTTACCTGTTCCTGCACTCTCTGGAGGATGAGCAGAAATGGAAATATGTCCTCTATTGTCTATTGATTGTGCCTCAGACATACTATTTCTTGGGGCTTTTAATCTTTTCCTCTTCTTTTTCTTAACCATGCTTGCTTCTCTGAAAATCTTTTATTTTAAAGAAATCCTTTCTGAGACACAGCGGTAGAGCAGTACATGTTGTTCTAGGTGAGGCTATCAGTGATGTACCCAATTTACATGGTGGCTTTCTCATATTTTTATATGAGATTATTCCACATCTTATTCCTCTTAATCATCCAACTATTTTAGCCTCCTTGCATCTATTCATTCATTCATTTGCTTTTACTATGGCTGAAATATACTGAGCAAGGATGCTTTCTCTGAATTGTTAGATACAGCACCAGGGTTTTGTACAAGCTTTTATAGTTAATTTAGTGACCGCTATGGACTTTATCCTAAAGTGTCTGCCTCAAGCACATGAAGATCTTTTTCTGCTATAACAAAGGTTGTATTTCTAGCTTTCAGAAGACAGTACATCTTAAACTTGAAAAAAATCAGATACAAAAATATAATTAATCCTATATTTCAGACCAGTGTAATTTCCAGAGTGCGTAAGTTTGGAGAGGGAAGGTAAGAAGGAACTTTACTATTCATGTAATTATGTGCTCCAGCACTCAGATTTAACATGCAAACAACTGCCACAGGAATCGTTTTCTGACCTCACCCCATTTTTTCTGAGTAGAAAGTTCGTGATACCTTAATTTACACTTTTCAATCACTTTATCAAGTCTCTTTCTCCACGGATATGCAGTCATACAGAAAGTCCTCTCAGCCCCACAAAGCAGAGCACATGCCTCATATGAGCTACTGTCAACACAACTGAAAGGCAGTGAGAAGTTAGAAAGCCTTTAAAGATTAATTTTCCAGGACTCCTTGCTGCTCTACACTAAGACAATACATTTTACCTTATGTGGAATGGCAGAAAAGACAGTCTGCCTGAATTGAAACAATACAAAATTCATCAGGGCAAAATAATCACCTTGTCCTTCCCCATGGACTTACTGAAGATGGCAAAGACTCATTATTATGCAGTCCTGGTAAAACAGCTTGAAATTATTTGGATTAACTTTGTCCTCTGATGGTCCAAGGATTGACTTCAAATCCTTGGTCAAAGGATTTTATAGTACTCAGTAAACACATAATATATCAGTGGTTCTTCTCCCTCACTATCTTCTGTTAAGAATGCAGCTGTTTGTCTGGGTTAATCTGAAAAATAGGAGTGCAGTTTACAACATCCAGATAAGTCTAAGATAGTGAATTCACCTTTAGTGATGGGTGACAAAAATCATTGGCCAGCCAAGAGGCAGGTCCCTTTCAGGTCATACTGGCCGTGCTGGTGTGGAGCACATCTTAACCAGGCAGAAAGAAGAGTAAGGCTTGGTTCTGGCAGAAACTGTGGATAATATTTAAGCTCTTCTGGTTAATTACAGAAAGTGTCAGTCAATGTATATGAGGGAAGAAAGATAGAGTAAAAATGAAAATTACAACAGAATTCACTGCCCAGAGCGTCAGACAAAGTAATACCTAGGATTCTTTGTGTGAGGAGAACAGGTAAAATTGGCAACATGAGCTACATTTTATACAAGTTCGAGGGTCCAGGTGAAAATATATTAAACAAATGGAAAACTTTAGTGTTTCACCATAGAACGGTTGCTATGAGCTCTGGGTTTTACCGCACCAGTTTCAGCCAAGAGGCATATCAAAGCTTAAATGGATCAGGGCAGTTTAGAAGTTAAATCCTATTCATACATACCTGGGTAGACAGCAACATAAAATAAAGCAGAGCAGGACAGTTATGTATTAAAAGCAAATAGCAAAACTAAGTCACATCTTGCACCTTTAAAGGCTAAGCCATGTAAATTAGCCAGTCTCTGAAGCAGGTACACAAGGGCAAAATAGGCTTGCCTGTCTTCAGCTTGCTCAACAGCATTAGATAGGGGGCTGTACTCCTGCAGAATGAGTGACTGTTCCAGCTTTCTTTTCAGGATTGCCTTAAAGCTTTCAGGAAGACCATGGCAACAGCCAGCTTGTACCCTGACATACCTGGGCTCAAGCACTGTTTTGGGTCCCCACTTGAAATGTACCCAATGGACAAAGCTACTGATTCTCTCCACCACTGAGGTTGTCCAGCCCCAGGTAAATCCTCTGCAGAGTCCCACAGAGAGGCTGTTTAAGGTACAAAGACGTGGCTTAGCTGCTGATAGTATGGGACAGGAAAGCTTTAAGATGTGAGACCATTAATAGGATGGCTCTTATTTCTAGAATGGCAAGAAGAAATATGCCTGATTCCTTGGGATGGGAGAGGGACTGGACACTCACAATTTTGAGACTTAGATTTTCAAGTATCTTTTCCTTTGTTTGCTGTGATTGTCTTCAGAAAGCCAATAGTTACAGATAAGGAGCACAATCACCTTTACGATTAAAGAGATGACAGTTTTAACAGGTATCAGATTTCCCTTTTTAGTAACTCACATACTCAAGTTTAATAGCTAAACCTGAAGTGTGGGAATCATGGAATGAATGGAAAGGTGGCCTAGAAAATTTAAAACAGAGTTGCATGAAGCACAGGGAAATGACTGAAAAAGCAGCTGCATCTTGCATGAATCATATGAACACTGAACGAATGGTTAATAAAGGAAAACAGATGCAGCAGTGACATGCTGAATGGCTTTGATCATTCAAAGGCTTAAACCTAACAGTATTTAATCATGATGGACAGATGAAATGAGTATGATAAAAAGAAAGGGATGCTAAGCAATAACATTCAGCTTCATGAAGGATAAAAAGTGAAAAGGGACAAAAGAGTCAAAGAATCAAACAAAACTAATCCTGTCTGGTATAAACACCTGATAGAAATGGGCTCTGTAAAGAAAAAGCATGGAGAAGATCCTAACAAATACCTCACAACACTTGCATCATACATCATCAGGAGGTTGCAGAGTATGCCTCAGAGAGAGCAAAACTGCCCCTGAAGATGAACCCACGTCACGACAGCGCAAAGGAATTTGCTCCTTAGCTGTGCCTAAAGCACACTAAGACTTCTATTACTTTTCTCAACCACACACAAAAGGAGCAGCCTTGGAAACCAGTCCTGGAGGTGTAATATTATTGCTGCATTGCACTTGCTTTCACATTATTGCTGTATCGCAATAAAATTTGTCACACAAACAAAAGTTTAAGATGTTGTTAGATTCATAATAACATGGATTTGTTGAAAGGGAGAATTTTCTGAAGGACAGGAATGGGTTTTTTTGTTTGTTTGTGGGGTTTTTTGGTTTTTTTTTTGTTTGTTTGTTTTTTTTACAATTCAGTATTTCTTTTTATTTTTCCTGAAGGGGGTTTGTAAAAAACTTCAAAACAGAATTTTTGTCTGTTTCTTAATATTTTTGCAAGGAATTGTTCCTCTTCTACCCCCAGTGGAAGAGGAGGTAACTCCCATGGTCACTTTATTGGAACATTGCAATATCCTCTTCTGTTAGTTTACAATTTGCTGTTTTATGAATGTTCCTGCCGGTGGACTCATTTCTTTGCATATTCATGGACAGGAAAAAGCAACAAGTGCAAACAAATGCAAAAATATGCCATTTTAAAAATGTAACCAGAGCTTCAGAACCTGGAACACATCCATAGCTATGATTAACAAGGAATGTTAATATCTTGCAGAGGGAACCCATATTAACAATATAAAACTGTTACCTTGTGTAGCACCACCATCATATCTGGTGACACCTGCAGCCACAACTTGCTGGAAAAACAGCTTACCTGGATGGCGTAGAATAAACTTCTAAAATGTCACTAAAAGACACTGAAAAGTCTGTATTACAGCTTATAATGCACAATGAATGAATACAGTTCAAGGCTGCCTCCAATTTTGGGCATTGGACTGACTCAGGATCAGACAAATCATCATTTTATCACTCTGAATTTAATTGCCAAGATCTAGTTCTGCCAAACAATCAAAATGCATCTTCCTACAGCAGGAGCAGGCATCACTGCTCCCACTCTGGCCTGGCAGGTGAAGCCTATTTTACAGAAGTTCAGAAGATTTAACCTTTCACTTTGATGACTGTGAACACAAACAATAGCGGCCTGGAGCTTAATTACTGGCCAGCTTTCTCAGCAGCTAAGCTACAAGCCTGTGCTGGCTGCTCTCACAGAGCTGGGAATGCCTTGCCAGTGAGTTTCTTCCCTGCCCTGAAAATCAGTACCTTGTGCTTCAATTTAGGCTTCCTCTCATCAGATCTGTGCAGGGGCAGTTGCAGAAAAGAAGCCTTCCTCAACAACTGCACTGAAATTGCATGATTTCAAGAAGTCAGATTTTGTTAAACTGTTTTAACTCTAACCTCTGCCTACCAACAGAAATCATAGACTAGTACCTAGAGGTCACTTGCTATGGTCACAGCCCAAGCATTCCCTTTCTGCTGTGAATCTCAAGCCTTTTTACTGCTTAAGGCAAACTGACTGAAGCCAGAAGTGCCTCAGTTAACCTATTCATTGCTGTTGCTGTGTTCAGAACTTTTCCATTTCACTAATGGTAACCTAAGAAGAAAATAAAAAGGAAAAACACAAAAATTTCAGACAGAGAAAAAATTGCTGCTGTTGGCAACATACAGCATTACTCACCTCGGCAGCTAAGAAAAGGGCAGTACTGTAAATCATCCAATAGGAAAGCTGTGCTCCATAGCAGAAATAATGATGAAAAATAAGTCATTCTTAAGCCATTTAGGGGGAGGTAAGATGGGGAGATTCACATTTATCTTGCTGTTTTGGGTAACCTAGTTACCAGCAGCTGGCAAAGGTTTATCCCTACATAAAACCCCCAATATTTTACTTGTTAATTTCCCTAGTTATTTTCTTGGAATGGAAGCCATGAGGTGAAATATGAATATAATTAAAAATTCCACCACCAAGGACAATGTGTAAGAAACATTTTCCCATGCATGCACAGAGACACACACATCACAAAAGATGTACAGATTCTTTCCTGTAAATGAACACTCTGATGATCTCAGCCTAACCACAGACTGTAAAAAGCTGACAACATACAAAAGCTATGGAAAAATATCAGACTACTCTTAATTTATGCTCCCACATGAAAAAAAATTAATTTGCTTTTGGATGTTGATTGATTTCAAACCTACTATTACCTTCCCAAGAGCTCAGCTTATTTTGAGCCTACTAACGATACTGTACTATGAGAGCTGAGGGTAGAGAAATCCCCTTTGTTACCTAGCAGTGAATCAGTATAGGAAAATAAGGCTGATAGACTTGTTAGCAAGAACAAAAGAATTAGATAAAGAGAATTTTGGGACAGAATGTCCCAAGAGTAAATTATTATGGCTGTACCAGCTCTTGGAAACAGCAGATATTCCTGGCAATGCTGATAGGAACTTCCTTGGACATCATGTGTGCTCCCTAATACTACTTACGTGCCTGCTAACTTTGGCCTCCGAAGGGTGGTATTTCCCTTCCCAGCCTTGTATAAGCAGTGGTCAGACCAGCTTGCATAACTGAGCAGAAATCCCTCTTATTCTTCAGAACCTGGGAGAAATTGCCAAAGCATTTTAACATCTTGATTTAAGGATTGCTGCTCCCATAGACAGGGAAGGCTGTATTGCATCAGGTTGACAAGGCTCAACTTCACAACTAGGAAAAGAAATATGAGGATAAACTAATACTTAAATTTGCTATGATGAAACACATAATCAAAAGACAGAGTAACAAATGCATTATAAGACTTTTAAGAAAGTGGTATTTCCATCTCAGCTAGCTTGTGAGGTTAATTCTCCTTTTTAAGATCCCTTCCTCTTCTCTTCCATTTTGGTTTACCTGCGCGTCCTTCCCTGGGATTTTGCACTGAGAAGCCAGGACCCTCAGAGGTCTGCCAAATGCTTCTTTCTCTTCACTCTATGTCCTTTTTCTTTTCTGTGCCTTTATTCCTGTAGAGTTCAAGCTGTCCTCTCTCACTTTTGGCCACCTGAAAACACAGCAGTGCGGCTATGTGAATTGCATCTCTTGGGAAGCAGGAGTGCTGTATATAGAGTGATCATATTTTCTCTATTATGTTGTTCATTTACAACCTGTCTTGACATGCAAACATTAAAAAGCTGTTGTGAAGATAGTTAGTCCCAGGTCCCACCATACATCTTACTAAATTCTGGGGAGTCATTATCACAAGCGTATTTTCATGCCCTGATGACCCATTTCACATAATTTCACAACAGCATGTTACTTTATCTTCCCGTGCTTACGTAGAAAGATGGACAATGTTTCCACAGAAAATTTCAGCCCTGGTCTGAGCTATGTGAGCAGTTTCTCCAGTGCTGCTTCCTGTGCACTATAACATGCACAGAACTGTAACATGAGATCTATGAAATCAGCAGATATGGATGTTGCTACCAGACACCAGTCCTGCCTGCCACTTAATTACCCCAGTAAGTAGCTCTTGCTCCTTTCCTTCTCTCCATATACAGTGACCATATACCCCTGCACACACAGGCTGCACATGCACATATGCCCATCTGAGCATTCAAGTTCAACAACCTGACTATATATAATAAATCCTTAATCATACCTACTTTTCAGAAGCCCCTTAATTACTGATTTTATTTCAGGTCAGCCTTGTGAGAATATATTTAAATTTTTAAGTATCTTTTTGGCATGTTCATTTCAATTGTAATTATGGACTTGAACATGAAATTGCAGCTCCATTTCCATCAGAAGCCATTCTGTGTGAAGATGCTCAAGTATCCTGCCCCAGCCTGTGATCAAACAAGTGGAAGTTTGACCCAGTGTCCACTTCTGCCTGAAGAAATGCAATGATTTCAAAACCAGGTACTTTCAGATAACTTCAAGTTGTTATCCCGTCGGCATGTAGGCCAGATGAATGCAAGGTGCTCAAGGTTAGCCAAGAAAATTATGCAGTGATTGAACAGATGGAAGTATGCAAGGTCACACTAGAAATAAGCCATTGTTTAAAGATACTGTGGGTCATTATCATCATTATCAAAGATTGCCGTGGCTTCTCCATAACAATAAATGTCTTAGTCCAGATGTATTTGTATTTCCTACAAGACATACCACTGCACTCAAAGCAGGAAGAGACAGAAAGGCCTGTCTTATGCCAGAGGCCAGAAATAAATCTTAGTAGGACAGAAATTATCACAAACCTCTTACCTCCAGTTCCAAGTAAGGGATTATAGGCCTTTTTTGCTACAGAAGTGAACCTATACTTGAATTGGTTCAAGGAAACCTGGAAACAACTCCCAAATGAGTGAGGCACATATCCTCCCAGACCCCCAGGAGCCAGCCTGCCATGCTTTCCTTGTGTCCCACAACATCAGAAGCTCTCTGCTGTGCTGCTTCTGCAGTCATGCTGTACATGGGGTATGGCAGTTAAATACCTATTTCTCTGATGATGACAGCTGGCCACCAAACAGTTATACACTGATTATTATGTAGTGCAAAAGCAAAATCTACATGAAATCACATTTATTATTATTCCTGTATCCAGTATTTAGCTTCTAGTTTGATTTCAACAAAATATATTTTCTATTCTGTGGAATTCCAGCAAATAATGCAATTATGTCTTTCACACAGCGTGAGAATCATGACCCACTGATACCATCGCATAACCTCTTACTAACATCAATAAGGTCATAATTTCCTCCTCCATCAATGATGTAAGCTGTTGAAAAGCACAGATGCCTTCACTAAAATTAAAAAGCAGGGAGAGTTCTCCACATCCACATGCCTCATAGCTCCACTATTCTCAAGGCCACCATGATTAAAACATCAAAGGTCTATGTTCATTTTTACCTATGCATTTGTAAATTAATAAATATAAACTGATAATCTGGGGTAGAAAAAGTGGATTCTGTTTGCAAAGTCATCACACAATCAGTGTGTCACTTTTTCTACATTGAGTTTTGACCAGGTTTAGCAAAACTTCAATCTGCTGTTACAAAATTCATGACTGGACTTTTTTCAGGAGATCTCTCCAAATTGCTATATTCAGTTGTTAAAAATGGCACTTACAGCTGTCTATATCCTCAGGACAAGGGATATAGACAAATATAAAGAGAAATCAGCAAGCCCGTAAGTGCATTGCCCTTGTCTGTCCTTCCCTGAAAGAATTAGGCTAAGACATTCTGGTACTTAAAGGAAATTGTGGGAACATTTAATGGCTCAGTTAGAGTTCTCTGCCTCATAGTTATTCATTGGCAGACCCACATTAAATCACCAGCAAAATGTAAATACTTCTATAGAGGATCACTCAAATAACCCAGAAATCCACCATTAGTGCACAAGCCAAGGCACAGATTCTTCCACAAGAAATCGCTGAAAAATACACATTTAGGATATTGCTCAACAACCTACCAGGAATGGGAGCTCTGAAGCAACCTTAAATCATTTTAGCTTTTCAGTTACAATTTTCCTGGTGTTTCAAAAATTATGCGTTAAGATATACCAGACGCAAAAGTAATTTGATTAATGATACTTCAAAGACACACAACTGTAAAACACATTATCTCTAGAAGGAAGACTACATTAAATATATTCAGTGCTCAAGAGTTGATATAAAAGCTGATAGGAACTGCAGCATAGAAGGAATCTGTGTGGTAGACATGAAGCTGGGGCCATACAACTAAGTCAAGAAGGAAGACACGTCCCTGGAAAGAAGCAGCAATTTCTTGTTATTGCCAATAACAAATCATGGGTGAACATAAACCAGCAAATTTTTCACAGCGAACCAAACTCTAAGTTTTAGTCAACAGATGTGCAGCTCAAAGCTGCTCTTAGCAAATACAAATCCACTTTAAAAGAAACACAGTTCTCTAAACCACTTTGGAAAAATAAATGGAGGGTTGTTTGTATCATCCACAGTATATCAGAAACATGATACTTCTCTGTGTATATATTGTGTGCATACTCCAAATATACTTCCTAAGACAAATAAATATCTGACTTAAAATATCAGGTCTGTATTTTCAAAAATGGCTAGCCATTTTTTAGTCCTCAACTTCTGATGCCTCAAAATAACATTTTTAGAAATACAGGTACTTTAAACTATAGAACATCTTCCCCCAGGGCATCCTAAATGGACATGCCAGGAAAGGCATCTTTTAAAAGTTCAGACTTAAATTCAGGAAGCTCAGGAAAGGTTCAGACACAAGGACTGAAATCTCCAGGGATTTTTTCACAGAAGACTTAGCAGTACAGGCAACCACAGAACAGCTTTTAGCACCATACATTTCTTTCTTACAGTCCAGACTGGTGTGACAGGATCAGTACTAAGGACCAGGAGATCATTCAACGTTCAGAGGCTTCTAGTTAATGGCTTCTGGATACAGTTGCAGGAGGAAGAATACTTACATTTTAAATTTGGAATTGTTAATAATTTTGATCTCTTTTATTTCACACATTCTCAGATCCCTGTTTCCATTGTCGTTTAGTGATCGTATCACGTCAAAATGTTTTCTTTAAAGAGTAGTAACATTTACTTGAGTGACTAAGTTGTGCTTTATATAACTGGATCGTACAGTGTTTAAATTCAAATAAATGCATTGCAATAGAACCAGAACAAACATCCACTGATTTTCACCTCTGGAAAGACTTCTAGGTGATTACTGGCCTTTTAAGCCCAATATATCAGCTCTTTCTTCATTATTGTCTTGAGCTCAAAGCCAGAGCTAGTCCTTCAGTGGCATTGAGCTGAACTCAGTTCTATGGGTAGGCAGAAAAAAATCCAGCTTTCTAAACATTATTTTAGGCTTCACGTTTATGTGAAATAATAGCGTTCTGCTTTTGGAATGCTCATTTCAGACACTGATTTTATTGTAAATGATAGATTTTTCTCTAGATATAGCCCCTAAAATTCAGTGATTTTTTTTTTCTTTTCCTCCCAACTTTTGAATAGTGTTTATCAATTGGAATATTTTTGGATATAAGAACATCCATAAAGTCTACATTTCATCTTCTCCATCACTTTGTGATTCAATAGGTTGAAGTGCGCAGTGTCAAACCAGCAGCCTGTAATTTTGAAACTGATAGAAAGGTTTCTCTCTCTTCCAGAGTCAACAGGCTTTAAATGCTGAAACTGTACACATATTACTACATATATAGAAAAACTTCGAATCCAAAAGGCCTTATGGAGTGTATTTCATCTTAGATGTAATATCTGGCTTCCCTTGAATCTTCAGTTAAGATATTTAAGTGAGAATTGCGAGTTAGAAATCTGAGTTTACCTCTTACGATTTAAAGTTCAAGGGAAAAAGAACTGAGTATCTTTTACATCTGCAATAGTTATTTTAGGGGGTGAAGCCTTATAGGAGAAAAAGAAAAAAGGAAGACAGTGTCACAAGTGTTTTATTCTCGTATTTCAAGTGTATCCAGGTGGTTTGCAGAATAAATGATTTTCCTAGGGAAATAGTGGGCTTATTTAATCATTCAACTGTTTTTTATTTGGTCCTGTTTTTTTCCCATAAAAAATGAATCCTCTGTTTATCCTCAGAAATCTCTCTCTAGTGACATCTTGAAAATGAGCATTTTGTCTCTGATGCATGCTACTGATGTGCTCTCAATGTGCTCCCAGGAGAGGGTATACAAGATCTTCACATAAAGGCTCATTTGCCTATAATTCATTACACTGGTTTTAGTGGCCCCCAGCTTCCACAGTGCCAGAGATGCCATGACTAGAAACTTCTCAAAGATGGTGTAATATGAGGATGCACAATCGAAGCACAATTCACGTAAACACTTTCAGGCAGTGCACAATATACATTGTACCAGAAGAATATTGCAGAAGCTGAAAAGAGTGCTGTTATGGTGGCTTATGTGCTACACTGTCAGCTTTATGAAAGGGTTTACCTTCCAGATTGCAGCACCTAATTTAACATGCTAAACTACTCTCTCCAGCAAAAGGAAATATTTCTAAGGGAAAACCATGATAGTTCACATACAGATTGGCTTATTTCTTGTCAGTTGACACATGTCTGGGGAAAGCTCTTTGCTCCCCACTGCTTCTATGCAAACTAAATATTCTGAGCAACTGATGTTTAAGAGCGGCTTGCCAAACCAGAATACCTCAGATATTTTTCAGCTTTCTTTACGAAAAGCGATATCCAGGTACCAGATTGTTTTTGAAACAAGACTCAAGACTCACTTCCTCTTTTGTGCTTAGATAAGCATGATTCGGTGGAAACCGTGTCCTGAAATTACTCTTGCAGTAAAAATACTACATGGGAATAGTGGGTGTGAAAAATTATTGTAGTGAAAATTTAGGTGAAAAGATCAGTTGCAATAGACTTACCTTCCTCCCAAACTCAGAAGGACTTTGTTGTCAGTCAGGAAACAGCTGCTATGTGGCAGCGATCTTATTCTGCTACCCTCTATTCAGGATTATAAACCCCATGCCCTTTAACAGTACAGTGCAGGGGTGAAGGGGGCAAACAGCTCTGAACCAGGGGCAGCAAGGAGCACACACTCCTTGCTCACTGCCTAGCCAGCATTTCCATACAGCAGGTGCTCCTGATGAGGCAGCAGCTCCCAGGCTTCCCAGGTTACCGGTGGGTGCTGCAGAGCAGGATGCCACATGTTTCTGGAAGACAGGCCAGCCACCTCTCAGCCCCATTTGGGAGCCAGTGGGAAACAGGCAGGGTCAGCATATGGCCCTGGAAGTGCAGAGTGTTCGTGGAGTTCAGTGTCATATCCATTCATCTTCTCCCACCTCAAACATTCTCACTGTTGAGTGGATTTCCCAAGAATTCAGGAGGAGAAGCACCGACACAGGTGGATCTTAATGCTCTCTCCCAAGAAGGTATCTCCACCTCCACCGACTGTACATGACAAGTTTATATGATGAATTACATCAACTGAGAGTCCTAATTAGGCCTTCACTGTTGCCCTGAATTTGTCTCAAAATGAAGGCCTATTGCACTAAAGTGACAGGGATGTTGTTTCTATATGCCACTGGTTTATACTGTCATGAAATCCTTCCGTACCTTATCCTTTCACTGGCCTTCTGGCAGCTCTCCTGCTACAAAATCCTTTTTCTTGTCAGATAGGGCTCAGAAGCCAAAGGTACATGCACAGCATTGACAATTTTTGATAACGCATTACAAATATAATGTACTAGTAGACAATTAACCCCTACTATCACGTTACTCAATCCTAACCCTTGGCTTTTATTGTTTATGTTGCAAGAGTACCTTAAAATTTCTCCAGTGGATTCTGATTCCTGCAACTGGAAAGGTTCACATCACAACAACATGGGTTGGATGGATTATTAATGCAGTCATTTCTCTCTGTGTTACTAATAAATACATAAAATAATCCTGCTTGCACTGTCAAGAAATTCCATCCCCTCCTGCTGTTGCCTCTTTCTGAAATGAGGAAGGAAAAAACCCCACCACAAAACCAATCCTTTCTTCAGTTACTTGATGAGCTTTTAATTTCAAGTATGAAGAAGAGAATACATGACCTTCAGACCCTACCAGCTCAGTGGAAAAAAAATAGGTTTATGTATTTACCAGCTCTTTACATAAAAGCTCATGAGATTTGCTTTGATTTATTTGAGGCTGAATTTGGTAAAACTACACAAAAAGATAAAGAGAGGAGAACTTGGAAAACACACAAATCAGTCTCTCCATCCTCATCTTTTCACTGGGAAACTCTGCCCCCCACAACCTCATTTCTATGTCCTCTTTTTCCAGATGAAGGAATATTAAGAGGGATATGTTTAAAATATCCTTCATCAAATTCTCATGAAACAAGAGGGAAAAACCAACTGCAGAGCACTCCCCCTCTACAAGGTGAGTAAACCACTTCAGAATAATTTTGGCAGCACTCACTGGACTTAGTTCCCCATATGCCTTTATGATGCAGATACCACTGTTATATTTCACAGGTGTCTATAACATCAATTCAATGTCTATCACATCAGTTCCCACTTACTTATTTGTAAAACAGTTTTATGGCAGCAAACAAGACAGGACTGAGAAAACATGTCAAGCCTTGCATGGGCATTCCCTAGCTCTGTAAAAGTGTACTCTTCCAGGAAGTTTGCCCAGCTCCTCCTATCCTCAGCAGCTTTAGCAAAGCCCTATCAGATAAACACTAGAGTTCTCCCAGAGAACTAAAACCTACAACAGGAAAGAAATTGCATCAAATGGCCAAAACCTAACTACAAAAAAAGGGCCATTTTCCCCCTTCTCTCTCTCAATCTCTTCTGGAAGCACACATGGACATAACAACTCCTGAGAAGTAAATTTAGGACCTCTTGATATACACAGGAAAACTCCCCCTCTATCAATAATCTCTCTTACCTGAAGAGAGGAATACCCACATCACCAGAGCAGGCAAAGACCCAAATCCAAAATAAGACCCAAAAGGCTCTGCCCAACTAAGGGTGTTTTGAGACAACAGCTCAATAGTTCTCAGGATTCAAAGGGGTACCTATAACAGGTAACTGAAAACTTAGTCCAATCCCATAACTCATACTCACATACCAGTTCTCAGCTGAATTACAAACTGCCCCCTACAAGTAGGTAGGTATGTTTGGGATACCAACCTCCATCAGCATTTACAGGATTGCTTTCAAAAGCTTTTGAATCTGCAAGATAATGGATGTTTTGGATGGTGTTCAAGGTGTGTGTCTGTGGCAAGTTTATTTCTATATCCTGAGTTGTACTACTGTGTGAAAGTTTTGTCAAGACATTAGCATATGCCAAATTTTAGGTGATTTAAACTTCCATTGTATTTGTTACTCCACTGATTTTATCCCAACCTCCCCGCAAGTTTCAAGAGAACATGAAGGCAAAAATCCTGATGTATGCAGAGAAGGAAAACAGTCACAACTTACCCAGTTGTAATACAGTTGTGATAGTCTCAAGATCTATTCATAACCTTCCTATCAGCTGAAAACTAAGAGCAGCTGACAGGGCTGGAAGAGTGCCTTCAGACAGGCAACAGTTTAGACTGGCACAGGCAGTTCTGCAGTTTGATGGTCCGGGGGCTAAGGAAGTTTTGAGAGGAGAAAGGACAGGCTTGCCCCCACATTACCTCTACCAGCCTTACAGCCTACCATAAGCCCTACATTAGAGTATTTTGTTACTTTTGCAGGTCAAAAGGTAAAGTCGATGTGTGGTGGTTTGTTTACTTTTGTTTGGTTTATATTGGTTTCTGTTTATTTGTTTGTTTTCCCTGCAGTAAGGCCAGCTTTTCCTTCCACAGAACACCAAGACTCACTGCATCCATGTCCTTTTTCTGGTTTGAGCTTCTGGTTACTTTAGCCATCTTTTGAAGGGTGTAATAAAACTAAAATAAGTATCAAGCTGAAAATAACAGAATTCATGGGACTTGGAGAGTAGAGATGTGGATTTTCCAAACGTAGAGAAGTAATCAAATAAAAGCTGGAAGGCTAACTTTTTAGTTTTCAGTTCTTGCAGCTGGAAGGAATCCTCTCTGCTGGTGCCAGAACCTTTATCACGCATAACAGTGTCATGGGCTGCTGTAATATGTCTGTTGTATCTTTGTAATGACTAGCTATAGCAGTAGCACTGAACTGTGTCTAGAATGATGCCTTACCTCCTCTTCAGATCTCCAGCACTCTCCACTCGTGAAAATCACAGGGAATTCCGTAATTTATTCACTGGAATATTTACACATGAATCTAAATTCTGGTTTGCTGCTAAGTTATGTCAATAACAGCATGGTGGGATAAATTAAAATTGAAGGTGTGGGGGTTACTGCTGTTCTTGGATGTTATATTCAAATTTTCTACAAAGACCTAGTAAGCTGGAAGATGCTGATACCAATTTATATTTCTGAAATCTTGCACTTCTGGCCTGGGATGCTGCCCCTGGATAACTTTGCACCTTTTCAGTATTCCAAAACAGGAACACCTGACCTGAACTGGCCAAAAGGGTATTCCATACCACTGGTATATAAACTGGAAGAAGATGGCCAAGGGATGCCAATTGCTTCTTGGGGCATCACTCAGCAGCTAGTGAGCAACTGTATTGTGCATGACTTGTTTTTCTTGGGTTTTACACTTTACTCTTTCTCTTTTTAATTGCAACTATTACTATCTTATTTTACTTTAGTTTAATTATTAAACTGTTCTTGCAATCAACATGCGAGTTTCACACTGTTTTCTGATTATCCTCCTCATCCCACCAGGTGACAGGGGGTTGTAAGCGAGTGGATGCATAATACTTTGAAACTTGTCTGGATCTGATGTAGCTCCCTTCCACCTTCCACTGCAGGAGTAAGGGCAAATAACTTCAGCAGACCCACTCACTGCTGTCATGCTCTTCATCTCTACCTCCATAGCCCTCTATATTTGGCAAAGTGTTGAAGAAATGCTACACTTCTGAGGGAATAGCTCTGTTTTCACCTACGAGTCTCCTTGCATACATGCTGAAAACTAAGCACTGCCTTTAGTCTAGTGTCTTTTGTCCCCTGGCAGAAATTAAGGAGAAGGAATAAAGGCTCTGTGCATCATCTGGGTAGTTACTCTTTTAGTTCATTCTCTCCACTTTGTAGGCAACTCAAGGCAGTTGCCCTAAACTGAAAGGGAAGCACCTGTTGTACTTTATTGTGTTACTGAGCGTATTTCTGCAACTCTTGTCAGCTTAAGTTTGTCCTACTCTAATCTTCTTCAAAGAATAAGTGCAACTCAGTGAAAGTAAGGGTTGCAGAATCGTCTTCAAAGAGCCTGGTGGCAGCTAATAACTGCCCTGACTAAAGCCCAGACAAGAACCAGATCAAAGCCCACAGAAACTTCTCCCCAGCTTCTCCTTGGACAAGAACCCAGGAAAGCTTCCTGCTACACATGGTGGTGGTCCATAGGTGCAGGGGCAGAAAGCTGGGTCCTGAGCCCATGGGGTATGAAAGAAGCCCCTCAGGCAGCCTCGTGGAGTCAAGTCCTGCTCGGAGCAGAGGGTCTGTAGCCAGGGACTCTCCCCTTAGAATGGGACACTTCCTCTTAGAAGGGAACTCCTTGAGGCTGGGCCTTCCTGTTTTAGGTGAGTGACTGCACATTTTGAATCACTGGCCATAAAGTTTATGAATCAGCCATGTAGTAACAAAGCCATGGGACATCACGAATCTGTAGTTAATGTTGGTGGAGCTTTAATTGAGTTTGAACCATAAAGTGCACTTACCCTCCATGACATTTAAATAGGCACAGTCAGCAGGGTGTCCATAGAGGAACTGTTATGGAGGCAGGGATGAGTCCTTTCTCCCTCATGTGCAAACAGTGGGAGGAGAAGTGGCTGAATGAACAAGCGGTCTTGGAGATAGTGGAACAGTGCTATAGACATGAGGGAGAGAGTGTGCCCATCCTAGGAACATGCTTGAAAAAGACACAGGATGACTTTAAAAGGAGTAATTTGGGGAAGCAGTTGGATTGTTCAAAAGAAGCGTTAACAAGAGAGTGAACGTGTTTATTGGAACAAAGAATTGGAATTATGCTGTCACAAGCAAAAAAAAAAAAAAACCCGACGCCAGTACTGTCCAGTTCGGGAATGGGTGGCGGGCACAAACCCGGGGTATAAGGGGGATACCGGGGCAGATGCTGATGGGAGCTGTGCTTAAGAGGCGGAGAAGCTGGATCGGAGCTCCAGGAAATGCACGTGAAGCTCTCGTGTAGACCGGGAGACGTGAAAACAGCGTTTGTGGAGTCTGTTGACGGGGGCGGTCGGGTGCTGCTCAGTGACGAAGAAGAGAGGGGGTTTGGGGTCCAGGAGTGGGTTTTGATCAGCGGACCTGTGGGCGATCGCTCGGTCACCTCCCGAGTGTCTCTTGGGGCCGGGGTTAGAGCCCAGCAGCTAGGAGCCTTTGTCGCTGCTCAAGCAAAGGGACTGTCCGAGCTACCGGGAGAGTGCGAACGTCTGCGGGCATCCGAGCGGTGCACGAGAGGGCTGCGCGGTGCTGACGTCTGCTCCGGCGGGTCCCAGACACGTCGGACCCCTCCTCAGTCGCACTGGAAACGTTCGTTCAGCCTCTTGTGCAGAGAACACCGCAGCCACCCAGCACAAGCGGCCCCTCGGCACCCTTGGCCGCGTTCGGACTCGGGCGGAGACGTGACACAGCATTGGTCACCCCGGGCGGGAGACGGGTCGGGACAGAGGTGGTGAGGGAAGGCGCAGGACGGTCCGGTCTGTAGGTGACAAACCCCGTCCCGGCCGCTATCACCCTCCGGAAACTGGAACCGTCCCGATGCGGACCGGGATGGACTCGGGGCTCAGAAAGGAAAGGCTTTTGTGGAAAAGCGTCGGTGCCAGGGGGTACCGAGGGCTGGTACTCACTTGTGGCTGCCTGCCTAGGGAGAGGAGGATGGCGGCTGTGGGAGTGGCTCTAAGTGCTCACTAGGATTTGGCATCCCAGCAGGCAAGCAAGCAGCAGTACCTACCCAATGGCAGGGTGCGGAGCTTTGGATGCAGGGAGGCAGAATTCGCTCGTGTGAGGCTTTTGCCGTCTGCCCCTGCACTACGCACCCTCTAGAGCAACCCCTGTCTCAGTATCCGTTGCCAAACGGGGTATCTCTGATGCAGTTAAAGGTCTAGAGAGGAGACGCATTACAAAAGTTGTACAGACTCCCCTTAACTCTCGAGTCTTGCCAGTTCATAACGCTGATGGCCAGTGGTGTTTAACAGCTCATTACAGGAAATGGAATAGTAACGCTCAGCCACTAACTGCTGCTGTCCCAAGCATAACCTCTGCAGTGACAGCAATAGGAGCTGCTGCCTGCCCTGGGAGCTCACTCCAGATGTTCAGGATATGCATTTTCTGAGGTTTCATAAGGGAAGAGCAGAAACTTCAATTTGCTATCACCTGGGAGGGAATGCAGAACACCTTTCACTGACTCCCACAAGGGTATCAACGCTCCCCCACTATTGCCCATATTGCTTTAGCCAAGCTCCTTGGCACAGTACAGTGGATGTGCCAGCAGGTGTCCGCATATATCAATGCATAGATGATATCCTAATTAATTGGTGGAGACAGGAAAGAACAGGTGGGGCAAGTGGCTGGAGCCATCTGGAACCTATTGAATAAAAATGGGCTCAATGTTCCACCCTGCAAATGCCAAGGTACCAGGCAAGAAATTAAATTCTTAGGGACTTGGTGGGGAGCAGGAGCTGTTGCAGAACCTGATGGTACCCTATCAAGCATGGAGATGGGGCAAACCTTGAGCAATAAAACAGAATCACAACAGTTGCTAGGCACCTTAGACTGTTGGAGAAAACACGGACCAGATTTTTTGGTAATTGTTTGCCCATTATACAGTTTGCTTTGGAAAATTAAGGTAATGGGTTTGGACTCCACAACTTACAGGAGCTCTTAGACACTCTGAAACTCAAAGCCTATCAGAGACTGTCTTCACTGCGCCCACAGGATCCATTAACAGTGGAGTGGGGATTTGCCACCTGTGCTTCATATTGTGTGGTCCAAAAGGCACCATGAGGACCTACCAGGCCTCTGCTGTTTTCTTCTGCCTCATTTAGAGAAACCAAACAGCAGTACTCAGGTTGGGAAAAGGGGATCCTTTTCCTCACTAGGTGGGTTAAGGAAAGTGAGAAACTATGCACACCTCCAGATGTTATAGTACAGGGCCTTTCCCTCTTGTGAATCCAATCCGTGGTTCAGTGACACAAGGTTTATGTGAACCGAAGTCACTTTAAATCTCTTACTACACTGTTGACCTTTTAATTCGTATATCTCTAATTATATGTTTTTAAGATTCACTTTGAGCCTATTAGAAATAAATTAAACATTGCCACAATAGCAGATTAGTGTATTTTAATGTATAAATGACATACATCCATTTGACACATTTTTGGACTAACAAGTATTTTTTCTAGGGTTTGGGAAATATGACCTGAATGAGTTAGAGATCCAGGAGCTGCAGAATAGGCTGTGTGTGTAAACAGCTTTATGAGAACATGTGCTTTAGGAATTTTTTGTAACTGATTTTGAAAACCTGATTTAAAGTGCATGTAAGGGAATCTAAACAGGCTCACTTGAACTATGAACAAAAAAAACCCTACTGTAAATGCTTCTTTACATTTTGCTTATTGGAGGGGCGGGGGGGGGGGGAAAAAAAAAAGTCTTGGGTATTAAATCCACCTTCCCTGAATTTTCCCTCTGTTTTAGCAATCTTAGAAAGAATGTGAGTGAGGTGCCTTGTGGAGGACTATCCCTCACAGCATCCCACAGCGCCACTTCCACAGACTTGGGATGTTTTTGGAAATACTGATGTCATTTCTTCCACCAGATCCAGTCTCCTTGGTGAGGATCTCCAGAGCAGGATTTGTCCCCTACAGCAGGACAAGTACATTGTTCAGCTTTGGGCAAACTGCATCTTCCTGAGCATTTTGGTTCAAGAGGGAGTTATAACTGCATACATTGACTGAAATAAGCCATCCCACAGTAGCCAAAAAGAAAGCCATAGCTGTTTTAATGTATAGTAGCTAGTTTTAATCCTATTTTATAAATATGGAGTCATAGCACCATCAGCTAAATCTACTTGCCTATGCAGAAACTTTGTAATTATTATCTGTAGTCCTAAAATTTAAGGTATATATTTCAACTCTCTTTTCCTGGAACTAGAAATGTCTGTGTCTGTCTTTTTCTGCTCAAATTCCATTAAGAGAAGAAAGCTAAAAATTATATTTAAATAAAACTAAGTAAATAATAACATAATACATTATTTACACCAATACATGAAATTACAAAGAATGGTATATGAATATTTAAAAGATCTATTCATAATATTTCCTATTTTCCTAAAGAAAGAAAAAATGTTTGTTTTAAATTTTACGAGGAATATTACAACAAAGGCAAACAAGAGAACAATTGTGATGTTCACTGAAGAATAAAAGTAGTCAAAACAAATGGAGTACAAGAGAAATTTAGTCTTGATACTTCAGGAGAGCCAGGTGCAGGAATAAACATAAATTTGTATCTCTATCTTTAATTATCTTGTTCATTGTATAGAAACCCACAAAAACTAAACCATGCAAAAATTGCTCAGTTCTTCTCTTCCCAAGGGATTTTTTTTCCACAGTGTGTGTCTTAGACCCTTCTTGACCAAAAAAATAATTGCGTATGAAAGTCCTTCTGAGCTTTTAATCTGCACTGCTTGTTGCCTGGAGTTTAAAGAATAAATTTAGCATTTCTTTCTTTACTCAAGTTGTGCAAAAGAATTCAGTGCTAGCTACTCCCCACTGTCAAATATCTACATCAGTTTGCATCTATAACCGGGTAGTTGCAAATGGTTTTTAAACCCTTCAACTTGAGGGTGATCCAGGCTGTAAAGAAATTCTTAAAACTCTCAGTAGGCAAATTTCCAGAGTAGAATTGCAACTGAAGCTTGTGTGACAGCATTTTTATTAGTACTTCATCAAAAGTATCCAAAGAATGAAAACTAAACCACTCCTCTGTTTAGTGCTCATTGTTCTAGACTCCAGTCATCTACCACAGCTATATCCCATTTTGTGACAACCCAAGAAGCTTTTGTAAGATGGTAGGACTTGGCCAGTGATGGTTATTTTCCAACAAGGGCAGACAATACCCACTGTGAAATGAATTTAGGATTGACTTGTTTAGGGTTGTTGTTGATACAATGTATGATCAAACACAGTGTATGTTGCCATCATACACAACTGCAGTGTTACTCTCAAATATGTTCTCCAAGTGCATGTAATATAGGCAATATTGCAAAACAACCTTTAACAATCAAGCAAACACATCCAATTGATGAAGTCCTTAAGTTTCTTAAATTCAGTTGAAGCAGTAGAAAGATTGTGTTTTATAACCCATGTATAATACAAAGACATTGAGGCAGATCTGTACGTGCTGTTTTTTGGAGGTAAGGCAATCAATAAGGGACGTAAATCAATGGGGTTGGTTTGGGGATGTCTATGTCTATACTCAACAAAAAGAAGACCTGAAAAGCCAGCTATATCTAGCATTTCTTTGACAGAAAACAGATATTACCTGAGGCTGTTGTGAAAGATAATTTACTTGCATGGGTGCAAATTAAGGATATTAGGTTATTGCATTCAAAAACTAAGAATTTGAAGAAGAAAGTCTTAGGGCCTAGTATCCCACTCTCTTTCATTTGGCACCTCTCTTATTACTACCTACACAATACAAAGAAACAGTATAGATTTCTATATGGTCAGACTCCTTACGGACATCTAGTTTTCCCAGATGTGAACATGAGCATCCTCACAGTTCCCTATTCAGTGCTTGTTATTGTTCTTGCACTGTGCTCATCCAGGGTAAGCTTCAGTTACCTGACGAAGGACCCTGAGTGTCAATAGGACCAGGACTCACAGTGACAAGGACCCATTTTGACCATCTTGATGTTAAAGATGGAAGTGGAACCGGAAACAGAGGTGACTTGATCAAGTTCACACAGCTACAGGTAGCAGAGCTGGGAACTCAGCCTGTCCTGTGGAACATATGGGTTGTAAAAGCAAGCTGTCTCTACAGACTATGTTACTAGATCCCTTTGAAATTCTTGTCCGAGCATATACCTGTATTTTATTGCTATTTTATACAATTGCTATTCGGTTAAATTATTAATTTCATCCAGGCTAGCACAGTATATAAAAATGTACTCTTCCTTATAGCATCTCTCTTAATGGAAGAAATAAAAATGCAATTTATTATGCATGACATTTGCTTAAACTTTTCCTCTATAGTAATGTCACCATGTGGAAATGATGATCAAGAAAATGAACCATACTCAAACTGTGTTAATCCTGTGTAAATCAGGAAAAACTCCATTCTGGTTCATTACAGGTACAAGCCACTGTATCTGGTAGCAGGATGAGTCCCATGGCTCCCTTTTTGTACTGATATTATGAAGTTATAGTGTAAATTTACAGATCTATATGTTATAAGCAGGAATTTGTATGCAACGATGCTCCACTGCCTTAACTTTTCTGGACTGAAAAAAAAGATGACTTTTTTGTCCAGAAACACCTGACACAGGATGGTAAAAATTCTTATTGCATAATTTGAGGAATTCATAATAGTTTTGGTTTGTTAGTGCTACTGGAGAAACAGTCTCTTTAGTTTTTTAAAGGATCTGGGTGTTCCCATTTTAGAGACTATATAAGTAAGCAAATAGTATTTTAGTATTAATGTCAAAGGAGTGTATGGTAATTATTTAGTTACTGTCTGTAAGTATTGTGCCAGTTGTATGGAAAATTAGTGGAAAATAAATGTTAGTGAATATTCTGTGGTCCAATCATGACTGTATAAATCATAGTATGTCACTGATAATTGTCTTCTCAGAAAGATGTGTGCATTGGTTATCATAAAATATCCATTAGAGACAAGAGGCAGTGAGCTGAAGCCAACTGCTGTTTATATGTATCTCTGTGTGTGTGTGCACATACACAAACACATATATTTATAAAAATAAAATCCCCTTTTTTGTTTCAGAAGCTTAGCTTAATTCAGTAGAAACAGGATTTTTGGTCTGGAGTTGTAGACTGATTCAGTGGGTTTTCTGGATGACTAACTGCATCTCCAGATGCAGATACATCTGTGGTGAGCTTTTATTGGGATAATTCCATCTTAGGCTCTTGTATCTCATCTCTGATGGGGCTAAGAATGCAAAAGATGTAGCCCCAAGGGGAAACAGTAACACTTTATCCCTTTTAATTAAAAACAATATAAAAATCAATATATTTATTAAAGTATTATTTTATATATAGAAGTTTCAAAGCTGTGAATTAATCTGGGTTTTTTTCCATTTCCACACATTTTCTTCCTTTGTTTCCCTCACCTGGTTTGGTGTGTGTCAACACCTGCACTGTCTGTCAGCACCAGATTCCTAACATGAATTAGCACTGATTTCGTCTGGGTTAATATCTATCTTGCCCTTGTTAGCTATCTGGGGGAGCTGCTGCTGAGATTATTTTTCCCCTCTCCCTGCCATTCTAGGACAGGTTCAGGAGCCCGTTTGTCCTGCACCTTTGTTCTGTAATTTGTGCTGTAACCAGACAAGAGCAGCTGGCTTTCAACTCTGTTTTTCATAACCCTCAGTTAAATGCACACAGAGGATAAAAAGGGCACTTAATTTCCTTTGGAAGGAATCACTCTATTGTTGAAATTGTTTATTCAGGTCTCCCTTCATGTGACTGCAAAAACTGCTTTATTATTTTTAAAGTAACTTTTTTTTCACTATTTCAGAAATGTCATGGTGCATTTGCCAGAAAGCCCTTCAAAGGCTTTGCTTTAAATAAGCTGTAAAACTGCATCAGAAACATTTACTGAAGTCTGATGTGATTTTTTCCACCCTCTTCTGTGTTCAGGTCTCAGTTTGCAGGCTTTGCCGTTCCCTAGTCACTGCTGCTTTTGATTTATTTTTTCTTCATTTTTTTCCCCTTACTTTGAAAACGCTGAGCAGTTAAATGAAAACCTCATTCATGGTCGTTAGGACTGATCTCACTGCAGGTGAGCTGTTGTTTAACAGGGAAAACTTCCCTCCTCCTCTTTCTCTCTTCCCTCGCTAAGAATTAAGAAAAGATTTACGTTATCAGTGTGATGCCATGCCTTGGGGAAACTCAGATAGCTCAATTGTGTTTTCAAAAGCTGAATACATGTGAAAGTGCATTCCAGTTGCCTGATTCCCTCTTGATGCTAATGAGCTAAGGGAAGCTTTATCCTGACAGACAGCACTTGACTGCTTGCAGCTCTTTCCAAATTGTTGCTCTGCCCTACCTTCTACAGCAGCCCTCAGGCTGTCTGTGAAAGTTCACAGACTGTAATTGTTTGGGTCATATATTAGTTTTTGGTTTACAAAATAGGCTAAGTAATCTGAAAATTTTCATGGTATGCCTGCTGACTTTAATAACCTAGTGAGGATTACAGGTAGTCAGTACTTTACCTTAATTTTTCTGTAGTAATAAGACGAAACAGTACTATCATGAATTTGCAATGGAAACTGGAGTGAATAATTTGTTGGTGAGGCAGAAGTCAGGACTACCTGCAGAAATAAAAATAACAACTAATTTTTTGAGACAGTGTGACTTAGTACTAGAATGATACACTGAGGTTAGGAAGACTGGCTGTGCCTCCCGGGATGTGCCATGCAGTACCAGCTATCCAAACCACTGCAGGTTGAGCTGTGTCTTTCATTAGGCACTAAAAACCCAGGAGCCATCAGACACTTCAGTCTTGACCCCTCTGAATTATAGTTTGTTATAGAATCATAGAATCATAAAATAGTTAGGGTTGGAAAGGACATTAAGATCATCCAGTTCCAACCCCCCTGCCATGGGCAGGGACACCCCACACTAAACCATGTCACCCAAGGCTCTGTCCAACCTAGACTTGAACACTGCCAGGGATGGAGCATTCACAACTTCCTGGGCAGCCCATTCCAGTGCCTCACCACCCTCACAGTAAAGAACTTGTTCCTTACATCCAATCTAAACTTCCCCTGTTTAAGTTTTAACCCGTTACCCCTTGTCCTGTCACTACAGTCCCTAATGAAGAGTCCCTACCCTGCATCCCTATAGGCCCCCTTCAGATACTGGAAGGCTGCTATGAGGTCTCCACACAGCCTTCTCTTCTCCAGGCTGAACAGTCTCAACTTTCTCAGCCTGTCTTCATACAGGAGGTGCTCCAGTCCCCTGATCATCCTCATGGCCCTCCTCTGGACTTGTTCCAACAGTTCCATGTCCTTTTTATGTTGAGGACACCAGAACTGTACACAATACTCCAAGTGAG
The DNA here is from genome assembly GCF_033783945.1 of Neopsephotus bourkii. Taxonomy (NCBI): domain Eukaryota; kingdom Metazoa; phylum Chordata; class Aves; order Psittaciformes; family Psittacidae; genus Neopsephotus; species Neopsephotus bourkii. The sequence continues at coordinate 2,361,923 of NW_026901618.1, forward strand.
GTCTCATAAGAGCAGAGTAGAGGGGCAGGATCACCTCCTTCGACCTGCTGGTCGCGCTCCTTTTGATACAGGCCAGGATACGGTTGGCTTTCTGGGCTGCAAGTGCACACTGAAGCCGGCTCATGTTCATTTTCTCATCACCAGCACCCCCAAGTCCTTCTCCACAGGGCTGCTCTTAATCTCTTCTCTGCCCAGCCTGTAGCTGTGCCTGGGATTGCTCTGACCCAGGTGTAGGACCTTGCACTTGCCATGGTTAAACTTCATGAGGTTGGCATCAGCCCACCTCACAAGCATGTCAAGGTCCCTCTGGATGGCATCCCTTCCCTCCAGCGTATCAACCCAACCACACAGCTTGGTGTCATCAGCAAACTTGCTGAGGGCGCACTCAATCCCACTGTCCATGTCAGCGATGAAGATGTTGAACAAGACCGGTCCCAACACTGATCCCTGAAGGACACCACTCGTTACTGGTTTCCAGCTGGACATTGAGCCATTGACCACAACTCTTTGTGTGCGGCCATCCAGCCAGTTCTTTATCCACTGAGTGGTCCATCCATAAAATTGATGTCTCTCCAATTTAGACACAAGGATGTCATATGGGACAGTGTCGAACATTTTGCACAAGTCCAGGTAGGTGACATCAGCTGCTCTACCCTTGTCCATCAGTTCTGTAGCTCCATCATAGAAGGCCAACAAATTGGTCAGGCTTCACACTTCTATTAAAATATACTGAGAATAATGGATTAAAAGCATCCTTACATACGATTACTAAGGAATGTGTGATATTAGACTAAAGCAGAGCTTCAAGTCAAAGTGATTTAACTTTCCTACATCTGGCCTTACAGAAACACAGGATATAAATAGGTGTAGCAAATATATGCCACTGGGGAGCCATGTTTTGATGGCAGATATTTCTAGAGAGTATTCATTCAGTGGCTCTTCTATTCAGCAGCCTGTTGGCAAGTTGCTTTTCTTCAGGTGTTGTGTTTGATTTCCACAGTAAATGTCTTGTTTGTGATGCCCTCATTGGCTAGGAGGTGGACCTAAGGACAACAGAGCTCAACATCGAAACAGATATGTTATACTGATGATAGAATCACTTTGATATCTTAAAGTGGTACCAGCCACATGATCGCAACTGAGGAAAACAGCCAACTTTCCAGAAGCTTCCAAACAGACCTCTCCTGTTGCCATTTAGGTTAATGAGGTTTTTTTTCTGAGAACATATCACAGACAAACACCTGTAGTGAACACATATGTTGAGAGATCAAAAAGCTTCTTGTTTCGGCTTTCCAGTGCTTCAGCTTTCAGCTTTAGTGAGCAACCAAAAACTTTTTATGTAGTTGTATTGGGGTATTGGGGTTTTTCAGCCTAAGTGAGATCAGCAGTGCATTATCTGAATTAGCATTTAACTGGTTAATTTACAATTAATAGAATGTCCAAGGAAATCCAGCTCTGCTGTATGAATAGTAATTGTTACTAATGTTTTGCAGATTCTAGTATCTCCTAATTCAGACACCTTCTTTCACTGTCTCACAATCTCCTATTCATTTCTCAGTATCTGCCTCTTGAGTCTTGTGCAATATTCTCAAAATGGATTTCTGCAGCTGCAAACAGTTTTAAGGTCTCACCTTACTGGGTGATGAAGTAGATAGTGTGATTGTTTATGAAGGAGCAAAACCTTACTGCATAAAGGTAACATCCAACAGTGCTGACATGTACTGAGTGTTCTTGTAATGGAAGTTTTATCAATTAAAAAGCTTTCTGCTCTTTACCTAGAAGGCTAAACACTGACTCTTTTCTCCCTTTCCTTTTTTTTGTTCTAAGATGCTTCTCACAAAAAGGCTTGGACCAACCTAAGCTTCACAAGAATGGAGACAATCCACCTAGCAGATCCTTGCCCACAAAAGAGGGGACATAGGTTCAAAATAACTCAGTTGTATGAGTGCCCTTCAGAAGCTAGATATTGGGGCTGTAACTGCCTGAAGATTAGTTGTAGCTGGATAGGTAAATATATAGGCCCAGAGTTGGCACAAAACATTATAAAATGCTTTTTAAATGCAAAATTTGTTACAAGATCAACAGAAGCATCATCAGTCATCATGACAAATGCTAGACGACGTGCTTTGAAAAGTTTATCTCGCTTATTAAAATGATAAATCTAGATAAACACGGAACTTGTCACATTGGAGTAGACTCATTTCTCTATTTGGTTTAGCATCTTGCATCAAAATATATTATCAGATCATAGAAACCTGTTGTTTGAATACCCTCAAGCAGGAGTATTAATCAAACATCTTTGGAGCCCTCTCTGCCTTTGAGAGAACTAAAGAGTCGTCTCTGCCTTTGCTGCTTTACATTCATCACTGTTCCAACTGCTTCTGACATTCATCCTACTGAAATCCACCAGCAGCACTTGCCTCAGTATAACTTCAACCACTTCATTGAGTCCTGCCCACTGAATATGTATCCCTGTCAGACAGGATAGGATGTGCATGTCTTAGCTGAACAGGGTAAATGAGATCTCCTGTATCAGGAAGGAAATAGCATATGCCTATGTGACAGAGAGAGAGACAGAAATTCTTCCACAGGTAAATAATTCTCATTCTAGCTATCCATGTCTATGTACATTCTAGCCGTCGTTTCACCAAGTCTTGGGGAAATAAGAAGAACTATTCAATTTACTCTTTAATTTCCTTCACTGAGCACATGGGAGATGAGCCTGTGGTGGGGAGCATGCTGCCCTGGGGAAAAGGAATGCAGTGCTAATTCCCAAGCCATCCTCTTTTACACACTGTGAAATTTCACCAGTTAATTTCAGGACTCCCAAAAGAAACTGTTGATAAGTGAAACTCTCATGTTAACAGGTCTGGGATCTGCAAAGCATCCAGGATTCCAAGGGCTTATTTGAGTTTATCAGCGGTAGCTGACACTGTTTGATCTGACAATTGATCCAGAACCACTTTGAAACAGGTGTCTGTGTAAGGTTTTCCATTGCATTATGATTCTGGTCAGATTCAGGTTTTCACTGCAGTTTCAATTTGATCTAAAAATACTTTTAGTTGGTGTGTGATATACAACACTCAGCTGTAGGTGAGGTGGTACTGTCCACTGAATCTTCCCAATTGTAAGATTCAGTTGTTTGTAATTTCAAAGGTCAAGAGATACATCTCTGATTAAACAATTCACCAATATATTTGAGCACTTCTAACACAGTCAGGAGGTTTCCTCCCAGATCACAGGAGACTGCAGAAGATATTTTCCATACAAAGGAGATTTATTTCTCTACAACATGAGGAGCCTCAAACCCTCTATTATCCCTTTCTTTGGCTTGTTGGAGCAAAATTGCTGCTGCACACTACAGAATCACAGTCAGCCTGTACATCAAACCCCTTCTAGGCTGTTCCTACAGCCAAAATAGTATAGCTATAACAAATATGCACACAGTCTATCTTGGCTCCAGTGGAAGCTGAATCAACTACTAGTGACTCCAATGTGGTTAAAGTTTATTAAAGGGACAGCATAAAAGAATAGACAGAGTGTAAGTATATCCTCTTATTTGATGACTTGGGACTTGGGTCCTCCTTTCATATCCTTGGAGTCCCAAAACTGGGCAAAGAAGGCATCAGTTGCGTATTATCCTCTTCATAAACTCATCTTTCTATGTCTAAGTAACTGCCTCTTTGGGATCTGTGCTTGCTGTAGAAGAGATTAGCACACTGTGACACCCACTGCCTAGCTAGCATAGAGAATATTCAAGGTTTAGGGTATAATCTGGGTATCTAAATTAGAAACATTTAATAAAAATCAGGCTATCAGAAAATCAAGTGTGTTTGTATTGCTTTTATTGCTGGTTTCAGTCATGAACCCTTTACTACACCACAGGATCTCTAAATGTTCTTGAGTCTTTCAGAAGAATAGCAAAAGCTGCTTCGAAGTTCTTGACTAATTTCATTGGCATAACCACCAGAAGAGGCTATTAAGGACATAAAGTAGTGATGGAGTGAGAACTTAATTTGTATGAGGCACTAGAAAAAAACCTGATGTGCAAAATTGTTTCAACAAATGGCTGGTTTTCAACATGGCTGAAGCCTTGTTGCTGATATCTAAAGCAGCAGAATAATCACTCCAGCTGCTGAAGAGTGGCAGAGAGGGAGGAATTTTTAATTATTATTATTATTTCATACGGTTTTTGTTGGTTTTTTTTTTTTAAGAAAGGAATTTCCAGTTTGTCACACTTAAAATACTAATTGGAGGCAATGTGATCTGATGGTGTTCTAATGAAATCTAGTTCTAAATTGTGTTTGCTTATCCAGGACTACATCAGCCTAGGCTTCCAAGTGTTATGACAGCTTGCAAGGTGGATTTCCCACAGGTGCAGTTGCTGCTCTTTTTCAAAAGGGAAACAATGACACTCGGGGGAGGAAGTTTCAAACTTAATCTTACACTTAAGAAAGATAATGACAGTCACTCTGTTCTGGTTTTGGCTGGGATAGAGTTAATTTTCTTCCAGGAGCCAATATGGTGCTATGGTCTGGATTTATTATGGGAATAATGTTGATGCACTGATGTTTTTAGTTGCTGCTAAGTAGTGTTTACCCTAAGTTTACAACTGGAAAAAGGGAAATATAACACCCATTTTCAAGAAGGGGAAAGTGGAAAATGAATGACCTGGGGAAATACAGACCAGTCAGTCTCACCTCTGTGCCTGGCAAAATCTTGGAGCAGATTCTCCTGGAAGGCATGCTAAGGCACATGAAAAACAACAAGGTGGCTGGTGACAGCCAGCTTGGCTTCACCAAGGGAAAATCCTGCCTGACCAATTTGGTGGCCTTCTATGATGGGGCTACAGAACTGATGGACAGCGGTAAAGCAGTTGATGTCACCTACCTGGACTTGTGTAAAGCGTTCGACACTGTCCCACACGACATCCTTGTCTCTAAATTGGAGAGACATCAATTTGATGAATGGACCACTCGGTGGATAAAGAACTGGCTGGATGGCTGCACACACAGAGTTGTGCTCAATGGCTCAATGTCCGGCTGGAAACCAGTAATGAGTGGTGTCCTTCAGGGATCAGTGTTGGGACCGGTCTTGTTCAACATCTTTGTCACTGGCATGGACAGTGGGATTGAGTGCGCCCTCAGCAAGTTTGCCGATGACACCAAGCTGTGTGGTTCGGTTGATACGCTGGAGGGAAGGAATGTCATCCAGAGGGACCTTGACATGCTTGTGAGGTGGGCTGATGCCAACCTCATGAAGTTTAACCATGGCAAGTGCAAGGTCCTACACCTGGGTCGGAGCAATCCCAGGCACAGCTACAGGTTGGGCAAAGAAGAGATTCAGAGCAGTCCTGAGGAGAAGGACTTGGGGGTGATGGTCAATGAGAAAATGAACATGAGGCGGCTTTAGTGTGCACTTGCAGCCCAGAAAGCCAACCGTATCCTGGCCTGTATCAAAAGGAGCGTGACCAGCAGGTCAAAGGAGGTGATCCTGCCCCTCTACTCTGCTCTTATGAGACCTCACTTGGAGTATTGTGTGCAGTTCTGGTGTCCTCAACATAAAAAGGACATGGAACTGTTGGAACAAATCCAGAGGAGGGCCATGAGGATGATCAGGGGACTGGAGCACCTCCCATATGAAGATGGGCTGAGAAAGTTGTGGCTGTTCAGCCTGGAGAAGAGAAGGCTGTGTGGAGACCTCATAGCAGCCTTCCAGTATCTGAAGGGGGCCTATAGGGATGCAGGGTAGGGACTCTTCATTAGGGACTGTAGTGACAGGACAAGGGGTAACGGGTTAAAATTTAAACAGGGGAAGTTTAGATTGGATGTAAGGAACAAGTTCTTTACTGTGAGGGTGGTGAGGCACTGGAATGGGTTGCCCAGGGAGGTTATGAGTGCTCCATCCCTGGCAGTGTTCAAGTCTAGGTTGGACAGAGCCTTGGGTCATATGGTTTAGTGTGAGGTTCCCTGCCCATGGCAGGGGGGTTAGAACTAGATGATTTTAAGGTCCTTCCCAAACCTAACTATTCTATGATTCTAAGTCAATGACTTCTCAGCTTCTTTTTCAGCCTGCTGGCAAGAAGACTAGGGGTGCACAAATTTGCAGGGAACACAGCCAGGACAGCTGACCCTAAATGGCCAAATGTATATTCCGCACCATATGGTGTCATGCTCAGCACATAAACGGAAGGGGGGAAGTTAGGAGGGGGTTGCTTCTCAGGAACTGTCTGGGCATCAGTTTGTGAATGGTGAGGAATCACACTGTGTATTGCTTGTTTTGCATATTCTAATACTTTTATCATTATTAGTATCTTCATTTTCTGTCCCATAAGCTGTCTGTATCTCAACTCATGTTTTCTCACTTTTACCCTTCTGATTCTCCCCTCTGTCCTGGGGAGTGAGTAGCTTTGTGATACCTAGGTGCTAGCTGAGGTTAAACCACAACACACTCTGACTGAGAACTTTATAGAACACTTTCAACTAAAGAGATTTTTAGATTAAATGGAACGTGCAAAATAAGGGGAGGAAATTTGAATGAAACCCACTTCTAAACAGCTATTCATGATTTGCAAAGCAGTCCCACAAGTGAGATCGGGCTCAGAGATAAGCTCTAACCATGAAGAACTGCAGACAAATAATGAAGCTGAATATGGCAATGACTGATGCTTGCCTAAATTTAAAATTTTGAGCAACTTTTGTTGAAAACTCTATAAACAGGTAAGTTTCCCTCTCAAGGATTTTCCCTTTCCCTTGGATTTTGGTGGTTGCTTTTTTGGGTGGTTGGTTGGTTGGTTGGTTTTGTTGTTGTTCTTCAGTTTTGTCCTATTATGCCCATGAGATATCTGCAGCTGTATGAAATGACAGGTTATAAGAAGTGAAAATAAGTCTTGAAAAACAGTTTTGCTGAAGAAATAACTGGAACTGCTTACATGTATTGCTGCATTCTAAATTGCTTGTAACTTGTGGGAGGAAACAGAGAAACTCTGGGTCATTTTGGGGCAATTGCCCAAACTATTGCCATCAGAACTTATGACTGAAGGGAATTCATATTGACTCCTAGTGCAGAACTCCTACTGCTATATCTGGCTCCTGTTCAGAGGGGAAAAAGATATCTAGGCAACAGAATGTTTTACACTGTTTGGCTCAAACTGAGTAACAGCAGCCCAACAACAGCCTGAAGGCTGAAACTAAGTGTGAGAAACCTTATCCCACAAACACTTGTCTTATGAAACACAAGAGCTATGAAAAATAGGGTCAAATACAGCATGTCTTTTGCTATCCATATTTGTAAAGACCCAGGGCTGACTCTGGTTTCTCTCTATAAAGAAGCATTGTGGCTCTGTGGATCAGCAGATGATGGTTTCTCACTTCCCATTTAAGAACAAATGACTTCCCCCATAAGTTCCCAGATGCCTCAGATCTCTCCTTAAAGCATTATTTACACAGTGTTTTGATTGCCTGCCAGGAAGCTGTGAGGAACTATCTTACTGAAAGAAAAATGAACAGCATTTGCAGCTCAACCTGCTGATGTGGTCAAGGACCCTGTCATACTCGTGGATTTTTCTCTGACAGCATGATAAGAATGCTCCACGTTTGAGCAAGTAGCAAAGGGAATCTGGTGTTTATGCCTGCTTGCTATTGTGGTTGCAAAGATGCTGCTTCGGGGCATCTTTGTTTTTTCTTGAGCAATTTGGCTTTTTTGTTGTTTTTTCTTGAGCAATTTGGTTTTTGGTTGCCCAGCAGGATGAACTATGAACAGCATAAATCTGCAGTTTAGCTTATCTAATGTTTCCCCCCTTCACATTAGGCATTGGAAATCAGCAGTCACTTAAAATAACTTAGATGCAGGAATATTTGCAATTTTTTACACCTGACCTCACTTTTACCTGTTGGCCATGTTTTGCCTCATTGTCACTTCTTTTTTATCTTGAGGTCACAGAGTATTGGATATTGTTGGCTCTTGACATCAATAATAGGTTAAAACATATAAATAGGTCCATGGCATTTCTGAATTTAAGCAGTTGGTCTTATCCAGTCATCCTGCATCCTCCCGAAGGCAAGTCATCCTCTCCCATGGCAGGCATCTCAGATGGTTTGCCTTCTGATGGGCATTCATCACTGGCCTTTGACTACAGGGGGAATAAACTTGATTAGATTAGGCTAGACCAGATGCCTAAACTGGAAGTGCTGAGGTTAGGAGGGATGAATTCTACCCTTCTAGGATAAAAGCCATTTTCATGAATGGAAAACACAGGTGATTCCACATGCCCTAATGTATGTACTGGGAAATACGAGTGATATCAAATGGTAAAGTCTTAATCTGATTTTAATTGAAAGTATAGATTAAGTACATCTAATACCTGTGGGAAATGCATATTTATTGTGTGCCATATCCTCTCCCAGCCTTTGAGTAGCAGTACACAGCACAATCATGACTTAATGACACAGTGAAGCACTGTGTTAGAAATTCCCTTCAAGCAGTCAGCTGTGTCAATATGGCTCAGTACAACATAATGAAACAAGGTCCCCAAAGCTGTGTATTTGCATTACCTATTCCATAGCCATCTTCTCCCAGCTTGAAGGAGCCCCACTGGCACCTGTATGGGGATCTCAGCACTACACTCCATTGCTTGCTGTAGTTTGTGTTTTGTAGTTCGTGCAAGGCTGATGAGCTATTCAGATCATACCGTGCTGCATGTGCTTCTGGCCTGGGTGACTGCTGCAGTGAAACACAGAGACAAAATGATGAGTTTAATAACTTACTATAAAATTTTAATGTGTGGTGTACTGGATTCACAGTTACATATGTGACTCTGTGAATAGTGATAGAGCTGGCTGTCACATGAACATATTACAGTACTAAATATAGAAGCACCATTAAAGTTCTATCTATGGTTTCTGTGAGAATCTGCTTAGAGGTTAATTTTATCCTGAAAGACATTCAGCCCCAAAAATGTGTTTGGTTTTTTTTAAATAATAAAATAATCTAAGCATGACATTTGTTTACATATTTTGCATTCCTAAAAGGAAGTAAAATTCACCAAATCATGCTAATAACCCTGTCAGCACCATTGTAGCTGTGTAGAGACATACGAACAGAAACCTACTGAAAAAATGAAGACGGTGAAATTTCAGTCAGGTATTCAAGTGTTTATATACTGGTCCTATTTGATTCAAGATGGAAACAGACTGCTTTTTTCTTTCATTTTGTAAATGAAAGTCTCCAAATTTCCTTAGGAAATCAAAACCTTAATTTTTAAACTGTATAGGAAAGGAAGTCAAGGTAAAATCAACCTCTTCAAATTTCCATTGCTCCTTCTTGTGCATCAGCAGTGTAGCTACAAAGGAAGGCAACCATACAGCATGCTTGGCACCACTCACAAGAGATAATTCTTGGCAAATCAGATCATTCTGCAGTTTTTTTAAGCCAGGAAAAGATTCTCTTTCATCCCCTGCCCTTCTCTGATGTAGCAACAGCAGCACAATAGAGAGGAGGCACTCAATAATCTAGATTAACTTTAGGCTCAATGCTGAGGCCTGTGTATGCCTTTTACATATGGGTGTAGCATTTATCAGTAACTTCAACATTAAAAAGATCTGAAAGCCCACTGAAATATGTGCCCAAAATATGAAAGTCAATGCTGTATCCTTACTTGAGTCTTATGAAACTGTACAGAATAGGCTGAGTTCTTTCTACCATTTTTACAGAAGGCACAAAGGGTAAGGAAACACAATACTTAATTTTTATGTTAACATTTCTTCATCCCCAGATCCATGGGGAGAGTTTAGCTGAGAGTCAGATTTAATTACCTCTGACAGTGAACTCTGAATCCAGAGTTGAAAGCATTTACTAATATTAGTGGAGGACTGAGGGTCTCACCAAAAGCACTGCTTTGGAAAAGGATATTTTCTATGGTCCCAGGAGCTCCAAGATAACTCCTAGATTTTTGAGCAGTTAATTTTGTTTCTACGCTGGAGGCCAATAGACTGAATTCATGTCAGGCAGTGGGGAAGGGAAATATCCAACTGGCAAGTGAAATGAAGGGCACTGTGAGCACAAGAAAGTACAGGAGGATAAAAAAAGTGAAGAAATTGAACAGAAAGGAAAGAGAGAGGAAGGGCAGATGTCATTTTCTGCTTCCGTTCTCTTCCCTTTGATCCTAGGAGTTCTTCAGTGCTGCCTTGAAGGAACCACTGAGGCTGACTAAGAGACATTTCATCTAAGTGCAAAGGTGGCGGACAAAAAACTTGAAAGTGAATGAAGCCAATTGTACAGAGAATATTGCTGGGGCCAGGGCACCAGAAGATTCACTGCTTCACTAAACCTGTGCCCTGGGGACAGCATTTGCCTCTCATCCTTTATTCCACCTGCTCCCAGGTGTGCTCTGCACTCACAGCAGTTTGATACACCTCTGTGTGACCGGGTCACTCTGTGCAGCACTCACAACATCTAGGGGAACTGTGCTGCTGCTACATCAGCTTTAACTTTTACAAGTGGCGATAATGAGAGGTTTCCTCTTCACTTGAGAGGAAGCGAAGCTAAGTGGATTCCTAATGGATTCCTAATGGATTCCTAATGGAAGATTTTGAGGCAGCAGCGCACTACCAGGTGACCTGGGTGCATTGCTTTCTTATGGGCTGACCTCAGCATCATCAAAAGATCAGGCTAACTTGACAAACTTCAAGTAGTGTGCCCTCAGTTAATTTTGCATGAAGCCCATTGCTTATTTCTGCTGGAGCCATAACACATATAGAAAGAGTCTGATTTAGAGGTGGTGTCAAAAGAAAACATAGGAGTAGAACATCCATTCCTCTTGCAAAGTTGTGGCTATAAACTATCTTAGTCTGTTTTCTGCTACCTAAGCTACCCTAGCAGCAGCAGTTGAAGGTGGGCAGGCGACCTTGCTGTGCGAGTACAGGGCATGATGTTGGAAAACTGTGGCCACATTTCAAAAAGAATGTTGGGAAAGTAGGAAAGATTCAAAGAGCTATGGGAATGTTTCTGCTCCTGGAAGATTAGAGAGGCTCCAACATATTGGGTTATCTGAGGTAAAAATAACTGGTAGCTATAGACCGCTCTTTTACTCATCAGGAAAAAAAGGCATTAATGAGCCTTAAGTTTTTTATGCTGAAGTATATATCAATGAGAAATGAGATTTTTTTTTTATTTTGATTTTTTTCACTTTTGAGATAAGAAAACAATTGTGTACAGGCATAGCTTCTCATGGACCAGTTCACAAGGGCTGTCTAGCATAATTGTCTCCATCCTTCCAATCAAGGTAACATAGAAGAAATTTAACTTGTCTTGGGGAAGAGAAAGCACAGAATTTCCTTGCTAGACTCCCTATTGTCTGTTTCCTTTTTTCTGTTGTTTTTTGGAGAAATATATTCTTATATTTTTGGAAAGCAAATCCCCATGAGGCCCATTGAAGGTAGGAATGTCTGATTGTCCGTGTTTTGAAATGTGTGTTGCGGCTCTACTTTTCTGGGTGGGTTTGTCAGGGTCTATCAACTCAGGGCTTACTGCTGTAGCTTGCTCTGCTGACCCTTTCTTATATTTTATACTTAGCACAGCTACTGAAGTGAGCACAGAACTTCATCCTGAGAAATTGTTTCAGTGTGCAAATAAGAGTTCTTCATTCAGAATGTAAAAAATCCGGCTCTTGTATCTGCTTCCTTGGGAGGTGAAGGAAAAGATAAAAGAAAAAAAGGAAAATAAAATAGAAATGTTTTACAAAGACAGTATTGTTGAGTAAGTTCATTGGGCTATCAGTGTTTTTAGCTGGAATGCATGGGATTTGAAAGTAGTTGGAAAACAAGCAGTGTATGTTTGTGTAAGGCCACTGTGGAATATGAGCAGACAGCAGACAGCAATCTGTCATTTTGTGGACTGAAAAATATTTAGGAATTGGAAGTTACTGACATCTAACATTTTTTTGCCATTATTTTTCCAATGCATGGTACATATTATTTGGTGTTAGCAGTTGGCATCTTGTTTCTGCTGTCTCCATTAGTACTCACATACATACCAAAAGTTACACTATTTCTCATCTTTAGAACTGAAATGGGACTTTAAGAGTAATTTAGAATTATTTTTAAGAGCAGCCAAGGGCTAGCAAGGTGCAGAGGTTTCATATTTTCAATTCCTGTAAACTTCATGCGAAGACAGAGCCTTGTTTAGATAGTTTTGCATTTTCTTTTCCACAGGCAGCTCAATGCAAACTAACACGAATCTGTATGCAGTCAGTTGGCTGAACTGTCTGAACTCTGAGTTGGATTCTTACTAGCTGTCTGTACATCTAACTTTAATGCATCTAACAGTAGCATCAAGAAATAAATGTGAAAGTTGCTCTCTTGTGCTTCCATCATAGAAATTAGTAGGAGAGAGGAGAGGGCACAATAGGGTAATTTAACAACAAATTCAGGAACTTCAAACCTGTAGCAATCATTAATGCTTTTGTGTCATTACTGTAAACAGTTTCTCTGGGATACAGTCTTGTCCCTGATCAAAACTTCACAACAAATTACAGTGTAGATGGAGTGTTTAGATCACAAACACTTACAGCAATGGAAACTGACATTGACCATATTGTTCTTTCCTTTCAGTAACTGTTAGAGATGAAAAGTTTCCAGATTTTGGTCCTCTGCAATACCTACTGTTAAAACAATTTCCAAGAGTGGAGTCCTGTGCAAGTGTAAACTGTCATGGTTTTTCTTAAATTGAGCTGTGCATCCTTCTACCACAAACTGCTCTGTGGTTTGTGCCTTGCCCCTTGACTGCTCCACACTAGTAAGGGCTCAAATATCCTTTTGTAAAGGTACTAACCTCCTAACTTGCTTAGGAGAGAGAGAGGTAATTCTGAGAATAAGACTGAGGAGAACTGCAGCTTTTATTGATACAGGAAGCTATTTAGGGCTGTGAAATTATGTGTATTATGTAAGGTCTTAAACTACCAGTACTAGAACTATTTGGCACAGAAATTAACATTATTATATTTCAGAACCAATGTCTCCCGTGATGATGTATGGAGCAATTCATCCCTTCCCTAGTGCTGTTGGTTTAGGCTACGTTTCTTGAAATAATTACAGCCTTACTTAACTTGATCCTTGATTTAAGGGATAACTAACTCACCTGTTTAATTAAACATGCATGGAGCTTGCACAGATCACAGTGGTGGTTTGAGCACATTTTAATTTCATTAGCAACTCTTAAGACTAGGGTCCACATTGAAAGAAAAGTTATTCCTCGAAACAAAAATGCTGCAGCAAGAGGTGGTGTTTGTGGCCAAGTCCTCACAGCAGGGTGATAGAAAAACAAAAGGGCAGAGGTTAGTGTTTCTGTATGATTAGACCTCAGTGTAGAAAAGCACAATTCAGAATGCCCAGACAGCATTCTTACTAGTAAGATAACAATTATCCCAGTTCTTTGGCAATTATAGTCAAAAGTATTACTGTGTCAGGAGTACAGCAATACATACCACATATGAGCCACAAAATCTTTAAGTGATTTTGATTTCATTAATTCTACTAATATTTGCTTTATATAACAAAGGGGAATATTTCCATCTTGTTGATGTGCCAATTATGTAACTATTTCTTTCCAATGCTCATTAAATGACACAAGGCGAAAGAATTTATTCAGGTATAAAGAAATCTGACATTTGACATCATCTCAACTCTATTTTTCAGTGACAGATATTCTTTCCCCTCTGTTTGGCTCTGCAGAAGAATTATTTTTCTATCTGTCTGGAGGCTTGCAAGCTGAGCACGGCTATTTTGCTGTCTGGCACATCAAAGCTCCAGGCTACCAGGTAGTACTTATAAATGTACAGTGCACCAGGGATTGCTGGGGCAAATATTATATGTCTGTCTCTCATTCTCTGTGCTCTTTCACTCACTCTTAGAGCTCAGGTTTGCTGCAGAGGGAGCTTATCTGTGCCTTCTTCTTGGCCTTTTCTGTTGCAACATTGACTGGGCTACAAAGGGGCAACTTGCCCTGGGCCACCATTCTACTAGGAAATAAAGGGGTCAGACCTGATGTATTCTGCAGGATTCAAAGGATGTTTTTCTCCATTTAGCGGACTCCAAAAAAACCCAGCTGCAACAGCTTGTTTTTGTCAGACATTCACAAGTGGTAAATACTGCTTGTAAGCAGGAAAACAATCAACAACATGAGAAAAAAGATGCTCTTTCTTTATCTGCCTTAAATTTTCTTTTGCTCTTTTTCATATTGAGTGGGTTTGTGTCCTAACAACCATACTTATATGCTAAGTACAATAGATGTTACAGTACTCTATACAGGAGCTATCCTCTGCAAAGGAAGCTGTAATGTCTACACCAGAAATCTATTGCTACTGTCTTACCTTCATTTCCATGCCTGATGCGTATGAAAGTATGACTTCACATATTAATTATTTACTGGCAGAACTTCACATTTCTACATTGCAGGATCTGTCTTGTGCACTGCATATAATACCTTGTACAGACATTGGAGAAAAAGCAGTACTTAACAACTAATATCTAAACACCTTTTTATCTCTGATCCTCTTCTATTAAACAAGAAACCTTCTCATATCAAAGGGATTATGGATGACATCTGTGTGGGATCCAGGTTCTCCTGTCAATGTCCTTGGGTTATGTGATATACTGGAGGTTGTAAGGCTACTTGAGGCATAGGCATTGCAATGAGCAGAGAGTATTTAACTTCAGACACTAGGCAGCAATTTCTGTTTCAGTAAAAGGAAAAGCATACTCCTGATAGATAGCAGTTACGAATACCTGAACGTCAGAGGTAGGTTCTTTTGATGCAGAGACTAGCCTGTACTGCAAAGAATGAGGGATTCCATAGAATTTCAAAAGTTGCAGCTGTATTTCCTAAACCACACAATGACCATGAAATATTGCATTTATCTTTCTTTTTGTCTTTATCGACTGCCAGCTGCTTCTGCTTGAATTCATAAAACTGCAAAAAATTCTGTGAGGTAAGCTTCCACTTCTTAGATGGAAAAGCCTGGAAAAGGAAGTGGTAAAATGGCAAACAGTGCCATTAAAATCTTCATTTGATCAGCCTGTCTGGTTTATGGTCAGACAATTGGTCTCGCAGAAACACATTAAATAATTCTTAAGAAGGAAGTAAATTCAAATAAGAGAGTAAGGATAGGCCACAGAGGTAATGTCTAGATTGTTAATGTGGGAATTTCAATTTTAACTTTTTTTCCATTTGCTTATTTTAACCTTAGTAATGTGTTGCTTAGGAATTGCATATATAATAACAGCTAAGTTAACTCTTTACTTCCACTATATTTTAATGATGTTGAAAGTTGAGATTATCATTATGGCTCACTGGAGGCTAACGTTGATTCATAGCTCCGACATAGCTCATTTTCTCAGGCACTAATGGTTTAATCATTCCTACTATTCCCTGAGGACTTTTACATTCTTTGAACTTTCTTTGAAGCTAAGATTTCACATTTTTCTCTGATCTAGTTTATTTATATCCCCCTCATATTTCTAAGCAGATCTTCTACAGTACTTGAAACCTAGGGAACAGATACTGCATAGCATTACAGTCCCAGTATTGGAAATACAGTGATGTGAATGATATAAGACAGGATTATAATAGGCATTAAAAAAAAAAAAGGAACTCACACTTGTGAGAGTTATCATATGGAGGAGTAAATTAATTCAAAAGTGTCAAGTCTTATGAATTAAATATGACAACGATATGCAATGTGAGGAACAGGGATTTCACCTTCATATATTATTTCACCTACCCACCTTTAAGACACAATTGATGGCAGGTATTCACAATACAGATACTTTCCCAGAAGTCTTCATCTATCTTTTTGTGGAGGGCTAGGAAAGAAAAATCTTACAGGAAAACAGCAGTAATGGAGTTCTCTCATTTAAATCTAGCCGGCTAAAAGACATCTCAACTAAACAAATTGTCCAGTGTCTGTCTTAACAGCATGTTAGATACTTCTAAAGGATAATTGATCTCATGCTAAGTCTAACAAAGGTAGAAACAGTTGTCCTACAAAACACATATCCGCCGTATATAAACATATATATTTGACTATACACAGAACCTCAAAGCTTACCTTAGGGTAGACACCTGCCAGACAGGTGACTAAGATTAGATGAGAAGTATCTGCTATGGGAGCTAAGTGGCACTTACCCCACCCTATAGAGCAGCAATGGCAGTAGCTGACAAGGTGAGCTCAGTTAAATTTGCTGGTGGCTCTATTTAGCTTGGCCAGCTCAAGCTTTGGGCCTCATGGCTCTTAAGCTAGGAATTAATATGTGTACATGAATCCTGGGGATTCAAGACCTTCAAAGTTAGTTTCACAGTGGAGACAAGCACACCAGCAATTCTTAGCAGGATTGATTCCCTCTATTTTTTTCATGATCATTACTTACAAGAGAAATTAATTTGTGTTTGTAGTATAGTTCAGGAAACGATCATAAAATGAATGTGTGCCAATTTTTCTTTCTGTCTGCCTCATTTTTTGTCAAAACAGTACATAAGGTACTAGCTTTTCCCAAAAGACAGAGATTATTTGCAAAAGGATATTTGAGCCCTTACTAGTGTGGAGCAGTCAAGGGGCAAGGCACAAACCACAGAGCAGTTTGTGGTAGAAGGATGCACAGCTCAATTTAAGAAAAACCATGACAGTTTACACTTGCACAGGATTCCACTCTTGGAAATTGTTTTAACAGTAGGTATTGCAGAGGACCAAAATCTGGAAACTTTTCATCTCTAACAGTTACTGAAAGGAAAGTACAATATGGTCAATGTCAGTTTCCATTGCTGTGAGTGTTTGTGATCTAAACACTCCATCTACACTGTAATTTGTTGTGAAGTTTTGATCAGGGACAAGACTGTATCCCAGAGAAACTGTTTACAGTAATGACACAAAAGCATTAATGATTGCTACAGGTTTGAAGTTCCTGAATTTGTTGTTAAATTACCCTATTGTGCCCTCTCCTCTCTCCTACCAGCTGACAGATTTTTAAAGTCTTTATGATTTATGTTCTCTTTGGTTGAATCTGCCTGACTTATGAGTCATGTTTAATGATGAGCTAGCCAGACTCCCCTTTGTACTTTGTCAACCTAAGAAGACAGGAAAGGCGAATGGTGAAAACCTGCAAAGTGTTTGTTAACACCTGTACAAAAAGCAAATATTTTACCACCTTCTGTGTTTCACAGAGTAGAGCAGGCCTGGAGTTGGAAGTAGCAGAGTGGTATATCCAAATTTACATCATTCTCTTCAGATGGAGAGTTCCAAGGAATTATTCCATGATCCATACTTGAAGAAGGATTTGGGGCATGATTTTGGCCCCAGCAAAACACTCTTTTTTCCGAAGAACATCTCCAGTGTGGAGACACTCCCTGGGAGAATAAGAGCATTTTAATAGCAGAGACACAGGCTGTGCTAGCTGGTCTGAGAACAAGAACACAATCAAGTTGTCTTTAAATGTTATAGCCTGAGGTCTTTCTTCACCAAGCACTGGGGTAGGAGCAGAAAACGTCTCCTTCCTAAGAGAGAGCGCACTTTTGTTTAGTTGATGTTTTCCTACATATTCCAGATGAAACTCATATTTCACAGTGGGAAACAGTGGCAATACTAGCCTTAAATCTATACTTGCAAAATGTAAGTCTTGCATCTGACAGAACCAGCATACTTCCCAATAAACTCAAATCCAAGGAAAACTAACTCATCATCATAGAACAGTCTTTGGAGTTCACCAATGCCTTATTTGGGCACAAAGACAATCTTGCTTATTCAGTTAACATATAAGCTTTCAGACATCAAGGGATTTTCAAAAGTTAAAGAGATGCTGTCTGACATGGTGATAAAAGTTCACAGGATTCATTATCTTTAACACACATATTGATGGCACCACTGACTCAACAGCACTGTATATCCAACACAATCACCGTTGATATTTTTAAGTTACTTAAGATTTATTGCACACACTCATTCCTCAGGATGAATCTGAAGGCTAGAATCTGGCATAAATACAAATGTTACATGGTCATTCTGGTCAAATGATTCCATGGTACAAAGTTCCCTGCATTACAAGACCAATGAAACCATCAACACAACTTGCCTTCAAAAAGTTACTGGATGCTGTCAAACTCTAAAATATTCTTATATATGAAAAAAAAAACCACAAATAGCCCAAATGTAGAAGTATTGGAGAAACACTGAAATTTGGTTATGACTATTACTCTAGACAGAGTTCTTTGTTTCACCTTATTTTATCCATAGGCAGTGTTGTCCTCAAGTAACTGTAAAAGAAATTACTATAGACAGGAATTCTTCTGCATAATATTTTTGCAATTGCTCTGGGAGAGCTCTAGAGTCAACATATGCTACAATGCAAAAGAACAGATTTCAAAAAAAGCTTCTTAACTTTACACAAACAGGGGGACAAAGGACCAAAGCAGTAAAAATACCCAGACTTCTATTTGCCATCTTCTGATAATGGCTTTGCCTGTATGAGAGTACCCCAACAAGAAGCAGCTGAGTTCACACACAGATAAATGTTCAGTGCTCCCAAACTGTTATGACTGCCTGTCCTGGGTTCAGCAGTAGCAGCCATTTTTCTCCTTCTTGGTAGCTGGTGTGCAGTGCTGTGTTTTAACTTTCGGGCTGGGAACAGAGCTGATAACAATGATGTTTTGGTCTGGCCAAGGACTTTGTGAGCCTCATGCTCTGCCAGGGAGGAGGGGAATCCGGGAGGAAGCAGAGACAGGACACCTGACCCAGACTGACCAAAGAGGTATTCCATACCACAGCACGTCATGCCCTGGATGTAACTGGGAGTTACCCGGAAGGGCTAGGGGACTGCAGGGTTGGAGCAGGTATCGGTTGGTGCTTGGGGCACCAGGTGGGAGGGGCGAGTTATCGGTCGCCTGGTGCTGAGGTGTTGTATTCTCTTCCCTTGTTATTTCCTTTATCATTACTATTATTGGTGGCAGCAGTAGTGATTTGTGTTATACCTTAGTTACTAATCTGTTCTTATCTCAACCCGTGGGAGTTGCATTCTTTTCAATTCTCCTCTCTGTCCCTCCAGGAGTAGGGAGAGGGCAAGGGGGGGGGGGGGGGGGAGTGAGTGAACGAGCTGTCTGGCTGGGGTTTAAACCACGACACTGCCATTCCAGCCCTCCTGAGAAAATGAATAATGAACCCACATAACATGAAACAACAAGAAAATTCCAATCACATCTATTACCTTAAGGCAGCAACTAACAAGCACTAAGTGTAGATGCCGCTAGCTCAACAGCAACAAATCTTGTTTGTAGAGATGAAAGAGCAGCATGTGTACAAGTCTCCTGACCCTGCTGAAAGTAACTCATTCCTTCCTGCTGACTGTGGTACTGAATTTTAAATAGACACCTCTCCATAATGATTTGCCCCATATTGAAAGGCCTGACTTTCTACTTGAAAGAGCTACTCATGGAAAACTGACAAGTCCCAGTAAACTCAATGAGTCTAACTTGCAAAGTAAGGGGCCACCATTTGTGACTATATTTATAA
Source organism: Neopsephotus bourkii (assembly GCF_033783945.1). Lineage (NCBI taxonomy): Eukaryota > Metazoa > Chordata > Aves > Psittaciformes > Psittacidae > Neopsephotus > Neopsephotus bourkii. Next base: position 2,381,472 of record NW_026901618.1, read on the forward strand.
TACTCAGTATAAATAAATAAATAATGACTGAGTTTTGTTCAGTTCACTCTAACCTATGAAAGCTATCCAAAACAAAATTCTCCTACATTATCTTTTTTGGTTTGGTTTGGTTTAAATAAAGGTCAGTTTTGTACTTCTTTTAAACTAAGCATCCCAAAATTCACATGAAGAATACTCTTGCAGGTGATAAAGGGCACGTCATCAAAACCAATCCATAGGCTCATAAATCTCCAGCTGTATATCAGGTTAATATACAATTAGCTATATACTTGTATGAATTTGCTAGTTGGATACCTGTGCACTAGAAAGCACCTATGCATGTTTATGCTCACGCGTGTGTGTCGTGCAGGTGAGGGAAGGAGATTCACATTTAAAACACTGTTAAAAACAAGACTAAATTGGCAAGAAAACTTAATAACTTTTGAAAATGCAGCCCACATAATGCAACCAATTACTTAAATATTGTTTTGGTCCCTTCTCTGCATCTGTAGTTTGTTCAATGTAACAAATCCCTATGTAAAGATTCTTAACTGCCATGGAAGAGAAGACAGGACAGTATGTGAATATCTCAGCATGAAGGGGTCAGCTGTCATAACCGCTTGCTTTTAGTTTTAAAGCAACCCTGCTGAAACCTTTTGGAATAAAGATCACTTTTTTCCCTTTCAGAAGTAAAAGACGACTTAAATCCTTAACTATTTCAGAAGACAAAATGAATTTTGATGCAGCAAACTGCAGGGAAATATTTTTCTTCCTCCTGACACCCTATCACTGATCAAGAGGCATGGATGTTTAGTGGGAACATAGAAAATAATCACAGAAGCCCCCTGTATGGTGCAATGTTCACCAGCATACATTGATGCACTTCCCAGTCTTTTGCTGGTTTAGAGGTGTGGCTAATTTCCAGTGTTTTTCCTCAGGGAAAGCATTTTCAGATCTCATACAGCTGGGAAAGAACACACTTCTTAAATTTTGGTGTGGAAAGGTATAGGATGATTTAGATTTTTACAAAGGAAAAGCAGGAGAGTGAAGTACCACCAGTACCCTGATTTTTGTACCGTGTATCAAAAAATTCCAGCTATTCCCATGACAGAATTACAGAGTATTATCAAATTGTGTTTTGCTAGGATATGAATCCCTTCTTATGTTAGGGAATCTTCAATGTAGTCAGCGTATTTGTTCTAACCACACTTGACAAAAGACTGTCAGGGCATTAAAATTAAAAGGAGAATAACTCTTGCTCCTTGTTATTTAGAACTAAAACATTTTGCAGATCTTCATACCTAACATGACTTTGGCTATACATATTACAAATACAAAAAGGGAGTACACAACCAGTACTCTTTCAGTAGGTATGCTAGCCTCTACTGCCCTGAACAGACTACACATAATAAGTTAATTGACCCTGAAGATCCTTATTATGTTTTAAATCACAGATAAATGCATTGAAAGACAACAGTGTCACAGTAAGAATATATGCATAGTAATAGCATTAAGAGTCACATTCATTTAAGTGCTGCCTATGAACATCTGCAATCTTTTGCTGCCCTTTAAGAAATTTGCTGTTGCATTTAGGTTTTAATCTATGCTTTGTTCATTCATTGTTTCTCAAATAATGTTTAAAAAAGATGACGTGTTCTTTGATACCCTTCAGCTAAATGTCATTGTGTGTCTCTATCCCCTGCTGCAGTGAGTACCAGATATTTCAGGCAGTATTTTGTTTCTTTTTTTGCAAAAAATTGGCTAAAACTTTATTATGTTTAGATTCAATTGGAAAAGTTTAAATCATACATGGCCGAAGAAGTACTGAGAGGTTACGGAGAGGAAGTATCACTTTGTGAAACTGCATCAGAGCAAAAGCATTATACCTGAATTAGCACCTAAGTGGCTAGAATAACTGTCACACTGGAATGTATGATTTTTCTTTTCACCACCTAATTATATTGCTCAAATAATACAATGATGTGATTTACACCAGGAAGTCCACAACTGCTTTTGTTTGCTCATTTCTTAGCCAGCCAAATGCAAATGAAGCCTCTTCCAACTCTGTGGTCTCCAAGCCACATCTAAACCCCTCTTTTAAAGGACTTTACAGTGCCCAGGTGGCAGCATTAGTTTAAATTACTTTTCCATTAGGCAGCTGCTGTCACAGAAGACCGTAACTATGAATGTAGGAACATAGTGGAAAGCTATTCTGTTCTGAAACCCTCATTTTCCAGAGTACAGTTTTAACCACCTGCTTTAGTACAAATGTGTTATACACTTGTCAAACACTGCTAAACACAACTTCCATTCAGTTCTCACTGCTAAAGGTTTAAGAGACTCCACCTCAGTGAGTGGACTATGGATGCATCAAAATATCTTGCTCTATTTCTTGCTTACAGATGTAGCATATATACACCAGAGAAGGCCTAAAGAGAATACTAGCAGCTCATTGCAAACTGACATATTTGACCAGTTTTATCTCAGTTTAAACAGAGATTAAATGGAAGTGTGGAGATTGTTAGACACTGAATTCTTTTTTGATTCCTTGTCTAATCTGCTGCATGTTGATTGATTCAAGGGCATAGTTGGGATACCTGTAACAAGAAGCATAGTGGACTTGTAGTTGTACCTGAGCACAACAGTTGAGTTGTGTTGGTTTGAAACTCCACGCAAAGCCCACAAGCTTTCAATGAATAAACATCTTCTGGGGCTTTACCTTTGCAGGTGGGCACACCAGTGCAGCAGACACTGATGTCCACAAGTACATATCAGGCAAAGGAGTGAAAAGTATTTTCCCAAGCTGGTGTTGTGAGGAGGGGGCACTGGAGGGGTGCCAGGTACTGGGAAGGTATGGGCCATTTCAATGTCCTGGACACACCCCGTATCAATAAATTGCTGTTTTGATGGTGGGGTTTTTTTATAAATGGCAGGATCATTTCTCTGCAGATGTCTGTGGTCTCAAGCTTAAGCCAAAAAATTCCTGCCTTGTGGATAGTTACACCACTCAGCAGGATTTCACAGAAATAATAACAGAACAAATAACAACCCAGTGAGTACTGAGAAACATACCTCAGTGTTCTAATGACTGAGAGCAGTTGTGGCATTCAACAGCTGCAAGAGAAAATGTTTGACACATCTGCCTCTGCAGCCAGTTTCAAGGAGAGGGAAGGTCATTAAACACAAATAAGGTCAGTTAAAAGCCTCCCAGCGCTCTCAAAACCTGCTGGTATATGTTACCCTGTGGTAACGGTAACTTCTTATCTTTCGAGCTACACAACTGAATAAGGGTTTCAGGGGTATCTCAAGTAAAAGACATGCTGCTCTGCATTACATTTTACTTAAAATTTGGATGCAAATAATGTTGTTTTCCTGTTATATAGCACTTTATCATACAGCAGGAATGTATGCTGTTCCTGAGGGCAATCTACTGAAGTGAATAATTCCTCTCGAATTTTCACAGTGAGCAACACACTGTTTTTGAGGCTTATTGTCAACTGTGAATGAACATAAACTAAAACCAGTCTTGTGAATGCCTGCTCACATCATATAGGTATATTATCTATGCATAATAAAGGACATTTTGTCACTTAAAAGATCCATCTTTGGTTTAAAGTAGATGAACCTACATGTTCTGTTGGATGATTTAAGAATTAATTTTCTAAATCCATTATATTTGTCTGTTTTATTTGGTGAAAAGAACTCCTTAATGAGATACTCATTCATCCTGTTGTTTTGACTGAATTACTTAAAGTTAAGTTGCTCACTGCAGTGGTGTTAAAAACATTGCTTTATATTCAGGTCTTCCACTCTTACCTTGGATTGCACTATCCATGATTGTTGTTGCACTCTCAATTGTCATAGTGAGTTTCCCAGCTTAAGAATATGAAGGGTCTGTTAGCATATATTTCTGAGTGGATCTAGTATCTCTAGCCCTGAGCAGGTACTTAGGTCATGCTCAGAAGGCACAAAGCTATTTATCATTAGTTCCAATATTAAGACTAAAACCACCATAGTCTTTCTGTCTTATTTACATGATACAGATTGATAGGAAAACTCTATGCTGTCCAGGCCTGCAATGACTATGTAATTAGGGACAATAGAATAAAAGAGTACTTAAAAAAATTGCTGGTTACTGTAGTTTCTTCACTAATCACTTGGGAAAGTGATAACACATGTTTAAGTATTGTCCTCATTGCTAATTTATAGCGTCCTTGGGTTTTAGTGGGAAAATCTTATGCTAATTTTGTTCTTTACACTCTGAGAGCTTAGATATGTCTATTTTTTTGAAATTGATTTCTACTTATTGGCACCTTAATTTCTATTGTTCAACTTCAGATGTTTGGCTTTTGAGTATGAAAAGATCAAAGCCTACGCAGGAGATGGTGCTGTCTCTATAATTAAGCTTCTCAAAACAGGGTGGGACAAATCTTCTTTTTTGCATATAATTTTGCCACTAAGAAATGCAATTGTAATGGATTAAAATTATCAATGTCCTTGGCTGCAGGACAGCTAGTTTTTAACAGAGCAAATAGTTTTACTCATTTGCCTGAGCTATGAGGGATGTCTCTTCTGCCTCAGGAAGTCAATCTCCAGGCTTACTGGCTTGGCCAGCCAGATAACTGCAACGGAGTGGGGAGCAGAATGTGTTAAAGCAGAGGTGCTCAGGGCACACTGCTGAGCACAAGCACTGTACAGTGCAGTGTCATACAATCTGTGGTGGTCCCCAATCTCAAAAACCCTGAAAATACAGAGAGCACTTCCCAAAGCACAGGATAGAAGAATGCTGTGTTTTATCTTGGTTTTCATACATTAGCTTCTAATACTGCTTCTGTTACATATAGAATCATAGGATAGTTAGGGTTAGAAAGGACCTTAAGATCATCTAGTTGCAGCCCACCCACCATGGGCAAGGACACCTCACACTAAACCATGTCACCCAAGGCCTTGTCCTTGAACACTGCCAGGGATGGAGCACTCATAACCTCCTGGGCAACCTATTCCAGTGCCTCACACCCTCACAGTAAAGAACTTGTTCCTTACATCCAATCTAAACTTCCCCTGTTTAAGTTTTAACCCATTACCCCTTGTCCTACCACTACAGTCCCTAATGAAGAGTCCCTCCCCAGCAACCCTATAGGCCCCCTTCAGATACTGGAAGGCTGCTATGAGGTCTCCACGCAGCCTTCTCTTCTCCAGGCTGAACAGCCACAACTTTCTCAGCCTATCTTCATATGGGAGGTGCTCCAGTCCCCTGATCACCCTTGTGGCCCTCCTCTGGACTTCTTCCAACAGTTCCATGTCCTTTTTATGTTGAGGACACCAGAACTGTACACAATACTCCAGGTGAGGTCTCACAAGAGCAGAGTAGAGGGGCAGGATCACCTCCTTTGACCTGCTGGTCACGCTCCTTTTGCTGCAGCAAAGGATACGGTTGGCTTTCTGGGCTGAAAGTGCACACTGAAGACAGCTCATGTTTATTTTCTCATTGACCAGCACCCCCAAGTCCTTCTCCACAGGACTGCTCTGAATCTCTTCTCTGCCCAGCCTCTAGCCGTGCCTGGGATTGCTCTGACCCAGGTGTAGGACCTCGCACTTGGCATGGTTAAACTTCATGAGGTTGGCATCAGCCCTCCTCACAAGTGTGTCAAGGTCCCTCTGGATGACATTCCTTCCCTTTAGCGTATCAATCCAACCACACAGTTTGCTGTCATCGGCAAACTTGCTGAGGGTGCACTCAATCCCACTGTCCATGTCAGCGACGATGATGTTAAACAAGACCAGTCCCAACACCAATCCCTGAGGGACACCACTCATTACTGGTCTCCAGCCAGACATTGAGCCATTGACCACAACTTTTTGCATGCTGCCATCCAGCCAGTTCTTTATCCACTGAGTGGTCCATCTATCAGATTGACGTCTCTCCAATTTAGAGACAAGGATGTCGTGTGGGACAGTGTCGAACGCTTTGCTCAAGTCCAGGTAGATGACATCAACCGCTCTACGCCTGTCCATCAGCTCCGTAGCCCCATCATAGAAGGATCTGATGCATTGCGGCAATTGCTTAAATGAAAGCCATCATGTGGCTGCTGCGTATTTTTAGAATAATGAAAAATGTTTCCTCTATAAAGGGGAACTTTGTTTCTTTTTCTTAGGTTTTTATTTGACACTTTAAAAATGAAATAGGAGATAAATAGGAAATGCAAATCATTTTGTAAACATGTAAATTGCAGATAATTCTATTTGTCTTTTTGTGTACTGTATTCACATCCAATTTTCATTATGTGCAGTATCAATTCATTATGTGCTGTATCAATGTTTATACAGATAGCCAACCATTTTAGCAATAAGTACATAAAAGCAGAAGAAAAAGTGCTGTGCTTTTAAACTAGCTTTTATTTTCTGATTTATTTCTCATCCTTACTCTCGCATAAATTATAGTTGTTTCAGGCTTTTTTTTCTGCCATGAAATGCCTTTTAAAATTCATAAACTCATTAAAAGTGTTAATAGGTAGTGATAGTTGCTTTTCATTCTTTTATAAACAATTTTAAAGGGAATGTAGGATTTGAATTGTAAACTTGGCTCTTGCCTGCATCCATTGAACAATCATGGTGGTAGACACAGAATGATCATAATTTTTCATTAAAGTGCCTGTCGGCTTGTCTCCCAGATAACAAAACAGGGCCATCTCTATGATTAATTACACAATGTTTATCGAACTGAATGAAGATGAAAAGCTTTGAAGAACTGTTTTGTGTTAAATGTTTTAAACAAAAACATTTTTTGTTGTTAAAACTAAGCAAAATGGCCTCTTCCAAACTTCTCTGTATTCACTTAATAGTGTCAGAAAACTTCTGTTGCTCCACAACACAGTCAGACACATCTAGACCAAACCAACAAGCTCCCCCTGCTTGCTCAAAGAATCAAAGTCATAGATATTGGTTACTACCTGCAAACATGTTTTAAATCAATCTTTGTCTTAAATAAGGGCATGAGGAGAGGTGTTCATGAATATGACAAGAGTCCTGGAAAACCCAGGGATCCCTGCTGGTCATTCCGTAACATCTCTAGGAATTACAACAGAATATGACACATATGAGGTGCTAAACAACTGGTCCCTTTTCTTCTAAGAATTAAGATCAATAAATCATGGAACATAATTTTAAAAGATGTTGGATCTGAAATTATAAGAAATTGTCAAGAACCTCAAAATACGTCTTCTAGAATCTCATGACCTGGATATGTTATTTAGTATCAGTTTGTTTCCTTTACACAGCCTCTGCAGTGGGAAATGTGCCTGTGCAGTCATCATACTCTCAACAGTTCAGATTTTGTGGGAGGACATTCTGCTGGTGAGGTCCCCACTGTGTTGGGCTCTTCCTTCACTCCCAGTTCATCCTCACTCTTGGAGGAGCCCTCATCCCTGCTGCAGTGGTGGGGAGGTGCAGCTTGTCACTTAGACACCAGTGAATAATGAACCTTCTTTTCCACCAGTTTCAACTACATGTTTTCAGTACAACAGATACCTCAGCATGAGAGTTTCATGAGCAAGACACAGATTCTGCTACTGAGACTGACCGAACCTTGGATTAGGCAACAGCAGCTGCAAAGGGTTCACAGCTGTTTGGGCAGAAAAAACCTCTAAGTTGTATGTTTAGGGTCACTCTTCTTGACAATACCACTTTTTAGCTAAGCCTGAGAATGGTGCAGAATGTAGGAGACAAGGACTGTATAAATAGTGCCCCTGATCAGCTTTCTTAGATGCTGTATTTGCTCTATTATCATGCTTTATTATGCTTCCTGTGGTCTTTCTAGTGCTTTGAAACTCTTTGATCAATACATCCTTGGATCTTCCACACTTTCATTTTCTCCATGTTCATACATCCAAGTTCTTGATGGTGATTAAATTCAACATCTCTTTCAATGTTAACATCAGGCAGATGCAAGAATAGACAGAACTACTGGAATTCTACTTGTCTTGCTCCCCACAAGATTCACTACCATGGCTTAAAGTCTTGTGCAACAAGAATAAAAATATAAGGGCATTAGGCTTTTGCAATAGAAAGAGAGAAGTCAAGATAAAAAGGAGATGAACAAATGGATTAAATCAAATAAGACAAGCTGCAGATTCCTGATTGATGAATAATTAATTAATAAGTAATAATTAAACCTAAAAGCTAAATGACTGATACCATGGGATCACCTTAGTAAACAGTGATAATTTTTTTTAGTTACTGCTATTAGGCCAGCAGGTTAATGACATTTTCTTACAGCACCTGGGCAAAGAGCAACAGTAGACACTCTGATCTTTAAAAGCAATTCCTGTTTTAGCAATTTCCGTTGGCAGGAAAACAAGCATACCTTCTTACTCCATTCTTTTTATTGAAAGGGCACTATCAAGCTTTGAATCCTTATTTGAATTTTTAGCCTTGTTTCCTAGGGAAATGGAGCCTGTACAGTAACAGTGACTTTCTTTCTGTCTGTCAAGTCCTCCTCAGTAACTTTTAAAGTGTTTGGCTAAGTGCAACTAAAAGGTGGACACAAAAGCGTCAGCTAGACCTATGTTTGGTGTCATCTCCAGTATTACTTTTTCTTTGTTTCTTTTGTAGGCCATTGATAAATGCATTAATGGGTCCAGGGTAAGGAATCAATCTCTTCAGGGCCTCATGAAAGAAACCTTGATGATCTCCCATTTACAATTACATTTACAAAGCTGGTTATCCAGTGTTTAATGTATCTAATGCTACCATGCTAACTTTGTAGTGTTCTAATTCCTAACTGCATGGTCCAGTTGGTCGAGAAACACAATTTTCACAAATATGGGAGCTTTAATGGGAGCTTTTTTTTTTTTTACATCAGAGTATTTAATGTCTAAATGTGTCTAAATGTGTCTAAATATATCTAATGTCTAAATGTGTCTAAATATTTCTAACGTCTAATGTGTCTAAATATGGATTTAAAAGCCAATATGGATTTTAAATCCAAACTTCAAGCTTGATAGATTTCTAATAGCTTAAGGAAAACTTCAGTGTGCCAAATAAAAGCACACACTCTGCACTGATCTCTCACTCTTCCAATTAAACCATTTTTGCTGCAAAATTCAGTTTCACTGCCCTGCCCCAGTTTTGCCCACATTGCTAACTAGCCCCAAGCCAGCCTTGTGAAGCTCTTTTCCATTCTGGCAGCTTCCTTTGTGTTTTCCTTGGAAGGACTGGAGATAAACATTTACACAGTCTGAGCCACCTAAAGAGACACAAACACAGTTTATAACCTGACCTGCAGAGGCACTACCAGTGAAGCCCTGTGAGCCATTTCAACCTGGATGGCAAAATCTTTTCCATGTTTAGACCAGCTCTATGCTCACAATCTGTAGGATCTTGGCTTGCCCCTGCTGCAAGGTCTTGTATCATGCAAGGATATCTGGAAGAAAGGGACATCAAGAACAAAATCTTTGACAGCTTGGAAAAAGCACAACCTGTAATTGAAGAAGTTTGTGCCTAGACTTTTCTGCTTACATCCACAGTTTTGGTCTTTCATTTTTTCTAATGTATTCATTCCCTGATGCTGCTTTTCCAGCTCTCTTTTAGCAGAGATTGCAACAGCCTTATCTCTGTAAGGGGAGGGAGAAGGTGTTCAGCCCTGCCTGTCTATTGAAATAATTAAATCCAAGTCTCTGAGAGATGAAGCAAAAGTAAACAAAATGTCATAGTGATGGGAAAGAAATTGAGGGAAAGTCTCTGAACCTTTTCAAGAAGTGAAGAAATGGTTGTTCTGCCCAAAGGCTTTTCTGTCCTGCTTCTTACATTGCTCGCAGGCTTAAGGAAAAGAGAAGATATGTGCTGCACTCATATCTGAGGTATGGGAGTGAATGTATTTATCTTTTTCTTCCATTTTGATGTGCCTGCATGTGTATTTCTTCTAGTTTATATACAGAAAAATCACTTTAAAAGAACACTTAGCTGTAAAGTCAAGCGGTGTAAAGTTACAACATGCCAGGATGCGCAAGTCTTAATTCAGGTCATTTTGTGTATACAGTAGGATGTAGGTTTTAATTACAAGCTCATGTACTATTTCTTCCATAGGGTGTCTGCCTTGTTCAGTGGGGACTTCCTTTTATATGCAATGTTCAGTATGTGGCCTGCAGGCCTTATTTAACCAGCACATCCAAACCCTGTACTGAAAACAAAATTACATCTTTGTTCCTAGTGCTCCATAATTTGAATACATGCATCTTCATGGCACCTTTCTCAGCAAAACTGACAGTACCTGCCTTAAAGAAAGAGAATTAAAGTGTCAAGATGAATGCCAGTGCTTTCTGAGCCTCCCCAGTGCCACACAGGTTTTTGGTCACCTTAGATTGTTTTTCCATAGACTATTTCTATTTACTTGCATAATTTCAGTAAGGAGGTAAACAACTCAGAGATTGTTTCTGTTGTAAAAAAGAGTAGTTTCTTATCATAATTTTTGTTTTAACACTGCGAAATTACATATCTTCCCCTGAAATCCATCTCAGAATCCAACAATTTGCCAGACAGGAAGAAAACCAAACATATCAACAATTCCCTGAGGGACACAGAAGAGACTTCAGCTGGGACTGTTAGTCGAGCATAGTTACCACTGATAGACAATGTGATGCATAAACACCTCACAAAAAATGATGTTGAGGAACCACTGCTCTGGCTGTAAAAGCAAATATTTAGAAGTTAGGAAATGCCAGACAGCGGGAGCTGTGTGCAAGCTTAAGTCAGCCCCACAGCAATTCTGCTTGGAAGAGCCTGTTTAGCTGCCATAATCCTCTACTCCTATGTTACAGAGAGAGATGCATACACAACCAGGGTATTCTACTGCAGTACAGAAGCCTGAGTGAAGGTTTTCACTTTAAAACCAATACAGGGATTTTATCATCATTTACTGCCTTCCCTCATTTTAGCTGACCTGTTTCCTCCTCTGTGACTCCTATGGGAAGCTGCACTTGCACAGTCTCCTGTGCTTTGCTAATGGAAGGAAGCCATCTCCATGCTCCCTCCATGGCTTGGCAGATGACTAAGCAGCAGGGAGGCGAACATTAAATCCCAATATTTTGTCCCTTTTACATGCTGTAAAAGCATCTTGAAGAGCTCTTCCAGCTCTTCCACTTTCAAAATGGAACATTTAATTTTTTCAAGCATTGTAAGTATCTTTGAAAAATAAACACCAGATAAACTGCAGTAGATTGCCTGTGTTATTGATTCTGGAGGGGCTGCTGTCTGAAGCTTTACACACCAGACAGCAATAGCAATTAAATGTTCATTAGTGTTTAGAGAAGTAATTATTGGCTATGTCTAATAACAGTTGCCAAAACAGCAACTCATAGACCACTTTCTCCTATGTAGGTCTCTAACAAGCTCAGCAGCTTCTTTCCTTTCTCAGCCAATCTTTCTCATAACTAAATGTGAAAATTCAAATATCATCTTCAAAACAGAGCTGGTATCTAAGGTTTTGCTGTCCTCTGGGTCCTCCCTACATATCACATCTTAGCTGATGGCGAAGGTGAGGTGCCCCAGACAGAGGGACTGGCCACAGTAACGAAGCAGCAGACTAAAGCCTTGAACTCCATGGCAGACCTCCTTCTAACTGTATTTATCCAGCTCTGTGGCTTCACACTCATCTTTCTTAAGCATTACATCTCTTTAAAACCTCCATCCTCCAGCACCACCTGTTCTTTCCCATGCCTACTTTTCCAGTGTTAACCAGGCAGGCTAAGCAGCGCAGAGGTCCAGGGAAGACTGTTGCAACAATCCAGTTATGCTTACAAGATGTGAGTGTGTCCAGACACATCTAGAAGGATGTGCCTACTAGCAGGACTAGTTCCCCTTCTGTGATGCAAACACCATCTCTGGAATGATGGAGATCCTGTTCTTTTTTTCTCATACTCATGACATAAAAAACTGGGTTTTTCTCAGTGACTTTCAGCCTATGCATTAAAGATTATGGTCATTTGTTCCCTCATAGCAGATTTAAGGTGTTACCCAGAGAGAAATTGTAAAAAAAAAAAAAAAAAAAATAATCTGGTGCTGAATTGAGAAAACCAAGGAAAATGCAGAGTGAATAACAATAACTATAAATTTATTTAATTTGATTTCCAGCTTTTAAACCAGATTTAATAGATACTGTGTCTATTCTTTCTCTTCAATATCATGAACAGAAGGAAAAGTAGCATTTGAGCAGGCTCACAGTCTATATTTCCAGCTTGGTACTGTCTTTCATCTGACATCTGTTTAACCCACTTAAATCAAAGATTAGCTGCTAGGTCACATTTAGTGTCAGTGAAATGTGTCCAAATAACAGCCTCAGAAAGGGATCTAACCCTCTGTACATCCAGCTTGCTAATGAGCCATCTCTCCAGAAGATAAAGTTAGTAGCTCAGTGTAATGCACACAGCTCTTGGCAGCTCTTGCAGGATGTGCTATAAGGCCTTTACTTCAGATGGCAAAGGGCGCCAAGAAAGGGCCTGAGTGCTGTGCAGCTATTGCTAAAGAAAAGACTTCAGCTTTCTTTCCAAATCTTTGCCACAGACAGGCATTGAAGGACTGAAGTATTTCTTGGTTCTCAGACGTTTCTACTTGATGAAACCACCATCTATTGGAAAGCAGCACAAGAATGTGAAAGAAAATTATTAGAAACTAAAAAATGAAAAGCATTTTTGCATACTGCCCCTCAATTATCTAAGGGAAAAAAATGGTGAAAAAACATCTGCCAATGCTGTTGGTTGGATTTCCTACATAGTAACGAGTTGTGCAGACCCATTCTGGTCAACAATGCGCTACTGAATAAGCATGGAGTGACAGAAAATTTAATCAAATCATTACCTAGGCTTTTTATTCTTTTCTGTATTAGTTATGTTGGTATGGCTACTGTTACAACATATGGACAGCCCTTGTTTTGTTGAAGTTCAAAGAACTTTGCCATGGACCACAAGAAAAGGGAGGACTGCTTTTGCTATATACAAATCACCATTTTTCTAACTAATATCAACATATACACTTAAGTACAGCTAACGTTTCTGCCAATGAAGCACAGGTGTGTATCCGCAAGAGTCCCTATATGTAGTACTATTCAGGCTTAGATTCTACTGCTGGTAGCAAGCTCCCTGTGTTCATTAAGGATTTCATTTATTTTACGCTTTACAACTTGAGTATGCATTATTTGTTGCAGTGGCTTATTTCATGATCCATCTTGTCTCTTTAGTATAGTTTAGTACAAGTCCTCAGAGATACGACACATCTGTAAGAGCCTGCCACTATGTCCTACCAAGGTAGTTTTTCAACCCTAACACTTTGTAAGCCATCATAGGCAAGTCTCTAGTAGAGTACTGGCAAAACCTAGGAAATCAGTATGACCTGATGCTCTACATAAGCTGAGCAAGAATGAGTGCTGGGCCCCACTACAGACATCCTGATCCTATATACAGCACAGTTGCTCTCAATCTAAGTAACTGCAGAGTTAACATCTAGAATTAAGAAGCAGAAACAGAGTTCACCTTGCTAAAGCTTGGTCTCATGATATTCTTAACGTGGAAAGTTAGACAAGGACAATGACTGTTGTACTAGACAAGACTTGCATAGACCTACATACATATTGGCATTATGGCAGTATTATACTATTGGCAGTAGTAATACTATTATAGGCAGTAGTATTACTTCTCCCTTTGTCTCTCTTGTAGCGATAAAAAACTCCACAGCAAAAATAAACTTGAATTGGAAGAGGTGCAGCAAAAGTCTAATAGGACCATTAGAAGAAGAGACTGGAAAAACTTGGCATACATACCAGTAAAATGAAAACAGGACAGGGACACAGGAGATGAATAAACATCAGAAATTATGCATCTAATGAACCTACAAGGCTACACTGGCCCTAGAACAAAAGAATGTAACCCAAGCACGAATAAGGCTGCAAATTAAGAGAAGTTATCAAACTCAGCAGTGTGGTTATGGAAGGGCTTTTAAAGCGAAAAGCTTTTATAGTTTACAATCTGTTTCTATTTTGCACTTACTTAAGCTGTATGATTAGTATTGAGCCTGAACATGTGATTTAGCTTCAAAACATGATTGATATATTGCAGAAGAAAATGGTTCATTTCCTAACAAACCTAACAAAAAATGATGGCAGGTCCAGATCAACACAAACATTGTTAATTTTACTACAGAATGACAAGGAATTTTCTGCTTTAAGATACCCATCTTTCAGCTGCAAATAGTTGAGTCCTTCCAGGTTTTTGTCACTGTGACTGACAATAGAATATGGACATTAAAGTAAGCACATTCAGCATGTCAGAAATAATAGACACGTAAGGCCAAAGATGCATTTGAGGGACTGCACAGAGGAAGACTTTCTGAATAAAACATATCTGTAAGAAAACGGATGGAAAAGGAGTGGAAAACAGTAATTCATGAAGAAGGTATTAAAGATACAGATTTAGGAGGAAAGGATTAAAAAATAGAAAGACCAGTACAAATGACAGACAAGTGTAGGGTGCAATGCAAAGGAAGAGAGAAGGCAAAGTCAATAAAGGCCAGAAAACATGCAGAAGGACTAGGAGCTGGAACAAAAAGCAAACCTGCTAGGAAAGCTTTTACTGGCACAAGCTAAGCAGGACTTTGATGTAACTTGCAGGGGAAGGAGAGGGAAGGGTGAACCTTCCATGAAGAAAACAAAATGACACCTTGCCCCATCTGTGTGGCATTCAGATTCCTCTGTGGATTAAAAACAGCATGTCATAAAAACAGCATGCCAAGAGATGCTCCTTCTCTAACCCATCCCAGGATTTCAAAGTGCTGTACCATACCCAGCAAGCAACAGAGGTTTCTAGGGTGCTGATCACATATCTCACCCTACTCTCATGACAGTAATTAAAGAGGGAGAAACCCTGCCCTTCTCTGACATAAGGCACAAGATCTGATGTTTCAGGAGTTGCTTTGGTGTCTGACTCTCACATAATCAGCCTTGTCCATAGGAAGTGGCAAGTGATAGGGAAAGACCCAGTTCTAGAGATAGACCAACCAAAACACAACTGGGTTTGTTAAACTTGGAGGTATCACATGGACCTCTTTTGCACTTCGATGCCAGACAATAAATCATAGTCTCTCACAGTAAGAGCAATACTCAGGTCAAAGAAGTGATTAGATAGTACAGACTGTTCCTTCGTGATTTATAGTTGAAGTGCTCCTAGCCAGTACACGGAGACGGTAGCTTTGCACCACACATTCTGATGCACCAGCAGGAGTGGGAGTTGAGATTATCAAGGGGAAAGGAGAAAGCTGTTATTTTGGAGACTGTACTATTCTGGGACTACAGCTACTCTGAAACTTGAATTCATATTGATAATATGTAATAAGAAAACTATTCAGAAAGGGAAAACCTCCAGTCTCTTCCAGCTATGTAGAGGACAGTACCAGATTTCAAAATAAACACTGAATTTTCCTTCTCCACCTGATGTTAAAATAAGATTTAATCCCATAATCACCAAAAATGCCATTAATAACTGGATTATTTCTTGACACTATTCCTATTAAAAATATATTGGCTGATGTCTGTGTTTTCATTCTATCCTTCTATCTGTACCTCAGACTTGGGCACCAGAGTCAAAACATCTTCTGAAACCTATCAAATAAAGCTCCATTGCTTTACAATTATTGTATGCTGTAAAAAAAACCCAAACCCAAACAACAACAAAACAAACAAACAAAGAAGAAGAAACCCAAACCTAAAGCTGTATTTTCAAAGATTGACTTAGGAAACCACTTTCTGAGTCCATAGAGACTTTTTGTTGACCACAGTAATGTAATGCATTAATGGAAAGAAAATGTGGGAAGAGAATAAATGAAGGTGATCCTTCAATAATAAGGTGATTAGTATGAACGCAAACATTGCCAGTGACTGTGGTTCCTAGGGCTGAAGGCTGCAGCTTAATGAAGGTTTTGGAACACCTCAAAGCTACTGATTATTAAAAAATAATAAAAGAAGAAAGAAAAGAGGGGTAAAGGATGATTTTATCACAGGTAAATTGCTGTAGTCACTTGGCTTAGCATTAGTCCCCTTACCACAACAAACAGTGACTGCAATCCAATTAAGTTCTTCCAGGGAAGATCTGTGACTTCTGCAGATCAAAATGCAAGTTGAGCTAAATGATATCCACTGAATTAGCAGAGAGAATTCACTTCTCCCAGAAAGAGATGAGATTACAGAATACTATAAATTTAAAAATAGTTTAAGCTCTTAGATATATCCATCCATATTTTAATAAAGATTTACAAGATGTAAAGCTGAGACATTATATATCCAAGACTGGATAAACCACTTGAACCTATGGCAGTGAAGAGCTGTAGTGACATCAGAACTCAGAAAAAGTAAATCTGTTCTCTACATGTACAGGCATTGGCATGTGTGTGAATGGAACACATTTGAGAAATCAGTCAAGTAAAAAACTCTTAGCACTTGAAGATTTGGAAGTTGAACGCTTTAAAAATTATAATTGCCCCTGGGATGGTAAATATTTAGGGATATTTGTCAGATAAAATTTAATTTTGAATGCAAAATTTGAAGGAAATTATTTAGAAGGAAATGTAAAAATTTCAGTCACATAAAATTAATCATCAGCTGTTAGAGATTCATAACACCAGCAGCTGTTTCTAAATAATATCAGGAGAGCAGGCCAAGCTCCTCCCTTGTGTAACTCCATTGTCTAGCATTGTTTTACCTTTCAGTTGAAATAGAACTGGCCCTGTCACCATACCTTCCAGACAATGCTGCTGCAAGTTCATGGAGAGATGAGAAAATCCAGTGAGACAGAAATATGATGATGCCAAAGACAAGACAATGTCAGAGAAAGGTGAAAGCATCATAGTTCTTGGCTTTTATTTCCTTCATATTGGGAAAGAATACTAAATACCTTTGGGTAATCAAAGTACTTATTCTTTAAAAAGAAAATTCATTCTCAGGTCTTTCCCGAATATTGTCAGTTCAAGATAAAATACAATTTATTTTTAAACTCCAGAAGTGTCATGTACCTATGAAACCTCTTCAATGCAAATGTCTGTTTCCTTTCTAAATGTCACTAAACCTATAATTTTTGCATACTTTTGCTGTTATAAAACAAAAAAGAAAAATTCCAGCCAACATTTGTCAACCAGTTGTTTTCTAGGAGAAGCTAAAATAATATAGTAAAGAAAATTCCAACAGGAAATCGGAGCACTCATAGATTGGAATCCATACAGGGACTGCAGGCATGACATCACTGAATACATGAGCTGGTATCTACCAGAGAGCTCTGAATGCCCATATCTGGGAAAAATCAGATTAGGCACTCTGGTGCTCTGCAGTGTAATTAAGCAAAAAAGCTGTGACCACCTTAGCCAGATAATTGCAGCAAATCTTGGTATGGTCTTGCTTAAGGGAAACACTCTTAGAAATACTTCTTTAATGGAGAAAGAGACTAAAGACACTTAGGCATAATTATGCATTCTGAAATGAACAGAGCTCACAGCTCAATAAAATAGCCAAGCAAGTATGTATTTTCATCTGTTGAATTGATATATGCACTCCTGTTAATTTGGGGATAGATTCCCTAACACTCTCAGCTGTGGAACTGGTTCTTTCTTTCTGCACACAGCTTCCCAAGTCCCTGCTAGGCCACAGTGTCAGTGACACACACCAAAGTGTGCTCCAGAGAAATGATCCCAGAGCACCTGCCATCCCACACAGTGCTTAGATCAGCCAGCTCGACTTCCCACTGCTCCCGTGTTGGGAGAGTAGGATGTTCAGTCAGAAGAAATGTTTATCCCCTTCTCAAGGAGAATTTGGAAGCCCAGACTCCACAATATTTCAGAGATATTACCAATTAGTTCGCTTTTTTTTTCATTTTTTTTATCATTTTCTTGCCTGTTTGCTCGTTCTAAAATTTCACTTCATGGTGGGAATGACACCAAAGCCAAGAGAGCCAGCCAAAGGAGGTGCTTCAGTTTAGCAGGTACATGACAGGAAAGATAATCTTATTCTAATGTCACTCACCATGTCAGACCCAGTATCTGCTTTTTTCCTGCCTATGACCATCACTGTCCTCTGGCATCCCTTTATGGTCTAATCTTCTTATTAGGATTCAGGTAGATGAATTCAGTGATCCCAGTCACCTGCAATCTCTAATCAGAGTTGTAATTAGTTCTGATGGCAACCTCCTTCTCTTTTTAGAAAAAAAGTGGATTTTACATTCTCCATTCCTACCTACCAGTCACCTGTAGATTCATACAAATACACCTGTTTGCTTAACTCAGTGTCGTGGTTTAACCCCAGCCAGAAAGCTTGTTCACCCACTCCCCCCCCTTCTTGCCCTGCCCCTACTCCTGGAGGGATGAAGAGGAGAATCAAAAAGAAATGCAACTCCCATGGGTTGAGATAAGAACAGTTTAGTAACTAAGGTATAACACAAATCACTACTGCTGCCACCAATAATAGTAATGATAAAGGAAATAACAAGGGAAGAGAATACAACACCCCATCACCAGGCGACCGATAACTTACCCCCCCCGGCCCAACAAGCACCGACCGATACCTCCTCCAACCCTGCAGTCCCCTAGCCCTTCCAGGTAACTTCCAGTTACCTCCTGGGCATGACGTGCTGTGGTATGGAATACCTCTTTGGTCAGTCTGGGTCAGGTGTCCTGTCTCTGCTTCCTCCTGGCTTCCCCTCCTCCCTGGCAGAGCATGAGGCTCACAAAGTCCTTGGCCAAACCAAAACATCATTTTTATCAGCTCTGTTCCCAGCCCAAAAGTCAAAACACAGCACTGCACCAGCTACCAAGAAGGAGAAAAATGACTGCTACTGCTAAATCCAGGAGACTCAGTCCAAGTATTTTTGCTAAATTTCAGATGAAACAGCAACACAGATTAGGAAGTGAAGATATCCTCTCCACATTCACCCATTTTTTGATGTTTATGAATGACAAATGTGAGGATATCATCAGGCTGCAGAGGCACAGGAAGGTGGAAGGACCAACAAACAGCCCATCTGCTCAGGTAAAAAAGATGGGGGACTGCAAATCCATCAGGCTTAAGGATCTTATGGCACATTGCTGGCATTCAGGAGCTTGATCTTTACAGAAATGTCTAAATATCATCTTTGCCATCCAATAATGAAGAGCAGGTGAAGAAGTCCTATTACAAAGCTTTCTCTCCCAAGCAAAGTAGTAGAAATTTTGGCTCAACAGATGGTAACAATCTTTAAGTATTTGTCAGCTATCCTTTTGTCTTCTGATTTTTCTTCAGTTACAGCTGTTGCAATCAACAGTACCATCTGCCTTAGAGATCCTGGCCAAGAACCAGCTTGGTTTGTTGAATATTGCTTGTAAGTTTTTCCTCCATGTTTTGTCCACACATTCCTCTGGAACAGGCTTGTGGCTCTTCTTCCTCTTCACACTGAGATCAGCTCAGGCAAGGACAGATTTGCCACAGCCACCTTTACTTTACAGCTTCACACTTTAGCTCTGAAACAAAGCTGTTGTTTCACACACCCTGCTTTCCTTTAGGTGGTTGTCCCCGTGGCTCCCCTCCAGCACATAATAATATCAATTGGAGCAATTTTGAATTTGATTTCTTTCAATCCAAGCAGCTCATGCTGGTGAAGTCTTTATCCCACATTAAGAATCACTGCCCCAAAACCACTCTAATGTTCTAACCCCTTCTCTAGGGGGCTCTGACCAGTCTCCAGGCAGGATAAAAGACAAAGGAGTCTGGTCTTACATGCCTGCAACAAAGGTTTGAAAAAGAAGGTATTATCTCATGATACCATCATGCAGGAAAGTACAAAAGGCCCTGACTGGGATAGCCAGGGTGGTTATGGAATGTCATCATTAAAACCACCCTTCAGAAATAAGGCTAGCTGTAGGCTACAGAGATTAGTGGTCACTCTGGCGTACAAATAAATAACATTGATCTGGCAAGTTGTGTAAACATGAGTTTAATGCATCTGAAAATGGGTTAAAACTTAAACAGGGGAAGTTTAGATTGGATATAAGGAGGAAATTCTTTCCTGTTAGGGTGGTGAGGCACTGGAATAGGTTTCCCAGGGAAGTTGTGAATGCTCCATCCCGGGCAGTGCTCAAGGCCAGGTTGGACGAGGCATTGGGTGATATGGTTTAGAGCTAGGTGTCCCTGCCCTTGGTAGGGGGTTGGAACTCGATGATCTTAAGGTCTTTTCCAACCCTAACTATTCTATGATTCTAGGATTCTTAAAACTAGATGTGACTTTGAACAAAATCCTTGCTGCATCAGATAGTCCGATACCTCCTGGGCACTCATTACAATGTGATCAGACATTTGGCCTTGACCTCATTTCCTATGCTCCACACCACTGGAAGGTGGTTATGTCTAAGAGATAAACCTAAAGGTACCCACTTTAAAATTGTGACGCCTCTTCATCATTTTACTGGGATATCAGGGTTGATTTTTCAAAACACAAAACTCATTTTTAGTCACAGGTCTGGGGTGGGTCAGAAGGACCCAATCAACACTCAGGGGAAGAGAAAAAATAATCAAACCTCATGAAATCATCTCAGACTCATATCTGAAAAAATCAAGCACTCACATGGAATAGCCCCACCATAGTTAGGAGAATGGGGCTCTGGTATCAGTTACCCGGTAATTAGGTAACCTCTGGCTAACCTGAGGTGAACATTGCTGAGCACATTCCCAAAATAATTAGGTGTGTGTTATGTAAAATCTGCAATGAAAAATTCAGAACTCATCCTGAGAGAGCAGCAGCTACAGTTGGTAACAGGCATACTTAACACTGCTTTCATTTGTGAGGAACTGAGCTAATGGAAAAAAGCCTCAAGGCCACAGGTGGACGTGACTTATCAGTAAGCTAAATCACTGATTCATTCTGGTTGGTTTTGATTATGACAATATGTGTGCACAGTTGACTCAGAAGACAGAAGGCTTAGTTAACAGCTTCTTCAGCAAGGGTCATCTACTAACAGCCAGGAGCTGGGTAAGGAAAGCAAAGAAAGAGCCTCATCACTGCCAGTAGTAATAGTCTTAAAATCCTAGAGAGACCCTTGTGGGACCTGGTCCCTGCACTTCTTTAAGAGGGCAGGCTGCTAACTTTCTATCCAACAGAAGACAGGCAGGAGATAGAGCATCTTCCCTGTAAAACTTTGTCCTGTCACAGCTGTGGGAAGGAATACCCACTGCTTTGGCAGGGGATTACAAGGTACTTTTCACTCTGCATCAGATGGTATCTCCTGGAACAGGGCTGTAGAGAAAGAAGTGTGTTGATGGAGTGGATTTATAAAGAAAGACCAAAAAGAAATGGTCTTCAAATAAGAACTGCATCAGGGAGTAATACGTTATATAAAAACCACAAGATAAATTGTAAAACATCGATTTTCCAGATGATTTCCCCTTTTCAAAACACCATTTAAGAAAATACTTTATAGATTGGCTTTTTCCAAGCCTCACTGGTGGAAGGTAAACACCTTACCATATGCAAGTAGAGTAGCTTTTCTGAGGCACTATCTGACTTTGTGTGTTGGGGTGTGTGTGGTGGCGCCTTGTGCGTTGCAAACTTAATTTCCACTTCAAGCCCAAACCTAAGAGGGGCGGCATTCCAAGGAAGAGGCTCAATGTTGATAATCTTCAAATAGCTGCAGTGAGGGACAGCTTTCAGGCTAACCTTCAAACTAGGCTTGAAGACCAACTTACAGATTCTTCTCCTGAAGCGCTTTGGCAACATATAAAAACAGCATCCTTCAGTCCTCCGTAGAATCCATTGGGTTCTCCTCAAAGAAAAACAAAGACTGGTTTGACGATAGCAACCAGGAGGTCCAGGAATTGCTGACAAAAAAGAGATCTGCTCATCAAGCACACCTCGCTCAGCACTCTGCCATGTAAGAAAAGCAGCCTTTCGTCTTGCATGTAGCAAACTCCAACAGAACTTAGAACATCCAGAACAAGTGGTGGGTCAACCTAGCAGAAAAGACTCAATATGTGCAGATTTGGGTGACCACAGAGGATTCTATGAGGCTCTGAAGGCAGTGTATGGCCCACTTCCAGGTTCAAAGCCCCTTACTTGGTGCAGATGGCCAAACGCTTCTTACAGATAAAATCTCCATTGTGTGGTTGTTTTTTTTGTGTTGTGTGTTGGGGGTGTTTGTGGTGTTGGTTTGTTGGGGGTTTGGTGGGTGTGGGGGTGGGGTTGACGGAGTCCCACCTGAAATATGGAAGCATGGAGGCCAAGCACTCACGCTAAATTTCATGAGCTAGTTGTGTGCTGTTGGGACAAGGAAATACGTCGACTTTCGTGACGCAATCATCGTCACTCTGTATAAGAAAAAAGGTGTCAAGTCAGACTGCTCAAACTACCGTGGTATAACTCTGCTCTCCATTGCTGGTAAAATTCTTGCAAGAATACTATTGAACAGACTAGTACCTGCCATCCAGAAGAACTTCTACCTGAAAGTCAGTGTGGTTTCAGGGCTAATAGAAGTACCACAGACATGGTATTTGTTCTCAGACAATTGCAAGAAAAGTGTAGAGAACAGAATAAGGGTTATACGTAACTTTCGTTGACCTCACCAAAGCTTTGACACTGTGAGCAGGAAAGGCTTGTGGCTGATCTTAGAACGATTAGGTTGTCCCCCCAAGTTCCTGAAAATGATTATTCTGTTACATGAGGATCAGCAAGGCCAAGTCAGGTATGGTGATGCACTCTCTGAGCCTTTCCCAATAACCAATGGTGTGAAACAAGGTTGCGTTCTCGCACCGACCTTATTCACAATCTTCTTCAGCATGATGCTCCAAAGGGCTACAGCAGACCTCGACGAACAAGACGGCATTTATATTCGATATCGTACCGATGGTAGCCTATTCAATCTAAGGCGACTGAAGGCCCACACTAAGACCCTAAACCATCTTGTCCGTGAATGCTCTTTGCTGATGATGCCGCCCTTGTTGCCCACACAGAAGCAGCTCTGCAGCGTTTAACATCTTGCTTTGCGGAGGCGGCTGAGGTTTTTGGGCTGGAAGTCAGCTTGAATAAGACAGTAGTCCTCTACCAGCCTGCACCCCAAGAAGATTATCGCCATCCCCATATTACCATCGGCGAGTCAGAGCTTAAGACAGTTCAGCAGTTCAGCTATCTGGAAGCATCATTTCCTCGGATGCCACGATCGACAGAGAGATAGACAACAGAATAGCAAAGGCATATAGTGCCTTTGGAAAACTCCATAAAAGAGTCTGGTGTAATAAACACCTGAAGAAAAGTACAAAGATCAGTGTCTACAGAGCCATTGTTTGTCTACTCTTTTATATGGGTCTGAATCATGGGTCATCTATCGTCATCACCTGCGACTCCTGGAACGCTTTCATCAGCGCTGCCTCCGTACAATTCTAAACATCCATTGGACTGACTATGTGTCTAATGTCACTGTCCTCGAACAGGCAGGGGTCACCAGCATCGAGGCCAATTGCTGAAACTGCACTGCGCTGGGCAGGGCACGTCTCTAGATGAAGGATCACCGCCTCCCCAAGATCGTGTTTTACGGTGAACTTGCCACCGGTAGCCGCAAGAGAGGTGCCCCAAAGAAGAGATACAAGGACTCCCTGAAACAATACCTTAGCCTTGGCCATATTGACTACCATCAGTGGTCCACCTTGGCCTCCAATCGGGAGACTTGGAGGCACACCATACATAATGCCGCTGACTCCTTTGAGAGTTCACGAAGAACTAGTCTCGAGGAGAAAAGACAACGCAGGAAGAATCGTGTCCCACCTGTTCCACCCAAGGAGACCTTCTGCTGTGCTTTTTGTAGCCGGATTTGCCTATCCCACATTGGCCTTCTTAGTCATCAGCGCGCTTGTAGTAAGCGTGGGTAAATGCCCTTCCCAAATCTTCGTTCGCGAAGTCAAGCCATGATGATGATGATGATGATGATATCTGACCGGGGGACATATAAACCTCTGGGGTTTTATGCACTTTCTGGGTGTTTTTCCAGTTACTAAAAAGACTTAACTGCTTAGTGACATTGAGATAATTGGCTTTTTTCATTATCTTCTTACACCTACACTGCATCCTCACTGGTGGTCAGTCTGTGAGCACAGCTTTCATCATTACAGCCTACATTTCATCCCTGCGCCAGAAAGACAGCTTACCAAGATTGAAACAGATGATAAAATTCTGCCCTCCTACCTTAAACTGCATGGAACTACATGAAGCAAGTATTCTGGCCAGTTTCCCTCCCGTTGTAAAGAAATAAGACAATAAACCTGTCCAATTTTTTTTCCCTATGATTTCCCAAATGGTCTCTTCTTAGCAAAAATATACCAGGTAGGAATAAGCATGAGCAAGATTTTCTGTACATCAGGTTTCTTAAAGCCTTGTACAACCTGATGTTGAATATTTCCACTGGTGATGGTGCAGCCACAACTTCAAGACATCTTATGTTAGTGGCAAATGCTTACCTCTGTTGCCGGTGTGGAATGACAAGTGTAGAAATAGGGCCGTGTACAAGGAAATAAGGGTTTCACAAAGTATTTTGGTGTTTGGTTTCATTCTATATTGCACTTACAGTTGCACAGTGAGGAAGCATTTCCAAATTACAAGAAGTCCCCAGACCTAAAGCAGGCCAGGTGGTTGGATACAACACGGTCCTAAATTGTGGGTTTTCTGCACCTCTTTATCTATGAGGCCATTGTCATAGAGTCTCTTCCAGTCTTGGATCCGGGAAGACTGAGGTAGTCAGAAGCAAAAGCAGCTACAATCAAGGTGGTATAAAATTACATTTTGCTACAATCCAACTTTCCAATTCCACTTGTAATTTTATCCAAATCAGATAATGTCTTTGAGAGACTTGTTTCTAACACAAACAGATCTGAGCTAAAGTCTCCCAGGAGGTTTTGTGCCCAGCTCTAGCCACACTTGTTGACAGCCTCCCCCATATCATAAAGTCACCAGCTGTCACATCTACTCTGTCCTGTTAACATTGTCCTCATTTTGCACTGAAGTGGTGTTATCTTTCTGGATGGATCATTTTCACCTGCCATATGACAGAGAGGTATCAGCATAGAGGCACTTGAGAAAGTTCTTGGGGATTGCCATTGATTCAGAGAAAACAGCCCCGAGAAAGATTTTTTTAATAGAAGAATCTTATGTATCTCTCTCATATGGTAAAGTGCCTGTACCTTTTACCATGACTAATTTCACCAACTCAAATATTTTTAAAAGAAAATAAGCAATTAAATAAATAATAGCAGGAATCAAGTAATAATTTATAAGCATTCACCAACACTTGAACTGATTCTGACACTTCTCTTGGAGAAATTAATATCAAATGTGCTCTGAAATTTTTTATAGAGCCAAGCAGAGAGACAGAGAATCTAAAACACAGAAACATTAGGGGAAAAACCCAGTTGGGAATTAAACTATTTCCACTTCCTTCCATATTGCAGCATTTTACCAACAGTAATTGGCAAATAAAACTTTTATTTGTACACACTGTTTGGGCTAAACTATGTCATATTAGCATACATTTCCTCAGAACTAAGTTACTAGTCCACAGTACTGAGTTATGACAGCTTTAATTGTATATACTTAGCCATGGACTCAAAAGGGAATTTTGTCATAATAAACAGAGATTTAAAAACTTCATTATAGGGACAATAATGAATAAGACAATTACCTGAATTGTAAACATTTGATTTTTATATTGGACATTTTCTGATTAATTTTTTTTGTTAGTGAGTAATATTATATTAGTCTGCAAAAGAGTTGAATATTAGTTAAGAACTATGGATGACTGCCTCTATGTATGTAGAACAGCAGCTAATACGACCTATCAATTAGGCATGCTTTTTTTCTGCCATAACTAAAAAGGATTTTGAATTGTCTGTTAGTGGGACAGAGTACTTATCGAATATGTTCAGGTTAAAACATAAATTAGCCATCTCTAATACTTTAAGAAAAGCTATTTATTGTCTCTCAGAGAGTGTGGTTTATAGCATAGAAATTTTCTTTACTTGCTCATTATTGCAAGCAGAAACTGCCATTTGACTAGAAATGTTTGATGTATTCTTAGAAATGTGTCTCATATAATATTTATGTATAATGAATCTCAGAAACACCTTACTGCATGATGATAGATTTTAAAATAAAAATCATAATCCACTATCGTAAGTATTAATATAGAAAGCCTTACAAATGTTCTATCATTATTGACCTATGAAACCATAATCTAAATTACAAATAACTGATTTTTATAATAAAATCTAGATATAATTAACATATTTTAAATTCATATTAAAAACTGACAAAAAAACCTTGTTAATCCCAGATTCAGCACATGCCAGTTTTAGATCACACCAACACAGACAAAAGGCCACTGTCATTGCTTAAAAAGAGAATGTCTAAAGAGCCACTGAAATCCAATGGACTATCTCCACATACAGCTGCAAGTGTAGCTGCAAGCTAGGGTTCAGAAAGGTGTTTCTCAAAGGGACACTTGGGAGTTCTGATAGACATTGGGTGGTGCTGCAATGGCTACGGCCATCAGCACCGCAGACATTTGCCTTCCCTCTACCCATGGAGATCAAAACCCCCACAAGAACTTCTGAGCAGTACGTAAGGGTACTCCAAAACAGGCTCATGTCCCACTGCAATAAGTGCAGTCTTCCTTCACCTGGACATTCTTCATCTCCGCATTCTGTTTTCTGTGTTAATTAGTTATTGCTTGCTTGATATTTATTAGATATCATGGGCTGATGAAGCAACTATAACATTGGCCAACACCAGCTCTTCTGTTTGCACATAGAGGAGATAATGATTTTCGGCTCTTAGAGTTTTAGAAACGCAAAGGAAATACACTGCTGCCTGAAAAAATCATATGTAGAGAATTCATTACATTCTGCTTTATTTATCAGTTATCAAGTATTCTTTAAAAAGAGCTGGAAAGCAGAAGAAAGCTTTTATATTGTAACACTCTATGAAAGCCTCCACCAGTAGACTGTGGCACTTTTTGATTTCATCACTCAACATCAAGATGTTGACAGAGACTAAGGATCACAGCAGGATGTTTCACAGAGATACTATATCTGTTCATGTTCATTTTTCATCATCATCTTTACCATCCAAGCTCTCTGATATAAAGCTGCAGAAGACATATTTATTAGTAGCAGCCTTGCTATAAATCATTAAAATGATTATAATCTGCTTTATGGTATAAACAATTTGTAACTTGTATGATAAAAAGGTACTATTTAATTCTCTTTCTCATGCAAAGACTATAAATGTCAAACAGCTGGCCTCTAAAAATAAACATGTTTAATACATTTGATATGGTAAATGGAGAGAGGGAAATCTTCGTATTCATGCAACTTATTTAAATCTTGTTCTCTGGAGTCTGACAGAGTACATTTAGCTTTTCATTTTCCTTACAGACATTTCAAATCAGAAGCACCTTAGAAAAAGCTAATTTAGTCCCACACATATCATTGTAGGGATGCCAGTGCTAACCCACTGACAAAGCCATGTAAGAATGCCCTGAAATCAATCTCAGCAGATGTGAAAGGCAGGACAGGATTTCTACTAGATGCTCATCCTTCAGGAGATGTTTAAGTCTCTGCTTCAAGTGGCTGCTTTCTTATATTTCATAATATCTCCCCAGCTCAGAAATCTTTTATTGCACACAATCTTCTGTGTATATTCTGCTGCTTTCTAGTGTTTATCAGTATACTTTCCATGTGGCAAGCTACTAATGAAATTCAAGACATTACTTGGACTTTAAAAAGTGATTGAAGTCTGCAAGTATGTGCTCAAAGATTTCCTCCATCCTTTGAAAAGGTTCAGAAATGCCTTTGCCCTTCGTATGTCCTGTTATCAGACAATGTTATCCTCCATAATTTTATGCTCCAGAAACTTCTGGCATCAGTATAGAACAAAAGACCTTATAATTGGCTTTTAAGAATGATAGAATTTACATCATTTTTTACACATGGAAAATGAAAGTAATTCTTCAAGGTCATGTCTTTCATCCTACAATGTATTAACACACTAAAATCATTATGGGCACCCCAAAAATATGAGTTCAAAGTGTTCTTCTGTGGTGTAAGGCAGCTCATTTGATCAAACATTACAAGCTACACATGGTTTCCAAGCTGTTGAAGAAGCTGAATTATTTAAACGTCCCCAAATCTAACAGCCTATTAAATGCCTGTACCTCCACATTCTTATTTATTTTCATTTATATTTAGAGGTGGAGTGAAATACAGACTGTTTTAACCTAGGAAATACATCTTGGAATAATTCCCCTATATTCAAATAATGTTCATCTTCAGGTAACACAAAACTTTCCCTTCCATTTATTTATTTATTTGTGCTATTCCTGATTTACACTTATGGCTTGAGTATCTAAGGGTTTTAATTCAATGCCGTTACTGCTTAGTATCAGTAAAGCCAGGAAACAAAGAGGTTGGTGCAGACTCTCTGTAGGCTGGCACATACATAAATTAAGCCAGTTTACCATGTGCTATCCTTTTTCCTTGTCTCCCTGGAAACATGTAGATTGCAGGTGAAAGGAAATAACCCAACTGCAGATGAAGGCAGGTATTGATAATAACACTGCTTTAACTTTTGTACATCAATGTATGGCCTGTTTTGTAGTACCAGATATAGTCAGAGCACTCTGGTTTTGAAAGAGCCCATGTGCTCATTAGTTCCCAAGATCATTTCCAAAAATCAGGTTTACTTAGTTGGAACCTTGGAAAGGGGAGACATCTATGATACTTTTGAAAAGCAGTAGTTTGTCAGTTCTAATATCATCTATGTAAAAATGTGTGTACAATCACACAATACAAACAAAAGGAGCCCATATGCACTAGTCACTAATATCACTAGTCTAGGCCTTGCCAAAGAGGAAGCTCACTATTGAAGCTGTACTAGGCATGTCACACAACATTCCCCAAATGTGCTTGTAAACCTAACAGCAAAACCACTCTTTATCTTCAGACTGCATTTTGCATTCTTATTATTTAAGAAGCAGATGATTGATGAATTTGTGTATTCTGTGCATTCACATATTACCTGTTTACACCATTCTTTCAGAGAGTAAGTCAAAACCGATTTATTCCTGGCTTTGAAAAATCCTGCCATGCTGTCTGACACAAGGACATCTATGAGAGCAAGCACTGAAAACCACAACACTGAGCAAGCAATTCTAGATATTTGGTTAGTTTTGAATCTAGGAAGGAACTAACTTCATTAGTCCATCAACAGCACTGATAATTTTCATGTATTCCATCCCACCAGTACAAGATTAAAAATAATACAGTATTTAATCCTCTTCATTCCTATAATTCCAGGAGATAGCACCAAACAATACAAACTGGTACAAATGCAGTGAAGTCAGTCGGATTGTGCCTGTGGCAGTAGGTCAGGGTTGGGGTTTTTTTGCTTTTGGCTTTTCTTATAGAAGGGTTAGGGCTGGAAAGCAGTTTAAGCTCATCTAGTTCCAACCCCCCTGCCATGGGCAGGGACACCTCACACTAGACCATGTCACCCAAGGCTCTGTCCAACCTGGCCTTGAGCACTGCCAGGGATGGGGCATTCTAAAGCATCTTAGAACAATTTGTGTTCCTTTTTGCAATTGTGTATCAATATGCTGCTTAGGAAATACAGAATAATTTCCCCTCTTCAGTACCCCATCTGTGCTTCAGCCTGATGGTTTAAGATCATAGCTTTGGCCTTCTCCAAACTCTCTGCACTTCAGCAAGTCAGTCTAAACTTTATTTTTATTCACACAGTAGGACCAAAGGAAAAAAACAAAGGCTGGATGACGTCTCTTTAGACTCTTCCTGCTTCTGCTCTATTCCTCTGTAAGCAACGCCTGGGTGGTAGTTTGAAAAGTAAAATGATGACTGTGGGTAATCACTGGGGACACTGTGGGTGCCCGAGTGTCTCAGATAACTGAGAATTTGCTGCCACCTTGTGATCACTCTCATTTCGCTCACGATTTTCACTGCTCGGGAGGAACCACCGCAGGATAGCGGGGAGAACAGAGATCTCCATGCAAAACTACTGACATGGATGTGTCCGCCGTCAAAACCTCATTTTAACCCTGAGGCTAACTGGTCAACCCCAACTGATGCACATCTGGAGTAGGGGTTGCTACTTTCAGTAGGCAGAGGCTCACCAGTTTTTCCCAGTTTCAAAGATGCTCTTCTGTGCTGTCTGACGGGTCTGTGCTGGTCCCTCAGCGTCAACCATTACAGATGGACAAACAGGAGTGCTCAGGGCAGAAATAGTTAATCCACAAAGCAGCAGCTTCGAGCAGATCTCTTCAATTTCCTCCCACAGGTTTCATGGTTGATGGTGGTTTTAAATATTTAATACTATTTATAACTGAAATAACTGGAAGTGTTTTAAAATAGTCTCAGTATGAGAAGCTCTCCAGGCACCCCATGGCACAAGGCACAGGCTTTAAGTGGTCCGCAACTGCTCTGGCAGAGGTTACTAGACGTCATAGAAACCAACACCATGGTACGACCATCTCATGAGGAGCGTGTGCTAGCAGTGGAAATGCCTCCAAAGTCTGTTATACTGAACATGGCCAGAAAACAAAGCAAACACTCTAACAGGGGGATTTCAAAGATTTACTCTGGAGACCTACTGGGCTTCAGTGGAAGAAATATTAAGCTTCTTTCCAGAAATCCTTAAGCGTACCTCTTTCAAAGCTAGCTTATAGCACCCCCCACGAAGCACAGACTGATTGGACCCAGTACAACACTGGAATCCATAACATCCCAGTACATAGTAGTGTGCTGGCAAAATAACCTAGGTGTTGGCCAGTAAACCCCAGGGTCAGAAATGTAGTGTGAACAACAATGCTTTCTTTTTTTGGTGTTTCGGAAGAGGACAGAGTTCTTCTACAGTGCCAACAGACCAGGAGCAAATCATCCAGTACAGATATAAGAATATCCCAGTGGCATGGTCACCAGGCAAAAGTTGTTCCTAGGGGCCATGTAAAATTTATGGATCTTAACATTAAATACATCTACAGTCGTCCATAAGCATGCTTATTTCAGGTGAGGTGGCCCATGGGAGTGAGACCTTTGTGTCAGTTCGCTTCCCAACATATAGGCACTAACATTCAAAACATAGCCACCAGATCCAGCACACTTATTGCCAGAGGAGGAACAAAGACTAATTAATTGAATTAAGGCAAAATTATTGGCTCCCATTAGAGGCATGACATTGCAGAGAATCCCCAATGCAATTTCATCTAGTTGGATATTACAGTTGCCTGGGGGGGGAGGGGCATGTTCTGTTATTTTCCAGGGTTTCAGTAATTGTCATTCTGCACGCTCTCTTCCACGCACGTTTAAGCTGCATAACACAGAACAAAGAGCATGTCCTCTACTCTCATTATGTCTTATATTGCTGAATTACAAAGAGAATGTCTCTAAACCAGATTTGAATAGAAAAACTACTCCTCATTGACTTTGCTGCAGTGGTAGACTGTCATTATGATTTGCTAACAGTCTCAGGAATCTGCTTCTCTTAGCACATCTGACTAATAAATCTTTTTTTGTTACTTCCAAATTAATCTGAATCCTTCAAGTAAAGGTAATTTCCTCTCTCTCTGTTATTGAAAGAAATTCAAGGAGACTTATTGTTATAAACTCCACCCCATGTACTATGCTAAGAAGGGCACGTTATATGAGTACTTTGCCTACATTAATATAGGGAAAGCACTGATAAAACCAGATTTCCACCATGACAAAGACTTTAGAACTCCTGCTTTTCCAAACAAGGGAACAGAGGAAATTCTCTCATGTTCTGATACAAGGAGTGAAAATGGATAATATCCCTCACCTAGCTGTTAAATTGAAGTTGTGCTTAAAAGAAAAATTAAAAAATCCAAGGTTGACTTATGGGCTGTAGATCAGATTCAGTTTTGTCAGTAGTAAGAAACTTAGAGCCTGTCCTTGTAAACCAATTTTGACTCATGGGTAATGAGCTTCTGCTCAGAAAAGTCAATGGGATAGACAGTGATATCTAAAGGACTGTATATGACATAGAAAGCAACACTTACAGAATTATATTTCCATCTCGGATAGATCTTTCAATATCTTATTGATTCACAAACTTTATCTGTATACAGTGAAGAGAATAATGTTCTGATCAGTGGCATGAAGTCCAGCTGGAGGCCAGACACAAATGAGACCTACTCTGGGACCAGTACTTTTAACACTTTCATTAGTAGCCTAGACAATGGGACAGGGGGCTCAGCAAGTTGGCTGATGATACAAAACTGGGAGGTGCAGTTGCTACACCAGGTAGGTATGCTGCCATCCAGAGAGACTTGCACAGGCTGGAGAAATGGGCTTACAGAAACCTCACAGATTTCAACAAAGGGGAATTCCAGGTCTTGCACCTAGGGCATACACCATACAGCACCATCTTGCACCATACAGCATTCCCTCAGGCTAACTAGCTGGAATGTAGCTTGCCAGAAAAAGACCTGGTGGTCTCATGGACCAGCTGCCCTTGCATCAAAGAAGGCCAAAAGCATCATGGGCTGCATTATTAAGAGCATCAGCAGCAGGTCATGGGAGACGAGCTTTCCGCTCTTCACCTGCACAGCAACAGCAAGTACATTGAAGGGCCACAATGACAATGAAGGAACTGGAGCATCTGACGTAAGAGGAGAGGATAATAGAGCTGTGACTGTTCAGCCTTTTCAATGTATTGAAATACCTGATGGGGGAATGAAGAAAAGGGAGCCAGAATTTTCTCATTAGTTTCCATTGAAAGGGTAAGAGGCAATGGACACAAATTTAAATACAAGAAATCCCATTTAAAAGAAACCTTACAGTGGGGGTGACCGAGCACTGGCACAGGTTACCCAGAGAACTTTGTGGAGTCTTCATTCTTGGAGACCCTCAAAACCAGGCTGGACGTGGCCCTGAGCAACCTGCTCTAGTTGTCCCTGCTTCAAGGAGGGGGGCTGGACGAGGCTAGCTCCTGAGGTGCCTTCCAGCCTCGGCTGCTCTGTCATCCTGCCTGATGCATTTGGATCCCAGAAGCATGTTGCACCACTTCAGAAGTAGGCTTCAAAATAAGCACTCTACCGGCGTCTCCAGGCTTTGCTTACCAGATTGTAACTAACTCTGAGCTTATGAGCCTGAACATTAAGGGTTTTTAATTCAAACTCTGGACCGTTACATCTCTTGATTAAGATAAAGGGACCATTTTAGAGGGAAAGCATTCTGGTTTAATATGTTGGTCAATTTACCCACTTAATAGTTTAGCAACAGAGAGATATCTGTTTTCCTTTTAATGTTTGCAGCTACCAATAATAAAGCAGTAATTAGCAGTAAGTAGTCCCAGATCAGCTCAGTGTGGTATGTGATAAAAAGAGATGACTCCAAACAAGTACATAAAATGAAGCCTGTGCAAACAAAATGCAAATATAAGGAGTTAATCTTTGGCTCTATTAATTTTAAAAAATCTTCATTCGCTACAGGACACACTATTTATTACTGCACCTAGGCCCGTTAAAATTATCCATTATCAAAATACCTAAAGTGGCTGCTGTCACAAAGATTTCATGGTTTAAAGGTTACCTGCAGCCGATGATTAAATTGCAATGAGCTGAAGTGAGGAGAAAGATCTTTTAATCATTTCAGTTTCTGTTTTCTTTTACTCTCTGACAGTGTAATCTGTCTTTTCATGGTTGGTACACAACAGCCTGCATCCAACACTCCTGGGGCCACAATCTCTGCTATCAGAGGGAAACAGAAACATATCACTCTGCCACAGTGTCAATTACTGGTCTGCAGCTATGTAACGAGACTGGGCAAGTTTGGTTAGATGGTAATTCAGGTCCCCAGTAATGCAGCAGTACCTAGTCATCCTATATTCCACCCTGGATTACAGCTACCTGAAAAAGCATATCCAGAAACTTGCTGGATAATTCCCTCCAAATTCACAACCCTGATGCTGGCTTTCTCCTGGAGGCAGAATATTTTCAATCAATTCCTTTTTGTATATGATAGGACATGGAACTGTTGGAACAAGTCCAGAGGAGGACCACGAGAATGATCAGGGGACTGGAGCACCTCCCATATGAAGATTGGCTGAGAAAGTTGGGGCTGTTCAGCCTGGAGAAGAGAAGGCTGCATGGAGACCTCATAGCAGCCTTCCAGTATCTGAAGGAGGCCTATAGGGATGCTGGGGAGGGACTCTTCATTAGGGACTGTAGTGATAGGACAAGGGGTAACGGGTTAAAACTTAAACAGGGGAAGTTTAGATAGGATATAAGGAGGAAATTCTTTCCTGTTAGGGTGGTGAGGCACTGGAATAGGTTGCCCAAGGAAGTTGTGAATGCTCCATCTCTGGCAGTGTTCAAGGCCAGGTTGGACGAGGCCTTGGATGATACGGTTTAGAGCGAGGTGTCCCTGCCCATGGCAGGGGGGGTTGGAACTTGATGATCTTAAGGTCCTTTCCAACCCTAACTATTCTATGATTCTATGATTTGCAGATAGTAATGTTGAATTTTATGTCTGCATTTTACACTGCATGCAGTCCAAATCCTCATTCATTGTACTGCTAATATTAATTATTAATAAGAGGTTTGCAGATATTTTTTTTCCAACAGCAAATTCCCATACTCTCTTTATTTGCTTTCAGGCTTATTATGCATTAATCTATTTTGGACTGCATTGTTCTGTATGACCTCAGCTTCTGAAAGAGTCTTAATTATTCTCTGACTGCATTTTTTCTCATAATTCTCTTTAGATTTCTATTCAGTAAAGACAGCAGATGCAAAGATTATGCTCTTCCACATCAGCATTCAGACCATTTGTGTAAATAATGAGGTTCTAGGGTAATGCTAAGCCTCATGATAGCCCACAAGTAATCTCTTTCCAGAATTAAATTTACTTACATTATAGTTGCTTTATATGTCCTTTATTTTAAATTCAGTGAGTTATTTCGCCTCCACTTACACTGGTCACAAAGAGAACTGGTGAAAAGTCTTTTAATGACATAATTCACCAATAGGGATGTCTGACTTAACTCACGTCTGCATTATCAAGGCACTACTTGGCTAAAGTGCTGACTGGAGCCAGAAGGAACAGCTGAAGTCATTCACTTGTTCTTTGCAAGAGACAACCTAATCCACCATCAATATGTCAGCTGTAGGTATAATTTCATTTTCCTGTTCTCTTTCTTCCTCTTACCCTCACCACAAGACCCAGATTTATTTCTTGCATGTAGTGGGGTTTTTTCAGCTAAAAGATTCTTTGCTTTTCTGAGTTTGGCTATTTCTATTTCTCCATTTTGGCAGAACAGCCGGGGGTTTCAAGAGTCTTTCTCCTTTCTGTGTAACTATCTTGTAAATCCTTAATACCATACTTTCATATCCACCTTGCTGTTCTTGTCCAAAATTTCAGAACAAACCAGGTTACCTGCTAATTCTCTCTATGTGTCACATGGAAGGTGTATCAGCCATGCTGTATGCATCCTTCATTGTTACCACTCCACACCACAGTTAAATGAAGTAACACAACACATGAAAACTAGTTTCTTAGGCAGCCTCTCTTTTTCAGAGCAATTTCTGTGTCACATGCATATGAAAACTCTGTTCTAATGAAGTAAACCCACAAAATGGTCAACGTCTCTCTTCTAGTCAAGAACAAAAACTTCTTTACAACACAAAAATAGTTCTTTTATTTACTTTTATTAAAATCAGTAAAAGAAGTCCTGTCTTCTAAAATTACTGATTTTAGGGTGAAGAAAGTCCTTATGTATCAAATGAGCAATTCTCAAAGCTGAGAAAAGAGCACAGTACATACCAAGGGTGGCAGTACAGAAAATCATTGCTAGTGCCACTTTTCAAAACATGCACACCATAAGTTAAACACTTGAAAAGCACAAAGTTGCATTAGTACCACCAAAACCAAATGAATTTGTGAGTGCTATACGTCGTTTTTCAGTCTTCCACTCCTGAGCTGTTAATGGAACATAATTGAGATCAAACTCTGCCTCTGTTTTCTCTAAGTTTAGAGTAGGTGGCAAAACTCCGTGGTAACAGGACAGCACAGTAAAAGCTGCTTCAATAGCTCCTGCAGCCCCCAAGAGATGTCCTGTTGCTCCTTTTGTTGAGGAAACAGCAATATTACGTGAGTGATCTTTAAAAAGTCTCTTGATTGCTTGATTCTCAGCAGCATCTCCTAGAGGTGTAGAAGTTGCATGTGCATTGATGTATGTAATGTCTTCAGGCTTGATCCCAGAATCTTTTATTGCAGCAGACATGCACCTAAGAAAAAAAAGAAGACAGAATGAATTTCCCATTGGTTTTTTGACACATGTACAAAACAAAAGTATAGGATGTTTTAGAATGTTTATCATATATGAAAATCTGCATGACATACTTTACCAAGATGTAAATGACAAGAGATGGATTCACATAACTAAACACACCAGCACTTACATTTAGCCACCCAAGAAAGATAGTAGTGGTGAGACCCACTAGAAAGTCAGGTACCTGCTGCTAAAAATTCCACAATTGGGAAAAATACAGAAAGAAAGAAGATATAACTCTACAGACTACATCAATATCTCAAAGAACCTTTTCAATGCAAAATTAAAAACAAACAAACATTTGAGATTGAAATAACGACCTGAAATAATTGCAAAAGTTTATCTTCTGTCCACTGAAGTTTCTCTAGTATAGTAATGCATTAATGTAACATTCAGTACAATGGACTAAGAAATCGCCTTCCCATTCTAAGTGAAAAGATTCCCTAGTTTTTACTAGCTTTTATTTCCCCTCATATTTGCAGTATTAGGGAATCGGAAAAAAAAAATAATCTATCAAACAAAAACATTGGACAATGAAAGAAAAATTCTGCAGTCATCCTCCTCTTGAGCATGTTTCCCAGAGGCTAGAAATGTCAATGAGATAGCACAGATTCCTATACTGAAAATTAAATTTATTAAAAGTCACACTTTTCTACTCTGACATTGTATGTTTCATTCAAACTCTTGATAACCTGTGGACTTTGACTGCCTCTATAAAATACTTTTTTTCTATGAAAACCAAAGAAGGATGAATACAGCTCCATACTGTGATTTTCTCACAGATCTCCTACAGAAAGAAAGAGATGAATCCAACATCCCTCCTTGCACACACAGCTTAACTAAGTATATCTGAGCAAAAGACCATTGACTCTTTTGAAATCCATGAAAAATCAGTAAATAAAAGGAAGCTCAAAAAAATGACAGCACAGGCTGTTGGTCCTATTTAAATGCCTCCAGTATGGCCTTCTACCCTCAGAAGTGTCCAGCTTAGCTTAGGTTGGAAGTCACTGATGCTCACTGTCAGTAGACAGTGAGGCAACACTCAGGCAAAAAGGATTACCGAGGGAAACAGATACATTAATTTAGTTAAATGTCAGCTGCAAGGCATATTTACATTTACAGATCAAGTGTGCAGAACACACTTTATATCCACACTTCTGAGTCTGGCTTTGCCTGTCCTTTCCTGCAGGTTTTTTCCAACATACATATGAGTCTCCAACTGAAGTCAGTTACTAGATGTCAAAAAAAAGATTCCCCTGTTTCTTTTTGATGCAGCAAATAAAATTCCCCCAGAAAAGTAAGAGAAGCATACACATGGATTTAATCCATATACCACGGCAGTAATAAAATACTGGTTTGAAAACTGCATTAAAATGTATTATCTCATCTCAAGGGTGGAAAGGCTCAACATTTTTAGATACCAAGATTAATTTTAAACTACTTCCCACTGTGAATTCAATTTATATGCTACTGCAATCATAAAATACATGAAAAATTCCGTTACAATATACTGCCATATTATCTCAAGGGTAAAAAAGTCTGAAAATCTGAAAGACAACACTACTGATTACTCAGCTCACACCCAAGTCTGCAGAACAATTAAGTATGAATCAAACTATAAAGGGAAAACCTGGTATATTATACCTCCTGGAAAATCTATTAACCAAATAAAGATGCAAACACAGCTTTACAATACTGTGCAGGAATTTGATCTATTTGTGCAGTGATGTATTGAATTTTGTTACTCACATACATTCAGAATAATGCAAACTAAATCTTTACTAAAGATTCCAGTGTCAGCAGTAGTATTCAGCCTACACAAAGCTCCCAAATTTACATAATTTAACTGACAATTTAATTAGGTCAATGATAACAATTAAATTAATTTCATCTACTTGTGAACTGTTTTTGATGAAAGTAACAATGATGAAGCTAAAGTCTATTTGTTATGCCCCTCCAACAACACTCTTAGCTGCATCAAGAATGAAGTATTTAAACATGCTTGTAGCACCAGCATATGAACTAAATACTTTCCGTTATGAAAAGCTCAAGTCTTTTCTAAATAAAAATAGCCACAATTAATGCTAATTACATGTATGGTAATTATTCTAACAAACTAAAATCCTATAAGTGCTCTACAGTTTCCATCACTTGGGATTTCTTCAGGAATGCTATTCTCCTTTCGGGACACAACAAATGACACAACTTGCTTTTACAGTGGGGACTCTCTTCTCTATGGACAAAGTGCAAAGGAGAACCTAAAAAAGGTTCTATCATACCACAAAAGTCTTAAAAAAGAGGTTTCCTTTGACACTTTGTGTGAACAGCTGTAGGCACCAAGCACAAAATATTTTCACATTCAGAAAGTTTTCATAACTATATGCAAAAAGGCTGATTCTAGCAAGAACTGGCCTTCACTTTATTACTAAAAGAAGAAAATTGGGGAAAAACCTTACCAGACGTTCTTTCAGTTTTCAGGTCAAGTTTTCTGGCTTTTGGAATATTAATTCAAGATTGAACAGCATTTCTCTAGGAAAAGCATGCAATAATGGAAACAAATGTATTCACTATAATTAGCATATGAAGCATCTATCATAATCAACATGCAGCTCTTACCTGAATGCACCATCTCCCTCTGGATTAGGTGCTGTTATGTGGCAAGCATCACCAGATAGTCCATAACCTAGAACTTCTGCATAGATCCTAGCACCTCTTTGTACAGCATGTCCATACTCTTCCAAGACCAACACAGCAGCACCCTCTCCCATTACAAATCCTTCTCTTCGTGAATCAAATGGTCGGCAGGCCATTTTAGGGCTTGAGTTAAAACTCGTGCTGAGGGCCCGAGCTCTTGCAAACCCAGCCAAGGACAAAGGACTAATGCAAGCCTCAGTCCCTCCAGCCAACATGATATCTGCATCACCAGCAGCAATAAATCTAAAGGAGTCTCCAACAGCATGTGCGCCTGTGGTACAAGCAGTTGACACAGCATGATTTGGCCCTTTCAGTTGGTATTTAATGCTGATATGGCCTGCTGCCATATTGACTAAAATCTTTGGGACAAAGAACGGGCTGACCTTGTTATAACCCTTTGTTTTAAATAAAGCAGCTGTATCAGAAATCTCTTCCAGTGGAACCATTCCCATCCCAATTGCCACACCAGCACTTAAGCGATCCTCTTCAGACTGGGGACACCAGCTGGAGTCCTTCATTGCCAGATCTGCTGCACCAATGGCCATCACAGTGGCGGAACTCATGGATTTGGTCTCTGATTTTGACACAAACATTTCTTCACTGAACTGACCTTCCCCATTTCCCCTTGGCACACAAGCAGCCACTTTACACGGGATGCCTTCGTATTCTTCCCCCTCAAGTGCTACAATCCCACTGTCTCCTTGAAGAAGGTTCTTCCACACAAACTCAGTCCCCACACCAAGAGGGGACACTAAGCCAATACCTGTAACTACTACTTTCCTTCGACGTTCAGGCAGTGACTTGCTGAAAGCTCTTCTGTGGTTTTGTAAATCCAGACTTAAGTTCAGACTTCGGAGCTGAAGCTTTGCGATCTTTAACAGATGCCATGAGCACTGTGAGAACATGGTAGAAATCAATCACTTCAAGCACGTTCCTGTAACTGGGATAAAAAAAGAAGACACAAATATATCAGTAAAGCATCTAATCTGCAAAACATCACAATTACACTAAATTGATTAAAATCTGCTTTTTACATGAAAGCCTACTTTCAACCCTGAAGAAAGACGGATGTAGCTTCCATCTCTGTAATCATGAATAGTATGTGTTATGGCAGACAGGGCATAGAAATACACTCACTTTATGATTGCCTCTAGTGGGCTATTCTACCCTAAGCTGCTCATGAATATGATTCTGCACTGTTGTGGACTACACGGCACTCTCTGGTTTTCCTGCAAAACTCCTCCCCACAGCTTTAACCACCAGCTGTCTGGAGGTATCAACAATGAGCATTAACAGCTTCAGTCATCTCAGGGAGAAAGTGTATGTTCACCTGTAACTATATGTCCTACCATTGGATGTTGCCATCTCAATCTTTTTGTCAGGAAAAATGGTCTAGAAAACTCAGAACAGGAGTCACAGAATCATAGAACACCAGGTTGGAAGGGACCCCAAGAGTCATCTGGTCCCATCTTTCTCAGCAAAAGTGGAGATAGCCTTCCTGGTTCTGCCACCAAGGCACTCACCAAGGTAATTACATATCTTGGGCATGACACCTACCGTTCATGAGCTTTGGGTTATTTAGATTATCAGGGGACAGCACCTCAGCTGTGTTTGAGCAAGATGTAACCCACCACCACCACCTCCTTTGAAGATAACCCCACCAGACCTCAGGTATCATGAGGCATGTGAAGTGATGGCAGGAGGGTCCAAGTACTTTGGGCAGACAAAAGGGCCATGCCAGACAGTAATGCTGCAGCACTGCACCACAGTCCTTCTACCTTGCCTCAGCAACTGCCAGCCTGGGAGCTGGTCTGATCACACACATCCGGCTAACAGGAGCAGGGCAGAGGCTGCAGCTCAGATCTGCCAACACCTATGATACAGGCTTCAGCAGGTCACCTTGATCCTGGATTTACAGCAGGAAGGTCAAAATTTACCCCAGAAGAAACAATGTAAGTATATCTGTTGAGGTTTAGAAGAACAACTGTCTTGGTTTAGGTAGATAAAAACTGACTGAATGAAGGCCAAAAGGCCCCAGAGGAGGACAATAACATCCTCAGATGAAGGACGTATAACTCTTTAGTGTCAAGTTGGCAATAAAACTGATTTTGGCGGTATCCTGAAGTGGACTGCCTTTGTTATAATACTAAAAATCACTCCCCCTTAAGGTAAGAGACC
This sequence comes from Neopsephotus bourkii, assembly GCF_033783945.1. Classification (NCBI taxonomy): domain Eukaryota; kingdom Metazoa; phylum Chordata; class Aves; order Psittaciformes; family Psittacidae; genus Neopsephotus; species Neopsephotus bourkii. The sequence goes on from NW_026901618.1 coordinate 2,422,709, forward strand.
TTTGACGACAGAGAGCCTTACAGCACAGGCATAGTGAAATAAATCTATACTGTGTCTTTAAACAGAGAATGTAGGAGTCAGTGATTGTAGATCACAGCCCAATCATTGTGACTGCTAGTGCACTATTTTGACCTTTTGTGTATAAATGTAACAAAGCAGGCAGTGTGGGACGGAGTGTGCTTGACTGGCGGAAATGCACCACCAAGCACACTGCAGAACAAATGATATATCCTCTCTAAACAGACTAGGAGTGTGTTTCAAGAGCTCTCTTTCAAACAGGCAACAACCTGCGTTTTGCCTCATAAAAAGGGCAACTGAGCATTGATAGGTCTTTGGTAAAATACATAGGGAGCTGCATGGAGAACATACAGGGCTGTTGGGCTCATGCACTCCTGCTAGGATCATCAAATCATAGAATCACAGAATCATTGGGGTTGGAAGGAACCTCTGGAGATCATCCAGTCCAACCCCTCTACCAAGGCAGAGCCACCCAGAGCAGGTTACACAGGAACACGCCCAGGTGGGTGTTGAATGTCTCCAGAGAAGGAGACTCCACAACCCCCCTGGGCAGCCTGTTCCAGGGCTCTGCCACTCAGTGTAGAGAATTTCTTCCTCATGTTGAGGTGAAGCTTCTAGTGTTTTATTTTATGACAATTGCTCCTTGTCCTGTCACTGGGCACCACTGAAGAGTCTGGCACCATCCACCTGGCACCCACCTGAGATAATGTAATGCATTAATGAGATCCCCTCTCAGTCTGCTCTTCTCCAGACTAAACAGGCCCACCTCCCCCAGTCTCTCCTCATAAGGCAGAAAATACACACACACGCTTTTTCCCATGGGAGCACAAGTACACCACAGTGGCATTAAAAAGCTAAAACCAGTGCTTACTAAAGAGGTCTTCTCTTTAAAAAAACATACGGCTGCTTTAAATCCTGGCCCAAATTTGTCATTGTACATTTTTCAGACAGGTAGTCTGGGTATTTTAAGAAGAGGTAATACGCATAATATCACTACAGAGGTCTTTAAACTGCTGATAGCCTAACACGCAGCTTTCTGTAACACGCTGTTAACTGCTGTATGATGATCAGGAGCCCTCGTCTGGCCCAAGCAATGCTACATGACGTACCGTGGAAGAGATAAACAAGCGGTGGTGATCTCTCCCCGGTACCAAGAGCTACCGGACCTCACCGTGCGTTTAAAGGCTATTAACTACTTCTAACGTTAAACCAAGAGTTAAACGCTGACGCCACGGGACTCCCCTGCACCACAGTTGCCGTCCCGCCCGGCTCCGATAGGGGCAGCCTCTCCGGCGGCCCCGCAGGCGAGGGGGCCGCTTCCGCTCCCCGTCCCCCTCCGTCCGCCACAACGCTCCGCGCTACCTGCGCTACCTCCGCTTCCCGAACTGCCACTTCTCCACACAGGTTAGTTAGAACTCCCTCCGCCGGCCAGAGGACGCCTGGACGCATCACCCGAGAGGCGGTGAGAGAGATGGGCACGCCGGCTTTGTAGCCGATCGCTGATGTCACGATTGGTGAGGAGCCCCCGAGCAGATCGATAGCTCGGCGGTGGACTGTGCGGCCTGGCGGCGCTTGGGGCGGAGCGGTGACCAGGCGCGGCCCCGAGGCCGCCGGTGCAGGCGGGAGGGTGTAGTCCAGGGAACGGGTAAAGGTGGGGAAATGGCTGCCTCCCCAAAATGCGCTGAGGACACAGAGTGAGAGCAAAAATAGTAGGCAACTCCCCGAACTCACGGTCCCAGTGGAGTAATAGGCAAGAAGGTAACGCTAAGGGCGTGAGGGACGCCTTGTCGTGTCCCATCGGTTTCCTTAATACCGCAGGCGTGCTGCATGCATTTCTCACTGAGCTGTCAAAACTGCAGCGGTGAACAGCACAGAGCTACGTAACTCAGGGCCGTCACACACACATGTGTAAGGAGCTCTTCAGGACCATGCTATGGAGTGTTTTTTCAGGCCCGTTTTATATTTCACCATAACCAATTCCTTAGAGCAGTTTTCCTGCCGACAGTTTGCTCCCTTGCTCTAGTCCCAGTGCTCCTCTGATCTCCGTTCTGCTACCTGCATCCCTCAGATCCCCATCCTTCACCAGCTTCTAACTTTGCCACCATTCCTGGTAGAAAGGACTTGGGTGTGCTGACTGACAGTGCTGAACATGAGCCAACTTGTGCCCAGGCAGCCAAGAAGGCCAACAGGATCCTGGCCTGTATCAGAAATAGTGTGGCCAGCAGGGCCAGGCAGTGATCATTGCCCTGTTCTGGGCACTGGTGAGGCAGCACCTCAAATCCTGTGTTCAGTTCTGGGCCTCTCACTACAAAAGGGACATTGAGGTGCTGGAGTGGGTCCAAAGAGGGACAGCAAAGCTGGTGAAGGGCCTGGAGCACAAGTGTGATGAGAAACGGCTGAGAAACCTGGGCGTGTTTAGCCCGGAGAAGAGGATGCTTAGGGGGGACCTTATTGCTCTCTACAACTGCCTACACAGAAGGATGGGGAGAAATGGGGGTCAGTCTCTTCTCCCAATTAGCAAGTGATAGAACAAGAGGGATTGGCTTCAAGCTGCATCAGGGGAGGTTTAGATTAGATACTAGGAAAAATCTCTTCACCAAGAGGGTGCTCAGGCGTTGGAATGGGGACCAGTAGTGGAATCACCGATTCCTGAAGTGTTCATAAACCGTGTAGATGAGGCCCTCAGAGCCACGGTTTAGTGGTGGTCTTGGCAGTGCTGGGGTAAAGGTTGGACTTGATTACGTTAAAGGTCTTTCCCAGTCGAGCTCATCCTAGGACTAAACCCGCCAGGATACGTCAGTTTATCAGCGTCCGGAGCTGACCCCAGGCGGGGTGGGACTACTGCTGGAGCGGGGTCTGAGGGCGTGACCTCACCGCTCCTACTGCGCATGCGTACTGCTCCCGCTCCCGGCGGCACCGAGGGCGGGGAGCGATGGCGGCTGCTGTGGGTTTCGCATCGGGGGCGGCCTCTGCCGCCGTGAGCGAGCTTTGCCAGAACAGGCAGGACATTTTCCTGGAGGCTTCGCGGCTGCTCCTCACCTACGCGGATAACATCCTCCGGTGAGCGAAGCATGGCGGCAGGAGCCCTGGGTCGGGTTCAGCCTGCGGGCCCCTTGCCGCAGAGCGACTGGGCGGCTCGGTCGGGGCCCGCCGTAGGGCAGGCGGCCGGTTTCTGACCGCGACAGTCGGGGCCGTGCCGGGTTGCCCGAGGGCTGTGCGGGCATCGCGGTGGGCCGAGCGCTTTGGCTGGGCGGTGTTAGGTAACCAGAGTGCCCTTGTCAGCTGGGTGGTTCTGGTCCGGTTACTACTGCAGCTCCATAAGGAACTTAACATTAAACACTCCTAGGTAGTAAGTTATTTATGGGCTTGTAGGCAGACTATCTCAAAGATGAGCCATGCGATTCAGTTTTATTATGGGATATTGAACTTAAAAAATATCTAGCATCTCTTCATCGTTATTTAGAAATAAGATTACTGTTCATGTGAGTGTGTGTAGTTTTGATTTGTATTTCCTACTTTGTTGCTGCTTGGTTTGTTTTGAGGGCTTGTTTTTTGTTGGGTTTTTGTTTTTGTTTTGTTTTTTTTTTTCATTAAATATAAAAGCCTGCATTGGCCCTGATTCTGCAAACATTGAAGCACCCAAAAGCTAGTGGATGTATAACAAGTAGTGCTAAAATAGTAACTTGAGTTTTCTGTTGCCTTTCTCATCTGACTCTGTAAGATTGGTATCAAGAGTTAATTGTAGCTGAATTTTTGTGAGGTGGCTCTGTAGGGTATACATACATACCAGTACATATGATTGACCTTGATGTTCAAGCAGCTCAAGATGCAGGAGCAGCTCCCTCCCTGTATGTTTGTGTTTTATCTGTCACTTTCAAAAACTGCTGTGTGACAGAGAATAGTGGGTCCTGGACTAACTCCTTTTAAAGAAAGAGATGAGAGAAGAATGTTTAGAACAGTTGAAAGAGGGAAATGGAACTGAAAGTCCTTCAAGAAGTAAAAAGGCTACAACAGTTTCACCTGTCATGGACCTGAAATGATCCAGCATCATGCTGATGAGTTCAATAAGAATTTTGCTAGGTGGAGTGGGCTGTAAAGTTGTCTCTAAGTGTCACTTCAGACTAAGTCGTGCTGGCTAGGGCTAGAAAACATGTATTTATGAACTTAATTTGCAAACTAAAATTTAGAACCAGTTTGTAACTCAGAGTTGAATGAAGAAGATCATGAATTAAGTCAAAGTAGGTTTCATATTCTGCCTACATGGTGTGACTGAAACTAAGCTTTAAAAAAATCTGTTATCACTGACTAGTGCTGCTTAGTGCAGTTGCCTAGCTTGTAAATGTTTACTTAATTTGCAAATGTAATTAAAACTTTCCATTTCTTAAGGAATCCTTATGAAGAAAAGTACAGGTTAATTCGGATTGGAAATCCAGCATTTTCCACAAGGCTGTTGCCTGTCAGAGGAGCAGTTGAATGTTTATTTGAGATGGGATTTCAAGAGGTGAGTATAATTTGGTGATTTCTGGTGTCTTCATCAGTTTACACACTAAAAATTGGATCTTTTTTTTTTTTTTTTTCTACCTTCCTAATTGCAGGGCACTAGATTTTAAGTGAATTGCTGTTTTCTTTCAGTCCTTGTTTTCATATATCTGCAGTTAACCAACAGAAAATTTAGGTGAGACTACTTCAGAAATCTGGTGGAGCTAGAGCTAACCTGATCTGTGATGATCATAGAATAGTTAAGGTTGGAAAGGATCTTAAGATCATCTAGTTTTCTAGTACAGTTCAGGTACACTACTAGTTTGCTTAATTGTCAGATACATATACATGCTGGCACCAAGGAAATGGTGGGAAACAGGGTGAAAATGCCTTCTCTTGGTAGCAGGCCACTATTAGGTGGGCATCAGACTGCACCATCAGACAGCAGTTTCCATTCTGTGTGGAAACTGTCATTTGAAAGAAGGGGGAGGTGAAGTCCTGCTCTTCTGCTGCTTGCTCCTACCATTATCAGGGCTTGTATAGCCCTATAGTGAGTTAGATAAGGGAAACTGATCTGATTAAAAATTAATCCACCAAAACAAGAGAAGAAATGTTTTTTTCAGCCAATTCACAATGCAGCTGCACAAGCACTAGTGTTGTCATGACAGCAGTGGAGGGCAATAGCCTGTTGAAGTTGTGAGAGGGTGGGACTTCTACCTGTTTAAAACATTTATGAAACTGCATGTTAAAATAGTCTTGAGTGAATCTTGATTCTGTTGCAGTCAAAAAGATGTATTTTGAAGATTGCTTTGTGTCCTGATATGGTCCCTGTCTTGATAGAGCTTAACCTGACTGTTAAGCTAGAAGCAGCCTTTGTAATTACAGGAGAGCTGAGGTGAAAACCCAACTCTTGTTTAATAGTACAAAGCTTAAGCAAGAGCTTTGATTCAATTTATGCATTTGATGCCTTGCTTTTTTATTGGTATGTACATTATGTTATTTAGGGCCAGCTGTCATGAGACCTCCCCCTTCTCTTTGGGTGAAGTTAATCAGTGTAATTGTCCTAATTAAAAAAGAAAAAAAAAGTATGCTAAGGGAAATGGTGACTACAGAGGTAAATGGTCTGTGGATTTATTCTCATGGTGGTGCTCAGGAGATGACTTTTAACAGTGTGCCAAGAGATAGTCAGTGTAGCAGTGTAGTTAGTGAAGTGCTCAAGCCATAGTAACAGTCATTCTGAACATATTATAAAGTGCTATTCTCCCTTCTATCAGCTCTAGGACCATGTTGGCTTAATCTTATGGTTATCATGTCAGTTGAGGTTGGAGCTCACAAACTTATATTCAGCTGTGATAACTAAAGTTGTTTCTTTTGTGTCTGCTTGGTAATTAAAAATTAGTATTCTGCTGGATTGATAAAATTGGTGTAGGTTTGTGGTGATTCTAAAAGCATTAAAATGAAGCACTGCATCTGCAGTGATAGGTGACCTAAAGTAAATGTGGATAAACAAATTAGTGTAATAAATAAAAGTGCTGCAGTGCAAGAAACTGAAACTCTTTTAAAGTGTGAATGATTCAGGATTTTCATGTTTTTAGCATCCTATTTCTTCATGTTAAGTTGGAAGAGTTCAAGGTCACTTCAGTCAGTGTAGTCTAGTGGAAGGTGTTCCTGCTCATGGTAAGGGTGATTGGAACTAAATGACCTCTAAGGTCCCTTCCAGCCAAAATCATTCTATGATGTGTGTCACAATTAGTAAGCTTTTGTTACGATACCAGTAATCATGTTACAATCAAATATAGGAACCCAGAAATCAAGCTGCTTTCATGTCACTAACATTTCCTATCTGAAAACTCGTAAAACCTAGAAGATTATATATAGAAATAGATATATTCTCTTCTTCAGTATAGAAGACAATTCCCAGCAGATGCCGTTCTAGAATCTTCTTCCCCCAACACTGGCTATCTTCCTTTGTTGCCTTGCATTTCACTGCTGCACAGTGAGAACTGAGCATTTATTGTTCATTTTTGTTGCTGCTTTCTCTGCCAAGCCATAATTGGATTGCGTGTGTGTAACTCTACAAAATAAGTTCCTAACAAAAGCATATTGTTCCAAGCCTTTTTTCTCTAGACTGACTGTAGGTTCTTGATCTAATAGCTTCTGCTGTAAGGGACCTAATCTGAAGGCTGAATCCTGCCAAGCCTTAGTGTGCTAACTTCCAGTAAGTGATACAGTTGTTAGCTATAGATAGAAATCACTGACTAGCTTAGACTTGCATTAACTGCTAAATTAATTTGTCTAAATTTCAGGAAGAAACTCACCTGGTTTTCCCTAAAGAAGCTTCAATTGAACAGCTACGTAAAATCAGAGACTTAATTGCTGGAGAGAGGAGTAGCAGACTGAATGAATCAAATCAAATCCATAGATCAGGATCCTCTGAAACTGTGGCCAGCACTCGGACAGTTGCACATCAGCCTTCAAGACCTGCTGAGTCTGTTCTTGCCCCTGCCTATCAGCAGCCAGAAACATCACTTGTGCAGTCTCTTGAAATGGTAACTATAACCTGAAAACTTTGTGGGCACACTAATTCTGAGTACAAAGATCTCTGGAGAGTTAACAGAACAGGTTACTTGGAGAGGCTGTGTGGTCTCCAGATGTGGGTGCTTTCAGGACCTCACTGGATAAAGCCCAGAATAACTTGGTCTGACATTGTAGCTAACCCGTCTTTGAGTAGGAGGTTGGACTAGAAGAATTTTATTATTTTTCCAGTGTTTTCTGAAGTTTTTGAGTGTTTTCTTTGGTTTCCATGCAGCTTCAATGTGAAACGTGCCATAAATAGAATATTAACAAAGATTTTATTGAAGATGTCTATAAGTGTTTTATCATGAGGGTGTCAAGGAAAAACAGCTGATTTGTATTGAAGGGAACATCAAGGTGGGGGAAGCAAAGAGAAGGGTGGGAAGCTAAGACAAGGGCTGTATACTGTGTTTAGTTTTTGAGAGCCAGCAAAAGAACATGAGTGCAACCATGATGTTTGATTGTTAGCATCTCAGTTCATGTGTTATGACCTCTGTGTGTAGCCTGTGAGGAGGCTTTTCTTTTTTTGCACATGCAATTGCTGTGAGAGATGGGAATTTAGCCAGACAAGGGCAGATCTACAGTTATTTAGGCTGTGTTACCCTTCTCCAAGAGGTTGAGATAAAGTTTTTTATCAAGACAGAGGAGTCATTTCGTCTGATGTTACGTGTGGTCTGGCGGGAGAAAACTTTTTATGCCTCATACAGTTTTGAAAAATTGTTATGCCTTTAGATAGAAGATGTGAAGGATGCTGTGGTTTAACTTTCTGAGGAGTTTTCCCTCCCCAGAACCAGTGCCACTTGAATTTTTCGAAAGGTTGTTTCTCATACGTCCTTAACCAGTTTTTCTCATTTAAATTAAATTATCAGTATATTCTTGGATACTGAAAGATGACATACTATTTCTTTCCAATATATACCCCAAGTTCAGTGGAAGAGAAATGGAGAAGCATAGATTGAAGTGGTGGCTTTTAGGGAGAGAGCATTCAGTGACCATCACCACCCATAACGTCCTTTGGGAAAGGAGCTGTTGGAGGCCCTTGAATATTGAGCCATGTGTTAGCATGCTAGTGGTTGTCTCTAAAATATACCAACTGGGTTTATTTGAATTTGTTTGAAATCTTGGTGGTTTGGGTTTTTTTTTGTCTGCATCTTGATTTTTACTCTTTCAGCCATGTCCATGGTAGAGGTTGGAGATGATCATGAAACGTTGAGTGACTTGCTGCAGTACTGGAAGCTTTAAAGCTGTGAGAGTTCCACTGATGTTGCAATGAGAAAATGTTGCTCATTTCAAGTTGACACAATGTATTCTGAGGCTCTTGGCTACTTGTACCTACTTGACTCACCCTCACCACTGGAGTTGTGGATACCTTATTCTGCAACTCTTACTATGTCATGTTTCGTGTGATTCAGAATGGGTGGTAGGGCTTAGGGAAGGGAAAGCTCTGGCTGGTCATTATACTGCTGGGTAGATTCTGATCCATTCCTGGATAGTGATTAGAGAAGGAAAAAGGTATCCAAACTTAGATTTGCAGTGAGGTTCACCATGCTTCTAGATGTTTGCATAAACCTTTGCTGGCATACAGCAGCTTCCATTAAACCAGTCATGCACTACTGTAACATAGATGGTGTTTGCCAGTGGGAAAATCTGCATAGTCATTTCTGATGTGCTGAGCAGTATCTCTGAATGTTCTTTCAGGAAGCTGACAGAACATGAAGATCTATAAGCCATTGACAGTCCCTAACTTCTGTTGTTTCTGTTCTTCCAACTTGCATTAAAGTGAACCTGAACACAATTTGGTTTATGAAGTTACGCCAGTTGCCTACAGCTGATGAGCTCCAGGAAGAGTAAAACCAGTTCTCTTCTGTTAGCAGTTGCAAAAAGTAAGGACTGGCCCTGTAGTACTGTCCAGCATTGAAATAGTCACTCCTAATTTAGATGCTCCTTTGAATGAAGACTCTTGAAGAGTTCTCATGCACGTATTATGTTGCATTTGCTGCTAGCATCTCAGGAAAGTGTGGGATTTTGATGGAAAAAAGATGGTAGTTAAGAAGGCTAAAGACTGAAACATGATTTAGCAGTAGAGATAAGGTAATTTAGCAGTGCCACAGACTTACCCCAAAATACATCAGACTTAATTTTAAAATCCCATTTCACTTTATGTTGTCCCCCTTTAAATGAGAGTGAATAGTTTGCTTGGGTACTAACTCCAGTATTATGAACTTTAGCTATTTATTTTAGTAGATACCTTACTGGGTGCATCATGTAGTTGCCACTAAGTGACGCTTGGGATAACTGCCTGAAGAAACCTAGTTCTTGTATTTGATTTCTAGTGAAATACGCTGGTCAGTGTGTGGTCACAGGGCTATGCAAATCTGTATCAGAGTTGATCTGTGAGAGAAGGAAATAGAAATAGATGAGTGGCATTAATCAGTAGTAGAGTTCTATGAACTGGTGCTGCAGTGTTCAGTAAATCTGATGAATTACAGGTTCTTTTGTGGTTTTCAGGTAAAAGGTGTCCAAAATAAATGGAAGAATAATTAATAAAATTAATCTTAATTAATTAAAAAAAAAAACCCAAACCTTTGCCATCAGAGGTAAACCAGTTTTTTCCCTGAGTCATAAGGGCTTTTTTCCCCTTAGGACACAATTCAGAGTAGTCAAAGATGAAAAGGCTGGCTTTACAGTTTGTGTTGATGGTGTCTGTAATTTGTATTGACATCTTTACAAATAAATATTTCTCCTGTAAAGAAATATATCATGTAACTGAGTATAGCATTATGACTCAGACTAAGATAGGAGAGCTTGGTTCTTCTGGCTTAAGGTGGAAGTTCAAAAATCAACTTGTAACTGAAAATCCTTTTGCAGGCTGCAAATATCTTGAAAACACTTCAAACAAAATTTGAGCATCTTGTATTGATGTATGAGAATCCCTCTATTCAGCAGAAAGCACTAGCTTCAATTCCCCTTCAGCAATTGAAAAGAAAGGCTCAGAAAAAGCTAGCGGAAGCTACAAGACTGGACAAAGGTAATGCTACAAAGTTATAATGTATATGAAATTTGAAATATTCTTTCAAACATCTGGATGATGCATATATCTACTATGCTTTAGGTGTATGGATTTGATCATATGTCTGGAGGTTCCAAATGCTGTCTCTAAATCAGAATTGCGTTCTTTGTAATTTTAACATTTTCTATGCTTTTATTACTTTTTCTTTAATTTTTGTCATCCATCCTTTATTGCTTGTACATAAAGATGTTGAACTCTTAATTTTGGAATTAGTAAACAGCGCTGGGGAAACAGATGGGTTGAGCATGTACTGTTGTATTCTTTGCATCTGGAGTGAAATAGTTCATACAATAGAAGGAGAGCTTCTTATTTGAGCAGTAATTTTTCTGAGACTATTACAGTGCAGTTTTGCTGTATGTACAATTCCAAATTGAGAATAAAACTTCAAAACACTGCTTATCTTTTTAGAGTGATATTACTGGTGAGATTTTGCATGAGACTTTTCCAAGACCCAACCTGATACAAATAGTTGTCTGTCTTGCTAATGCTTAAATGAATAGGAGCTAAAAGTGAAATAGACACAAGTCTGTGGCTCTAGTGGCTAAACCTTGCATTGTCTTCATAAGTGCAAATTTCCTTTGAATGTACAAAGTATCAGTTAAAAGTGACATTTCTGTTTTCAAGTAACAGTTTGATTTGTTTCAGTAATGTAGTGAATTTTTACTTGTATGAAATAAACATATATTTAAAAATCCCCAACACTATTCCAAGACCATACTTACACCAAAAAATCCTTTCATGGGAAATCTTTGATAGAAGACTCTGTTTGAAGTAACTAACTTGATGGGAGTGTTTTTGATTTACAAGCCAAAAATAAGCTATGCTCTATAGTACACATTTAAATACTGTTGTGCACATTATTTAGAAAGGGGAAGGAAGGAGGAGGGTGGTGTTTCCAGGTGCTTCTTCGCAAGCCATCAAACTGATCTATTCAAAAAAGCTTCAAGACCTTAATTTAGATACAGATAAAGGAGAAGGGATGGAACTCCACTCTTTTGTATTGTGACAATTTGCAACCACTTTTAAAGACCTTTCTGAAAACGGTCTTTTTTGAATGGACTGTATATGAGATGTATGAGTAATTGGCCCTTTCAGCTTCTTTGACTTACCTGTACTGCTGTAGTAAGACTGTCACCTGTGGGAATAACTGCTTAATGCTAGGTGGCACTTGCTTTTAGGACTTCCCTTACAACACATAAAAGGCGTTTTTGGATCATAGAGACTGTGTCAGGAAGATTATTGTCATCTGATCAGAAGTACAATTTGTTTTAACTGTTTCCTTTTACCACTTCCCATTAGAAAGATGGATTATGCTGTCAAATACAGCTGTGTGTTCCAGCCAGCATTTTCTGTTCAAATAAACTAATTTGACATTCTTTCTGTGCAGTGTTTTCATGAAGGATTTATTTTGCAAACCAAGAGAAGAATATTCATATGATAGCAGTCATGTTTTCATAAATAGGTTCTGATTTGAATGCTATCCAAGAAGATTATATAGCCTGTTTGAAATCTTCTTACTCAGTTTTTAGCAGGAAGTTTAAATAATTAACTTTGTAAGCAATAACAACCTGAGTGTTCCAGTACAAATGTTTTCCATGTGTAATAAATAAAAATGGAACTTTTACTACAATTAAATCTCAGGTGTTCTTGCTCTGATTAATAGATGATCTTTTCTCATGCACTTCATGGTCTTGGCAATATGTGTTTAATAGAGTTCAGGCCCTCACAGTCTTTTGTACCAAAGACTACTTTAGCTTCTGAGGAAGAGCTTAAATAAGTGAAACATGCATCTTACCTCCTCTCTTTGCCATCCTGAAAAAGGAGCTAGTGCACAAATTTTTTGCATGTTGTTTCAATTTCCTTTTAACAGCGTTTTTATAAATTCTTTTTTGTATCTTTGTATTTATTAGTCAGACCTGACTGCACTGTGACTAACAAGCAAACTGTAGTACATAAAATAACTAGGTATAAATATCTATGATTGCAGGCTGACCTAGATAATGGAGTTAATAGGAGGACTTATTTGAATGTTTATGAATCTAAGAAGGAAGAGTATCTGGACATTGAAGCAGATTATACATTTAAAGACTAAGGAATTAGAAGGATCTCTTTTGAGAGACTGGATTTTTAAATTTTAATTAAGTATGTTAATATGTTATTAGATTTGGTAACTAGGTAAAGTGGAGTTATTTCCAGGTGGTGGAATAGTGACAGTGTGTGAGTAGATTCTAACACTGTTGTGAACCCAGGAAAATGGGTCAGAAGAGTTTAGTGTGGTGAAATTGGCTAGAGTAGAAAAATAAACACATCATGTTCTAGCTGGGGTAAGATGACAAAGGTCTTTATTTGCTAACCTCATTAACAAACACAACCTGTAGAACATACCATGTGAACAGTAATTAAACTGTGTTTGTAGAAAGTCTGATCATAATTACACCTGGCCGTCTTAGACTGCTGCCAGTGTCTGGTTCTTTGGGATTATGAAATCAAAGTGATTGTTATTTCTAGTTTAATAGCCAAGAAGAGGGAAAGAATATTTAGGAGAAGAAAACTGTGGAAGGCTGGGGGCATGAGGAACTTCAGTAGGCTTCAATGTGTGTCTAACTTGTTTTTTCTGAGCAATTTCTTACTCTCAGTCTAGCTCTAGTGTGTAAGAGTGCAATTTTTTGTTCTTTATAGAGTTTGATGCTACTCAGTTTTGCCAATTTAGATTAAATTTTTTTTGTGTCTATCCTTAAGTAACGTATGAAGCTTTTTTTAATAATGAGACTTTAAAATATAATAAAGGCCTAGAGGTGGTGATTTATATAGGTACTGGAAAGTTCAACCAAATTATTTTCCCCTACCTATGTGTTGTGTAAACTTTACAGGTGCGCATGTGAATGAAGAGGATTTCTTACTGTTGGAGCTCTTGGACTGGTTTAAGAATAACTTTTTTCGCTGGGTAAATAATCTTCCCTGCAGCAGGTGTGGTGGGCAGACAGAGCCTAAAAGTGACTACCTGTTGCCTATTGACGATGAGCTAAGGTGGAATGCCAGTAGAGTGGAAAATCATTACTGCAGCCAGTGTCAGTTGTGTAATAGATTCCCAAGGTGAGTGTACAAAGGTCTGTTTTGTCTTTTTTTTTTTTTTTGTTGTTGGGGTTTTTTTTGTCTTTCAGGAAACAGCTTTCCATTTGTGTGTTTTGTAAACAAGTAGTAAGTTGTTGATTGAAAGATCAGAGAAGCCATTTGAAGTAACATAATAGGATGGTAGATGAACCAGCAATTGCATTGTAAGATTAGAGATTTTTAAATTGCTTTTTTTTACATGGCCTTGTTCTGAATACTTTTCTGAATTTCTTCTTTTTTGCTAATTTGATAACGTACATCTTCTAAACAAAATGCATTGATATTGGCATAATATGTAGGTAGGGTTTTGTGCTTTCAGCGAACACTTTTACTTCTATGGAAATCATAAAGGGTAATGCACATCTTACGCTGAGTCTGTAGCAAAAGGGCAAATACACATTCTTTTATATTTTTGCTAACTATCAAAAGGACCAGCATGCAAGTCTAAGTCAGTTTTGAAAACTGAAAACCCAAATTCATTTCAATGTTGCCAGAAACATGTGATGGCGTCATGTGAGTCAAACTAGAAATAGCATTCTGCTCACACTGGTTTTGTGCAATACAGCAATCATTTCTGTTTTCTTTTGTGGACTGAATGGCACTGAAATCTGTTTAAATAATCACAAATAAGGGCAGTCATGATGTATAGATTTGGAAAGGTGGAATATATTTTCAGTTGGTTTGGTTTGGTTTTGGTTTTCTCCTGTAGGTACAACCACCCTGAAAAACTTCTGGAAACCAGATGTGGACGCTGTGGCGAGTGGGCTAACTGTTTTACACTATGTTGCAGAGCTGCAGGGTTTGAAGCTAGATACGTCTGGGACTGTACAGGTATCGGTATTTTAGAACACTTTATTGTTAATAAAAACCTATGCAAAATGAGGTTATGTATTTTATGGTTCTCAGATTATATTAAGCCATCAGGCAGCATATAGAGTTACGAGCTGCCGTTCAGCTAACAAAGACAATATAAATTCAATTTCCTGTCCTGCCTGATGAGATTGAAATACAGTTCTGCAAGTAAGGTTAGATGATTAACTTCAGAATAATGCAATCTTTAGTTAAATCTAAGAGACTATGATCCTTAGAGAAAGTTCTGGTAACTTTAATTCTGAATGTAGATGAACAGAAAACATGTTATTTCACCTGTTTCTTCATTTAATAAATCAGGAAATGTTAAAATATTCTACAGTATTAGAAGGGAGGACCTGTCCTTATAATTTGTTGCTTATTCTTGTCCCTTGTTATATAGATCATGTGTGGACTGAAGTATATTCTTCAGCTCAGAAAAGATGGCTTCACTGTGATCCCTGTGAAAATGTCTGTGATAAGCCCCTTCTCTATGAAACTGGGTGGGGAAAGAAGCTTTCCTACATATTTGCATTCTCCAAAGATGAGGTAGGAGTAATAATACCAATAATAAACAAGCTTGCCCTGAAGCAAAGGTGTGATGTATTCCATCTTAGTGTGATTTCCAGAATTATTACAGAAAACCATACTTCGATTAGCTGGCCTCTTTAAATGAAGCAAAGATATGTGAGAATTTTTGGTTGCTTTATTTTCTTCAACTTGTGCTTCAGGTTGTTGATGTCACCTGGAGATACAGCTGTAAACATGAAGAAGTACTCTCTAGAAGGGCAGCCCTTAGTGAAGCTACTCTACGTGAAACAATTAATGCACTGAATAGAACGGTATGTTGCTTTTCTTAAATGGGTTTCTTTAAGTGAAACCTAATCCTCTCTTCAGAATGCAAAGTCCTTGAACAAAGAAATGTATTTGGTAACCTCAGAGGAATGTCTGCACTGTGGAATATAAAATGCTGATAACTATACAGACCTCATTTTACACTGAATACCTAAGAATCAGTCACAGTGCTGAACTTCTGTGAAATAAGATGAAGAACAGTATGTAAGAGGATTATCTTTTATATAGTCAAATGTGTGTGTATATGTAAAATATATATTGTGTTTATATATTTTTTCTTGATGTCTTTAGAGTAGACTTGTTCATCAGCACATGTTGTGGGTAAACTACAACTGCTTTGCAACTGTGTGGACTCCTTGAGGGCAGCTGAGCATTTTCCGCATCAGTAATGCTTTAACTTGAAAGCGATAGTATTTATAGTTACAAGAAACGTAGCCCTACTTTGTTTTCCATGACTTCTTAGAAGGTCTAGGAAGCAGGAGGAATGATTCACAGGCTGCTTCTAAGACTTTCAAGAAGCATTGATTCCATCAGCAGAGCTTTGGTCTAGATCCTCATATACTGTTCTGGGGACATTAGGCATGAATACACAGAGCTGTTTGCACCAGCATGTCATAGTCACGGAAGTCGAGTGCATACAGCACCTCTCTACTAAGATTTTCTACTCCCTACTTGGGACAGCATGAACTTTTCTTGATTTGAAATACTAGAAAACCACAAAACCTTGAGCCACCTGTGAAGTTCCATTTTTGTCCCACTTCCTTTCAGGGCTAATTCCTGTGCAAACTTTAGTTCCAGTGGTAGCATACAGCTGATGGCTTAATAAAAGGATTATGCCTTCTTTAGAGGCCTGCTGGCCTGAGGGTTACAGCCTAACAGTAAGGGTGTAAAAAACTGAGCCTGCCTCATCTTTGAGGCCAGAGGTTGAAATTTTATCAACAGTGAAGTGAAGTATTAGTTAGAGTCACAGCAGAGTGGAGCTCTAAGAAGGCTGGCCAGAGTAGCAAAACAAGGAGATAGAGGATCAGAAATTCAAGTTAAAGAATGCATCTGTTTTGTGCAGGGTTACAGAAATTTAATGCCATCCTCTTCAGGCATTCATTGTACCCTTGCTGGCTACAAAACTGACCTCAAGGGCCTTTCTTCTGATCTGCTGGTGACAGTCACCAGACTCTTCTCCACTGGGTGTCCATAGGGAAAGAAAACTCAAAATATGGCACTAGTAAGCTGAAAAATAACTTTGACAACACAGGTGGAATCGGGAAAGTATATGCAACTAGTTATGGGCTGGCTTGCCTGACCTCATTCTCACCTTGATATGGTATCACTGTAGGATCATGATATGTTTCACTTACAGGAGTTTGGAGAACTCCAGTAAAAAAGTACATTGCCATCTCCAACAGATGGTGCTGCATGTTGGTCTATTGGACTGTTTCTTACTCCATTCTATGTGCTTTATAGGACTGTGCAGCTCCTGTGCTGACGTGAGCACTTTTCAAACAGAATTTGGGTTAAATTGCAGCCATTTCATGGTGATTGATGTGAGATGAACCAGTATTGCTTGTATAAAGGTTTAAAATTCAATTTCCTCAACTTATCTGTTGCTTACCCAGAAGTGGGTCCAGTTAAACCATGGGTTATCAATCCCCTTGAAAGCACATGATTCTTCAGGACACATCAGTAGTGTAACTTGCATGTGATGCAGAACTAATTTTAAAGCTGCAGTTCACAATTCCTCTTCCTTCCTGTTCCCTTTGCCTGCCAAAGGAAGGTGGGGCCTGAGCATGTATGTAGAGGGTAATACCTTAATAAAAAACAAAAGCAGGAAGTTTGAGCTATGGCAGTTGATAGTGGCATTCTTGGAATCCATTTCAGTACATGGATCCTTTATAACAATGTCATTTGTAGGAAATGTAGTTACAGGTTTTCCCAGCACAGCAGTGTTGATCTTTGTGGAGTGTGTGTTACATGCTGCTAGTATTTAATATGCAAGAGTCTACTGGGTGTGGGGAGATTACAAAACTTAGCATGCTTGTACACTTTACAGTTGAGGAACTTATTACTTTTTTTTATCATATGAAAGAGGCATGTTTTCTGAAGCACCCTTTTTGTGTTGAAGCGCTCTTCTTTAACAACTGGTTTCTTCAGATACTGTTACAACAGCTTGCAGAGCAAAGGCAACCAAGTCTCAGACTGCCATCACTCACTAATTTTGGTGTGATGACCCCTGACACTGGGTTTCCCTATATCAAAGCAGCTCAAAGAAAATTGTAGATTAGTATCGTTACCTTAAGGACAATATCAAACTTCCATATCCATATCAGACTTCCTTTGATCTGGAGTGAAATATGTAGTACTGCATGTGGGTATCCAAAGTGCCCATGCAGGTGTTAGATTCAGGAAGGCCTGGTATTCCATGAGAAATTGCTGGAGTCAGTGCTTGTCATCCAGCAACACAGAGGTGCATTACCCCCTTGCTGTGTTGTAACTGGTATTTGGCAGCCGGAATTTGTTCAGCTGGAGCTGTTTCTCATAACTTCTCTGTATGTACTTTTCCTGTATCCAGTTCCACATTGTTGCTTGCAAACCCTTCAAATGCCTCTTTTCTGATCCCTAATAGAAAAACTTTCTGGGGTCAGGACTGCTTTTGGGATAATTGGAATACTTACTGGCCTGAAGTTTCAGGCTGAGTGTGCATGCCTTGGGCAATCACCAAAGCGGGAAAAAAAAGAAAAAGATGTGTAATCACTTGTGTACTCAGTATTGAACCCACACAGAGTTGGAAAAACTACCCACAGTTCAAGCAAAATGCTTCATGTATCAGCTGTGTATATTTGATGTGAAAATGATGGAGACAAACCCCCAGGCTCTCAGCGAATTTTTTAAGTTGCGTACCAAAAAATGCCCATAGTTTAATTCATGTGGGCAAAGAAAGCATGTTATGTAATTCTTTCTCTTTTCCACTGATTTACCTGGAAGTGCAGGTGACACATTTTTCTCATGTTTCTGATACCTGCAAAAATATTAATGTCATAGGTTATGATGAAATCAGTCACTGTGAAATAACTGTTTCAGAGACCAACTGAATCATTTATTTGGGCTTAACCACAAAACCAAGACTGTTGCAAATCAAATCATTCCACCTTAGAGAAGTTTGACTCCAAAATTATGCTTGCTTTCACTTTCCCTAAATAATACCAAGAGCAGCTATGGTACAGAATGCATATGAATAGCTATGAAATATGCTGTGGAAGTGTTTTATCATCTAAGCAAATGTATTAAAAATATAGCACAAACCTTATTTTAAAAGAAAGCTATATCGTTAGTGTATGCAAGTTCACATGCAGTTATGACTGATTTATACTGGCACACATGGTATAAGATTGTTTCCAAGATTAGTGTTTCTAACAGTCAGTCTTGACTTTAGATGTTAGTCTGTTTTTTCAATTCTTCTTTTCCCTGTTGGTGTCACTGTAGAGCAGAATTACAAATACCATTTTTCTGAATTTTTTACTTTGTTTCTTAAACGTATTTTCAGAGACAACAGTCTTTGTCTGAAAATAGAAGAAAAGAGCTCTTGGAAAGAACAATTGTGGAGCTTGTTGAATTCATTTCTCCTAAAACGCCTAAACCCGGAGAATATGGTGGAAGGACATCAGGTTCAATGGCTTGGCGAGTAGCTAGAGGTGAAATTGGTCCAGAGGTATTTAACTTTTGCATTGGTGACTTATCTCAGAGGTACATAACTAGAGGTTCTAGGACTGTGGTCTGCAGAAGAATATCGCTGCATGGTAGGCAGCCTACAGATTTAGTTCAGACAGTGAAACTTGGAAAAACATTAGGTGCAAGTTTGATGTGAATTCAGTAGAGGTCCACAAGTAATTTCTGAGGATTGATGGTGGTCCATTGCTTCTCAAGTTTCTACCTTCAGTGTTTTGAAGTCGATTTGTAAGCTGTCATATACAAGCATGCTATATGATAGTCACAAATTACATTTGTTATTCATGATTGTACAAGAAGTATACTCAACATGGATTTTCTATTCCTGACATGCTAATCTCTCAAATTTGCTATTTTTATGTTATTTTGTTAATAATTTACTTCTAAAAGCAATTGAATGAAAATTTTAAAAACAAAATCTCTGTTCCCCCCCCCCCCCCCCCAAAAAAGATTCAGGTATAATGTAGGAAACTATTTTAAAACTTCTGTTCTTCTGTTTGCAGAAATATTTTTGTCCGTGACCTTTCTTAAAAATGACTTATTTTTCAGTTGGCAGTAAAATTGAATTGGGAAGCCAAGGCATTCTGTTTAACATATTCTGACTGAAATGTATTGGGGAATGACAGTGCTTGTATTTTTTAATTTTTCAGAAAAGAAAAGAAGTAATTTTTATTCCCTCTGAAAAAGAGAAGACATCTAAACTTTTCCACCTCACCTACAATATAGTAGAAGATAGTTATACACGGGTTTCCAGTAATAATGAAAAAATAAGTGGCTGGGAAGCAGGTGTTTGGAAGGCAGAGTCTATCTGGAGAAAGGTTGAAACAGATTGGAAAATGGTAAGGTTAACAATTATTAAAAGTGTAAAATCTACCATAAAAGTATGATAACTCCAATAAATAGAAAACCCTTTTTGGTGTTTGGAATCAAAACCTCTCTTGGTGCCCATAGAATTCAGCTGATGTTAGTAAATGGTTAAGCTTCAGGTAAGATTGCTGGATCTTACCTGATATAAATAAATTGAAATGAATCTAGCTAGTCTTTCAGAAAGGACAATCAAATTCCTTGCAGATAGGTAAAATCCTTGCTAAAGCACCAGATTTAAAGAAATGGCTTCCTTCTTATGCCTTAGGGTAAATGCACAAATACTGTTTTCTTGAAAAGCAGTACTTCCGCCTGAAAAGGATTATTTTTTGCTTTTGTTGTTTTGGAGAACAGCTTTATAGGGTATCCTAACTCTTTGATACACAGCTGAAGGAAGAAATTGTCGTACCTAAATATTACAGTTTCACCCGCAAGGCAAAATCCTGTCTGTTACCTAGATTATCATATACCCTGCCCAGACTCATTCCAATCTGACAGGACACTGAGCAGCCAAATAGTCATATGCTCTAAATCCAAGAAGAGAACTGATGCCTCTAAGATGGGGAAGGGTCATTTACTTAGCAAACAACTTTTCCTGCAACAGCTATCAACTGTGGAACTGAGTGTTCCTGTCAGGAGCTATAGCATGTTACTAGTTTGGTCCCCTGTTGTTTTACTAGTCTGAAAGGTCTCTGGCCAAACATTCTTCTAGTTTAGGCAGTGGTTTGCTTCCCATTGATAAAGTTGGAGTTGAGTATGTAATTGTCTTCTGAGGTTTACTGTGCTGGGTTCTACGTATAACTACTCTGCAAAATGCAATGGGGGAATAAATTGGATAGGTTATCTTGCATTAAAGGGAAGGAATAAGGAAGAAGACTAGAGACTAATACAAAAGATATTACAACAGAGTAGGCTAATAGAAAAAGAGAAGTAAGAAAAACTCAGAATGAGGGACAACTGTTCTCTGTTTCCCTAGGATCTGCTGAAAATCTGGTAGCACATTATATCATCAAGACTCCAGTGATCAGTTATGCTGATTTTTGCAACAAGCAGAAGTGTTTGCAGTAAGCCAGTTACTGTTGGTCTGCTCTTCTGTTCAGCTCTACAAATCAGATAAAACAGGGAGGGTCCAATGCATAAGTCCATACAAAACAGCTTTGCCCTTATTTTGTATTTGCCTTGCACCTCAATCATTCTAGGTAAAGAATGAGAGAGTGGCCTTGAGGAACTAGGAGCTACAGATCCAGGTATATCTCAGGCTCCTTGATTGTTCAACAGGAAGAGCGTCCTGCGTAATGTCTGTGTATGAACCTAAAATGACTTCTTGTTGGGGTTTGTTTGTATTATGAAGACAGCAGAGGGAAAGGTTGTTTGGGGTTTGTCTTTTCTTTTGTAACATCTCTAGTAAACGCGGAAGGTACGGATTTGGAATTTGATTTAAAAGCTGTTCAAGAAACAAGCCAATATTGTCGTGTTTTGTTTATAATTTAGTATGAGATGAATGGAAAGAAATTTAAATCTAAAAGCCACTGTAAATGTGACTATAGGTATTAGGTCAGGAGTAACACAAAAAATCCAATCAGTTATATATTCTGTCTTTGCAATGTTGTTGATCAATACAATTCAGATAGGCAATCATTTTGGACAGTGGTAGCCATCTCCATCGTATTTGTGTATTTTCTTGTGATTCAGTGTCACTTGACTTCATTACACAACTGAAACAGATATAAACCACAAATTTAATCAGATTACCCAGAGAGAATTTGGTGTCCAGGGCTCAAACAAGCAAACTAAGCAAACTACAGTAGGTGATAATGAGAGTGTAAGAACCTGTAGATCTGAAATGCATGCGTTTCTAAAAGCTTGTTTTTCATAAGAACTGTTCCAGTAGAGTTTTTCTTCCCCTGAATTCAGACTTTTTTCAAATATTACTGGAAAAAGAGTAGCCAGGTGTGAAAGTTAGAGGACATCAAAAAGGCACAATAGGAAACTTTAACTTCTGTTTCTCTGGTTAAATGGTTGGATACTATAATGGAAGATGAGACAAGCTAGTGTTTCAGTTTTTATCCCTAAAAGCCTATATTTAGTGCACCTCAACAAAGTAATAATTAATGGAGGGTTTTAGCTTCTCTACTCAAATACTGCAGTTCAGTAGAAGCTGATCAAGAGATTCTCTTGCTAGAATTAGTAAAGTACTTAAAAAATTTTGCTTGGACATAAGCACTTTCTGAGCATTAACATTATATTCACATGAAAGCAAGTTAAATTGTTGTATTTCCTCTTTGAAGGTGATGTTCAGTGTAGTAGCCTCACACTTCTGGGTTTTTTCAGCTTTCTGTAGTGTGAGAATTATTATCTTAAAGCCTGGTGCATAGTAACACTAAAATTCTGTTTTATAGTATGTCAGTGGCATTTCTATATAAGGCTGGGATATTTAGTAAAACACACTACTGTGTTTTATTATCGTTTTATTCAGGGATGTACTTCCCAGATTAAAGACCTGTCTAAGTCCATTCAGTATGGCATTAATCAGAAGCGTGGGCATGACAGGACTTTGAGTTTTCTTAATTAAGGATTCTGAAAGGATTGTGTCAATTTCGACTCCTTAATCTGTGATGTCTGTTGTCTTGGTTTACTGATAATAGTTGCTAGACTTGTAAGGACCGTTAGATGCTTATTACAAAATTCTTGTGAAGGGTTCATTGTAACTTTAATGAACATTAGCATGTGCACTTGACTGTTCAGCTAAGTGAAGCTTAGAACAGCATTGGGACTACCTTAAGTTATGCCTATCATTAGAAGTTTACATAACGTTAATATAAGATTTATATGTATAGCTAGCATGTATGATTGGCTTTAAGCAGGGCTTGTCAAGTCCCAGGAGAAGCAGTGTGAAGCGAGCAGCCTCATCTGAAGAATGTTAAATATTGATTGCAGGTTTTTTTCGTCAGCAATACTGATGAACCAAAATGATCAACCAAAGTGTGTGCGCTTGTGCATTTATATAAAAAAAAAAGAAGTTTGTCGTTGGGCATTTTGTTGGCTTTTGTTTGTTGTTACTTTTTAATAATAAGCTCAGGTATTTTTGTGGCTTAAACTTTACCAAACATGTCGAAATAGGTTAATGTTTCCTAGTGAAGGACTGTAAGCATGTACAATTACCTAACTGTGGAGTAGACTTAAGGATTCAGAATGAGATAATGCACAAAATTGTGCTATGTACAGTTTTAAAGGTTCAGAGGCTTGATAAAGAATCAAAGTGTGTTATCTTAAGATATTATGTTCTTATCACAACAATTAATTAGATGTGTGTTGGTCATCTTAACTTTTGACATGCTGACTATGTCTTCTTTCCATTTAGGTTTATTTAGCCCGAAAAGAGCGGTCATCCTCTGCTTCCATCAGCTGGAAGTTTGAGTGCAAGTCAGTCAATCTAAAAATAGATAACATTTCAGTGAGGACAAGCAGTCAGACATTTCAGAGTGGAAGAATAAAGTGGAGGCTTTCCTCTCCAATGGCTGAAATTGAACTGATAGGAGGTAAGTGTGGAATTTAAATAGTGAATTAGATCATTCAGCAAAGGTGTTTAAATGGAGAGAGCACTGCGCAAATGTAAAAATGAAATTCAAATGCATTTTGATTTTCCCAACTTCTTAGGAAGGTCAAGAAAATACAGTGTATTTAATGAAACCTGGTACAAACCCCGGTTTTATTCATATACACAGCCCTATCTGCAAAAGGGCATGGTTAGCAAGAACGTAGTGAATAGAAGATATTTATGTGTTTTACGAGAAAGGATAGATGCTTATATATGAGGCATCTTCAGTCTTGACTGAGTCCTCTGAGCATAAGCACTAGGCAAATAATAACTGAAAATTTGCAGTTGTGTTTTTTCCTGCCACTGACTGGCAGATGAATTTGTGTGGTTCCAACTGAGATCCTTAATGTTTCATTACAACTTACCCTTTTTAACATGTATTCTAGCATTTTATGCTGCCTGGAGCAGTGGCTGACTGAATTACTTATCTTTTCCTCCAATAGATAAAAATCTTTGCTCCTACTCAGATTTTTCTGGTGCAACAGAAGTTACATTGGAAGCAGTTCTAGATGGAGGGAATGGTGAAGCTGCATGGCAACACACACAGCTATTTAGAGAGAGCTTAACAGGAGGTGGAGAAAATTGCTTAGAGATGATTATAAAACTCAGTGACCTCTGAGAACCTGAAATGAAGAAATGCCCTTTGAATTCCTTGAAGTCCTTATACCATGGACACAACATACGAAGATTTGGTTGTCAGTTCTTGTTCATCCTCCTGGCAGATATTTTCTGTTTCACTGCTCCCGTTTAACCAACTTGAAACTGCACTTGAAACTTCCATTTCACCAACATGAATAGGTAAACATCACAATGAAAACCTCTTTGCTTTAAAACCAAACAACACCAGAATTAAGAGATTGAACCATTAAATGCCTTTCCTTAAACTTTATAATGAAAAGGAAACATGTTTTCAGGAAGCAAAACATGATTACAGAGCAATTATAATTTATTTCAATTTGGAGATTTGAGACTGGCTTGCTGGGGTATTTTTTAGTTTGAGGGGAGTTGTTTTTTTCTTTTTAATATATAATCTCCTTGGAAAAACAATTTTAATTCAATTTTCCAATTACAGCGGGTGCTTGTGATGATTTTAAAATATTTTAAAGAATAATAGAAGACTTAGACAGTTTAAAAGAAAAATATTAATTTGTGTAATAATCATAGGGGCTGAAATAAAGTTAAATTTGGAAGCAATCTTGAAATTGTCTTATATACCTTATATACCTTTAATACTTATGTAAGTATTAAAGTTGCATTTAGTACCTAGAAATATTTGGAAGTATAGCAATATGCTAGGAAAATAAACTAAGTTTGAAAGAAGTGTTTATTATGTACCTAAAAATGACATGGTCTGTGATAGGAAATTGAGACTAAACCTGTCAGAATTTCTTTCTATGAAAAATAGATTATTCGTTATAAGTACTTTTTAATGATAGAAATGCAGATCTGCCTACTTTTTAAGATTTTTTTATTAAGCATGTAGGTTGAAATCACTTTTCAAGCTATTGTCTTGAGTTACTTTGAATATTCTTCCCAAATCTGGTGTAACACTCTATGCAATTTTTCTGTTTGTTACTGCAGTGTTTAAATTTCTTTTCATTGAGCCTAATAAAAACTGCCATTCAGATGTCAGATGGAGCAGTGCTGTGAATAAAGTATGGAATGAACATTCAGATTAGGTAATCTTTATCAGAGAATTTGAGGAAAATTCAAACTATAGTTTTATTTTAAAATAAGTGACAATTAGATTACATTCTCAAGAAGTGTGTTTATACCTTTTTGTTCCTCTTTCTGACCCTTCCCCACCTCTGTATTGACTTGAAATAATTGTTTAAAATAGTTGAAATGTTTGTTGACTTTTCAACAAATCTAAGCAGATATTAAACTATTCAGATTTTATTAGGAAACTCCATAGGCACAGTGAGCACAGGCATCAAAATTATGCCACAGACATAGAATCATAGAATGGTTAGGGTCAGAAAGGACCTTAAGATCACCCAGTTCCAACCCCCCTGCAATGGGCAGGGACGCATCATGCTAGACCATGTCGCTCAAGACTCCATCCAACCTGGCCTTGAACACTGCCAGGGATGGAGCATTCACCACTTCTCTGGGCAGCCTGTTCCAGTGCCTCACCACCCTCACAGTAAAGAACTTCTTCCTTATCTCTAACCTGAACTTCTCCTGTTTAAGTTCAAACCCATCACCCTTTGTCCTACCGCTGCAGTCCCTGATGAAGAGTCCCTCTCCAGCAGCAGCTTATGGTAGTTCAGGAATGACAGCATGATGTATGATGGATTATATAGTTTGCTTCAGAATGTAAATTAACAGTTTAGAAGGGGGGATTAAAAAGAGATGGTCTCACTCCCTCAATGCAGTACAGTGACAGGGAACTGTTATAGAACGTATTCATCAGCACTTGACTAATGAAAAGGGAATTTGCCAGTCTCCATTCAAAACTCATCCTGTATGCTAGTTCTGAGATTCTGAGTTGGAACCCAACAGAAAAGTATTTTAGATTGATGCGTATGCTATGTTGGAATTAAAAAGGAGAAAAAAGACTTGGTGACACTAATCAGCAAAAAGTATTCCTGCTTCATAATTTGATATCTGAAAAAGTTACTGCTGTAAGACAGAAATAATTTCTTGCATTGTATTACTTAAAACAGAGGACCTTGAGGAATTGCTGAACAATTTAACTGCATTTGATAATTTGGAAGCAGAAGGCAGAATAGTAGCAAGATAAAAGTAATTTTCTCACAATTTTGGTCAGAATCTCTGGGGGGAAGAGTAATAGCTGCAAAGAACTTAACGGAGTCATCCACTTGAACAGTAGAGTAGTTGGAATCCATTATTAAAATGTTTGAATGAAATGAAAAGATTCAAATCTAATTAATCAAGAAGTACTTCTGTATTTGTAACATGACATGCAGTGAGCAGAAGTACATATTATAGGAAAGAATTAATGAATAAAAACCTCAGATTGAATAGAGCTAATCTGGCAAAGTTAAATGGAACTCCTTCAGGTGTATTTTGGAGTACTCTGTAAACAATGAATGTTTTGAATCTCTTCATGCATAGGCTGTTTTCAAGACACTGATTTTCCCTCTTGATCTGTACTTCAGTGCAGCTCTATATTTTTTTCATTATTTTCTGAAACCAGAGGTAATTCCTCATCAATAATAATTTAGAGTATCTTAATTTGGAATGTTATGTGGTGGAAAGATCTGTACTGCAAGGTGCTCTGAAAATACACATATTAAGTTATGCTGGCAATGGTCTGATACTGATAGAGTTGTAGGAGTTACTGATCAGGGCATATGCAGCTAAAAGTCAGTGGCTACTGCTCCCTAGAAATGTATGGCTTAATGTCAGCATACGGAAAGCCAGCAGTGTTTTCTGGAATTCAGTTTAGTGCACTTTCAAGAATTGCTGGCAATCCAATGGGCCATAGTTGCTTTCCAGAGTTGCAGTGAGGTGTAACAGTGACATCTTTTCAATCAAATTTTACATATATAGTATACCATCCAATTAATGCTGGCAAACTAATTTTGGAGTGCATGGTTTCCAGCAGATCTATGTGGGAGCCTGTGCAGTGAATTCTTCCTTTCAAACCAGTATTTGTTGTGCTGCACTGTTGACTACAACTGTTCATTTTTTCATATCCTGTTCTGACTCTGCTGCACACAGAATTGCAACCACAAGGGGCAACCTGTGAAACTGTAGTAGTAATTTCCTACAACCCAGGAAGTTGCTGGGAAAACGTATCTTTAAAACATATGGAGGAAGTCCCATATTAGCAGTGTAGAGAGAAAGCGCAAGTATACAGGAATCAGCCAAACTTTTGTATAAATTATGTACTTGCACTGAGAAGGAGGTAGTGCAAATTATCTCATCCTGTGTATCTCATCTCAACTCATCAGTTAACCACAAAGGATTTTTCCACATGTAGTGGCTTAGACGTGAGATATAATCCCTATTATGTGCAACATTGGGAAATGTAGAACACTAAAAATGAAGTATGTTTGTCTCCTTAGCATAGTGGAATGAAAACATATGGCAGGCAGCACAGACGGCTGCCAGAAGCTGGGAACACCCATTCGCATAGTTCTTGCAGCTCAGTAACAAAAAAAAAAAAGAAAGCGAAAACTAAGGAACTCCAAAGGGGGCAGAGATTGTTTCAGGCAGATAGCAGGATATCTGTCCTCTTCTCCCTGCCTACAGTCACTGTCTCTTCACCTTTGGTTGCTTAAGCTGGAAAAGAAAGTACGCCACCAGTTAAGAATTTGGTATACTCTTAGTATTTGTCAAAACTTAGCATTTGTTAAGAACAGACATTATATAAAACACATTTCTAATTTCCACTACAGGTTCAAACCTCTGGTTCTGGACTAAATTTGAGATTTTGCCAGTGTTCTGTAAGCAATTCAGCAACTTAAAAAATGTGTCTATGTTGAAAAGACTTCTGTATCGTTGCTTTGTATCATATGTAGGGTGGAGAAGCAAATACAGACCCATGACTTCTTCCAACATGGTGGAATAGATGTCCTATCTATACTTTGAATATGTTTTAAAAGTTACTCAGCATCACTGGCAGTAGTTCAGCTTTACTGTGTGCTAGCTTTTAAGGTTCTTATATAAGGTACTATCGTTGCTAGCAGTGCTTTATGCCTTTTAGCTTATGTCCTCTCTAAGCAGTAATCAGAGATACTGTATTTACTGATTGTTGGTCACATAGTGTTGTCAGAATGAAAGAGTCATAGCACTAACATCTGCAATAGTCTTTAGTAGGTTGATACAGTTTCTTGTTAGTTTCAGGAGCAGAATTTTGAGACCTTCCATCCAGCACTTAGGACTGGCCAAGTAAGAAGCCAAGGTCAAACAACCTCAAGTATCTATATTTTAGGTGTACAGATACTGTGCAATGTGTAAGGGTCTAAACGTGACTGTTTGCCTCTATAAGAGAGCAGGGTTTTTTCCTTTGTTTAGACTTTATGTTTGTTATTGGGCTTTTCATTTTATGGTAAGCTTTGTAGTTAGGCTATTAGCTTCATTTATGTTTAGCCTGCTTCAGTTTCTGCAGCTCCATCTTCTTCTACACATTTCTATCTAATTTAAAATACATTTCAAATTGCCTTGAGTTTGTACAGAGCATTGCAGCTATATTCTAAATATCCTATGACAAAAATTAAGTTAGTTTCTTTTATTTAGTAAGGAGACTAAAGGGATAGATTAAAAATACTCAAGCTCAGCAACAAAGAAAAGGCAATAGTAATTAAAACAGATGGCACCCAGAAACCAACAAACCCCACCAGTGTTTAATAAAATGTAATGGTCTACTTAAGCTAGTGCTGGCGAAAGTAACTTCCACGATTGACCCCATTTCTGAGATGTTTTTTGATGTGCTCATTTATATTTAAATCACTGAAAATTTTCAGTAGAAGTGCTCAGAATAGTGAGCAGCTTTTTTGCAAAGCGAGCTAAGATCTCAGGAATACCCTTTTTTAAACATCCTTTATTTTTACTAGTCTAAGCTATAGAAATACTTTTAAAATTAAGAACAGCTCCTACTGCTTGACACAAATTCATTCCTTCCTTTCTTCCAGTGAATAACCTGAGTCTTTGATTTTGGAAAAGTGTGTTTAGTGACGTACTGTAAGCAAGAGTTTTAAGAGCACACTATCTATAATGCTTATGAGATTTCATTGTGGCATTGAGCACCTATAGAGACTTAAAGGACTGAGTTTTACATGCTGTCTAGCTATAGCTTCCTGTTAGGGATCTTATAAATGGGGGAAAAGATTATTTCACTATGCATTTTGATTGTAACATATCCATGTATGTCCTGTTAATTTGATCCTTTCATTACGTAATGCTATGTGTTATTTAATATCCTTGGAACTTTGGTAATATAACGTGTGTATCTCATATCCCCTCCAAAAATGCCATCAGCTAGCACCTTATTTCTGTCATAAGCAGGAGGCAGTGATGGATTTATTTTAGATAAGCACTTCAAATAACAATATACAGACTTGCTTGTGAAACAGTCATCAGGAAACCAGCTAATGTAAGAAAATGAAGACATCCAAGAGTGATGTTTAAGCAAACTGTTAGTAAAGTAGGTGGAAGAGTTGATCACATCCTCTTGGAGCAGATGGATAGAACAGCAAAATACAGAGTGGAAAAAGAGACTTGCTTCTTCCTTCTGCATTACCATTGTGGTGAGAAGGATAGAAGGTAGCATAATATGCGTGTGTCTACGCTTGCATTATATCAAAAAGTAAATCAGTTAAACTGCAGCAGTTTTTGTTTCTAGCCAAAGCATCAGGGAGATGTATGGTATATTAAAAGCAAAGTTCAGCACTGGCAAAAAGATGTAAAACTTTATTGGCCAAAAGGGAAGTGCCTGTTTGTGGACTGCGTTAAGAATTTTTGAGCTGGTCTGTTTTGATTTAGTTAAGAAGCATGCCCCTGATGATTGGTTTGGGTGTTTTCCTTTGTTGGGTTTCTGCCTAAGGATGCTTGCTGATTTCCATGATGTTAGCAATGATGGTTTCAAAGAAAATAGGAAAAAAACCCAAACATTTGAAGTAACAGATTGGAATTAAAAAATAAGCAACACCCCTCCCCCAAACAAACCAACCCCCAAAACTCCACATTGAAGGTAGCAGAACAGACAGAACATGTTAGACACTGCATTTTAATTTTAACAGTTGAGGATAAATAAAGTAAGGTCAGGTTAATGCTGATAAATGAATGTGAAATTTGCATCATTTGGGGGCTTATTTAGCAAATTAGGCTAATTGGTTTGGATTTTATAAACAAACCTTTTTTTAAAGGAAGTATTATCATCATGGAATCTTACAAAGGCAAACAGTGCCTTCAGCAAGTTCTTGCTCAAGTGCCAGAACTATGTATGTCCATCAGTCATCTCAGCCCCTGACACAACAGTTAGTGGTATCAGTTATTTCCCTACTTCAGAGTCAGTTTTTGATGAGTTTTCTTTCAATATGAATCCATTTGTTTTTTTTAACAAGAGTGAAAACCCAGGGTTCACATTCAATGTGATGGGCGCTGCACTTTTTCTTCACTAGCATTGTAACTAACTATACTCTGCAACTTTCTTTTATAGTTTTGTTTCAGATTTTTAAGGCTCAACGGTAATTGATACTTGTGCACTAGTTTATTGCTGACAAAAAATTAATGTGTGACAGAAAGATATGAAGAAATGGGCATTTATCCAGTCCCAGTATATAAATAACCTCCTGAAGAAACAGGAAGATTTACATGCATTTCCAGCCCACAGAAATGAAATCCACGATAGGAAACAGACGTTAAAGAGAAACAAGCACTTGCCAGAGCACTGGAAATTACTTTTTTTAAGCTTTCTATTGCATTTACTTCACATACAGGAGTGATTACTGGTCATGGGAGGAAATTCAGCCCTTTGCAAATATTCAGTGATAAATACATCTGTGAACAGAGCATGGAGGCAGCATGCGTGCTAGCGAAAGAGTGGCTGAAAGACGGGAAAACGCGAAAAGAAAATAATGTAATTAATTTTTAAAGAACTGGAGATTTCCTGGCATAGGATAACAAATTCAATGGAAGCCAACTAGAACCTTTTATACTCCAAGAATTGACTATTAAATCCATAACTGGGGAATATTTTATTGAAGAAGTTGTTTGGAAGAGGCATTGCAGTTATGTAGTGTTTGTTACCTGTTAGTCAAGTAGGAGTCACCACTAGCAGTGTGGATCGGTGGATTTTGTATTTGATACATACTAGACTGAGAAAACCAGCACTGTAACATTGGATTAGTTATATTAGCAGTAAGATTAATGTATTTGACAGTGGAGCATAATCAAATGCTTTGACCATCTTTTGGAAGATTCTCTTAGTTACTGTGTGATATCCATTACCTTCTGGGGGAACCCTCCCAGTTGTCTTGATTATGAAAAGCCATTCCAGATTTTCCTTCTTCTAAACTAGTGGTTTCCATCCTTTGAAGTAGTCTCTGCTGTGGAGATCAATGTAACTTTCCAGCAAGTCACAGGTAAGATGTGGAGACTTTCACACCATCCCCAGATTCTGTCTTTTTCTTGCTCCCCCAGCATATCACAGGCAGATACTCCAGCCCCATATAGTCTTCTGGGCAAGTTGAAGATGTCCTCAGTCATTGCAGGAGGGGCAGACTAGATGACCTTTGAAGGTCCCTTCCAACCCAAACCATTCTATGATTCCATAGTATGGTCCCCTGAAACTGCCACAGCCTTTATTGTTGACAGATTTTATTCACCACCTTGTATGATTTTATTTCCTACATGTTTTTTGTCCCATTCACACTCACGGTATGTTCACAGGACAACTGTGAATCCTCAGCCTGTTGTCACTCTAGTATTGTGTCCCTCAGTAATCATCCCTCACTGGTATTCTCCTCTGTTCCCAGCAGGAGGTGGTGTAAGGGGCCCACAGGGCAGGGGAAAGTGAAGCAGCAGTTGCTCTAAGGAAAGGGTATTAGGACCAGCATTAGAATCTAACATTTTTTGGACATTTATGCATATAGTTCAAAAGGGCAATGAGGTTCCTGATCAAATTAAATCAGCAGATTTTGCTTCTTGGGAAAATTGTTCCCCACACCTTGTGGAAGCATTACAGAAGAATTGAAGAAATGGCACTGGAAGCGCAGAGCTGAGTGAGGGATTATACATTAAGTTTGCATGTTATGCCACAGATGCCCATTGGAAGGATACTAATGCTGTTAAACTGTCAATATAACTCCAGAGGATGACCCAAAAAAAATACTAAATTGAGAATAATATTTTTATTTCATGTCTTTTTGGAGGATTAACTATGGTTTTTAATAATCTGTAAAGACCTGTGGGAGTAAAAATGTAACGCACAGCATCCAACCCATTAACATGCTAATTAATTTAGAGGGAATCTAAAAAGTAGTTTCACCTATTTGCATCTTCATGCTACTGTGTTACAGAACCTGTTAAGCAAGCCATGTCCCTGGCACAGCTAACACCCT
Source organism: Neopsephotus bourkii (assembly GCF_033783945.1). Lineage (NCBI taxonomy): Eukaryota > Metazoa > Chordata > Aves > Psittaciformes > Psittacidae > Neopsephotus > Neopsephotus bourkii. Next base: position 2,454,882 of record NW_026901618.1, read on the forward strand.
GGAGGGAGCACCATCGTTATGGATTATGGGATATCCTGTCATGAACAGCATGGGAGTAGCGCAGATCAAGGGCGGGATGACAGGCACTGCAATCCTCATTCTGAAATGCAGTATTTGATAAGTGATCATAAATGAGGAGGAAAGATTTAAACATTAAACAGAAGCTGGGGGAGGCAGTGTGGGCAGTGTGCTTACATTCCATGTGTGTGCTCTGTGGGGCTACATGTAGTACTGAATGTCTTGGGGATGCTGTATGCTGTGCCACGCTATGGAGGTGTTTGTGGCTAAAAGCAGTCATGCTGGTTTGGTGAAGCAGCTTGGAGCTGGAGCGTGTGCCTTGAATTATCTTTGAGTACTGTAACTGTGCTCTGTCTTTATGGTAATCTGTGAGTTGGTACAGTTCCTGCTTTGCTGTACTTTAACAAAAACTATCAGAAAAAATTGTTTGCTCTAAGTTCTCTTCAATTCTGCAGAGCAACTCAAAATTAGTAGCTTCCGTTATTTGAGAGAATGGATGTTCTGATAAAAAGTTGAGGAAAACTTTACGGTTTATTTTGTGAATTAAATGTCACAAAGAAAAATGCATCTGTAATCGATCTCTTAAACGTCAGTGTGACTTCAAGTAATTTCATTGTTTTCAGTCGTTATGCTAGTGCACTCTTTCAGCATCATTGCTCATGTCCTGGAGAACTGCATCCAGAGTATTTTGAGAGAAATGATAGAAAATAATAAGCAACTGAAACAAACAAAACCAAAAGAAAACAAACAAACAAACAAACAAACAAAAACCAAACCCTAAAAGCCCCCCAGCACAAGTTAGGAAACCTGAGGAATTCACTTGCATGCTTTTGGAACTGAGGTGCCTTTTCAATAAACTAAGGGCAAGATGTAAAGTGAAAAGGGAGCTTCCATGCTTCCTTATCACAAGTCACGAGAGAAATGAGCTTAGCAGGAAAATGTCATGTTTCAGCTGAGCGTCCAGTATGTCTCAAAAGGCACAGGAACATGGAAGAACCTGACAGAATCTGTCTTCGGGTAAAGAGCTACCTTTGGAACTCATTGCAACATAAATAAAGGAGGTTCTGATACTTAGTGTTAAAAAGTTTAAAAATCCCCAACACTATTGATACATAAATTGCATTCTCTAACTTCTGAAGAGACCAAAAAGGACAGAAAGTGTTGAGTGGGGACAGAAACTGATACTGTGTTATAAAGTTCTGGATAAGGTCTGTTGCCTTTTCATGGGAACCAACGAATTCATTGCACTTACTACCTGGAAATGAAAGAATGTGAGCAGCGGTAACGGCCAAGGTGGAAGAAACCAAACCGCTTCCAGATAAATTGAAAGAGCTGCTCTTCAAAGGCTTCCTTCCTTTTCTTCCAGTAGAATAGCGTATGTGGAATAAAAGCCAACTAAGAAAGGTGAGTTGTTATTATAACAATACTATAGCAGAACTGTAACAACTTTGGTGTGAGTTTACTGTGAGACACAGTATAAGAAAACGTATTCTCTCCAGTTGTTATTTACAAGCACAGTGTATCACTAAGTTATTTCCAAAATTAGCTTTGAATGTATATGGGGTATGATTTTTGTATAATAGTTAATGGATCTCTTGAGAAAAATAAATATGCTGGCTTTTTTTCATGCTTAGGTCTGGCAGTAAGGTAAAACTTACAGGACCTTTTCTTAAGGTTCTTTGCTTTATAGTCTGCAAGAACTGAAGGAATATCCTGAAAGAACTGCATCAATGAAGAACACCTCACTGTACTACAAGTTAAATGCAGAGTAGATTTCAAAAATAAATGTATAGAATAATGGGGACACTATTTCCATATGATTTGGGTTTAAACCCCCACAGGTATAAATGTCTGAAACCAGGTTACTTTTAACACATCATGTAGATGAAAAGCTTTCTTCTAGAACATCAAAATTCATTCACTGAGTGTTAAAGAACATATGTTCAGAGTCACTCAGAAGATTGTTTTTCTTCCTCACAGGTAACAGGCAGGAATCCTAAGTCTAAGAAGGAAATGATGTGAGCCAGCTCAGAAAAGATGTTCTTGGAAGCCTTGCTGGACTGAAGATAACCTAGTCTGAGATTCACAAATTCTAATACACATGTGCTGTAGCAAAGCACTGCCTGAATAATTCCTGAGTAGTCAAACACAGTGTCCTGGCTGATATGAAAGCTGTTGTTAACTGCAATTTCTGCTGCCTCTACCAATGGTGGCTACAGTTATTGTGAGCAAGGTATGTATAAAAGCCATTGATCTGGGTGTTTTTACTTCAACTAAAGACTGAGGTAATGTGTTCTTACTTTTCTTTATCAAAAACAGGAGAGGACTAAGTAGAGTGAAGACTCCATAGAGAGGAAGCAATATAAAGAAGGCAGTAGAAAGTGAGGGTAAGCATTGTTATGTGGATAAAAATAGAGCAGAAGACCACAACCTAAATATAATACCATATTTAATTTGTTGCATTTGCTACATTATTTACCCATTCTCCTAATAAATATAGCAAGAATAAAATGTGAGGCAGAAAGACCACTACTGAAACAAATAATGGAGGACAGCTGTGTGGTATCTGGGAAAGAAACATTCAAGACCCAGAAATACCAATACGTTAAAGTTCATGAGGCAAGTAGCAGTGACCATTTTTAAACACCGCTTGTCTAATCATCCAAGCTGTTGAATTACACAGTTATTGAGATAAATAGGAACTGCTGATGATGATCTCTTGTTACAAATTAGGCCACCTGAGAAACTGCTGGGTAGCTGATCTGAAAAAAGTTTTTGTTAGGGAGCTGTAAGTTCAGATAATGCTTACATTTAAGACTCAGTAGGTGACTGGGTCTTGTATACATTTCACCAGTTCAGCTGTACAATCCTCTTTATTTTATTTATTTTTTTTAGTTCAAGAATACATCTGATTTTTGTAATTATTTTCTCAAAGACTTCTGAAAAACATCTATTCCCAGAAGCCCAAGGATTGTCTAGTGACAGGTAGTCTGAAACAATGTATTTCAGCAAATTGAATTTTTAGTAAACGGGTTACTGGGAAGATAAGCAGCTTAAGTCAGCTAGAAAAGAATATTCACAAATAGAACATTATTGCATCAACTTCCTCCTCCAAACTGCTTTGTAATTGCCAGAAGCACACAGTAAGCACATTTCCTGCGCTTTGAGCTATACAACAGTAATTCAAATTTTAGGGCATCTAGTACCAATTTGAAATCATCATAGTCTAGTGATTCAAAGCATTGAGCCAGTATACAATCAAGCTGCCAATGCAAACTTGCTCGAAAGGGGTGTTTGTTAATTTATTTGATAGGTAACTTCAAACTGTCTGACTGTGGCTCTGTTATTCTTTGCCTGACTGGACCCTTCATAGGTAGCCCAGACTTTTCTTTTTGGTAGTTCCTTCTTTTTGCCTTCCCTACTTTCTGTGCTCAGATGTATGGTACACTGCTGTCCTCGTGTGTGCCTACCCCCAGTCCTCTTGGGAAAGGAAATGCTGACCCAGTTGTCATTGATTCCAGTCAAAACTGGTGGTAAATAAAGCTATGCAGGAGAGCTTGCCAGGTTGGACAGAGCCTTGGGTGACATGGTCTAGTGTGAGCCATCCTTGCCCTAGGCAGGGGGTTGGAATGAGATGATCTTACAACAAGGTGGTCCTTACAGCCCTAACTATTCTATGGTTCTATGATTCTATCCCTCGTGTCGTGTCTGTCCCCCATCCCCCCCCCAGTGTAATTACTAATTGTATATCAAACCAGAGTTAATGTATCAGAGATGACTGAATTTTAGCTTAAGAGAGCCAGATATGATCTGTTTAGATACTTTCCAGAATAGTGGGCTTCTCTGTTGGCTATATCAGTCATCACTTTTCCCCACAGACTCAACAAGTCCATGCATGCCTTGTATAGTAACAACTTCACCCTCCTATCATCCCAGGAATGAGTAGGCATGGCTTTCTGCTTTTAGAAAGCAGTCTTGATACACACTCTGGATCCATCATAGATTTCAGTCTGGAAGGCTGAACTAGTAATGCAGACCTTCAATGAGCAAGAGGAGTCTTGCTGGATAAAAGTGAATCATCACTCACATTTTCTTGCCCAAATAGTCTTGGGTGAACTGCTAGGAAAAAAACTGCATGTGTTAGACAAAAAGATATTCTCCTTTGGAAACAGAGAGCTCCATTTCAGGGGAGCTAGAACAGAGGGACAGGAAGGAAGGGGATATGTGGTTAACTCACACCAAAGTTACCCAAGTGAGAAAAGCCTAAGATGCTGCATTGTTTTCATCACCCTGAGCTCAAGGGAGGCAGGGATTTTCTGAATGGCATGGCACAGCATGTCCAAAACCGAGTGGCTGTTTGCATTTTCAGTGCTAATTAACACCACCACAACAAAGTCTGTGATTCCCAGCCTCTAAATGATTGCAGCAACCTTCCTGTCAGCTCAGTATAAGTTGGCTGATGGCTGTTTCTGTGCCATGTGTATTCAGCACAGATCTTCAAAAACATTACCTTTTCTATTGTGTTTCTTGCCATTGTCTTTGCCTGCTGAGCATTTGTAGCTCTTTCCACTGCAACCAATCATTTAAAAATCTCGGTTGTTACTAGCATGGATGTTAGTTTTATTCATAATGAGAATTTGTCCTGAGCAGGGCCAGCTCAGCCTTCTTTACTTTATCTCTGCATGTATCTTCTCTTGTCCCGTGTGGTCACCACACAAGGAAGCTTTTTCCTAGACAAGGAATTTCAATACAAATGTGTGTAATTTCTATAACCAGCTCCTGCCTTAACAACCCTATTTATGCTGCTCAGTGAAAGTGTGTCACAGTTTAAGACTGAATTGACAGTGAGGAGACTAGATAGATTTGGATACTAAAGCTCCTGGAGTCACAGATATTTAATGTTGAAAGTGACATGACTTCCCTGTTGTTCAGGAGAGAGTGTAGCATGATGTCCAGCGTGACAGTCTCTAACAAAACCTGCTTCTTCTGCAATAGAGGAGGTGGTGTGGTCCAGAAGAAAGCTGGATGAATTAGTACAGCAGTCCCAGCCATGCAGTGGGTAGTCCAAGCACAAGGCCCTGGGGTCCCCACAGCTAACCCGGCGCTTCTGCTGCACCTTCGCCCCAACAGCACCCTGTCAGGAGCACTCACAGCTGGAAAGTTCTCCATACCTCAGCAGTGGCACAGCAATTAATAGGTTCGTTACAAGGGAATAATTGGAGGGTAAGCAAGATCCAAGCCCTATGCCAAGCCATCATGTTGTTCTTGAAGTATTAAAATGGAAAATGTCCTGATGTTTTTTGAGACCAGTCTTGCCCGTCTGACCCTGGTAACAGCTACTGACAACCATGTCAAGAATACATCAGGCAGGTGGGTAAGCCCTGGACACAGTTCAAATGACAGTATCAGGCATTGACAGTGTACACCCACAGAAAGCCACTAATGTGTGCTCTTGCTAGTTCAGCAAAGTTTTTGAGATACAGTTGTATAAATACACATGACCTGGCTAAATGTATATCTTCAGAAGATCCAGCAATGGGTAGACTTCTTCTTAAATGCCTTGGAACCATGGCCTGAAATTCATTCACAATCAAGGCAGTATGAGTATGTTAATAACTGTCATATTGCACTACCACAAGCCCACTCAATAATCTGAACAGCTCTTTCATAATTACAGTACTGAATTATGATGACATTATTTTAAAATGCAGTAGAATATGGACTTTTTTCAAAAAATAAACATTTTAAGTTAAAATATACAATGTTTGTTTATACATTGTACTATATACATATGTTTATACTTTAAAGTGTGGAATGTACACTGTAGTGTAAGGAATTTAAAAGACTAAAAATGCTTGGAGGAACGTCAGCATAGCCACCTACAATTTACTCCAGTATCATACATCGGCTGAACAAGTCTAACCATGCACATTCACAGATCAGCAGCTGCCAGGAAGAAAGAAACTCCCTCTGTCCTTCTCTAATGTCTATAGAATTGGCTGTCTTCAAGGTAGATTGCTATCTACTACTTGGCTCAGGATAAATGATTAGAAAAGGCACACTTCCCACATTAAGAGTGACCTATTTACTAAACTGCTGGAGCTAATGAGAACACAGTACACTAATATTTGTGATTTGTTCTATTTCTGCTGTATACATTAATGGTTCTCTACCCATGCAAAAAGCTTTGAACAGATGCACTCATTCTGTTTTTTCTGGCCCTTCTGATACTCATTGCAGCAGTCCTATTTCACTATATATGAATCATTTTAACAGGTCCTACATATACATTTGAGAGTTGGGAGAAACCCAAACACCATTCTAATCAGCAAGGCCAAAACTCTCAAGCACTAGGCAGAGCCCTGCAAGTGTTACCTCATTCTTGTTCTGCAAGAAGCACTCTTTTTCTTATTTTGCCCAAAGTGGAAGAAAACAGCCTACAGCTCAGACGTTCATGTGTCTGCAATAAAACTGGGGTAGGAAGATAACTTACTGTCCCTTCCAGGCAGCTGCCATTATTTTCTGTAATCTCTGTGCAGCACTTAGATATTAGTTTAATAGGTTCCTTAGAAACTGGCAGAGTAAAATTATGCTAAATAAGCAATATTTACTAGAAATTCTTCTGATCCTTCCCTGGAGGCATAGTTGAACGTTACAACTGACTCCTCAAAGGCAGCTGCTCCGTTTCCAATCCCTTCATTTCTTAGGAAAGCATTTTGCAAACAGGAAAATCTTTATTACTACTCAGTCAAAATGATTCTCTTCAGATTCCAATTTGTATACTAACTCAGATTCAGGGCTCCTCCTAATCCCTTCTTTTGTGATTTTATGTGGGGAATGATTCAAGAAGCAGAGCAGGCTGGACGAGGCAGGCCTTTGCATTTCACATAGCAAAATAAAAGTTACTAACTGAGAAGCTGCATGTTGGGAAACATCTTTTTAAGCTTGTCAGAAATCTATGACCATAATATTTACCTTCATATGCATTTTACTTTTGGTGGTATCTTAAACTGTAAATATTTTTCATGCTTGTACCTAAAATAACATGAGCTTGCGGCTACATACACATTTAGTCCTAGGAAATAGATGCTAAGTTACACCACAGGATATTTCTTTTCAAAACAGCAAATATTTTAGAACAGGGCTTGTATGGAACACAGTAGAATTTATGCTTACCAACAGTGTTAAAGCCAACAAAGGTAGAGTCTTTCTTGGTTTTCATTCACTGATATGATATTACACAAAGATTATCCCACCTAAGGTTACATGCCTAGAAGTTACATCTGAAGTCAAAGTGAGTAGTCCAGGCTCTCTCCTGAGCTGGTGGAGAGAGGCAGGCAATTCCAGAGGGTGGCTTGGAGAGGCATCATGCTTTGGCAGTACTTTTGAGCATGTAGTCTTGCACAACCTGCACAATAGTATGCGACCCTAGAGTAAGGCAACGTATCGCTGATAGAAAGAAGGCTTAACACAGTGGTGACGCTTGAAAGCATTGATGGTAGTACCAGAATAAAGTTCCTTGAGGCCTCCGAGGCGAAGAGATCCCCATGCTGATTACCACAGCCCAGAAGAGGGCAGTGGTTTATCAACAAACTCCTGCCCGGAGCATCAGGACTTCAAACCCGCTGGAACAGCCCCAGGGCACAGCCGCGGCAGCGGGAATGGATCGGTGTCGGAGCTCACTGAAAGCGGGTAGAGCTCTATCCTTTAATGGTTCCACCATGCCTCGGACGCCTCTCCTATGGACAGCACCACCTCTTCCCGACCCGCGCGTGTCAGCATCCCCTTGAAGACTCGGGGGCAAGGAGCGGCCGTGCCCCGCGCACCCCGCACCAAGAGTTTCTCTGTGGGAAGGCGGGCGCTGTCCCGCCTGTTCCTCCCTGTCGTTCCCTCCCGCCCTCACAGCGCCCCCGCGCGGCGGCACAGCTCCCTCCCTGTTGCCACCCGTAGTGACGTCTCACAGCAGCCGCTCCTTCCACCTCTCCGATTGGTCAGCAACCTTCCCAGGCTGCCCGCCTCCGGCGCATGATTGGCGGCTCAGCTCGGGGCACAGGGCGCGGGGAAGGAGGGGGGGGGGGAAGGTGGCCCGGGCCGGTTGCGCTGAGTAGGCGGCAGCGACGCTGATGCCGGACGGGGGCTGTGCACTTATTGTCTGAGCGCGGGGTGGTGGCGGCGGGGAGGAGTGGCACTGGGACGGGACGGGACGTGAAGGGAAGAGGAAAGGAAGGAGGGCCGGGCCAGCTCCTGGCGTCGGCGTGTGTGTGTGACGGGGGTGGGGGCTGCGCGGGTACGAGCGTGCGGGTGCGCGGGCGAAGGGGAGATTTTATTCTTAATCTATTTTTCGGGCCTTTGTGGCTGCGTGAGGGGAGGGCCCGGGGCTGAGGAGGAGGAGGGAAGCAGCGCTACGGCGGCGGTAGCGGCGGCTGTTGTTGCCGCCTTGAGGTAAAAGAACCGGCAGTCCCTTTAAACTAGCGAGAGCCGCAGGCCCGGCCGGGCCCGCCCGCTGCCTCCCAGCCTCGAGTGCGGGCGGCGGAAGGGCGCTTTTGTGCTAGCGGCGCGGCTCCTCGCTTGTCCTTCCTCCCTCGGCTCTGCGCTTTCCTGCCCCTGGGAGCCCATCTCAGCGGACTATTTTCCTTCGCTTCAGCTGCTCTTGCCTACATGAATTAGGAGCCGGGCCGAAGGGGGTGTGGAGCTGTCGGGGTGCCTGCGTGGGGTGTGCGAGTGTGAGGGCCCGCGCAGTGCCTGAGGAGCCGGGGCGAAGCGCGAAGGGCGGCCGCGCCGCCGGTTGCTGCGCTGCGCTGCGAGGCTCGGTGCCGGCCCTCTTCGGTTGCCTCCTTGCGCCCTCGCTTCGGCTGAGGAGAAACGGGTAGAAAATGGCAACGTCTGGAGGAGGCGGCGGTGGCGGCGGCAGCGGGGGACTGACTTGGGTGGTAAGTTGTGGGATTGTGTTTTGGTGGTAGTGGGGTTTGCTGTTTTAAATCATAATTATTTCTTTTTGCGCCCCTTGTGTGTGTGTGTAAGGAGTGCGGGTTGGCTTTTGAACGGGGAAGACACTGTCGGCTGGTTTGAAAGGGGAACAGCTGTAGAGTCGCTCGGTGGAGAGGTCCGGGGTACAGGGAGTGGAGGTAGAGGGAGAAGACAGCCTGGGCTTGCGATTGTGGTGGGCCTGGCAGGAGGGGAGCTTGCAGCCTTGGGGGCGCCTTCGGGGCGCTCGGGACTGTAGGGAAGATGTTGTGTTGTTAGTCCGTGAGCAAACGGATAGGAAGGAGCCTACTGCCTTGGTGGCAGCGGGTGGGTAGGTCGGTAGGGCTGGTTTGGAGTTAGGTTGTCTAGAGTGAGGTGTGGGCTGTCTGTCGTCCCGTAAAAGTCGTAGTTACTGCCTCCTGATGCTAGAGCAAAGTCTTTGTGGACTACCAAAGGGGATATGTCTTGATTCTGGCTTTTTCCCCCAACTATTTGAAAACCTGAAGTTCCTAAGTTTCAGAGATGGGTAAGGAGAAGGTTTGCAGAGATATTCAGGGGACTGAAGCTGTATGCTTGCTATTGTCTCTTGAAATTTAACTTTATCTTCCAGAAGTTGTAGTTGCAACAGGGGCAAGAGGGTGTGTTTTGTTTGTTTGGGTTGTTTGGCTTTTGTTAAGTTTTGCTTTTATTTTGGCTGATGGTGGGTTGGTTTTTTTTTTATGTGTTGGATATTTTTTCTTTACTGCATTTCCTGGGCTGGTCAGTAGTAAGATTTGAGGGGGTGATAACTGACTGTAGAACTGGTGAATTCCTTTGAACCACTTACAGGCCTTTGAGAGCATTAGCCCTTACTCACAGTGCAGAGGGATGTTCTCCTTGTCTGTAGCAAGAGTGGATGCTCTCTAGTTGTGGTAAGACCTGAAGAAAGAGGAGCAAAGATGACGTGAAGGGGTCTGGTTCAGACAGTCAATAACTTCCGTGCTGTTCTCTTGCTCAGTGTAGGGTTCAAAAGAGGGTAACTTCTGTAATGGTTAAGCAGAAGATGGTGTGTCTAGGTAGACAGATGGTGAGGTAGTTGCATCTTTAACCAGATGCATATGCTTTACAGAGTTGTGAGCTTTTAAAAAGTCTTATTGAAGAGAATTCTGTCAAACTTGTTTTTCAGCTGTGTCTAAGTCTTTGAGCTGTTGGAAATGAATGTGAAGAGTATCACTGGGGTAAACACATCCTGTATATTGTGATGATGGACTACTACTGTGGTACTAATTGCTGTGTTTTACGCTGGTAATTCTCTTTCATTTTAGGAAGCTGGCAGTGTGGAAAGGTATATTAAAAAATGAGCAAGTTTCTGGGTGGGCCACTTGAAATTAGACAGTTTAGCTATGGGAGCAGCCGAAGTAGAGAAACTAAAATTATTCTCCTTCCTGCAATCCTGTGTGATGTTTAGCAACTGTGGCCTTTGGATGGCTCTTCAGAATTAAGGTTTTTACCAGATAGGTTGGACTATGTAATTGAAAGTTTTACAGCTTATATAGAAAACTGCAGAATGGGATCTGAAAATCAATGAGTAGGCATTTTTAATGAAATGTTCTTAAATGTAATGGGGATTAAATTATGGTGAGTCAACAGTGTCCTACAACTGGAAGCAATCAAACTTCTCCTGCTCTAAAAGCAGTAAAAAATATTTTTGTCCACTTAGAGTATTTGTAGGGTAATAATGAGATTTTTAGTTAAAACTGTTCACATTTTTTCAGAAAACAGTAGAATGCTGTTTCTTTCTCTCACATGCATTTAAGTGCTGAAGATGCACTTTTGAGCCAGTTCCTGAAGCCAGGCCTGTTCAATGTCATTTTTAGAGCACTGGCATACAAAACCCCAATGTCGTGGCACTAAAATGGACGGGGCAGTGGATATCAATTGACTTAGTGTGCCAGGCTTAAAAAAAATGTTGGTTCCTGAGTAGATGTCATGTGCTGGCCTTGAGAATAACAGGTACAGACCTAGGGACAGTAATGGTTTCAGCCATCTGTTTTCAATCTGCTTGCCATATATCTGCTGGATATCCAGATACTTGCTATTTGGTTGTAAGTTGTTTTGAAAGTATCCTGTTTGGGTTGTTGTTTTTTTTTTTTTGGTTTTTTTTTTTTTAGCTGCCTTATTAGTGTGTTGAAACCACTAAGATGCTTACTTTCTGAGTAAAGTATTTTGTATTGTTAGTGGTTTCTTAATAGAACTGAGTTAATTAAAATGTAACAGAAGTAATTCTAGTTCTAAATGTGAGAAAACATTCAAAACTAAGTGGGATGTTAATTTGTGTTTCAAAGTAGTAATCTTATGCTCACATCTTGATAAAGAGTTGTATGTATAGCTTAGCTTTGGTTCTGATTTAAACAGCATAGTTGTTCATTGGTTCAGCTAACTAAGAAATAATTAAATGCAGTTATGGAAAAGGAAGGGTAGAGAATTTACCTTACAGCTGAATTTCATATGCATCATAGGAGCATCAGGTGACACCTGCTTTTAAAAGCAAGATGAATTAAATGTTCATGGAAACAAAGAGCAAGTGGTCTGTGTTTTCAGCTACCTGAAACAGAACCTGAAGAAATGTCACTAGCAATGGCTAGCTGATAAGTAAGCACAATCACCAGTGATGGGGACACATGAGAGTGTATAAATTAAATATTGGCCTTCTATAGTGGGGCCATGGCATTGGTGGATAAGGGAAGAGCGACCAACGTCATTTACCTGGACTTATGCAAGGCATTTGATGCTGTCCCACACAGCATCCTTGTCTGTAAACTGGAGAGGTATGGAGCATCATCAGAGAGATGGGTGGACCAATTGGTGGATAAAGAGTTGGCTAGATGGTTGCAGTCAAAGAACTTGTGACCAACAGCTCAATATCCAAGTGGAGATCAGTGACACATGGCATTCATCAGGGGTTGGTACTGGGATGAGTACTGTTCAACATCTTTGTTGGTGACATGCACAATGGGATTGATGCACCTTCAGGAAGTTTGCTTACAACACCAAGCTATGTGATGCAGTCAGCATGCTGGAGGGAAGACATGCCATCCAGAGGGACCTGAGGCTAGAGAGATGGGCCAGCAAAAACCTCTTGGAAGTTCAACAAGCTCAAATGCAAGGTCCTGTACCTGGGTCGGGGAAATCCCAAGCAAAATTGAAGGGTGAGTGGAGAATGGATTCAGAGCAGCCCCGTGGAGAAGGACTTGGGAGTGTTGGTTGATAAGGAGCCAAATACAGTCCATCAGTGTGTACTTTCAGCCCAGAAAGCCAACTTTATGCAGGGCTGCATCAAAAGGAGTGTGACCAGCAGGTTAAGGATGGTGAATATCTCCCTCTGCTCCTCTTTGGTGAGACTCCACCCACAGTACTGCGTTCAGCTCTGGGGCCCCCAATACAAGAGGGATGTGGGTGTGCTCAAGAAGTCCAGAGGATGGGCATGAGGATGATCTGGAGCACCTCTGCTATCAAGGGTATACAGGCTGAGAGAACTGGGTTGTTCAGCCTGGAGAAGAGAAGGCTCTAGGGAAACCTTGTAACAGTTGACCAGTACCAAAAGGGGCCTCTGGAAAAGCTGGAGAGGGACTTCTTGCAAGGGCATGTAAGCATAGGACAAGGGGGAATGGCTTTAAATTGAAAGAGGGGATATTTAGATTAGACATTAGGAATAAACTCTTCCCTGTGAGGGTGGTGAGGCACTGGCACAGATTGCCCAGAGAAGCTGTCCCATCCTGGGCTGTGTTCAAGGTCAGGTTGGACTCAATTTGGAGCAATTCTGTCTAGTGGAAGGTGTCCCTGCCCGTGGCAGGGGGATTAGAACTATGTGATCTTAAGGTCACTTCCAACCCATTCTATGATTCCAGCATATTTACTGGGAGGATTATTTATCATTATAGAACTGAAAATAAACCAAGATAACCTCTGATTTATCAAATGTACTAGTTACTTTTTGAGGAGCATTTTTTTTCACCTGGTTGATTTCATTGGATCAACTTGCAGCTCTGCACTCTTTGCTGTAGGTGTAAGGTGGAGTTTTGACCAAGAGATCGATACTACTTTTGGTGGTTGATTTCGAAGGGTCACCCACAAAAGTGTTAAGTTGTATTAAGGGTTAGTTACAAAAGCATGGGTTTGTAACTAGAGGAGTTTTCATTGGTGAAACGTAATGGCATTTTCTAATGCTAGAAAAACTGAGCAAAAAAAAGTAATTCTTCAGCCTTTGTGTGTTTACGGACTAGAGAAAATGGTTCTTTATAGTGAAAGCAAAGTCGCTGCAAATAACACTGAAGTGTGTTGGTTCTGATACAACGATAATGCCCACAAAGCTAAAGTGTTTCCAATAATCAGTACTTCATGAGTTACTTTTGTCAATGTTTTCAAGGCTTTATCATTGAACCTAAGAGCTACACAAGCCTGATAAGTGAAAGCTATGTCTCTTGATAAATATTGAAGGCTTTGGCTGCCACTTCCATTTTTCTGCCCTTTGTGAAGTAGATTTCATTTCTGGGAAATGCTAACTTAAATTGAATATATACTGAGTGTTAATATGACCTTTCTTAATTAAAAAAATAAACCAACAACAAAAAAATCCCAACAAAAGTAGTAACAACAAAAAAACCCAGATGTGTGCTCTTTGAATGGAGTAGAATGGAAAATATGTATATATTTGTTTTACACTGGTTGACCCTTGGCTTGAATAAATACTGTAGGTGTGTATTGGTAAGTGAAAAGATAGCAAACTTTCAAATAATCTAAATTCAGCTATTGGCACTTCTCAGCAGTTTCAAAGTTTACCTAAAAAATAACTTAAAACTTAATTTTGTTGTCGTTGGGGTTTTTTTTTGTTTGTTGTTGTTGTTGTTGCATGGTGTGGTTTTGGTGGTTTTTTAATTATTTTTTTTAATTAACAAAAAGGATGTATATATAATAAGAGAATATAGCATAGCAAAGTCAAAAGAAAACAGAATACCCCCCTGTTAAAACATCTCCCCTCCAATCATTCTGTTAAACTGTCTTTGTGTTTTATCATTTCATTTGAAAACAAGTGCTCTTAACTGTAATGTAAGGATAGTTTTCAGTTTGACTTGGCTTTTAATAATTTGTTTTGGGAGGATTAAAATCTTTCTTTTGAGTAATGCCTGATATTTTCCAGTCGTAATTCACTCGTTATGAATTCTGCACTAGGTGGTTTCTAAATTTCTAGTAAGGTTTTACACCTGAAATACGAACTAGGTCTCTCCTGCACCAGGGATCTGCCCATCACTGGTGTATGCTGAACTTCAACTGTTGCTTCAAGTCAGGAGCAGGGGCTTTTGGGTCGGAGCAAGACAGGAGTTCCCTTTTTCTGACAGTATAATGCTTGGAGGAAGAGTGTCTGGTTATGACAGGGTGCTCAAGAACTGTAGTATGTTACTGCTTTCTATCTGTAGACCAGGTTAAAGCTTGGAATTAGTTTTTTTTTCAGTTTTGCTGAACTGTATCTTTGATGTCTGAAGCTAGGCCTAGAACATGCTTGTCATGTGTAACAGTCATTACATATACTGTTAGTTTTACTGTCATATCTTTGCTATATTGTGGTGTCTGCAAAGGGAAGAAAAAACCCCTTATTTTGTTGCAAAGTCTTGTTTCAGTGCTCCTTTCTTGCTGTTTATGATCACCTACCTTTTCTTTTGCTATTACGTTGACCAGAGAATTCTGGGGTTTTTGTGTGCCCTGTGTGTCACTGTATCCCTCCCTTCTTTTTTGTAATACAGTAGAAGGGAAGTCAGGCCTGAAATAAGTGCCCCATTATGTTATTATTTACATTTATTAAGCATAATGCATTTTCTAGGCTTTGAGTTATGTAGTGTATCAACAGTCAAGGCAAAGCAGCTTTCTGTCTTGCTGTTGTTGAATTTCTGATTCTGGTGCCCTTAAGGAAGCAGTGTTGCAGTGATGACTCCTGAATAATTCTAGTGCTAGAGGGAAATGTTTGTGGCTCTATTTGGTAAGCCAGACACAATAGTTTTAAAGAGGGATTTGTTCACTGTTATGGCTTGCCTGCCAAATGGCAGTTATTATATCTTGTCTTCTACCCTTCATACCACTGTCCAGTGAAATACTTTTGTGGTCCTCTTACTGGTCCAAACTTCTCAGTGTTAGAGACCTGAATAATGAAGGATCAAAGTGACAGAAGTGATAGCAGGTAGAGACTTGGCGACGAAACAAGATCAGGGCTACCACTTTGACTGCAACTGTGCCAGTCTTACAGCCTAATATACATCTTCACACTGAATTTTGAGCTGGGAGGAGAACTTGTTCTGGTGTAGATGAAAGAATGCTGAATGTGTAGAAGTAGGGAACTAGATTGCGATAAGCTCTAGGAAGGAATGTGTATCTCGTGGGTGGGGGAATTCATTTAAAAAAACCAACAACATGGGTGATTACTTTAGGTGTTTGGTGAGGAAGGTATACATTCAAGTATGTGTCCTCTGTTGATGTTCTGTCTAGATTTTTGTGTGTATATGTTGATTTATAATATCCATGCTGTATGAAATAGTAAGGAATTACTGTATTTGGAAAGATAAAGTCCAAATAAAAAAGCATGTAAATAATCTAAGGTAGGAAGTTTAGGGTTGAAAAAAATTGTAAGTTAAATCTGGTATTTTATTTTCATAGATTTTATTTTCCAGAACTAGATTTTTACCTTGCATATAAACTTTCTTGTACATCTGTGTGCAAAAGCAATCTTCAAATGCCTTTGTTTCAGTTAATTAAAAGCAGCACATGTGATTCTTAGTTGACTGAGATTCCACTCATGAGGAGCTAGTTTTATGTATATTATAGGCTATATGGAGAGAGCTTGGAAATGAAAACTGGTACAAGAAACTTAATTTTCCTCATCTAAAAATAATTTCTTTTGCAAGTCACCCACAAACAAAATATTATTCTGCACTATACAGGCAGTTTGGAAGTGTTTAAAAGCAGATTAAGCAAAAATATGTTGTTCTAAATGTGGATAACTGAAGAAGCCTTTCTTGACAATAGTATGCTTGGAGACCTACTGGTGTCTTCTCAAGTGCCTGTAGTGAAACCTACGTATTTTGGAAGAATGTATTTTAATACCTATATCCAAAATTTAAAGCTGATATTAAATCAACTCATGTAAAATGTTTTTACAGAACTTTGAAAATAAATACTGAAATTTGAAGCATAGCTTAAGTTATAGCAACAAACTAAGGTGTCAAGATTAAACACACCAAATGTTTTCTGTTTTTATGAACACAGAAGAAAAGTGCTCCTCAGAAGCAAAGTCATAGACCATTTCTTAGTAAATTTTGTTCAAAAACTGTTTCCTTACTGTTTTGTCTTTTTGGTTTGTTGTTCTTTTTGTTTTTTAGATAGTTCAGTAATAAAGACTCAAAAGGTTGATGTGAAATGCAGGGAAAGATCCCTCCTGATAATTAAGGATCAGATCTGCTAGCTTTAAAACTTCACTGTGGTTATAAATGCTGTTACTCTTATCAATTGAGTCCTTCTGTTATGTTTTGAAGTCAGTGTTAAACTTTTTCAGTATCTGCTCATCTAGTTTCATTTAACAAAGCTTTATGAAAATGCTGAGTCTTACTGCAATTCTACTTTATATATAATTGCAGTTTGCCACTGAAAGTAAAATACTGTTTTTAATGTTTTATTTTCTTAAAATGATAAATCTGCATATTTGTTACACTAACATCTAAGCAATTGGTTTGGGTTTTTTTTTAATAAGTAATAAAAAAAGGTGTTAGGAAAGTTAGCGTAAAGTCTGCTTGAGTTAGAACATGTTTGAGAGGTTCAGATCTAAGTTTCAGATATATATTTTCCTTTGGACACAATTCAAAAACCTATTAAAAAAAAAACAACAAACCACACCCCACAAAGGAGGATCAAATCACTTAATCTAATAGTGTGAGGTATCCCTGCCCATGAAAGGGTGGTTGGAACCAGATGATCTTAAGGTTCTTTTCAACCCTAACTATTCTATGATTCTACTATGCATGTTTTTCCTGATTTGTGAGGTAGAATTGAAATTGATATATTAAGCAGTCCTCCTTTCTTGTAAGCTGTGCGTCTTTAAAAGGTACTGATTTCTTTTACTTTTTTATTAGTGGATGAGTGGACTTGGTTAGCCTGAGGCTTCCTATTCCTTCTTTAAGATGTTGAGCAGTTGCAAGGACAGGTTCATGAGAAACTGGACAAATGTATATCTTGGTGAGATGCCAAAACCTCTCACACCTGCTTTCTCAATCTGTGAAGGAATCTTCAAGGGGAGAGCAAGGAACAGTATTTTCTTGTCATGACAAAACTGCAGGAGCTGTGACATTGGATAGTTCTTTTCTTGTAAATCAAAAGAAGCTGATATAAAGTAGGGGAAGGGGGAAGCCAAACCAAAACCACAAGCCCTTGTAACCAGATAACTTGATATGCAATGTTTCTATAAGAATTCTGCAGTTACCCCTGCAGAAGAGCATCTTTACCTATAAAAAATTGGGAGCGTGAGCTTCACTGGAGATAATAGAAAGCAGCTGTAGGTGGTAGCTCTGGGGTATTTTGACTTTTTAAGGAAGAGAGTGTAGTAGTGTATGAACACAAAGTCTTGTGTTTATTTCTGTAGTAGTTGTGTACCATGATATAGACACAAAAGTGGCAAGGTGTTGGGGGAAAATAACACTGTTTTATATTGCTAGAGAGATCTAGTGATGCAGTCATTCGTCATTCAGGCTGTTGCTTCCATGCATCAACACAGATCTCTGTGTTGACTGGGGTAGTGTTTTCTGTCGGACTATATTTAGTGATCCTAACTTAGCCTTTTACACCACAGTTGTATTACACTATTGTCATGAAAACTTTCAAGTATTACATCACAATCTTGGAGTAAAATGTAATCGAGTTACTTGAAGGGAGCAGTTTCAAGATGTGAGAATGTTATTCGATTTTGTTATTAAGAGGGTTTTTCTTAAACTCACAATTAAGAGACTATAAAAGCACATAAGGAGGTAGCGTGTGTGAGTGTGTGTGTAGATCCTTACCTGGGTTTGCTAAGGAAGGAAGTGATCTAGATATTGAGAGAAAGCAAATCCAAAGTTGTACCATGTTTAGTAGTTAAATCTTTAAGATTATGCCATGAAGACTTTCTCCTTTTCAAGCTGAGTGATGAACATGCATGTTAGGTAAGAGAAAGATGATGAAAATGCTGAACAATTTGAAAATTAATGTCAAGGTATTTGAAATTACTTTGAGTCTACTATATGGTACTTTTTATGGAGGGGTGAATTCCTCTGCCTGCCAATTAAAAGATGAGAAGGTAGAGTTTTGATGATCTTCAAGACTTTCAGTGCTTTGTTTTTAGTGAAGAATCCTGAAAGACTGTCCGTAATAAGTTACGTAGGGGGATGAGTGGCTGAGGAAGGAGTGCTCAGGGAGCAGTGCTCAGGCTTTTTTTGCCTCACTGCTGCCCATTTTCCTCCTTCTGAATTTGTGTATATGTCTGGAACACAAAACCTGTGTTCCTTTCTCATATAGTTGGTACAGGATGGAGACTACAATATGTAGTGTATTTATGAGACTTGGAAAAGATTTCAACGTTTGTAAAATCTCCAGGGGAGCAGTGCATGTTGAATAGTAAGAATTGAGCAGTTAAGATCCATTTTTGGGTTTGTGGCTTTTTTTTTTTTTTTAAGAGCACTGGATTAATATTTAATGTGCAAGAAAAAGAACAGATCTTGAAAATACAGAATACCAAAAAATGTGTCTGTTTTAGCATAGGAATTCATGATCAGTGCAAGGTAGACATGTAAATAACATAAAGGTATATAAATCCTGATACATGGATAGCTTTTACACTCATGAGAGTTCAAAAATTTGATTCTGTTGTATAGTGAATAATTGCTTCCTATTGAAGAGTGTAGTTGGATAAGTGACCTCTATAAGTGATGCTTGGGCTTTCCTCTATCACTAACATAACATGACTAGTAATCATAGAATCAAAAGTTAGGGTTGGAAAGGACCTTAAGATCGTCAAGTTCCAACCCCCCTGCCATGGGCAGGGACACCTCACACTAAACCATGTCACCCAAGGCCTCGTCCAACCTGGCCTTGAACACTGCCAGAGATGGAGCAATCACAACCTCCCTGGGCAACCTATTCCAGTGCCTCACCACCCTTACAGGAAAGAATTTCCTCCTTATATCCAATCTAAACTTCCCCTGTTTAAGTTTTAACCCATTACCCCTTGTCCTACCACTACAGTCCCTAATGAAGAGTCCATCCCCAGCATCCCTATAGGCCCCCTTCAGATACTGGAAGGCTGCTATGAGGTCTCCATGCAGCCTTCTCTTCTCCAGGCTGAACAGCCCCAACTTTCGCAGCCGATCTTCATATGGGAGTTGCTCCAGTCCCCTGATAATTCTCATGGCCCTCCTCTGGACTTGTTCCAACAGTTCCATGTCCTTTTTATGTTGAGGACACCAGAACTGTACACAGTACTCCAGGTGAGGTCTCACAAGATCAGAGTATAGAGGGGCAGGATCACCTCCTTCGACCTGCTGGTCACAGTCCTCTTGATGCAGCCCAGGATATGGTTGGCTTTCTGGGCTGCAAGCTCACACTGCTGGCTCATGTTCATTTTCTCATTGACCAGCACCCCCAGGTCCTTCTCCTCAGGGCTGCTCTGAATCTCTTCTTTGCCCAACCTGTAGCTGTGTCTGGGATTGCTCCGACCCAGGTGTAGGACCTTGCACTTGTCATGGTTAAACTTCATGAGGTTGGCATCAGCCCACCTCTCAAGTGAGTCAAGGTCCCTCTGGATGGCATTCCTTCCCTCCAGCATATCAACCGAACCACACAGCTTGGTGTCATCGGCAGACTTGCTGAGGGCGCACTCAATCCCACTGTCCATGGCAGCGACGAAGATGTCAAACGAGACCGGTCCCAACACCGATCCCTGAGGAACACCACTCGTTACTGGTCTCCAGCCGGACATTGAGCCATTGACCACAACTCTTTGTGTGCAGCCATCCAGCCAGTTCTTTATCCACTGAGTGGTCCATTCATCAAGTTGATGTCTCTCCAATTTAGAGACAAGGTTGTCATGTGGGACAGTATAGAACGCTTTACACAAATCCAGGTAGATGACGTCAACTGCTCTACCCCTGTCCATCAGTTCTGTAGCCCCATCATAGAAGGCCACCAAATTGGTCAGACAGGATTTCCCCTTAGTGAAGCCATGCTGGTTGTCACCAAGCACCTTGCTGTTTTTCATGTCCCTTAGCATGCCTTCCAGGAGAATCTGCTCCAAGATTTTGCCAGGCACAGAGGTGAGACTGACTGGTCTGTAATTCCCCAGGTCATCCATTTTCTTCTTCTTGAAAATGGGGGTTATATTTCCCTTTTTCCAGTTGTCGGGAACTTCACCTAACTGCCATGATTTTTCAAATATGATGGCCAGTGGCTTAGCAACTTCATTTGCCAGCTCCTTCAGGACCCGCGGATGGATTTCATCAGGACCCATGGACTTGTGCATGTTCAGATTTTTAAGATGGTCTCGAACCAATTCCTCTCGTACTGTGGGCCAAGGTCTTCATTCTCACAGTCCCTGCGTCTGCCTTCCAAGACTTGGGTGGTGCGGTCAGAGCCTTTGCTAGAGAAGACCGAGGCAAAGAAGTCATTCAGAACTTCAGACTTCTCCAAATCCCTTGTAGCTAGTTCACCCGAGAGCTTTCTGAGGGGGCCTACATTCTCCCTAATCTGTTTTATATTTGCTATGTACCTGTAGAATCCCTTCCTGTTATCTTTAATATCCCTAGCCAAGTTTAAGTCTAACTGGGCCTTAGCTTTCCTAACCTGGTCTCTAGCTTCCCAGACAATATTCCTGTACTCTTCCCAGGCCGCCTGTCCTTGCTTCCACTTTCTGTAAAACTCTTTTCTCATTTGAATTTTCCTCAGGAGCTCCTTACCCATCCAAGGAGGTCTCCTGGCTCTCCTGCTGCACTTCCTTCTAGGTGGGATGCAACACTTCTGAGCTCTGTAGCAGGTGATCCTTGAAGACCAAGCAAGAGTCTTGAGCCCCCCTGCTTTCTAGGGCTATATCCCATGGAACCTTACTAAGCAGGTTCCTGAAGAGGCCAAAGTCTGCTCTCTTGAAGCCTAGGGCAGTGAGCTTGCTGCACGCTCTTCTCACTGTCCTAAGGATCTCAAAATCAATCATCTTGTGGTCGCTGCATCCAAGGCTGCCCTGGAGTGCCACATTTCCAACAAGCCCTTCCCTGTTGGTGAGCATGAGTTCAAGCATGGCACCTCTCCTTGTCGGTTCCTCTATTACTTGCAGAAGGAAGTTGTCTTCCACACAATCGAGGAACCTCCTGGATTGCTTGTGCTGGGCTGTACCATCATTCCAACAGATGTCAGGGTGGTTGAAGTCACCCATGAGAACGAGGGCCTGTGAATGTGAGGCTTTTCCTATCTGCCTATAGAGCACTTCATCTGCAGGTTCCTCTTGATCAGGTGGTCTATAACAGATCCCCACAGTAATGTCTCCCACAGCTGTTTTCCCTTTAACCCTGACCCACAAGCTCTCTGTTATCTGCTCACCTGTCCCCAGACACAGTTCCATACTCTCCAGCCTATCCCTAACATAAAGGGCAACTCCCCCTCCACGCCTGCCAGGCCTGTCTTTTCTAAAGAGTCTGTAACCTTCCATTCCAACACTCCAGTCATGGGAGCCATCCCACCATGTTTCTGTGATGCCTATTATATCATAGTCCCATAGACGAGCACACATCTCTTAATTCCTCTTGTTTGTTGCCTGTGCTATGGGCATTTGTATAGAGGCATCTGAGCTGAGCAACAAATGAAGCCAGCTCATTGGCTGGAGCAGCTGGAATATCTCTGCATTGGTCCAAGCATTTATTATAGGTGCTGGCAACTGACTGGGAGTGTTGGGATGGAATGATGCCTCCCTTCCCCAACACATCTAGTTTAAAGTCTCCTTGACCAGTCTGGCAAGCCTCCTACCAAAACTGCTCTTCCCCTTCTTTTATCAGACCAGCTCCACCAGCCCCTGCTAGACCTGGCCTACAAACTTGGGTCCCATGTTCAAGACACCCAAACCCCTGACTATGACACCACCCTTTTAACCATTTATTAGCCTGGCTAATCTTCCTAGCTTTTTTAAGGTCCTCCCCTGTATCCTGGAGAATAGATGAGAAGACAATCTGAGCTCCAGAGCCCTTAATCACCTCTCCCAGGGCTCTGTAGTCCCTCTGTATGTTCCCCAGGCTACTACTATCTATATCGCTAGCACCCACATGTGTCACCAGAAGTGGGTAATAGTCCGTGGGGCTTACCAGAGCAGGCAGCCTCTCTGCCACATCCCTGATTCGTGCCCCTGGTAGGCAACACACCTCCCTCTCAGGCCGACAGATGAGTGCTTCTGTCCCTTTCAAAGTAGTGTCCCCTACTACTACGACCCGCCCCTTTTTCCTGGCAGCACCAGTAGAAATCTTTACTAGTTCATCAGCTGGCTGTTTCTGTCGCAACTGCGTTTCCTCATGAGCCCCCTGCAGGACAGCAAAGCGGCTCTGTGTGGGGGCAACAGGTTCAGGAGGAAGTCACTTGCTTTTAATTGTCCTTTTCCTCCTTCTTTTTTTTTTTTTTTTTTTGTGTCACCAATTCCCAGCTTCGAGAGTTAACAACCTTCTTCTTTCCTCCATGAGCTACAGGGGAAGCTTGAGGACTCTGCACAGTTTGGGCCTGGAGCAAGCATTCCTGCTTCCTCTCAGCTTCCCTGACCTCTTGCAGCCTATTAATAGCTTCCTCCGCCAGGGAGCACCCACTGCAGCCCTGCCCATTGTGTACCCTTCTCTCACCAGAGCAGTGCAGGCACTCTCTGCACCCCGAGCTCTGCGCTGCAGCCTCCCCTCTCATCGGCTCTGTCCGAGTGCCTACGGTGGCCACCGCTGGGGCAGCCAGAGCAGAGCTCCCAGACCAGGCCCCGGTCATACGGCGAGTGCTCACCACACTGCTCGCCTGCCCACTCGAATTGCCTCGACCCGCTCTGCTCGCCGCGCTCCCTGGGACAGGTTTTTAACCAATCAGGGCTGGTGCCGCTCCTCCTGGCCCCGCCCCCTGTGAGCCAGCTGCTCGCCTCAGCTGAGCTGCCGGCTCCTGGGCAGGTCCTGTCGAGCACTTGAGGCTCCCTCGGTGGCTCTGCTCTTGCCGCTCTGAGCTGAGGCTCCTGGACGCTGATCTCCCCCGCTCCGGTGTTGAAGGTGTCCTCTCTCGAGCTACTGACCTCAGCAATTGACCCAATTGATCCTCAAGCTCACTAGAAAAGAGTGTTGTGTAAAATAAAATCATGTGTGGGTTCGGTAACTTTACTGCATCACAGCTTGACTCCTGTTCATGGTGTTATGCCAGTTAACATGGGCTGAAAAGCTAATCTGATTGATTTGATCTCTGTATTCTCTTGCAGTGTGATTGTCTTAAATGTTGTCCTACTCACTCCTGAAGCTTTTTCTACAGTTATTTTCTACAGTTTGCTTATTAATCTGAAGACAGTTCAGCAAAGTAAAAATACCTTGTGGTACAGCAGGGGTTCAGCTGGCCGTAGAATCCACAGGGTGTTGAAAGGAAGATC
The DNA here is from genome assembly GCF_033783945.1 of Neopsephotus bourkii. Taxonomy (NCBI): domain Eukaryota; kingdom Metazoa; phylum Chordata; class Aves; order Psittaciformes; family Psittacidae; genus Neopsephotus; species Neopsephotus bourkii. Next base: position 2,478,541 of record NW_026901618.1, read on the forward strand.
ACAGTGCTGTTCCAGGAATGGGATATTTGACATAGAGCCTGAATGGGTTTCAAAGATTGTGTCAGAAGGATCTATCAGGTTGTGTTGCTCCCATTCAAAGTAATCTTGGTAACTGGGACAAGTGAATGTGCTGAGAGTCTAGAATACTTTCACAGCACTCAAACTGGTGATGCAGCAAAGTGTTACAAAGGGCAAGGATATGAGAAAACACTGAGTTATAAAAAGGTGCTGCCAAATGCTGATAACATAGAGCTTTGATGTCAGTACCTCTAACTTTTTGATTTCTTGGCTAGTAGAGGGCTGTTGTATGAGTTCTCTGATAAACAGTGGACAAGATTTGGTCATTCAGTGACCAGACAGCTTCGTTCACTGGTTCCAAGGATTACTGTTCTAAGATCTGTAAGAAAAATGTTTTAAATTGTGTTGAATTTTAACGTGAATAAATTCCTTTTCTATGAGAGTAATTTATTTTTTTTTTCTGTCCTTGTCTCTGAATTTTAGCTGGAAAACCAGATTTTTAAAAGATTAATTTGTTACCAAAGCATCTATAGATGTACTTTTTGTTAATGGGTAAACGGTATCAAAATTTAGTAACGAAATAGAATGTGTCAGTGAATAGACACCTAAAAAAATTTAGACACTTAAAATTTTTTATCAGTAAAATTCAGTTAAATTGTTCTCATGCATGGGCAGTTGTTAGTTGCTTTTAAAGAAAATAGTCAAGATCAGCTGCATAAAGAACTGTCTGGATGGCCGCATGCAGAGAGTTGTGGTCAACACCTCAGTGCCCGTGTGGAAACCAGTAAGGAGTGGTATCCCTCAGGGGTTGATGTTGAGACCAGTCCTGTTCAACATCTTTGTCATTGACATAGGCAGTGGAATTGATGCTCCCTTAGCAAGTTTGCTGATGACACCAAGCTGTGTGGTGCAGTTGACATGCTGGAGGGAAGGGATGCCACCCTTCCCTTGATGGAGGGGCCTCGACATTCTTGAGAGGTGGCCAATGCCAGCCTCATGAAATTCAGCAATGCTAAGTGCAAGGTCCTACACCTGGGTTGGGTCAATCCCAGGCACAGATACAGTTTGGGTGGAGAGGTGATTCAGAGCAGCCCTGTGGAGAAGGACTTCGGGGTATTGCCTGATAAGAAACTGAACATGAGCCAGCAGTGTGTACTTGCAGACCAGAAATAAACCATATTCTGGGATGCATTAAAAGGAGCATGACCAGCAGGTTGAAGGAGGTGATCCTGCCCCTCTACTCTTCACTGGTGAAACCCTGCTTGGAGTACTCTGTGCAGTTCTGGTGTCCTCAGCATAAGGACATGGAACTGTTGGAACAAGTCCAGAGGAGGGCCATGAGGAAGATCAGAGGGCTGGAGCACCTCCCATATGAAAACAGGCTCAGAAATTAGGGGCTTTTCAGTCTAGAAACAGAAGGCTGCGTGGAGACCTCATAGCAGCCTTCCAGTACCTAGAAAACTGCTATGTATCTATAGTGATAGTACAAATGATAATGGGTTGAAACTTAAACAGGGGAGAGAGGTTGGATATAAGGAAGAAAAATGTTTACAGTGAGGGTGGTGAGGCACTGGAATAGGCTGCCCAAGAAAGTTGTGAATGCTCCATCTCTGGCAGTGTTCAAGGCCAGGTTGCATGGTGGCCTTGAACAGCCTTGTCTAGTGGAAGATGTCCATGCCCATAGCAGGGGGAATGGAACTAGATGATCTTAAGGTCATTTCCAATCCTAAACATTCTATGATTCTATGGAACAGAGAAGCAGTGGGGGAGTGAAGAAAGAAAGAATTTTTTCCCTTTTGACAGCCCTTAACTGCTGTGGTTTTCTGTAATGGGGAAATCTGACCATCCTCAAGCTATTCTGTAACTGAATCATTGTAACAAAACTATGTAATGTGATGCTTTCAGAGTCCAGGGAAAATTGTCCAAACCAGCAGATCAAAAAGTCTCACTGGAGTGAGACTAGCTTTACTGGGAACTCCTTTCTATGATCTGCTTTGGGGAGGATCTGATAGAGGGATTTGGTTCGTGCACTGATGTATGCAGTGCTCTGTGGAAATTTGCTGTGCTAACAGGGAACTGTTACTTTTGTGTATTTGCATCTTGGCAGGACAGCCAAAGCTTTTGTTGAACACAGCAGGAGAGTAGTTTATTTTGAAGCTCCTTTCAATTTTGTTTTCATGGTGGGAGGTATTCTCAGCCAGAGTTTTCTTTAGAAAAAATGCAAAATGTTTAGATAACAATGTATTTATTCGTCATATATTTTTCTATAGCAGGAGGCCCTTATGATCCAATATAACACCACACTACTGTCAAGTACATGCTATTCGTAGAATTACCTAGTAATACTATATTGCCCCTATCTTTCTCAGAAGAGGTAGTTTTGTTTTGAACTGTAAGTGGTACAAAATCTACCACATCCCTGGATTTTGTTGCTTAATTAACCTCCCCGGGTTTTACAGCTTAATTACTTTCAATTTACTGCCTTGTCCCACTAAATGTGCTTATCCTACACTTTATTTAAGGGAATGTAGGACACATGGTATGTGCTTTTCTAAATTCTGTATCTCGGGGCTGCATTTGCCTTTCAGGAGAACAATCATTGTTTGTAGTAGTTTTAGGAGGTTAAGGCTGAAAAGATGAAGCCAAAGTTAGGCTAAGTTCTTGTTCCAGTACCAACGTCTCTTCTCTGCCGTTTATGCTTGTCGGACAATCTAGAAAGTGAACCCTTATTTGCCATCTAATGTGGGGAAAAAGGAATAGGCAGATTAAAGAAAACTGGGTGGGTTTTTTTTGTCCTCTACAGGTAGTTTACAGTGTGGAGAAGATGGTGGCTGATACAGAATTAAGTCTATGTAAGTGGGGAGAGACATTCACATTTTTTCAGGATTTTGAGCTCGTTGTGGCACTGTGAAATTACACTTCTTAAAGTAAAGCTTCCACTTGAAGTAAGGGGTCAAACATATGATCTATGTTTCTGTTACGGCAACATTGAAACTGATGGTGAAACCTATGTTGTAGCTTTATATTGTATTGTCTGTTGAAATAGGAGGAGCTTTTCTCTGGGGCTCCCAAACAATCCAGGTCAAATGTGTGTTAATATTTAGCTGTATTAGGTAGAGCTGTTTGCAGTATAAGTGACGAAACTCAGCATAGTGGCATAACATACTTGTGAAATGTGAAGATGACATGACCATTTTTTTTTGTTGTTTTTGGGGTGTGTTTGTGGGGGTGTGTGTGTTTGTTTAAAAAAGACAATAAAAATCTCTGACTTAATATAGCTGTCACTCCTGCTTTGTTAATGTGCAGAAATTTGAAGGGATGAGATTGGAAGAAGAAAAAAAGGCAAAATGTCCGGAAAGAAAGTAGACAGTAAAATTCTTGTTGCCAAGCTGTCATCTATTAAAGGCTACTTGGGTTCTAACTGTTGAGGTCACAAAAGGAAGTAATGACTATAGCTTTCACACACTACTGGATAAATTTGTAACAAAAACAACTTCAAAAGAAAAACCCTATAATAATATGGGGAAAGCACTTAAAAGTAATAAAACTTGGTCATCGTAGCATGCACCGTAATCTTGATGTAGTAAACTGAACAGCACCTGGAGTCAAGTGAGAATCAGTATGTTGTCCTATACAGTTATCATTACATGGCATTTGTTATGAGTGTCTAAGATGCTAGCTACATCAAAGTTCACAGTATGAAGTGTAACTGTGGGTATAAAGAAGGGTGCACTATACAATAGCATTTCAAACTACTTACAGACGGTCATCTTGCTGACTTACGTGTGTGTGACTGTGTATTAGTCATCAGTATGAGGGATTAGAAATCCTGAAAGAGTATCGAGAATCTGTAAAGTTGTGAATGTCGTAAGAACCTTGGGAAAAGTCAAACACTGTCTAAAAAAATAATAAAAGGACAACATTAAGATTGCAGACCCTGAAACCTGTTAACAAACAAAAACCATACTTACTGCAAAGAAGACAACTTAAAAGTCCATTGTAACACTTGATTAATTCTCCTTAAGTGGTTTTCTTATGAAACACCAGCTGGTGCTATTTTGAGAAGTGCAATTTGATCTCTAACAATGTGAAGATCTTTCATACAGGAGAGAATACAAAAGGTATTCTGGAGATAATTTCAAAATATAGGGAAGAGATGGTCAGTTTAACAACACTGCAGTTGTTACTTGCTCAGTTAAGAAAAAGCGGGGGAGGAGAGGGAGTGCAAATTAAAGCACTTTTGATTTTATTTTGCTTTGAAATTATGTAATGGGAAGACTGTGGAGGATATTTGTGTCCATAGATCTATGTCATGGATTTGGTGGTGGTGATTTTGTCTTTTTTTGGGATGAGCTCTAAACATCACTTGAAGCCTAAAAAAGTCCATTCAAGACAGGGATTCGGAGTTGGCCTTTTGTTTAAGAGTTACAGCACAGACCATAATTGACCAAAAGACCAGTTATAGCTTGGTCTGGGAAAATGCAGTTCTGTGGAGTCCTGATGTTTGCGTGCCTGCATAGTAACATTAGTTCTAGTTGAATAGTTTCTAGCTGTTGTTTTTGTGCTTGTGCGTCAATAGTGAGTTAAATAATTTCTGAACATTTATAACAAGTATTTTTTGTATTCAGAAGATAATCTATACTTGGAGGATTGTACAAATAAGATCTGTCCTGCTCTGTGACAGTGAAAATTGTTTAAGCAGAGCATACTGAAAAGGTGTTTATGATACCTTAGTAAAAACTATAGAATTAAAGTTCTACTTTTTTTTTTTTTTTAACTTCGTAGTAATGGGTGATCTGAAAGAAAGTAATGTTGCACTGATCCTTTGTGGGGTTATCCCTCCTGCCCCCCCCCCGCTCCCTCCCTTCTTAAGTCACACGTTATCATGTTCCAGTTAGTGTGTTACAGAAGATAACAGACATAGTTGTCACAGGGGGTGTGGTAACAGAAGATCCTTGCTACTGCTGGGTTAAAGCAAGCTTCTTCCCCAAGAAGTGGCATTTGTACAGGACTAGCTCTTCTCTAGGAAGCAACATTTGTCTAGGTGTGACCTCTAGTCTCTGTCAACATGGTAACAGTCTGGCAGTAGCATCTCAACAGTTTTGATACTCTACACATTTCTTACTACTAAGTTGGAATGTATAAGCTCCTCCAAGTTGGCAGGAAGACTTTCACTGGCATACAGAAATTGATTTCCTCATGTTGTGCTGAAGACAGCGTCTTGTAGGAATCTCTTCCCAATAATTCTGCAGTCTAGAAGTACTCATTCAGACACAATAAAATGGACTTTTTCATAATGTGCTGACTCTTGCAGACATGTTGTGGGACTGGTAAAGCATTGGAGATAGGAAATTTGTAACCTATATTTATTTTGGTAAGATTGGAGTTCTTAGTCTGTGTTAACAGTTTTCTGTGTTGTGATGCATGATTAGCCCCTAGTCTTCAGATACTGTACAAGTAGAATTATTTTGGAGAGCAACCCCAGAGTAATCATAAGAATTCATTACTAATGTACATGACAAAAGGGAAAACTTCTATGAGGAATGATGTCAAAGATGATCATAAAGTAAGGTCAGAAAGACATAAAATACCTTTATACACATACAGTGAAACTCATTTGAAAGCTGGGTGTAATTCACACAACTACTTCAATGAAATAAAATGTATGTTGCAACTATTGGCAGTGCTTCTTTTGTATCATTTTTATTCCCTCATTTTGCTTATATAAGTTTAATGTATCTGATTTTAAATTCCTGTTCCTTCTCTGCTTTGCTTAGCAGATTCATAACTAATCTTTTTAGGATGGTGTTAATGGTTGTTGCAGTATAAGAACAAATGATAATGTACAGGCTAAATTAACTCGGATACCAAAACACTTTAATCACACATGCATGTGATTTTGCAACTTCTTTATATGCTGGGAGATGTGATGTGCTCCAGAGGAAGTCATGAGAATTAGTGGTGATGTTCCAACTCTGCTATGTGTAATCCTGGTGTAGGATTGTCAGGTGCCCTGGATTCTTTCCCCACTCTTATTCTGGATGTTGAATGAATTGTCCAAACTAAAATGTAAGAGAATAGTTTTACCGTTATTATTCAGAACAGTATTTAGTGGTTTGGATTAAAATGCTTAAGCATAAAATGGATGTTATAAATATTTAACCTGAGGAAGTGGGTGTCTTTTGTAATATACTGTTGTTTACTTATTTTGGTTTATCATACTTAGTAGATCACTAAAGTTTGACTATGGTACGATTTGTTAAGAAACTATCCTATAATCGATTTTTTTCTGTTGATAGGATATCTGGATCTTAATAAATCGACATATATTAGGGTTAAATACATTTAAATTACATGTCAAGTTTTGATTGTAATTTAAATATGTCAGGTTTTGTTTCTGTATCTTGAGAGTGATATTGAATGAATGAGGTTGTCGTGTCTTTTTTTTTTTTTAGACATTATTTGATAATCAGATCAGTGCTTCAAAAAAGGAAGACTCAGAAAGCATTAATAAAAATGATTCCTCAAAGAAGATGTCTGTTGAGAGAGTTTATCAGAAAAAGACTCAGCTTGAGCACATCCTCCTGCGTCCAGATACTTACATTGGGTCAGTTGAACCGTTAACTCAGGTAAGCGTCACCAAGTTTAGTGTTCATGGTTATTGCTGTTTTAATAAGAAAATGACTATTTTGGTTAACAAATAGGCACAACTCTACTTTTTTGAGTATTTTGAATTATCATGCTAGGAACTGTGGTCTTGTTTATGTATGTATGTGCAGGAAGGGGGCATGAGAAAACTTTCTAAAGCAGTGCTTGGTTCACCTGAAAAAACATGCTCAGAAAAATGTTGAAGTTCAGTGAAAACATAAATACACACCTGTGTGTGTGAACATGCAGTTATGTGTATATATATATATATATATATATGTGTGTGTGTTTACAAACATGCCTATACATATGCACACACATGTATTTGTAAGTAACCTTTGCTCAAGATCCAAAAATGCTTTGGTCTGTTTAAGTAGAGAACAGAGAGTTTAAGCCTCTTCTTGGCACTTTTTTTCAGCTGTTTTTTGTGAAGTTGCAAATTGCTTTGAACTTCACTGTCTATACTTGAGTTCCCCACTAATCAGAAAATAATGGATTTTCGTTATGCAAGTTTTTGAGGGTAAAGTTGTAATCTTTTGCCAAACTTCTGCTGCTGCTTTTGTCTCATATAAAAGCAGCAGTCAGATGGGAGGAGTACAGTTCCTGAGGTAAATAGAGAGTCATAGACTGGCTTACCAAGACAGTAAATATTTTTATTTTATTTCTTTTTACATGTAGTTAATGTGGGTTTATGATGAAGATGTAGGAATGAATTGCAGAGAAGTTACCTTTGTTCCAGGCTTGTACAAGATCTTTGATGAAATCCTTGGTAAGTATTTCTAACAATAATATTGCTTTAGCTTTATAGAGTACATACTTTTGTGAGTTCTCTCAAAGCACATTAATTCATATCTAAGTTTAAATCACATACTTAGAGTCCCATTAAACTGCAGTGCATGAAAATTTTAGTGCTTTCCAGCACTGTAGAACAGTTTAAAGAGGGTAGAGTTTTCAGTTGAACTTGTAAGAAAGTGTAAGTAGTTGTTACTTAATGTCCAAACTGTGTCATTCTTTATGATCAGTATTGTTAAAAGAATTTTAATCTGCAAAGTTAACTAGGACCACAGTTTTAAATAGCACTTGAAAGAAGATTGTTCTTCTGAAAGAAGACAACTTAAAGTTGTCTGTTAACTTTGATCATTTCATGAATCATTAAAACTGCTGCCCCCTCTACAGTATGATAGTGGTGGTGATGATGGTTCTTAGATGGATTTCTGGACTTCTCACAGTTTTAAAATGAATAAGTATTGTCCTGCCATTTAAGCCATGGCAGCTCAGGCACAAAGAAGTGATTTTTAGAAAATTGTATCCTAAGTCCAAGAGTCACTGTGACTTACTAGTTTATGATATTCTCTTGGTGACAGGCATACTGAAGACTAACCAGCTCTAGAGATGTGCAGCATCTGAATAGTGTGCTGTCTGCTGAATTTATATTTTGGGTTAATTGACCAATGAAATCTTGGGCTAATCAGTTTTAATGAAGTTATGTTTTATGAATTGGAGGGGTTACATTGTAAACTAACAGTCTACTGAGGTCAACAGAAATTTTGTCGTGACCTTCATTGAGTTCAAAACTTATCCATACCTCCGAAACTATGCTTTACAGCATTGTAGTAGTAAAATACAGACTATACAAAGATACAGCAGATTAAGAAATACCTGGACCATTATAACTTGTGATGGAATTTGTATACAATCAATTTTACAGGTCAAGTAATTAATTATTGCTCCTACAAAGTGTTAATTTGTGCTACTTTGTTTCATAGTAAATGCTGCGGACAATAAGCAGAGGGACAAGAATATGACTTGTATTAAAATATCCATTGACCCGTAAGTAAAAGCATATTTTCACTTAATTTCCCTGCCAGTGCTATTGTGGTTTGGATGTGTACAAATGATTTTACTAAATAAACTTGTTAGTGATTTTTTTTAAAAACAAAATATTTTTGGAATCATTTCCATTAGCTTCCTATTTTAAGATTAAAAGGTAAATGAAAAGTGGTTTACAGTAAATACTACCAATCTGAATTTGTAATAATTTACTTTAATTTACTTTACTTTCTTAAACCACTCATTAATGTTTGATTGAATGAAACTTAAAACCAGAAGATCATAACATTCATTATGAGATGAAAGCTTGGCAGTACATCATTATAACCAGCCAGGTTACTCAAGAATCATGAATCAATAATCATGAATAAAGGATCATGAGGTTTTGTAACATAATTTTGCACCTCTTGGACTTCCATGTTAACTCCTTTACCGTTAGGATAAGGTTATGTTTGAAGTAGCTATATCACAGTAAAACTGCTGATTGTATATATGTGATTACCACTGGTTTTCAAAATAGAATATTTAAAGTATTTCTTGATGAAAAGTTCTAGGTTACATAGATGTTGATTGGATTACTTTAGTAGAACCTTTTCAGTGACATGTAACTGAACAATAAATGTTTTAGACACTTAACTTTCACACCCAGTCTTTAGAATAAATATGCCTAGAAGTAATTTTTCTTCAGTTTTTCAATGCATTATCAGTTTCTGTAGACAAAATTGCTTTTATCATGGAGTGGGAGGGAAATGGTAGCATAAATCTGCCTGGCCTGTCCTGATGTTTAACTCCCCAATACTCCACACTGAAAATTCTGTGTGAGAGCTCCCAAGTATTAACAATGCCAGATGTTGATGGATTTTGTCACCAATGCATAAAATAAGTTGCAGTGTTTATCATAACTGGCAATTAATGGTTTTAAACAGGTGGTAACTTGTCTGTGTAGACTTCAATGAAACGTGAAAAGCCACTTCTCTAACTGAAGTACAATCTTGTCACTAAACTTCAGGATTCTGTTGCAGGTCATGTTGATAGTGAAAGCTCTTCAAACAAGTTTTGGGGGGTTATTACTACTACATAAAATACTGTCATGTTGTTGAATGATTATGCTTCTTTTTCTAAGACATCGAGTAAGCACAAATAAATGTGGTGTGGGTTTGTTGTTGGTTTTTTTTTTGTTTTGTTTTAAAATTGATAGAGCTGTGAATAAACATGGTAAGAATATGGTCTTTTATAGTATTTTATGTAACTATTTAAGCAGGTAAAATGTATGCAGGAGTCTGTTTTCAAGATTTCATTAATTGGCTTAATGCCTTCACTATTTTATAGGGAATCAAACATTATCAGCATATGGAATAATGGAAAGGGTATACCAGTTGTAGAACACAAAGTAGAAAAAGTATATGTACCTGCTTTAATCTTTGGGCAGCTGTTAACATCCAGTAACTATGATGATGATGAGAAAAAAGTTACAGGTAAGATGATTTAACATGCCTTGTTTTAGTCAATTAAGCTTTCAGGTGTTTGCTTTTCAGTATACTTCTTAGTTTTTGTCTTCCTGTAAGAGATGATTACTTAGTCACCATTTCTATAGCTCTTTGTTAGAGTGAAATGACTTGAAGATGTTTTAATACCAGTATTTGCAGAGGACTTTACATACAAGCATTTAAACACTTATGCTCTTGAAATGAAGGGAAAAAATAAATCTAATACAAAATTAAGATACAATTTATCATTGACTAATTATTTACTAATCATAAATTAAGCCTAATTTAGATCATGGATGTGAAAGTTATTTCCATTCTATCCTACCCTATATATTTTGCCCATTATGTTGTGTGGTTGCAGGGTAATTTGGATCTGATCATGACCTAGTTTATAGCTGGACCAGGCTATTGAAGTCCCTTGACTTTCACCGAGCAAGTGGTAGATCAACATAAGGGAAGCAGTGGGAGCAAACTGCTCATTTTTGAGGCAGAAGCAGTTGTACCAGATTGGAAATAGTGTGAAACTCCATTTCTGGAATCCTTTGATAGCTGTATTGACATATGGACCCAAGAGCATTTTACTTTATTGGCATATTCTTGTATATCACAAAATACATTTCTGCTGTAAAAAACTCACTATGTGTTGCTTTTTCAGGTGGGCGCAATGGCTATGGTGCAAAACTCTGTAATATATTTAGTACAAAGTTTACAGTTGAAACTGCTTGCAAGGAATACAAACACAGCTTTAAGCAGGTATAGAAATGATCTCAACTTTTTTTTTCCTTTGATGTAATTATAAATTTAAATTTTAACACATTTTCTGTATTTCATTAATATTTTATGAAATGAATCATTTAACATTCAAATGGATGTGTGAAGTTTGCGGGCTTGGTTAGTTCAGTCAGTAAAATCAATACTTCTTGTGTATTAGATATTTATTTTTTTAAATAATGTTTTTCTTGTGGGTGTTAGGTGACTAAAACTGAGAAATTCTGTTAAAACTAGAAGTATATTCATGTGCAAGTGAAAAGGAATATAATTGAAGCATTTAGTAATTGCTGTTATATAATTTGTCTAAAATTCTATTTATCTACACAAACATGGAAACAAGTATCTAGATAATATTGTATAGTGTTAAGAAAAATTTTCCAGTGTTTGTCATGAGTTTCATTAGCCTAGATGGACTTAAGTGCACACTGTGCTCCCTCCCCATTTGAACTTATTTCTCACTGTTAGAATTGACCAAGAATCAAAGGGTCCAGACCAATGATCAAATGTAATCTGATCTACTGCATATAGCTTTGAGATAATCACCTTCCTGAAAGTTTGAAGAACTTTGGTAGAGTATTAGATACCAAAGTTCTTCTGGCTTTGGAGTCTTTCCCAGGTGGTGGCTTCCTTCTCTTTTTCTGGTAATTAATTTCTGGTTATGCTATCATGTCACTATATAAACAATACATTTCAATGGGTTTACCTGTCTCTAAAAATGTATTATTTTCTGCTAACTGCCAAAAAGCAGATTAATACTGGTTTGAGGGTACTTTTTGAAAATTACATGCTTTATGACTTGGAGTGCTACATTTTCCAGCATTTTCAAAAATGCTGAAAGTTTATTACAACTGAACTTTGGTATATGCTGTGAGTAGGTGTTCTACTTGGTCTTAGAAATGTTCCTGTGTTCTTAAACAGGGAGCACCACCAAGCATCCCAGCTCAAGTCTGAGCCAGGTTGGTTTGTCAAGAAGCGTACTTTGGTACGTTGTACAGCCACAAAGATTCTATCTCAGAAACTCCTGAGTCTGCACAGGGACTAATAAACCTCTCTACACAAGTGTGTAGTAGATTGAAAACATTAAACTGATGGGCTGTAAGGACTGTGTCTAATTTAATCAGTGAGCTCTATTTCCATTAGAATCATATCCATCAATGTATTGATACCTGCATATTTACAGAAATCAAAAATGTGCTGTCACTGATATGCAAGTCTTAATAAAGAAATTAATTTTATGCCTAGTGTTTAATGAGAGGAAACCTCTAAAAGAAGTCTGTGAACTTTCTGTTGTGTAGCTGTTGCAATCCTAGCATAATTGGAAAATGGAATAGGAGGTGGCTAACATGTATTGTAAACTAACATCTAAAATGTTTTGTTTCCAAAGACTTGGATGAACAATATGATGAAGACCTCTGAACCCAAGATTAAGCATTTTGATGGTGATGACTACACATGCATTACATTCCAGCCAGATCTAGCTAAATTTAAAATGGAAAAACTTGATAAAGATATTGTTGCCATCATGACAAGAAGAGCATATGATTTAGCTGGGTCATGCAAAGGAGTCAAGGTCATGTTGAACGGGAAGAAATTACCTGTAAGAGCCTCAATTAAAATATTTTAAGTGTACTGAGTATTTGATGTGAAGAATAGTAATTGTTATCTGTGTTACTGATAGGTAAATGGGTTTCGCAGTTACGTAGATCTTTACGTAAAAGACAAACTTGATGAAACCGGAGTTGCACTCAAAGTTATTCATGAAGTTGTGAATGAACGATGGGATGTGTGCCTCACTCTAAGTGAAAAAGGCTTTCAACAAATCAGCTTTGTAAATAGCATAGCTACCACAAAGGTGAGTAGTTATATTGAATGATAAAAAATGTAAATGATAAAAATGTGTGCTAGTGTTGTGCCTGGTCAGGCATTTGATTAAAAAAAAAAAAATCAGGGTTACTAAAAATAAACACATGACATAATCCTTTGCATGAGAGGATCTGGCAGAGCAATTGGATGCAATCAAAATACATTCATAGAAGTGTTTCTGAATATGCACTAGTTTTAAAAACACTAGGAATCATTACCAGTAATAGTGACGTCTTATGTGAGTATACATGGTATTGATTAAATATAAAATGAATAGAACTATTTTATTCCTTAATTTTTAACTCCTTGTAGTAAAATAATTCTGAAAGTAAGGTAAAAAAAATGTGCAAACCCCTTTAAAGCTAGTATTAGCAAGTGCAGGGCAGCAAAAATGGCTTTTGGTGTTTTTGAAAAATGATTACTTTATGATGTATGAAACTGGCCTGAAATGTTGCGTTTCATTGTCTTTTATTTTATATATATATATATATATACTATATATTATATATACCTCTTCTATATAAAGGTATCTAAGTGTTCTCTGTACTTACTAACAACTATAGTAGTAGTGAAAGGATATAATGGCAAATCTTCAGTTATGATAAAGCAGCAATATGCTCAGCATTCTAAAGCAATCTTAGTGCTTCTCAAATTGATGGCACGGTCAGGTGCAAGTCATTCACCTGAAATCAACTAGTGTAACTCATTTGTGCCCATTTGGTGTGGTCCAGGTTTAGGGATCTGGTATTTGCCATGGTGAAAGAAAGTCTTTGTGATTTCTGCTTTTCATAAAATGCACTGCATGAGTGATCTAACAACAGTCAAGCAATTTTAGTCATTGCTGAGACTGTTTTGGTGGTATATAATTTTTGCTATATAATTTCTTCCAGTGTAATTTTCCAGTGTTCAGTGGTAAGGGGCATAGTTTATTTCATTGTAGAATATTTACTTTCTAAGTGTGAATTTTAATTAAATGCTTGTCTTATGCTTACCAAAACTAAGGCTCACAAACATATCTGATAGTTTAAAGGTTAAAACTCAGTTTTAATTCAGGCCTCTTTATGCAACATGGAGAAGAAAAATAGCATGACATTAAAGTTGAATACAGTATATTTATGAAGAAGCTGGCATGGTAGAGAAAATTAATAATGTTTGATTTGAAGTTAAGAAAATGCATTTGAAAAAAATGAATACTGACTCCTAAGTTAAATATGTTGCATAGTTGCATACATTTACTCAAAAGGTTTTGAATTTGACTCTTGTGGATAAATTTTCACCCATCATGCAGTTACACATACATTGTTATATATTCTTTAAGAAAATTCATAGAAAAAGTACTGTGTATTCTTCAAAGGTAAGTGTTGTAATTTCTAGTTTTTCCCACTCTTCCGATCCATGCCTTATGTGTGTGACTGGATGTGGAATGTTCGGGCCGGTGAACCACCTCACCAGCAATTGATGTGCAACTACCCACTGATGAGACATAATGGCTAGTAACTAACTGCGTCAACTGCCTGTCCCCTTATCTGCTAACAGGTGAGGAGCTCATTTCAGCTGTCTTTTGGTTATTTATCACTGTTTGCTGAAAGCTTTTCATTTCTGTTTCTGGATAAACTTCACCCAGTCGTAACTTCCCTTCCACCTTTTTTTGAATTTGCTTAAAATTCCAAACAAGTTTTTTAGGTAGATGGGGGATTTTTTTATTTATTTTTTTATTTATTTTTTGAGGGGTGTGTAGACGATCAGGCAGTATATTGAGGCACAGCTTCCTTCTTTTGTTCCTATAAATTTGTTACTTTGGTCAGGTCCCCATTTATTCACAATTTTGCTACACTAGCCACCACAGATTTTGACTTCAGGCTCTGAGACGGCATTTGAATGAGTATTTGTAGCTATTACATTTGTGCAGATAACCTTTACCGAGACTTGTATATAAACCGATTACACATGGTCTTCTCAAGTTCTGATTTTCAAATAGTAGCTGTAGTAGAAATTATAGTAGAAACTTCAGTTATTAACATAATCTAAGGATATTTTTTAATACGGTTGCACTGCTAATTGTAATACTGTCAATCATTTAACAGAAATGCTTAACTAATACAGATGCAGTGTCAGATTGTAGACTTGGGTGGAGGGAACATACCAACCTGTTAAAATTCGCTGGAGTTCAGCAAGAAATTCTACAGCTTGACATTTTCAGATTTATGCTAAGAAAAAGACAAAAGGATATAAGAAAAAAAAGCAAAAGAAAATAGGATTTTATTTGTATAATTAAATAAAAACTTCAAACTTATAATTGTCTTCTGAATTTGTCTGCTCATATGAACCATTTATCTGGCCATAGAATTCAAATATGACTCACCTCACAATTAATTGAGGCTGTTGGCTATTCATGATATGAATAGAATGGATACAGGAACCAGTCTAAGCTTAATTTCAAAGATTTTAGTTGTTACCATTTCATTAGATGTCTGCATCCTGAAGTTTGCCAGACTGGGATTCAATCATAATTGTTACCTTCTGGGAAAAGAAGGTTATGCACTTTTATTGTTCTTTTTCTTAATACAATAGTCATAATAATCACTGACAGACCTCTAGATTTAGAGGGCGCTTTTCTTTTTCTGTCTCGAATTAAAATGTACTGACAGTTGGGGCAGTTATAGGCTGTTATGCTTCTATAGTGGGTAAATGTGCCACCTACTGGTGAGATGGTTGAAAGGTTACCAATTTTGAGCTCTGAACATCCCTCACTCGTTGCTACACACTAAGAATGGACACAGGAATGGGGAACGGTTGTAATAACTATTATCTTCTAAGAAGAAGAATTACTGGTAAGTAGCTGTTTTTTGCTATATCAGATGTTAGTTTTAGCAAAATATTTTGAGTGCTAAAATTGTACCAAAAAAAAGGCACTAAAGTTGTAAATACAAATATATACAGAGATATTTCCATAAGTTTTCAGTAACGTGATGAGTAAAGTAATGCATTTTAAAATTGCCATTTCAACATGAAATGTTTTTGAAACACATAATTTCACATTTTCGTGTAGTAGCTTTTCTTTGCAGTTTTGAAATGGATTTATTTTTCTTTAAAGTAGCAGGATGCAGGATGTCAATGTTTCAAGTTGCACTTGAACTCTCCCTATGTTGAAACTCTGTCATCCATACGACACATGAATAAAAACCTTATTTTAATTTGGGGGGGGAGGGTGCGGGTTTTTTTGTTTTGTTTTGTTTGTTTGTTTATTTGCTTTTGGGTTTTTTGTTTGTGGTTTTGTTTTTTGTTTGTTTGGTTTTGGGTTGATTTTTTTGTTTTTTTAAGAAATACCATGAGAAAATACTTACGCATGGTGATTGTAAAACACACCAGTGGTTTGTGTTGCTGTTTAGCAGGTGACTCTAGAGACTAATAGAAATCACAGATGGTTTCTTTAAAGTGCAAGTACTTTGGTTATGACTAATCATATTTACCATCTTAAGCCAGTGTTCTACCTCCTCAATTTTTTTTATAAGTCTACTTTCTACATGAAGTTGAGAACACAGCTTCTATCTCCTGTCAGTTCAATCACTTTACATCTTCAGCCTACTGAAATGCATATTCTCCCTTAAAACATAAACTCGTGGCTTTTGAGGTTTATGTTTGTTGTTTGTTCTGTCTTTTCCTGTCTTTTTGTCTGCTCTTTTTTTTTTTTGTTTTGTTTCATTGTTTTCCTTTTCTTATTTCTTATCCATCCTATACTTCCTTATACCCATCGAAAGCTTTTTTCCCCTCTCAGTTCTGTTTTTAAAATAGCTTTAAAGGAGATATTATTTTGTTTTTGTTTGTTCCCTGATGTTGAATGTGTCTGTAGATGTGTTTTCTTTATTTTGTGCGTCCTATTGCAAACTGGTCTGAACAGGAGTCGTTATTTAGTCCATATTTTTGTAAGGCACTAGTTGATAATAAGCAAAGATGATCTTCTGTGTAAAATAAGTGTTGAATTATGTATTTTTTAATTGTATAGGATGTGCCTGCATCACTCCATTCTTTGCTACAAGAATGAGCTTTTAGTCATTAGAAAGATTTTAGTCAAACCTTCTATAGCAGTCACTAGAATTAAACATTTTATTGTTATTGATACCTTTTTGTCTATAAAAATGAAGGAAGGCATTTGAATAATCAAAAATGTAAACAGTTTTCAGATATCCAGGGCTTTTTAGGACCAGTCATATTTTTGACATCTTTCCAAAGAAAGCCCACTGTTTTACCTGTAAGGGAAGTTTTGTCATCCAGGACTTGTAAATATTTAAACATACTTATCACCATTGGTTTAGGCAGTTTCAGTGGTCATTGGTCTATGGAATTAAAGACTGCAGGGTATATGCCTTCAAATATTAGTTGTTCTTCCTAATCTGGAGTGTTTCATCTATCATGCAAGTTTGTGCTGTTTTAATCTTTACTTTTGGTTCTGATTCAGATTACAACTGCATTGTAGAATATACCCCATAATTATTAGGTTTCTTTGATACATGTTCATCAGTCGTCATTGTTAGGATGGAGTTAGATCTATAGTAGACTTTTTTTCTTTTACACAAAGCTTATGTGAAATGCTTTTATTCTGTAAGCAATTTAATCTCAAATTTTACTAGTCTTCTAGCAGGTTGGGGTTTTTTTGTTTGTTTGTTTGCTTGTACGTTTGTTTTCCTTTAAGCTGGTTTAAAGTTTAAGTCCAAGGAGAATTGTAGCTAGAGAAGATCATAGCTTTGGGGCACCTCCTGAAGGTGTTCAAATGCTTAGTACTTCCCTATTTAGACTGAATTTCATCAATAGTAAAACACCTATTTAAACATGGAAAATAATCTGTATTTTCATTCCCCTTCAAAGCATGAGTTAAATATTGCTTCAAACAGGTAACTTTTCTGACTTGTTACTTCCAAAGTTTAAGTACATAAGTAAGTACTTCTTCCTCAGGAGCTGCTGGATACATTGCCTCCACCAAAAGTTTTCTTGCAATATTGGCTTTACTTGAAATACCTAGTTGGAAAGCCCTTAAGCAAGGGTAACCACTTGTTATCCTTTTCTCTAAGGTAGAATAAATGTGACAGGCACTGTGAATGTTTCACTTTCAGCTGTTACAGTGTGATGGAGGAAGAAAATCCTACATATTCTTCCCCTCTTTTTTTTAGATTTACTTTGCACTGTGATGATGGAAGAAATTGCTTATAAGCCTTTTTTTATGTCCTTTCTTCTGCATTTGGGCATTAACTATAAGGGAGTCCAGCTGACTGCTTTTGTTTGCAACAAGAAAAGTGACAACATGATTATGTCGCTACAAGTTATTGCCCTGTGGTATTCTAATGGGTTGTTTTGCCAGCTTGTGGTTAACTGCACGCTTTATATGTAGCTCTTGTTGCTACATCAGGTCTGAATTTGGATCAGGTTTAGCATCTAGTGAGTTTTAAGAACCACTCATCTCCCTAAGGTTACCTTGCTCTGTTCTTTCAGAGTTTTCTGGATCTTGATGTTGGATGTTTGGTTTTCGGTCAAATCTAAGGCACAAATTGCTCTCGTGTAACCTAGCAGAGAGTGGTAATTGCATGTGTTTAGAGAGTTCTGTAAATACAGCTAGGAAAAGGTGAAATGGCTTTTGGAAAGGGATAGACATGGGCGCTATATATCTGAGGATGAACTCTTGAAGTTTTGTTTTTTAATTTTTTTTATTTTTAGACCAACTGGGGAGACTTTAATTTGATGAAAGAATGGGTGATGTTTTCAGTCCAAGGTTATTTATGTACCTGTTAAGAACATGGCTTTTGACAGCCATGTGGTGTTGCAGGTACCATCTCAGTGCTACAGAGTAATTTTCAGAACAGCCTCACTCTAAGATTTTGTGTCTTGTTACAAGCTGTAAGCATCTATGTTTGAAGTCTACTAAGTCCACCACTGTACAGTGAATGAAAGGTCTCCTGCTTATTCTGTTCCTTGTAACATCTGTCATCCTTGTATGAAGACTGAACAACATGAAAGTGAAACTTTTAAGTAATTTTTTTTTCTTATGCTGCTACTGAATTTGCATGACTTAACAAATTTAATTCTAACTACTGGTTCTTTGTTAATACAGGTAAAAGCTATTACGAAATTAAATTTTGTTCCCCCAACCCCTTTTGTGTTTTGTTTTTCTTTTCCGCTTTCCTCATCCAGGGTGGTAGGCATGTTGATTACGTGGTGGATCAGGTTGTGGGCAAGCTGATAGAAGTGGTGAAAAAGAAGAATAAAGCTGGAGTTTCAGTGAAACCATTTCAGGCAAGTCACTTTATATAAAAATGTTTAAAAAGATGAATGTGGTAATTTTACTGAATAAACGGGTTTGTATGTTTTCAACAGGTGAAGAATCATATATGGGTTTTTATTAATTGCTTGATTGAAAACCCATCATTTGATTCCCAGACAAAGGAAAACATGACATTGCAGCCTAAAAGTTTTGGGTCCAAGTGCCAGCTATCTGAGAAATTTTTTAAAGCAGTAAGTATATTTCTTTTTTTCTGTGAAGCAGGAATTGACATGCTGGATCAGGTATATGTATCTTATGTAGCAGAAGATTAATTAGTGCATTATGGTATTCTAGTGACATTAGCATACTATGAAAACGGGATGGAGGAACTGCTATTCATTCTCTGACCTTAATTAATGGAAGCAATGACTGTGCTTTGGTTGTTGGCCTGGATTTAAAAGTGAGCTTCACCTGATAAGCTGATTTGTTGGGGGATTCTAGTATTTATATTGGTGAAATGCATTTGACTTGTAAGACCTAAACATAGGCCTTGACCAGTTTTTTGTGTTAAAATATTTTTCTGGAGTTCAGAATAGTTGTACCTTATTCTTTGAGATCAGTCTTATTCTCTTCAAACGAAGCTAAAAGAAAGGTAGGGAACATGTCATATTCTTCCAGTATCCAAGGAAATGCAAAAGTGTGGCTGTAATGTTCAAAGTGATTGTTATTGCCAGGCAGCAAGTTTAGAAATTTTGTCTGTAGATGGACTAAGAATTGCTATTCTAATGTAGTAGCAGCAATGCATGCTACTTCATTTTTATGCAAGAAAGGAAAAGTAGAATTCTGTTAGCCAGTAGCATAAATGGAACTCCAGTAGTAAGGAGAATGGTACCACAACTGTTACACTTGGTATCAAAACTCAACTTACTGTATAGTATTTTATTCTTCTAATTCTATGTTATTGGTGGCATTTTTACAGAACTTGGAGGGAAAAAAACCCCACAATCTTGTATTAATTCTTCAGAATTTGTTATATATATTTTTCTATCATTAGGTGTTAAAAGTGCATCAGAATATCTAATCATGAGTGCTGCATTATGGGGGATAATGATAATCCAAAGCTTGCAGTATTTTGCTTCACCTGTATTTTCTTTTGATGTGAAACCAGACCTAAAGCAGTTTTGGTTTAGAATTTTCTTATTTACATAATATTCTTATTTTACATGATATTTTTTGCTGCAGATGTGTTTCTTAAAATTATCAATGTTATCAATTTCTCAAGTGGTTGTTATAGAGCCCTATTTTTATGTTTTTGATTGTCTTTCAACCATTTTCAGTCCTTTCCAAAGAAACTTTAAATGGTCATAAATATTCCATTTTTGCTATCAAAGTCCAGGAAACATATGCTTAGTTCCTAAAATGTCTTGATACAGCAATCACGCAACATAGGCAACCTCTTCTTAGGTCTCAGTCCTCTTTTCCTCCTTCCTAATTATACAAGGGGTGGAAAATAAGCTGTGTGAGTGTTGTATTTTGGTTTTGTGTGCATAAAACGCTGAAAAGTAAGATGTATTAATTCCTGACCTTTATGAATGTTGCAGTTTCTAAAATTTAGAGGGCTTTGAGGAGTAGTTTGAGAGCAGTGACAGCATTGAAATATAAGAACCTGATGTGTGAAGTTTTATTTTTCTCATGCACAATTCTGATCTATTACTTATAGGCCTCCAACTGTGGTATCATAGAGAGCATTTTGAATTGGGTCAAATTTAAGGCACAAACTCAGCTGAACAAAAAATGTTCATCAGTGAAGCACAGTAAAATCAAGGGCATTCCAAAACTGGATGATGCTAATGATGCTGGTAAGAGCACTTTTTTTTTTATCTCTTTAATGTTTCATAGATTTTTCACAGACATCATAGTTTTAAACCTGATTTTACTTTACATCCTTATCTAAATTTTTTAATAATTTCTATTTTTCTAAACTCTCTAGAGCTAGAATTAAAACTTGAGTTTGATATTAGGAATGCTATCTTCCCCAGGAATTAATAATGGTAAACAAAAGTGCCAGTATAGTTCCATATTGAAAGAGCATGTATCGTTTAATTGTGGTTTCCAGCTAAATAGTGTTACCAATATCCTGTTTTGGATGTGACTAGTCTTCTTGACCTTTCTAATGTAAAAAGATCAGAATCTTTATAGGATCACAAGCTGTAGGAAGTAGATCATATAGTATGCAGACTTGAGGGAATAGTTCAAGAGACTTCTTTCATAAGACTTTAACTTCCATTAGGTTCCTGTCTGGGAACAGAGGGCAAACTGGTATCCTCTACTGGTTTGCCTCCTAATATACATAGGAATTGGCATCAGCTGGTGTTTGTCTGCTGCCTAGTTATTGCTACCTGGGAAGCAGGAATTCTGCACCTCCCAAGGAGGCTTACCCAAATATTGGTTTACTGAGGATCTGGAACATAATGTGTTTCTCACACTGAAGGCATTGCATGTTTGGAAAGCAGAGGCATTCAGTTTCTGAATACAATGTCATAGTCACACTTGGCCTTACTTTCTTAATGTTGTATATACTGGCAAAGATGCTATAAATTGAAGGATGACAAGTGATATATTTAGGAGAAAGTTCCTTAGTCCTTTCTTTTTAAAGACTGAAGGTACCATATGGATCCATCTGTTTGCTCTTGAAAATCAGTAGGAATTTTTTGCTCTTTTTTGCACAAGAGCTAAGCTAATACCATAATCAGGAAGTCTGTCCTCAATAAAAAGCTGCTTTCATTGAGAAAGGGAAGGCAAAAGATGATACAGAAGAGTGACTCCTTCAGTGTGGCCAAGTGCAGTTGGTTGCTCTGCTCTTGAGAACTTGGCTCAGTGAGCTTTAGTGACTTTATCTGACTGTAAGCTCCATGTTTCTTAATATAAGGGGAAAAGGAAGTCCTGCTGCCATGGAAATTCCTTAATGAGTACACAGACAAAACACTAGAAATATCAATCCTTCTGTCTTTGGGATCTTAATAAAGAGGATTGGGCATTCTCAGGGTTAGGTGAAGTAAGGACTGTACATGCTTTTCTGTGTGTGAGGTGATGAGAACTCCTAGGTCCAAAGAATTCAGCTCTGCTTTATGAATCTTTGCTGTGGATGTGTATGTGACTAAGCATATCATGAAGAGTTACACAGTCATAAATAATCTTTTCAAAATAATTTCAGACCTCCCCATAAGCTGGAGAAAAGGTTTAACTGATGCATGAAGATACCCTTTTAGGGAAATTGCTTCAGGACATTCATACATGTTACACAGAGGTTATCTGTAATCTAGCAGCAAAACACAGTAGTCTTATTTGATGTACTGTTTCAGGATAAATAACTGTTAGTAAGGATCCCAGGAATTATACCTTCATAAGCACCCCAAATCAGGTGAGGGAACAGGTTTGGCTTTGATTTTGTATAGCAGGTGCCCAGTACTTGTTGGACTTGAAGTATTCCGGTGCAGCTAGGAGAGAAGAGTGTCTGGCCACAGACCCCTCTGGCTTTAATTCTTCCTATGCTTTTTAGTTTTATTTTTACTTTGAGAGTGAATTTGTACCTGAGCTGCAGCATCCACAGGTTTATTTGGTGCCAGGTACCACTGATTTTTTTAATCTATATTTGTTAAGACTTAGGAATAGGAGAGAGATGCATCTGTGCAGTGAGGTAATTGCTGTAGATTTCTTTACCCACTAAGAAGAATAAGTCCTATACCTGGTCATTCTTACTTTCTTGAGATCTTGCTGAGATATATGTAGTTCTATGGCTTGTTGGAGTAGAAGGTGTGGAAATGAAAGGAAAAATCAAGAACCAAAACTAGGAATATAGGATTGTAAGGGAGCAGCTAGTTTACTAAATCTGGTGAAGCATTCTTTGAAGCCTGCTAGTTCATTTATTTTTTTCTCCAAGTTCTTTAGAACTGTGTTCAGGAAAATACCTAGCACAGTGTGTTTCCATGACAGTCTTCTGGAATGGATGCAATCATTAGCAATTAGAGTGCACCTGGGCGATATTCTGATGTGTCTTCTGACATTCATCTAGGGAAAAAAAAAATTGCTCTCATATTCCAAAACAGCAGACAAGTATTTTTCTTGGTATTTAGATTCCACCTTGCTGATAGCATGTTAGCTATTGACACTTTTTGATATATTGTGAATAGCTGCCTAATTTAGATTATATTAAGCTGTACAGCTGATTCAGAAGACCAAAGATGTTGAATGTAAATTATATGTAATAGGAAGTGTGGGGTTGTTTTCACCTATCAAGTAAAGGCAAATCAAAACACCTATTTTAAATGCTAATATATTCAAAACCATCTTTCAAACAGGAGGTGAGACTCAAGGTTTTTGCAGTCTTTCTTACCACTTGGCCTTGGTAAAATAGAAAAACTGCTTAATGAGTATTTGCACCTTTGAAAAAGGGTGGGTTGCTTTTTTGAACCTGCTTGATATTTATAATGTGAATTCAACTATTGCAGTTGCAATAAACAGAGTGCATATTTCGTACCAGTTTTGAGCACACTGGACACACAGGCACTGAAATACAGTGTGTCTTATAGAATCAAAATACACAATTAGTGAAGATTTGTTTCTCCTGTTCAAGAAATTTCTGAGAATGTGTAAGAGGTGCAAAAGTTCTGATGTTTTCAGCTTTTCTGTCAAGTTTTTCTTACAATTGCCTGGCTTCAGCTAATGGACAGTAAAAAAGGAAACCTACAAAAATGTAATATAATGAATTACTTCTGAAAATATACTGTGAAGAAAGGGGATATGCAGAGTGTGAAATAATTCAGTTTATATAACTCAGACATGCATAATGTATGTGTGTAAGAAATTTGCAGTTAGAAAAATGAGATGCTAAATATACTGATGGGATTGATCTTTTTCTGTGCAGATGTGTGGGAACCATCGTATAGGATGTGCCACCATTGCATCTCATTTTGTCTATTTTGTTCCTTGTCCATAGCTATCCATAGTGCATACTCATTCTTATTGTGTAGGTTTAGTGATATGGAGGGCCATCCCTAAAAACAGAAATTCAGCCTATTTGAGTTACCTGACATTGAGTAGGAAGAATATTCATGACTGATTCAATATTTCTGTTATTTGAGTTTAAAAGTTATGCCTTCTGGATTTTTTTGCCTTGCCTCTCCCTCTCCCTGATCTGCAGGTGGCAAACATTCCTTGGACTGCACATTAATATTAACAGAAGGAGACTCTGCCAAATCTTTAGCTGTCTCTGGCTTAGGTGTTATTGGTAGAGACAGATATGGAGTGTTCCCACTCAGGGGTAAAATTCTCAATGTTCGAGAAGCTTCTCACAAACAAGTAAGTAGTTTTGTCATCTTCTTTCAGCTAACAAGTGGGCATCTCCTGTTTATTTTTGTTTTCTAGGGTTGTGTCTTTGTATTTTCATTTTTATTTTTAATGACAATTTTGTGGTTGAGATTTTATAAGGTACCATCTACTTTAAAGGCTGGAAATATTAAGTGTAGTAGTGCAGTACTAGGATGATAAAGTTCACTTCACAAATTCAAGGAAATTCTGTTATGACCCATAATAACATTTTACATGAATATTAAAAGAACCCTAGAATTTTATATTCTCTCCATTGCCATGTGATTTCATTGGGTCATAATGTAAGGCAGTAGCAGCCAACACTACCTCATTGCATTAGTTCTGCAGCCGTCCATAATTTGTGCATGGCTACTGCTGCAGCACTTTGCAAGATGACTTTCTGTAACATGTGCTTTTCTCACTGCCTTTCTGTCCCAAATTGCTCTGGCTGGAGAGGAAGAGAGTGGTGTAGTCTTGAGAATTTGCATGAATGGGAGAGACGTGAAGTCTGCAAGGGAGCTGGGGCTAAAAGGGTTCTGAGGTTTAGGTAGGGGTGTGTTGAAAAAGTGGCTGTACAGCCCACCTGAAAAAGGCTTGGATGTTTCTGAATTTCTGGTTTTTATGCTGAGCACAAAGATAACTTTTTTACACAGATTATGGAAAATGCAGAAATCAACAACATCATCAAAATAGTCGGACTACAATACAAGAAAAGCTATGAAGATCCAGAATCTCTGAAAAGTTTGAGATATGGAAAAATTATGATCATGACAGATCAGGTTAGTCTGAAATTCACAGGTTTTAGTATACAGAGCTTCTTAAAATGTGTTTGGCTGCTATTTGTTAGGTTACACTGGTGTGCATTATAACCTTTTTCTTGTGTTATACAAAGATGTATTCAGAGGAAATCCCTAATGTATGAGGTTTCTTTAAGGGAATAATTTATATGTTTCATTTACACCAAATGAACAATTGAATTTAGCTGCATGGTAGATATCAAAGTCATAATAACATGCATAAACAAGAATGCTTTTGATAACTAAAAAATATATTGAAAACAAGGACAAAAGGGAACAGTAGATGAGGTAGTAATGCTAGAAAGTCAGGGAGAGACAAGAATGCAGGCAATTATTTTTGGATAATCTCATGAAGAGTGTGTCTGTTCAGATTTTAGCAGTGTAGGAATCCTATGCTTTCGATATTTGAGAAACTTTGTTGTTTTTCCCAGACAGGTTGAACTATCAAGCATCTTAACACTAGTGAGAGCTATGAGCCAGGCTTGGCTTTCTTCTGCAAAGGTTTAGCTCCATGGTGTCTGGGAGAGCTGTTAATCTCTCAGACAAAACATGTTGTAGGAAAAACACCTTTGAAATGCAATGGTGCACTTGGTTTGGAAGAGCTTATTAGATCAGGGATAGTGCCATTCACAGGTGGCAGTTCCATACCCAGGTCCAGCTGAGAATCCAAATTAAAACTGTTTCCCTTTGTGTTTGGGTTTTTGTAAACAGACATTTATTTTTGAGGTATCTAGGCCAGTAAATAAAGATTTTAGTGGTTTTTCATAAGATTGCCTAACGTTTTCATGTTCTGATTCAGGATCAGGATGGATCTCACATAAAAGGCTTGTTGATCAATTTTATTCATCACAATTGGCCATCGCTGTTGAAACATGGTTTTCTTGAGGAATTCATCACTCCTATTGTAAAGGTAGGGGCTCTATTAATAAGATTTTATGTATTGCATACAGTGCAACAGAAACATTTATATTTTTGTTTGTTTGCTTTTGTTTTTTAAAGGCAAGCAAAAATAAGCAGGAACTTTCATTCTATAGTATTCCTGAATTTGATGAGTGGAAAAAGCATATGGAGAATCATAAAGCATGGAAGATAAAATACTACAAAGGTTTGTTTAAAAACAAATAAGTGAACCTCATGGATCTAAAAATACGTTATGGTGCTGTGAAGTTTTATTTATAGCTGTTTTCATGGTAGTATCTTCTGTAATGATTTTATAATATTCCCAGTAAATTAAAAGGGATAAAATGATAAAACTTGAATTTTGAATATGGAGTAACTATTTCATTTTAATGTGCAGGTTTGGGTACCAGCACTGCTAAAGAAGCAAAAGAATATTTTGCTGACATGGAAAGACATCGTATCTTGTTTCGGTATGCTGGTCCTGAAGATGATGCTGCCATTACACTGGTATGATCTTATAAAAGTGCTTCTCTATGATACACTTTAGTTTCCATTGTTTCTGAAAGAGGCATGTGAGGAATTCCTAACAGGGTGTTTTGGGGTTTTTGTGTATTTTGAGTAACTGAAAAAAATACTTTTGAAAGAGAATTAAGCTTTTGGAAACAATTTTAAATGTTGGAATAAGAACTTTATCCATGCTACAAAATCAGCTCTACCTTCTCCTTATTAGCTTTGATCAATTTTAAGTGGTGTGGATGCCAAGAAACATTACATTCAGACTTCCTTTTAAAGGCAGAACATGCAAAAAAGTATTCTGGATAAGGCAATAGTCCAAACAAACGATGTCTTGCATGTGTGTGTTTTATTTCTGAGCAAATAAGATCAGGTAAATGTTATTCATTCACTGAAGATATAGTGTGTGTTATGTGTATTCATGCATGCATTCTACATATGTGAATGTGAAATCTTTTAGATAGTTGTATGCAGGCAAGTACTCATGTTTCAAAGATAGCTTTTGGAAGGACAAAGACTGGAATGTCTGGAATAAAACTATTTTTGCAAGAAACGTTTCATCTTTTACCTACTTTATTTTGCAATTTTAGTTGTAGATGAGTTAGGGATGAAAATTAATAGGGGAATAAAAATAAAAACAGGAAAATACCCATCTTAGTCAAAACAATTTTTTCCTTACATAACAACTTGTTTTTGTTTTGTGGGTCCATTTTACAATGGTGTGTCTTTACTAGCAGAAAGGTATAGTAGGTATCTGTTCTCTTGAAGAAAACCAGCCTGATATGTCAGAAGTTATTTATACCACTCATTTTACTTCTGTCCAAGATGCACTTAAGTATAATCTATGTATGTGGTTTCATATCCCAGAGAAGCACGCTCACCTAGATAAAGGAGTCTGTATATTTGCATATGCACTAAACCAATTGATGGAGAGACCCTGAACTCCCCGATGAAAATTCTGGGCTCTATTTCTGCAGATAGACCTCCATATACAGGCTGATATATGAGGCCATATAACCTGTTATGGCTGATCCTCACTGTTGTCCGAAATTATAGTCTGTCAATTTGGGATGAAGCTAGGAGCATCTACTGAGTAGTACTGAAACTGTTAACAGAAACTTTCTGTATACTCCTATCCACATTTTCTTTGTTGATAGGTATAATCCCACTCACTGGAGGGGGCATTGCTGTGTCCTTTTGTAGTGATAAGTTGTTGCTTTAAAGTGACACCTTATCATCAGGAAGATGAAGGCCCTCAGTCATCTGGCCTAAACTCTGGTTTAGGCTTCTCATGCAGCATCAATTGTGTTGAGTTGTCAGTTCTCTTAGGAGGATTAGGGCCAACCCCTCAAACAGCTACAAATGATTAATATTCTATTGTGACAGAGCAAACAGGGCATTAAGAGGACAAGAGGAGTGGGGTATTTTTCCCAGTGCCTTCAGTTAATTTTCATGATGACAGCTGGTTATACTTCAACCTTAAAATTATGTGGGAAAAGATCCCAAAACCTTTAAACTTGTGTATTAAAGGACAACTCTGAAGCGAAGAGAGGAGTAAGAATGATAATATTTGCATAAATGTGTGCAGATTTCTGGAAAGTAATATAAATTATGATTAGTAAGAGATCTGTCAGTTCAAAAGCATTGTGCAACCATGTCTGAAAGCTCATGTGCTTGTACTGGTGGTCATACATAAACATCAGTTATATGGATTGCCTTGTCCAAATCAGTATTCTGAATACTTGACCACCTAGTGCTGTACACTTAAAATTCTGACTAAAGTAACATCCATTTACACAAACATACATATGTGATGATACTTTAGTGTACCTGCAATCTTTTCAGGCCTTCAGTAAGAAGAAGATTGATGATCGAAAAGAGTGGTTAACAAACTTCATGGAAGACAGGCGGCAGCGTCGGCTACATGGCCTTCCTGAGGTGAGTCCTAAATGATAGTAATAAATCTGATGGGTGAGATTTAAACGTAATGTAGGCTTTTTATTGACTGAATAATGTATGTTGTTTTTTCCAGCAATTTTTATATGGTACAGCAACAAAACATTTGACTTACAATGATTTCATTAACAAGGAGTTGATCCTTTTCTCAAATTCTGACAACGAGAGATCTATCCCTTCCCTTGTTGATGGTAAGCTGATAATTCATTATTATGTGTTGGAACATTCATCCTCATTTTTCTCAAACCTTTTATTTCTATTGAAAATCAATACATTCCAGTAGTGAATATATTTTTGTTTGTTATCATTTATATGCTAAGGAATCTCCATATTTCTTCTGTGAGGAAGTTTAAGCTGCTGCTTTGCAGCCTTTTTACTTAATCAGACCTATTCCCTAGACCATACTACAAGTGCTTTGTTTCTAGTCAAGCCATCAGCGAAAGCAAGTCTAAGTGCTTATAATAATTAAAATTCAAGTCGGCAGCTGAGTGCAGATGAAGATGCAAATGTTTTCTCCCCTCAGCCTTATACCACAGGCAGTGTTTTAGTGGTTACTGACCTGTAATCTTGCTAGGGTTCTCTCAGTCAGGTTTGCTAAGTCTCCTGTTGCAGTAACATCATCATTAAAAGAAGCAGCTTCATTTGTAAAACTGTCTGCAGACAGCATGAGCACGAGTTCCTCCTTATGTTATTGTTGGTATGCATATGCTTACCAGATACAGAAAAAGGCCTCGAGGTTTCATAGGGAATTAAAAAAAAGGCACATTTATGTGCATTTTCTCCACATTCCAGTACTTTTTTATAGTGGAGGTGGTCAGCCTTCTTGACACTACAGACCTATAACAAATTTGTTTTTGCAGCAAGAGCTTTTTATGTTTAGATAGTAGGATAGTTCACAAGTGGAAGATAGGGGTAGTAGCTTCATGGTAGGATAGATCTCCAGCTCTGCTGCAGAACGAGGGGGTTAGGTATGCAGGTATTCCTGTTTAAAGGAAATTCTCCAGGTCTGTTAAATTTGGTATATTTTTGGTAGGAAAACGTAATTCATGGTCATTGTAAAGAAAATTCAATGATACATATTTAAATAAAATGGGGATTGGAGTTACCAGGTTTGACGACTTCCAACTTTTGCTCTTACATTTGACCTAGGTTAATAATGATAAAATGTAACAATATTTTAGTGCATTTCAGGAATGTGTGTGAATTAAGAATACACTGAACAGATAAATAAGCATGATCTAGAACGGGTTGTGAGTTTTAGATAGCATGCAGAAGAAAAGACACAATCTCTTCCACAAAAAATGCTGTACTTCAAGTGTGCCTCAATAATAAAAACTAATCAGAAGACCAGAGAGACTGGCTTCTGTCTTAAAACCTTAACAGATCTAAAAGGGAGACAAATAATGCATCTTTTTGTTGAATTTTAAGCAGTATTTGAGAGAGTGAAATACATGTGAGCTGAATTTCTATTAATATTCTCAGGAAAAAGATTTTGCTGAGTAGACTGGAAAGAAGCAACTCTTGTCTTGTGGAAGTTGTACATTTAGAATAAAGTTGTTTGTTAGAATGATGTATTATATACTGTATAGTAATGATTGTCTGAAAAGGTTACATTTCCACTTTTCTGGTAACTTTTTCCATTTGGTAAGATATTTTTTATTATTTTAAAAGAACAGAGATATTAATTTGTTATCTTCTGTTAATATTATAGTATTGATTTATTTCCATTTAAAGGTTAGGCTTATTTTGAGATATTAGAAATTAAAGTAAGGCAAAAAAAACCCTCATTATTTAAAAGCATATGCTTGTGTATGTGTTGAAATGGGATATTTTTCTTAATAGGTTTAAAACCAGGGCAACGCAAAGTTTTGTTCACTTGCTTTAAGAGAAATGATAAACGTGAAGTAAAGGTTGCTCAGCTGGCTGGTTCTGTTGCTGAAATGTCAGCTTACCACCATGGGGAGGTAAGTATGAAGGATGGTAAAGTTATGAGGATTTTTAGCCTATATCAAATATTAGGTGAATGTTTGCTGTACTGCAGTTGCAAACGTGTTGACAACAAGTCTACTAATCACAGGTTTTTAAAATCAGTTTCGAAACATGCTTTCATTATTCTTTTGTGACTTTGTGCACAGCGATATCCAAACTAGTTTGTGAGTTGTGGTGTAATAATAGATAACTAATTACCTAGGTAACTTCTGAATTC
Organism: Neopsephotus bourkii; assembly: GCF_033783945.1. Lineage (NCBI taxonomy): Eukaryota > Metazoa > Chordata > Aves > Psittaciformes > Psittacidae > Neopsephotus > Neopsephotus bourkii. Next base: position 2,509,147 of record NW_026901618.1, read on the forward strand.
TCAGATCATAGGAGCTATATATGTAGGAACTATATGTGTATAAACATTTATATATATGTATATATATACACATATATAAACACATATATATATATGTATATGTATGAACAGTGTTTGTTTTAAATGAGAAATACAGCCTTTTAAGGTAAGAAGAGGTTGTGTTCTTTGAAGACCTGGAACAAAGATATTTCCACCTCTGTTTTTTTTTTTATATATATCTGAAATGTTAGCAAGAGTTGCCATATTAAGTCTCTCTCCATCCCTTCTGCTCTCCCATTAAAAGCAATGAGTAGTGAGTGGTTTGTGCAGTAATAAGTGCAGTCAGTTTTGCCCGTTTCACTCCTCTAGGGAAGTGCTTTAGAAAAAATGGGGAAGCCCAGGAGTTTTCATAAGCATAGGAAAGGACACTTAAATTAGGGAGGCAGTGTGACTGTGGAAGAGGAAGCATTATATTTTGCCAGTAGATCTTGTAATTGTAATTGTAATTCAGCATTCCTTTCTCAGTGAGATTACTTTTTGAAATTGAATGCAGGTTAGACACACAATTTTGGGGCATTAAAAATATATTTTATTGGCTGATGAGGAAAGACTATTTCTTCTGACGTTTCTTACTATGAATAGTTTTTTTGGTTTTTGTTTTTTCTTGCAGCAAGCATTAATGATGACTATTGTCAACTTGGCTCAGAACTTTGTTGGAAGTAACAATGTTAATCTGCTGCAACCTATTGGTCAGTTTGGTACCAGGCTTCATGGTGGAAAGGATGCTGCCAGCCCTCGCTATATTTTCACCATGTTAAGGTAAACACAAATATGAAACTAAACACATGCTTTTAAAATGCCTTCTTATGAAACTAATTCTTTCACAACACTACAGGGTTTTTTGTCTGAGAGGAATGTGGGAGGATTGGAATATTTAATGTCAGCTCAAATTCCGCTTTACATCATCTACAAACGTGGTTTTGCACATTGATATTTTTTTCCCGTGCACTGGAAGTTCTGTGGGAATTGTAGCTTTTAAGGAATTAAACTTCAAATCACAAGGCTGAAGACTGAAAATGCGGATCACTCAGATTAGTTGCTGATCTTAAATTGTGATTTCTTGCAGAAGTAGCTTTCAGTTTCTCTAGGTATTGTGAAATCAATTTTACAATAAAAAGTGCATAGCTACCTGGTGATAAGTCCTGCAACTCAGCATTGAGTTGAAAGTTGAGATGGATTCTTTTCCTTTAGGATGAATTTCTTTATATTCAGTTGAAATACACATACATAATTAATAATGAAGACATCATTTAATAATGCTGATTTTTATTTTTTCACAGCTAGTACCTTGAAATTCATTTGGTACACATAGAATCATAGAATGGTTAGGGTTGGAAAGGACCTTAAGATCATCAAGTTCAAACCCCCCTGTCATGGGCAGGGACACCTCACACTAAACCATGCCACCCAGGGCCTCGTCCAACCTGGCCTTGAGCACTGCCAGGGATGGAGCGTTCACAACTTCCCTGGGCAACCCATTCCAGTGCCTCACCACCCTTACAGTAAAGAATTTCTTCCTTATATTCAATCTAAACTTCCCCTGTTTAAGTTTTAACCCGTTATCCCTTGTCCTATCACTACAGTCCCTAATGAAGAGTCTCTCCCCAGCATCCCTATAGGCCCCCTTCAGATACTGGAAGGCTGCTATGAGATCTCCACGCAGCCTTCTCTTCTCCAGGCTGAACAGCCCCAAATTTCTCAGCTGATCTTCATATGGGATGTGCTCCAGTCCCCTGATCATCCTTGTGGGCCTCCTCTGGACTTGTTCCAACAGTTCCATGTCCTTTTTATGTTGAGGACACCAGAACTGCACACAATACTCCAAGTGAGGTCTCACAAGATCAGAGTATAGAGGGGCAGGATCACCTCCTTGGACCTGCTGGTCACAGTCCTCTTGATGCAGCCCAGATTATGGTTTGTTTCTGATCTGTGAGCGCACACTGAAGCCAGCTCATGTTCAGTTTCTCATTTGACCAGCACCCCCAAGTCCTTCTCCGCAGAGCTGCTCTGAATCTCTTCTCTGCCCAGCCTGTAGCTGTGCCTGGGATTGCTCCGACCCAGGTGTAGGCCCTTGCACCTGGCATGGTTAAACTTCATGAGGTTGGCATCAGCCCACCTCACAAGCATGTCAAGGTCCCTCTGCATGGCATTCCTTCCCTCCAGCGTATGAACCCAACCACACAGCTTGGCGTCATCGGCAAACTTGCTGAGGGTGCACTCAATCCCATTATCCATGTCATCGACAAAGATGTTGAGCAAGACCGGTCCCAACACTGATCCCTGAGGGACACCACTCATTACTGGTCTCCAGCCGGACATTGAGCCATTGACCACATTTTGTGTGCTGCCGTCCAGCCACTTCTTTATCCACTGTCCACCTGTCAAATTGACCTCTCTCCAATTTAGAGACAAGGATGTCATGTGGGACAGTGTCAAACGCTTTGCACAACTGCCCTACCCCTGTCTGTCAGTTCCATAGCCCCATCATAGAAGGCCACCAAATTGGTCAGGCAGGATTTCTCGTTGGTGAAGCCATGCTGGCTGTCACCAAGCACCTTGTTGTTTTTCCATGTGCCTTAGCTTGCAGAGTGTTAGGATGTGTTCCTTAACTTATGACTGCTGTAACTTATGTTTTTCCTTTTACTTCCTAATTTCAGTGTGGTATTTTGCCTAAAATTCCTTGTAGTTTTTTCTTTTCCTGTAATTGTAAACTTCATATCAATACCTAAGATTTTATTTCCTTTCTCATAAATGTGCTTTCTGCAGCAACCTAGTTTTGCACATTTTCCTGTTTGTATGAAGTGCTGGAAATTGTATTCACCCAGGACAGTGTTCTAGATAAGCAAAAGGAGTCACCTGTAAAAGTGATGTAATATTTTCAGAGACTTCTAGTCCTACAATTAAGCAACAGTTATGCAACTACTTTCATGTTGTGTTTCTTTAATACTGGGCAGCCTACTGTCACACTGAACTGTGTGTTCTGAATGCCTCAAAGAATGCTATTTTGTAGATGTTAAATGTCATCAGGTACTACTGTATCGTGTACATGTGTTATTGTGAAGGAAACAAACATCGTCAGTTATGAAGATGCTCTTCCATTGGGGAGAAACTTCCTTTTCTCAGGAGGTATGTTCGCTGTATTTTCAGCTTCAGAATGTCAAAGAGAAAGGAAGACACGATAAAAATCTACAAGTCGATTATATCTGGACCCATGGACTGTTATGTTCTTTACTTGCATTTATGTACTTACTGGACTCCAGATAAATAGAATTTTTTTCTTTTATTTTTTTTAAGCCCTTTAGCAAGGTTGCTTTTTCCATCAGTGGATGACAACTTGCTTAAATTCCTTTATGATGACAACCAACGCGTAGAGCCTGAGTGGTATATTCCCATCATTCCAATGGTTTTAGTAAACGGAGCTGAAGGTATTGGTACCGGATGGGCATGCAAACTTCCAAACTATGATACCAGAGAGATTGTAAACAATGTCAGACGAATGCTGGATGGCTTAGATCCCCACCCAATGGTAAAAATAATGGCATTTACTAGTATTTTATGTGTTTGCTAAATAAATCTTATTTTGTACTTACAAAATATCACTCTAGAAATGCTTGATTATTGGAACAACTGAGTTGGATTGTCTCAGTAATTTTGTGTAGGAGCTTTACTTGACTGTTGGGTTGAAGCTGGGGAAATTCACCTTGAAACAAAAACATTGCAATTTGTATTTTTGCAGGGATTTTTTTTCTCTAGTCTGCTGACTGTAAGCTTTCACAGTTGCAGGTCCTACAGGGTAGTTATAACATGATAGTAGAGTAACAGTTGTACCACTCTTTCCTTTTTGAAGGTACTACTATTTCAGCTAAGCTTAATATTTCCTCTGTCTTGTCTCAATTGTACTCTTTTATATATCTGTAAGCACAGGAGAAGATATATTGTCACACTTCAAAAAAATCAGCAGCTTCTGAACTGAATTTAGCTTCTGTTCCTTTATTTAAAATTTTATAAGAAGTCTCAGAAGTGGTGTGAAAAAAATTTGGGCAGGAAGAATACCTGGGTGAACCCAGAATATCTGTAACCAACAGATGAAATACAGATAAAGTTACCTTTACTTCACCACTGTGATAGATGTTGCTACTTTGCTGTGTTCACTAGATCATAGAAGCAGAAACAGCTCTACTTACATCACAGGTCACTTGGTGTGAAGTATCAATTTTCCTGACATAGTGAATTTCCTTTTGCAAATTCTTGGGAATGATGACTAATATTTTAATTAATGCAATCCATGCCCTTCCTTTAGGACTCCTAGGCCTTCTCTGTAGTCTCACAGTCAATTGAAGCTTCACTTGGTTGAAAGAGGCAATTCTGCCTCCGTCTAACTCCTTTCTATATGCTGGTATGTGTTTGTGGCTGCATGGTAAGGTGGATAAAGGAATCAATTCAGATAAAAAACATTCCTCACTGTTGGTTACTTTTAAACTGGATGGGTTCCACTATCTTTGTCAGAAAGCACAAGGATGAGTCATAGAATCATAGAATGAAAAAATAATAAGGGGAGGTAGCATCACTTCTGTAAAGTTACTGTGAGACTGGGGTGTTAATCTGCTTTCTGTCATGCCTTACCTGCACTTGCAGTTTTCTTTGAGGTGAAAAAAAAAACCCCAAACCAAAACAGAGTCAAACAAAAACAACCTTCCCTTCCCCCCAAAACCAACAAAACAACCAAAAAACCAAACAAAACCCACAACCCACCACGTCACTGGGTTCAACTGCATCTTCTTAATCATCTGTCTCCTCTGTAGATATTGAGGTGTTAAGGTTCTTTCTCCTGTCACTTGCATGTGTGCGTTCTGTTTTTTCTGTAGTATTTTTCCTATGACTTAAGATTTTTCAATCATGAGAGGCTGGTTGATGGATTAGTGCAATATAAAGTGGTAGGTGTGTGGTAAACAAATATTTTTCCCATGTTTTATTATAAAGATAATTACAACTTTCTTGCTTTTTGCAATTTCAGCTTCCAAACTACAAAAACTTCAAAGGAACCATTCAGGAACTTGGTCAAAACCAGTATGTAGTCAGTGGTGAAATATTTGTGGTGGACAGGAACACAGTAGAAATTACAGAGCTTCCTGTAAGGACGTGGACCCAGGTAAGCAACACTGAAATAGAGTTACCTAAAGACCAAAACTAACAAAAGTTTATTAAATTATTTAATCCTATATCCAGATAAACTTCTAACATAATTTCTGATGATTATACATACATGGAAGGGATCATGATCTTATTCTTTTGTGTGCCTTTGTAGAAGCAGGTTTTCTACTTGTGCCACCTACTGTTCATACTACAAAGAATACTTGCTTCTCCTGCTGAATTAATGTTCAATCCCCTTTTTCTTTTGACTAGTCTTGCCTTTCTTTGTTAAGTGCCTCTTATGTCTCCACTAGTCTTTGCCCACATTTTGCATGTTATTCTGGTTCTGTAAATTATAACTGGTATCAGATGTAATGTAGAAAGCTTTGATCTTATGTTGCTCACTTGGTTTAAAGATTTAGGGATTTTAAGAAGTGCTTCTGTTTTTTTGTTACCCTGTTTTTAATAGGTGTACAAAGAACAGGTTCTAGAACCTATGTTGAATGGGACTGAAAAAACTCCAGCATTAATTTCTGACTATAAGGAATACCACACTGATACAACTGTGAAATTTGTTGTGAAGATGACAGAAGAAAAACTTGCACAAGCAGAAGCTGCTGGATTGCACAAAGTCTTTAAGCTTCAAACAAGTCTTACTTGTAATTCTATGGTAACTTTTACATGTTTGGCTATCAGAATCCTTACTGTTGCTGTGAACTTGAATATTTTTGTAGTGTATTTTGGTGCTTGGTATTACTCACTATATCGTGTGTTCAAAATTGTTTGAATAGTAGAAAATGGTGATGATATAGAGGCATCACAAATACTAAGTCAATATGGATCAGCAAATCTGTTTTAGCTGAGGTGAATTCTTCAAACCAAGTTAGACAGGCTAAGGGTGTCTTAGGGTGGTTAGTTTCCTGTAACTGAAAATTTCCTGTGCAGCTAACCAAAAATGGTTAAAATAAATCATACAAATAACTTTCTGCCATATTATAATTAGATTTGAGTTTTAAACTTGAGATAAATTACTTTTTCAACATTACACTTTATGCAAGACCATTACACTTCTAATAGGACCTAAATGATCCAATGTTTCACCAACATATAAATCCCATTTTAGATTGTAAGGTATAGAAAACATTACCCTTACACCACTGAAGACATAATAGTGATGTAAGTTACTCATATGGTTTATTCTGCCTATAGTACCATTGGAGTAAGAATATGAGTAAATACACGTCTGTCTCTTATGAGAGGGATTTGAATAGTAAGGTAATTTCTGCCAGAATATTTCCAAACAATCTGTTTTTTATAAAAACTGGTGAAAAATAGAAAAGGCTACTTTCAGGTATTATCACAAAGCATAAATACAATTATTGTTGCTGCTGTTGTATAAATCAAAAGCTACAGGAAAATGGGTTAAAGATAAAGACCATAGACCATAGAATTGGAAGAGGAAAAGGTCCTTGCTCAATCTACAGTGTGTAGACTGTGCTTGAAAAGTGTATCTACCAAATCAAGGTAATAGTATTTCTCCCAGGTTTAAAAAGCCACATGAACTACTGTAAAACCCTGTCTTCAAATTAATGTTTAACACATTAAAATGTTTTGCAACTTAATCCTGCATTTTCTGCCTACTGAAATAAATAGTAAGGGCTGCTTTTTGTGTATGTCTAGAAAATAATCTGCACTAGTGTAAGCATCTTAAAAAGTTATGTGAGCTAGTCCTTGTTCACCCAGTGCCCAAATAGATACTCTAGATAGATGAATTGTCCTCTGGAGGGGCTTATTTCTTCCATTTAACTATAGAGGGCGCCTAGGGTGACTAGTTCACCTATAAATGTCTAAACTGGAGATGTCTGAAGTCAGGCAGGATTGATTTCACCTATAATATAAAAATGTCTTACTTTGAGCTTGAACTTGAAGGATGGAAGTTTTCAGACCTGAAAAGTGGCAAAGTTTTCAGCTGAACTGAACGATTATTAAAGATGCTTTTCAACTGTTATGTTAAATGGTTGTGAATAATTAGGTGCTACTGAATTCATGCTTTAATATTTAGATAAAATTAATTATTCAGCTCAATTCAGGTATATTTCTGTATATAGCTGTCTTCATGTTTGAACATGTTATGATAATGCTCATTTTAAATCTATTTGTGAATAAAAATCTATTCATTTATGTGCTACGTAGCTCCATAGTAAGTTTTGAGTTCAGTCTTCAAAACACTGCTTTTTGTATGGTGCATATATATGTGTGATAGAAATAAACTTGTACACAAAGGTTTACAAGGTTTGAGTTTTTCAGTCTCAAGCAGTATGCTATGTATTTTATAGGTGCTATTTGATCATATGGGATGCTTAAAGAAGTATGAAACTGTGCAGGACATCTTGAAGGAGTTCTTTGATTTGCGATTACATTATTACAGTTTACGCAAGGAATGGCTTGTGGGAATGTTGGGTGCGGAATCTACTAAGCTTAACAATCAAGCTCGTTTTGTTCTAGAGAAGATTCAAGGAAAAATTACAATAGGTGAGTAAACATAAGTTAGAATTATCAGTGGGGGGGGGAATCTGGAAATGATTTAAATGTAGTAGAATGTAATTGCACGTAAGACATTTATTTTCATGACACTGATCCTTTGTTCTTTTCCTTTCTGACCTGGTTGTGTGTGTGTGCATGTGTGTGTGTGTGTGTGTCTTGTAGAAAACAGATCAAAAAGAGATTTGATTCAGATGTTGGTCCAGAGAGGTTATGAATCTGACCCAGTAAAAGCCTGGAAAGAAGCACAGGAAAAGGTAATAATCTGAAATCTCTGAACTATTTGGTGCTGCTGATGTTATAAAAGGTATTAATTTATTCAGGTGTTTGTTTCTACTAGTCTAACTTAAGTTATAACACACACACCACCATAAAAAAATTAATCATTACTCCTTATGGGCTTCCATTAAAAAAAAAATACATCAAACTTGTACAAAACTGTTGTCATATAATGTTGGTATTGTATATGGATAATTCTTATAAAAAACCCTAGATAATAGAAGTTTGCAAAAGAGAATACAGAGGATTTGCTTTATGAATGTATCCAAATCAAAACTGGCAACTTGATTTCTGACTGGCTGATAATTAAAATGCTGTGTCAGTTACCCCACACATATAACTGATTTTCCTCTTATTATTTGTTATATGATTGAAAAAGTTAATTGTTTTATATATAACTTATCAGTTTTCTGTAATGAAACATGAATATTTTAAAGCTATGCCTTGGGAACTTATTTTACTGAATTTGGCCTTGACCTATATTTATTCCTTCTTCCATTATAAAACAGGAGGGGTTTTTATTGTTCCAAAGGAGATATGTAGCATGTTTAATTTCATGCTTTACTAAGGGAAGATGCAACTACTTTGAAAAGCAACTTCATATCTTCAGATTTGTCAGACACCCTTTTCCTGTGCCATTGCCACTGCTTTTGCTATTTGCTTTCATTTCTCATTTGATTTGCTTTACCTTTATTTTTTTACTACTCTATTTTAATTTCATGAACTGTGTCATGATCCATTTCCAAACCACAGTTTGTACATTCAGGGCTTCGATAGCAGTTTTTATCTAAAAGCCTTGCTTATTTCTGAAGAAACAGATATAAAATAACAGGTAAAAAATAATCCAAGGGCAAAGGTTGCAACCCTGTGAGACGGCTAGTATTGCACCAATATTTGGAGCTAACAGCATACAAGGTATATGGCTAGCATCAAGTTTAGATTTGTTTTCTTAAATTATTAAATAATCCAACTACAGAAGGTCACAGAAACGTGGCCTTTTGGAAAGGTTAAGGTTATCAAATCTGTAAGGACACTTCTATATCATGATGTTTTGGAGCAGCATTACAGTTTATGCATAGAGCTCAGATTATTGGTACTTATAACTGTGAATATTTCACTTTAGGCAGCAGAAGAAGAGGACACACAGAACCCAAATGATGATGCTTCTTCTGCTTCTGGCTCAACTTCTGGCCCAGACTTTAACTATATCTTAAACATGTCTTTGTGGTCACTCACAAAAGAGAAAGTAGAAGAGTTAATTAAGCAGAGAGATTCAAAGGTTGGTACAATATAGAAGGCTTGTTGTGGAATGATGTAACTGATGTGCCTAATTGTGAATGTTCAGCATTTACTTTAGTTGTAACTTATTTTCTAATGATATATTCATGTTTTAGGAGAGAGACCTGAATGACCTTAAAAGGAAATCTTCTTCTGATCTGTGGAAAGAAGATTTAGCAGCCTTTGTTGAAGAGCTTGAAGTATGTTTTTTTACATATTTTTCTTAAAATATTAAATTTAGATTATCTTAGTTAAAAGCATTACTTAATTAAAGTGTTAAAATTTAAGAAAAAAATCCCACAACCACCCACATCTTGGATCAGAAGCAGATAGACCTCCAAATATAGTGATAAATAGGAAGTCAACATTGGTTATTTGTGTTCCTTGTTGTGTTTCTCAGGGATTGTCTCTTACATCTATACAATTTAATGTTTTTTCAAGTCAGTGATGATGAAAGAAAATTAGCAGGAGGAAATGTTTTCAGATGACACAAAAACCTGGGAGTAGTAGCTGTTAATAGTAATAATTATAGTAGTTCTACAAGATATAATTGGTTGTGAGGGACTAATTATTGTCAGATAGAAAGCTGTGTATGTATGAATGGAGTGTGTAGACCATAAGTACCATATGAGGAGCTCTTACTTTGACTTGTTAGTAAATCTGGAAAGAGGTGAAGTCCTATTGGTGGGTACCTTGTGAGCCTCAGCTTTCAATGTTACCTGAAAAAGGCTGACATAATCTTTTGAGGTGACACAGGATAACACAAATAAGATGTTCTATTTCTCTGTGTGTTTGTGGTACAGCTGCAATTGGAGGTGTTCTGTTCAGATGTCTGCATTTCAGCTATATGTTCATACTGTGAAAAAAAGCTGATTAAAGGGATGGGATATTTTCCTTAAAAATGTCGCTAGAAGCTATCTGCTTAAATTAAACACTGAAATAAATACTGAAAAGTTACATCAGTACCCAGACACATACGTGAGAAATAGAAACTTGATAAAAGATTTTCAGTCTAGCAGTGTCGAAAAGTTGGTATTTAATTAATCTCGAGTAAAAGTGTAGTTTTTAACTGTACAGGGTAATCAAGAATTTACCAAGATTAAATGGTTGGTTTTCTGTTACTGGAAAGTGTTACAATTCAAATGAGAATTAAGTGAGGTCTTATGCTCCATGTCAGAAGGAGATGAAGCTTAAATAATGGCCATGTTCTACTTTGTCATTATTAAATGTTGTTCCCCCTACCCTGCCCCTCATTCTTTGTTAGAAAGTAGAAGCACAGGAAAGAGAGGATGTTTTAGCGGGCATGGTTGGCAAACCAATTAAAGGCAAAGTCGGTAAACCCAAAATGAAGAAACTTCAGTTGGAAGAGACCATGCCGTCACCATTTGGCAGAAGAATAGTTCCACAGATTACATCTGCCATGAAAGCTGATGCCAGTAGGAAACTGCTGAAAAAGAAAAAGGTAAGTGACAACTAGTGCTATTGTTAGATTATTCATTATGTAACTGCTACATTTTTCTACTCTGGTAGCATAAATACAAACTGCTAGACCTCATTAATGCTGTATTTATACTGCTCTGCTGACCTAATGCATGAAAAAGTTAATACTGGATTTCTTTTACATTTGCAAGCCTCTTGTGACTCCTTATTGTTCAGGTGTTTTTACTGAGTTTTCTTCTTTCCAAGACAGGTCAATAAATGTCAATATGCAAGTCTACTTTCATTTATTATCTCCTACAAAACTATTCAACCTCTATCTTGAAATACAGAGGTGTAATTTATTTCATTTTGAGCAACTTTTTTGTATTTTCAGGGTGAAACTGATTCGTTGGCAATAAAAATGGAATTTGATGAAGAATTTGGTGGTGTGCCAGCTGAGGGTGGTGGGGATGACTCACTGAATACATCAACCACAGCAACTAAAACCCCTAAACCTAAGAGAGAGAAGAAGGAGCCTGGTAAGATTCTTACACAGTCATTATAACCATAGTTGTGTATACTAATTGGGCATTAAATGTATTTTTAACACATGGTGAGAAGGGAAATATACCACAATAGTCATTATTTCATCTGATTTTCTTCCCTGAAAAGATGTGTGGAAACACTTGAAAATCTGGTGAAATTTAAGCTCTTTTCTGGGGTGGGTGGATGTTGCATTTCCTATGTTCAGGATTTTTTGGGGTCTTAATCTTTGCACTTGTGAGTAGAAAAATAGATTATTTTGACATATTTAGGCTAATTCTGTGCAAATGGAAATTTCTGGTTTGCATGCTCTGATGTTGAAAGACATAGCACTCACCTTCAGTCTGAGTAATAATAGAGATTGTAAAATTTGATTAAATAAATATTTTCCTATTGACATATTCAGTCATTCTGTCTTTTAAAAAGCTATACATGTTATGGTTTGGCAGACTAAACAATGTTTATGTTAACTTTTCTTTTTGTTAGCAGCAACTTATTACTGCTGTTTGAGATATGCATAGTAATGGGGGGGCAGCAAGAAAAAAGAAAGCTAAAGGCAGAAGGGAAGGTTTAAGTAAAAAAAAAGGAATAAAAAGTGGTTATGCAAATATTCAGTGGTTTTTCCAGCCTGAGTGGGTTAACTGAGTTAGGACTGAGTTGTCTACCTACAGTTAAAATCTACCCTAGCCAGTGTTGAGCTAGAGCCAGTTAGCTCAGTTTGACCTTAACTTGCCCTGCAATTGACTGAGCGCATTGTTACCCCCCAATAGTATCTTCTGCTTCCCACATTAACTGGATTTTTCAGATCCTGATCATATTCCCTGAGGAATGCAAAACTGCCATTTTTTATTTTCTGGAAAACCCCTGCAACTTTTTTTTTTTTTTTTTTAAAGGTAGACTGCAGAGGAGTTAAAATTTCAGATTAGAGATGTACATGCTTTTTAGTCATCAACTAGCTTTGTTTGGCAGCAGCAGGTCAGATTCTATGTGAAATAATACAATTATCATGACATCCTTCAGGAAGGGGGAGAAAATTTAAAGCATTTAAAGGAGAGCTTTGAAAGATAAACATTTAGACTAAATTTATTTTTCATAAATTAATAGAAAAGATAATAATGTTTTTTTACCCTGACTGTAGTAAATGTTTTAACTTGTGGTAGGTACCAGGGTAAGAAGAACACCATCGTCTACAAAGTCCAGTGCAAAGAAAGTGAAGAAACGAAACCCATGGTCAGATGATGAATCCAAATCTGAAAGTGATTTAGAAGAGAATGAGCCTGTTATTATCCCAAGAGACTCTCTGCTTAGGAGAGCTGCAGGTACCCAAGCTTTTGCAAATTGTGCATTGTGACTGAAAGTTTAAATTGCAAACCTGCATTTTCCTCTGGCCATATATAGCCTTCCTTTAGGACTTTTCCTCCTACAGATAGCTTGCATTATATTTTCTTCACCATGTGGTTAGTGAAAAAACTCTTAATGTCAATATGAAAGATGTTGTAACTTGGTCCAGAACTCTTTTCCCTTATTCTAAACAATAGAACAGAAATTATTCAAAAAACTAGTGAATTATACAAGAAATAGACAAGATAATACCTTTACAAACAAAAAATAATAATGCAATTATACTGTCAGGTAAGGTCCAAAAGCCTGAGTGATTATAAATGTTTATCAAAAAAATTCTAAACAGTCCATGAAAAATAAAAATACCGGAGACTGAAAGTTTGGAAAAATACACAAATATTTGACAGTTTTAGCAAAACACACAGATTTTTCTGGAAAATTGCCAATCAATTTTACAAGCATTGATTAGGAAGAATGTTCTAATGATGGATTCAAGATAACTTCAATTGTAAGTGAAGGATTCTTCTTCTTTAAAAGTACTTACACAGTGGTGTCTTCATAACCCCATTAGCTGAAGGTATTTGAGCAAGCCACAGTGATATTAGATGTTGGCTAACTTTAAATGATGTCCCTCTATTCTTCCAGGCTCAAAGAAATTTCTTTACTGCCAGTCTTTTGCCTTGTGTACTCTGAGGCAGGGACTGTTTAGTGACTCCCCTTTAATTTATGTATTAACATCAACAACTATTTTGAAACGTGTATATATGTGATTTTATTTTTCTAGCTGAGAGGCCAAAGTATACTTTTGACTTCTCGGAAGAAGAAGATGATGCCGATGATGATGATGATGCCAACAATAATAATGATTTGGATGAGCTTAAAGTAAAAGCCTCTCCAGTTACAAATGACAGAGAGGAAGAGTTTGTTCCCTCAGACAGCTTAGAAAAAGATGAATATGACTTCTCCCCAGCCAAATCAAAGCCATCTCCAGAGTAAGTACTGTAACTCAGCAGTGTTTCCTTACTAATAATCTTTTTGAATGCAGAAGTTTTTGAACAAAACCGAGGAACATCAAGCTGTTGTTCTTCTACATGTACCCTATAAAATAACATTTAACATATTTCTGAGGAGGAATGAAAGCACATGTTATCTCAGCCTTGCAATTGATCTATGTGGAGGCAAACATGACTTACCAAAGTATGGTACACTGTCAGTAATATCAACTGATAAATACATTTTTTACAGTTGTCTGTTTTCCATCTTGTGCCAGTCTGGTATATAGCACTATTGGAAAAAAAAAAGAATTCTGTTAGTTTTAAATGCCTGAAGTTCATGACTGAATGGTGCTTTTAGGGGTTTGACTGCTGCAAGCGTATACAAAAATGCTAGAAATGCTTTATAGTGCTAAATCTGCAATTTAATCTCATATGAATATTATCTACATACTTCAGTATATAGTTAATGCAACTCACGTAATTTATTTTTCCTGTTCGGAAGTAGGAAAACATCTCAAGATAAGAAAAATCAAGATTTTGGGAACATCTTCTCTTTTCCATCTTACTCGCAGAAACGAGATGTTGGTGAGCTTGTTTTCACTGCTCTTATGGCAACGTATTAGGGAGTTTATGTGGCATACACAAACTTCACACAGTTGTTATAAAATAAGGATGTCCTGATTTACAAAGGGGGAAGGGGAAGGAGGTTCTGATCCTTAGAGAAATAAAGCTTGTATCACAGGTGAGAAAGCCACAGTATATCTGTAGCCTAGCTGTAGTATCAGCAGCACTTTTTTGAGGTTGACTGTAATTAGTATTCATGACTTAAAATACACAGTGAATTAATCTTACTCTAAATGTACTCTGGATTGTAGATACAACAAAATTGGACAGTGATGAAGAGGATTCTGCTCCTGTTTTCTCATCATCTTTTGCCCCCAAACAAGCAGAGAAATTTACAAGTAAAACAGTAGCTGCTAAAAAGGGTATGTATAGGATTGTCCTGTAAGCCATCCATTTATTTGGAACTGATCTCCTCCCACCTTTGTGTTGTCCTTTCACATTTTCAAAGTGGGGACTGCATTCCTTTATTTTAAACTTGGTGAAATTCAGTGTAGGGTGTGAACTTTTCCCAGCTCCTTAATGATATCCATTTCTTTCTTTCCACCGGCTACCACAGTGTCAAAAGTTAATACTTTCCACATATGGAGTTTAAGTCCAGCCTTTGATTAGTTTAAATAAAGGGAGGTTTTTGCCCTCAGGGAATAAGTGAAACAAGATGACCTTGGGGTTGAAGATAGTCTTCTGTAAGGGATCTAACGTACTTTCATAGGAAGGAGGGCAAGCGCAAAGAAGGAATCTCCAAGAAATATTTACATCCTAAGTAGGCGTCATGGTTTAACCCCAGCCAGCAATTTTCTTATTGCTCTGACTACCTAGGGGAATGTTGGTTTGTCACCTGTTGGTGCTACTTTTAAGAGAAAGACTTGCACTTGTTTCTAAGTGTATGCTAAAGAATATGCTAGGCACCATAGTTACTGGTGAAAATAATGGTTTTTATTATCCAGTAGTGGTTTTAAACAGGTTATAAAATAAGAGTTCTTAGTAGATGATAGACTGGGGATTTTATTACTTTCAGATCTTTGCCTTTCTTCCTTTACGTCTTTCAGATAATTTTGGTTTTTCTTGCTGCTTAATCTTCTGTCCTCCAAAAGCGTTTTTTTATGTAGTGCTGTGACCTTTGTTTTTTAGAACTTCTTTCAACCATTTTGCAGGTTAACTTAATGTATTCTTCCCCTAGTAGCGGTTAAGAAATCCATAGGTATGTCCCCTCCCTGCTTTTTCTGAAGTTTGTTTTCACTGAGATAGATTGACAAAAAAGGATATCACAGACTCAAACTCCTGCAGCAATCATGAGGAAAGTTGTCCTGCAGTTAAACTACTGTGAAGGCAAAAATGTCACAAACAGCAAGCCCTCTCTGTAAACACTGTAATGTATCCGAACATGTTTAAACTATCCTACCTGGAGAAACTGTGTTGCTGCTTTAGTTACTGGTAACCTGTTTTGTGCTCAGAAGGATTAAAAGTATTTAATAAAAAACACTGAAACTTATTTAATGAACAGATACACCTTAAATTATGACGGAGGAAACCTGTTTATTCCATGTAGTTTTAGCATAGAAGCTGAACTATGTTTTCCCCAATGCAGAAACAGCTCATCTTTTTTTCATATCTGCCATTTATGCTGTAATTGGAGTATCTAATAGAATACTTCTAATCAATACGTGAATTTACCATATTTAGTATCTCTATTCTAACAGCAAAACCAGATGTGCCCCCTAAACCTAAAAGAGCTCCCAAGGTCAAGAAGGTGGAAACTGTAAACTCTGACTCAGATTCAGAATTCGGCATTCCAAAGAAGACTGCAGCACCCAAAGGTAAGAGTTTTGTTGCTGTGCTGCTGAACACTCAAATCCATGCTCTCTGTAGCACAGGTTCATAGTAATTTTTATAAGGAAGCAGGACTAGTGTCTCTAAAATTAGAACCATATTGGTTTAGTAGTCAATTTATCACTAGTAGATTACTGAGCTGTGTGCCTTCTCTGTGATAAATACAGTGCACTGACTTTTCCTGAAAAACAGTGTGTGAGCTTCTAATCTGACCTTCACTTTTGGGAATGTACTTAATACCCCACCTCCCGCCCTCTCTTTTTTATTTTTTTGGTTCATCAGTCTACTGGGTACTACTTATTTTTTGATCTTTTTACATGACAGTAAAATCTGGTAATTATTTTAGTAAGGAGTGATTTCTGGCTTTTAAACCAAATTTTTGGTGTCCCAGTTGTCAGAGTCCTCAGAACACAGCACATCAGGCATTGTAATCCAAGGACCCTTTAAAGGATGTGCTAGTGCTGACAGTTGATCTTAACAGTAGATCTCCTAAATAGTAGAGGTGAATTAATGCTGTGTAATCAGTACAGGTGAGTGAGGACTGGTAGTACGTGAGAAGTATGGAAGTCATTGATCTAGTGAAGTCTGTCCTTGGCTTGAACCAACACTTGAATTGAAATGGTAACTCTAGAGAAAGTGCAAAAGATTCAGAAGTGAGAAAGTAAGACACTGTATTTTGCTGCTGCTGTGAAGCATGAATTGTAAGGGATGCTTGAACATTAACATGTAGCCATGTTTAAGTAGTTTCACTAGGCTTTTTTTCAGTTTGCTTAGGTCTGGAGCTTTATTTTTTAAAAAAGAAAGAAAAAGAAAACAAAGTTATATTGCAATCTCTCACCTAGGTAAAGGTAGAGGGGCAAAGAAAAGGAAAGCATCTAGTTCAGAAAATGAAGGTGACTACAACCCTGGGAAGAAAACACCTAAGTCAACACCAAGCAAGGTCAGTTCCAGATACGCTCTTTTCTCCTTGTAAAGGGAACCTAATAGATTAGTTTATATAAAGGTACATGTTCTTACTGTATAGATTGCTAACATGAGATTAGGGGATTAGGTTTGTTTAGAAATTACATGTTAGATAATGTTTCCTTCATTAAATTTTAATATTAAAATTAATATTAAAAGGGAAAAGGTACACAGCATCATAACTGATTTGTCATTTCTTTTCCAAAGAAATCCAAGAAGGCTGCTTTTGATCAGGATTCCGACGTGGAAATCTTTCAGTCAGGCTTTGCCTCTGAAACTGCCCCAAAGCCACGGACAGGCCGGGCTAGAAAAGAAGTGAAATATTTTGCAGAGTCCGATGAAGATGATGATTTTGATATGTTTAATTAAGTGCCCAAAGAGCACACAAATGTTTTCCAACAACTATCTTGTGTTGTCCTTTTGTCCCTTCTGTCGCAAACTTTTGTACATTTGACTTCTTTTATGTGATAATGTAATTGATGGTTTTTATTATTGTGTGTAGGCATTTTAACATTTGTTCTTACACCTACAAGTTTTATGCTCTTTTTTACTCATTGAAATGTCATGTATTTGTCTGACTGGCTTGTAGAGATGTTCTAGACAGCTGTGCTAAAGCACATTTTAATTGTCATGGTTGCAAACAGCAAACCTGCTTTTTGAAATGAAGTTTAAACATTAAAAAATGGAAAACTACTCTCTCTGTGTGTGTGTGTGTGTGTGTGTGTGTGTGTGTGTGTGTGTGTAAAACATCTGCACTACAGCAACTACTCCACAACTGGCTTTTTTTAAAATAAATATATTTTATTCTTTGCCAGGAGACTCCATGGAAAAAGGTAAACAGTATATGAACATAGAAAGCATTGTTAAACAATCTTAATGTACAAACAGAGCCAGTGAAAGTACATCACAGACTTGCTAGAATATATATAAAAAAAAATCCACTAGTGCTTTAAATGAAACCTAAGAAACCGACACTTTAAATCTGTTAACCATTCTACCACAGTTTTCACTCTGCTTCATGGTGATTTAACAAGGCCAAGGCGGCAGATTCTCTCCTTATGTTCCTAGAAGTCCTAGCTGTACTTCCCTAGCATGTGGAAGGCTGGATAACCCAGCTAATTCCCAGCAGTCAGATCTTACAGAATTACCTTAGACTCGCTGATTCAGAAGCTGTAAATGAGTCTGCTGGTTATCATCCCATGAAGCTTCCCTAATGGCTTGTGGACAAGTAAACAAAAAACATGGTACTAAACTGTTTGTGCCTTGGAGGCTATCATTAACTGCAGAAATGTAGTAGTTAATGGTGTAGCTAGGTCACCAGCCAGGTAAGAAACCACTTCTTTGAATTTTAAAGTGACTGACATTAACAGTAGAACAAATGACATCTGAATAACTGATCTGGCAGTTAATGCTGCTACTGCTGTCTTTTCTGCTAGTGCAGTGACTTTTTGTATACTTTTTACAAGGAAGGAGATGCAAACTGAGGGCATCAAAGCCAAGTTTTCATATTAAACTAAAGCAGATGGTCCTTTAAACTTCCTTTCCTGGATGAGTACAGTAGTCCATTTCATCTGGTTGGTGTCTTGATCGTTTTAGGTATGAGAGACAAAGGGAAAGCACCAAACATCCAGTATGGAAAATACAGCCATACATTTGTATCTACAAAGTCATCAGAAATGCAACCGGAATTTAACATTTGAGATCTGTCTTGTCACCATGCAGGCTTGAATGCTCAGAGAAGAAACCAGAAGCTTAACTCTTTTTTTCTTTTTTTTTTTTTTTTTTTTGCATGAAATGGCTGATTCAGAGTTTCAAAAGTTTTGCATTTTCTAGTTTTAAGAGTTTAAACAGCAAGGAGTATATATCGATACATATGAAAATTTCTTGGTCCTTGTTCAGTTTTCATCTATATATATACATATATAGATATATATTAAGTCCAGAAACTTAAGCAGCAGTAAAAATGTTTTTCTTGCTTTTCATCCCTGTACGTAAGGTATTAGGAATGTCTGAAGTAGCTGGAAAATGTCTTATTCCACCATAGGGGATTGACTGACACTGCTGTTATCCACTGAACTAGGTGAGATACTAGGACTGTGTTCTGCAGTATTTCCATTTGAGGTTGGTGTCAGTGGTTCGTGTCCTTCAGAGTTCTCCAACATTTCCTGAATGAGAGGTGGCATGGATCCAGGAATTTCCATTTTCAATGTAATGACACGTTCTGCACCTTGAAAGAGAAAACAAAAAGTCCTTCCCATTATAGTGTGATTCCTACAATTTCGTTTTTGTTAATATCTCAGTAGTAATTTCAGAATACGTTACTTGAACAGATTTGGTACCTCCTATACTTCTTGCATACAAAATGATGTCAATGAATTACTTCATTCATTACAAATAAGAAGGCCTTAGATGAGTACTTAACAAATTCATTTAAAATTATAACATAGCAACTGATATTCCTATACAGGTAAGTTGGATGAACTGATGCTTTTCATAGAGGAACCAAAATGATATTAAATTGCACTGAAAAATTACAGCTGTGCTTATGTAGATATCTTTTTATAAATTGGAATATACTTCATGGTTTTAAATCCGTACTGGATCTAGACAGACTAAATGACAAAAATTCCAAACATTCTGGCTGATTTGTGTTAAATAGCTGAGGCGAATAGCTGTAAGAGAACTGCAGTGATATAAAGCAGACCATACAGAAAGCTGAAGTTAAGATTTAGAACTTAGCAAACCATTGTTTCATAGAAGGAACAAAATTCAGACAAAACGATACTGGGCTTATGGAGCTGTCTTCTGTAACTTTCAGACATCCTCTCTTGTGCCAATTAACCACACAAGTGCACAGAAATGCTGACCCTTTTTATGTCTGACGTAACTGAAGGTAACTTTTCACTGTTTGGCCTTGTCAGTTCTAACAAACACCAGCTATTTTTAGATAGACATGGCATTGCAGGCTAATGTGCGTAGGAATAAACAAAATTACTACATCAATCCTGACTACACAAACTGTGAGCCAACAACTAATGCCAGGTAAGAGAAAAAAACCCCAAACAACACAAAGCCACACAATAGTACCTGATACTGCTAAGGTGCACTAAGGCTTCTTGAACATGACAGGCATACAGGGATGACTGTACAGACAGGCAGACAAGTCACAGTTCACTCATGACATGTACATGATGTCAACCCAGTGCTCTGAGGAAGCCCTGTGCTTTGTTAGCATGCAGAGACATATGGTGTGAGCAGAGGCCTGTGTTTAAAAACTGTCCAGGAACCTGCCTGACATAGAGCAGTTACCTCTGAGCAGTTCCCTCAGCAATTAGTGAATTACTACAACCATGGGAATCCTTAAATGCTGGATGGAAGAAAAGAAAGTGAAAAGAAAGGTTGTTACTGGGAAATGACTGATCTGTAAAGTGGGAGGGTTCAGCTGCTGTGGGTGCCCTATACTGCTGCCTCTCCTGCTTGCAGCATTGGGCAGCCCATGTTCAGCAAGCCCTGACGTGGCAGCAGTAATGCTAATGCAACTTCAGTGCACACAGCGTTTTGTTGCAAACAAATGATACAGCTGAAAAACTGAAAGTCAGTTAATAAAGAGACAGGAGTATTTTGGAACTGCATCTCAAGTAAAGTGAGGGCATATGGTAAAGATTCTACTCCACGCTGAGGCATGAATGTGCTTAACATATTTTACTGCTGGTGTCAAAAAGACTTATCAGGACAACATCAGAAAATTTATAGCTATAACCCTCAGTGTTCAAACATCTAGCGTAACAAGTTGCATAGGACTCCTGATCATCCTAAAATCTGAGTGATGGAATAGGAGCCTGTGCTTTTTAAATATGAAGGGAGGCAAGAAAAGCCAACAAAATTAAACAGAAAACAGTCTGGATATATTCTGCTTATCTGTGCTGCTGCAGTGCACATGCTGGAGAGAGCAGCCATGGTGGTAACCCTGGATTGGAAGGGAGTGCTTATGTTCCTGCCTTAATTCATGAGCTTCAAAAATCATCTACAAAGGCAATGACCAACTTGACAAGCAAATGCTGATTAAATGCTGAAGTCTCTCAAATAAGACTTCTGTTAGAAACAAAAGGACAAACTGTAATTGTAAAGAAATTATTGCAGAATTATGCTGAAAGCTTCTCTAAAATCCAATCTATAGCTACACAGGTACCTGTACATACAAGCTCATGTGCTTGCTTATCAATCGGGGTATCAAATCAGGCAGAAAGAACTGCAGCAACCACTGTACAAAAGAACTGTAGCAGTTTAGATGCTCTGTAACCAGGCTGGTACATCTCTGATATAGCTCCTCTACAGTCCACTTCTACCATCAGAACAGCTGCCTGGCCTCCCCTCTGGGGCTGTACGCCTGGTGAGGAACAATGTGCCAAACAAGGAACCCCTCTGATTAAATGAAAGCTTTAGAGAATTTATATGACAGCACTTAGACTGTGTGTTTCACATGATCAGGCAATCACATGTGAGACTACACAAAACGTTAAACTGAAATTGCTCCATGTGTAAGCAAGGTTAGTTTGGATCAGAGGTGCTGAATCTCCAAAATCCTGGATAAGATCTGTTCTAAACCTTCTGCATGTCAGACTAGAGTCAGGGGAAATCTGGACGTACATGTGCTCTCTGCTGTCTGCAAACAGGCTTTGGTTTTTGAAAGCCATTAGTACAGACAACAAAGTACATGCTGACCCGCACCCCCCTGTAAACATTAAGAAAGGTTTCATTCAGGGCTTTATCTTGCCTTAAAATGACCAACAAAGAGTTCATGCTAATGATTTGCTAACCTGCTTACACCTAAACATCATTTTCACTCTTTAAGTTGCACCACGAATGTAGCACTGTGTGTGTCTGAAGTACCACCAAAGTAAACACAGGAGTTATGTAAAGAAAAGAAGGGTCAGGTAAGTACCCGAGGTACCAAAAGTGCCTTTCCTAGATGTATTAAAAAAATAATAACCCAAGTCCCTAGGCCTGTTTCCCCTGACACGTAACACTGACACTATTGCTGAGTTACTGGGAGACACTGTACCTTTTGCACTGATGCTACGAAGATCTGTGATTTTCATTAAGATCTTTGGGAACATATGAGGCTTGTTGGGTCGTCTCTTTCGGATATAGATCTTCAGTGCTTCAAGCAATGGTTCCTGAAGCTTATCCACTTTCACTGGTTCTTCAAGGTCCTGGCGATCTGCAGAGAAGCACCACAGCACTTGTGTTATTTTAAATATTTATCTTTCTACAAACTCCAAATCACAGAAGCTCCTCTGTGTGCTGGAGTAGAACCCCATGAATTTCATCTTTCACTCCACCTATGACCCACACTCTGCAGTGAGTATTCCAGAGGAAGAGGATAAACCATGGCTTTCTAAAACTTAGATTCATTTTTCCTTGGAAAGGTTTGTCATTTGAGTGGTCCAGAATTACTGTTTTGCTCTTGTACTGCCCCCTCCAAGGGGAAAACAGCTTGCTGCAAATTATTTCTGTACAAGAAAGAGGGAGATTTTACATGGGCATGTAGTGACAGGACAAGGGGGAATGGCTTTAAACTGACAGGGGGGAGATTTAGGTTAGACATTAGAAAAAGTTCTTCACTGTGAGGGTGGTGAGGCCCTGGCACAGGGTGCCCAGAAAAGCTGTGGCTGTCCCATCCCTGGCAGTGTTCAAGGCCAGGTTGGATGAGGCTTTGATCAGCCTGGTCTAGTGGAAGGTGTCCCTGCCCATGGCAGGGGGCTGGAACTACCTTTAGGCCCCTTCCAACCCAAACTGTTCTATGATTCTATGATATTTCAGAATTAATTTTGTATGCATCACTGATAACCTACATAGGTTGCAGCTAATTTAGGTTTTGTTTCAATATTAAATCAACGTGAATTACCACCAGGTATCAGCAGATGGCAGTGCTAGCTTGAGTGACAGCAAACGTCAGCCATAAACCAAGACACACCAGTCACCTGTTACCAGGACCCATCGATGCTTTTAAGAAGGGTTATGGTTAGAGACACATAAAATTGAACGGCTTTGTACTAAAGGGCCACTGTCAACAAAGACTGACTCTGGTTTTCTTAGACATCCTCTAGTAGCACCTAGTTTGTATTTCACCAAATGGCCACCTTAAACACAACTCTGGTGTGTTGCCAGGCCAGAGTTTGCAAAGGAGGAGGAGCAAGACAAGGTGGTTAAAATAACAGAAATTCACAAAGGGTTTTGTAAATGATCTGAGGCTTTGCTTTTTGCATTCTAAACTCATGGTTTTACCTGGTTTTACTTGAAGATGTCCCTTTCACATTGCTATCAGCCCACCCCAATCATGTCATCAATGCCAGTATGAGTTTTGAACTGTAATCTGTTTTTATCTAACGAAACTTATCCCCAGTGACTTCTGTGC
The DNA here is from genome assembly GCF_033783945.1 of Neopsephotus bourkii. Taxonomy (NCBI): domain Eukaryota; kingdom Metazoa; phylum Chordata; class Aves; order Psittaciformes; family Psittacidae; genus Neopsephotus; species Neopsephotus bourkii. The sequence goes on from NW_026901618.1 coordinate 2,532,544, forward strand.
CAGTGCAACTCTACACACATACATGCAATTGTAGCTGTAAGTAAAAGCTGTGTAACAAGCACTTTGCCGTAACAAAGATCATTCATACAGTACCCATATACTGCTTACAGAAGAAAGCAGCAGGATATAGCCTGTAGTCCTTCATCAGGCAAATAGGATCAGTTGCTTGACAGAATGATTTGATGCATTTAGAAACATACAAATAATAAACCAAATAACTATCATCAGTGAAAAAAAACCTTCTAGTGTTAAGTGATTTATAAAAAATATATAATATTACTACCTCTATATATTATATAGATTTAGTAAAGGAAAGCAAAACAAGTAAAACATCAACAAAGTTCTTATCGTGTCTGTCCTTTTGAAACGCATCCCTGTTCATGTATACAATACCTCCGCAGATTAAGCAGATGGCACTAAGGAGACCCGTTTCTGTATCATCCATTTCCAAAGGCAGGAGCTGGTTGGCAAACGTGAATACGAGATCAGTCAGTGGGCCAAATCCGGCATTGTGCATCTGAGTTCGGTTTAGGGTAAGGCCATCTGAAAAGGTCATTGTGTCTTGTTCTGGTGTGTATCTTGTGCAAATTCTAAGGATCTGTGGAAAGACAAGAAAAGAAGAAGAAATCTGAAGATTTAATCCAGGGAGATTTGTTGCATTTCCACGATGTGGCAAACAACCCACAGAACTGCAGTACATCACATCAAAACAACCCAAAATCCAACTCCAGCTTGTTTAGTTTCAGTAGCACAAAAGCTCTCTGACAAAATATAAATACACTCAATTGATTATGGATGTTTTTTAGAACAGAAATTTAAGAACAGGAATTTTCCTCATAGTTATGAAATATCCAAAACTTCCATGCAATTCTCACCACTTCGGTCACCAACATTACCACAACATTCACATAAATGGCTCTTTAATTAGTATGCCATATACACTGAGCTATACAATGCTATTGCACTCCTGATCTGATCCAGCAGGATCATGAAAGTGCCTCCCCTTTGAACATACATGTATCTCATTGATTTGGGGATCAATTCTGCATTGCAGTGCTTCTCTGGGTAGTGTCTTTGGCAAGGACAAAGTGTCTGTGAAGTACCTTGTGTGAGTGTGGGCAGCTGGTGAGAAACACCTAACTTCTGCTTGCTTTCTTGTGGGTCAGCAAACAGGAGAACATCCCCTGTGAACACAACCCCCCAGTGAGTGCTCCACAGAGAGCAGCGCAAAGCCCTCCAGCTCCCTGGAAGCTGCAGTTACGGTCTCCATGAGCACTACTCCTCTTGCCTCCTCCTAGCTTGCACCTAAACCTCCAGACAGCAGCCTGAGGAGCTGGCTCGGCTCTTCTGCTTTGATGGTTGTTAGTTCCGTGTGCTGTAACCTCCTCACCAGCCTTCCTCAAGGCTCTGGTGCTTCCCCCATCCCTGGGCAGGGCGCACACCCTGTCTGCCTGGTACAAAGTGTCCCTTCCCATGGCCAGCAGCGTCATTCACTCCCGTGCAAGCCCAGGCAGTGCTGGTTTTGGCTAGTGTGCTTGAATGCCGACAGCCACCAGGCACTCACCCCAGATGAAAGAGCATTCGAGAGGAGGACAGGGATTCAGCCCTCTAACAGGACATGGAGGAATGCAAACCACATGAATAAAACACCAAGGATGCTCTGCATTTTGTTAGCAAATGCCTCTGGGATAACTGAATCAAGAGTGCTGCCACAGTGGAGGTGGCAGTGCGGACAGCCACAGCTGAGTTCAGAGCAAACCCAGGCTGTGTCCCACGGTAGACTCTATGGTGGGGGCTCATTTGTACAGCTGCCATTAATGAACACTGCCTTAATGACCACATAAGAGATGTCCATCATGTTGACATAGTTCTATTATATATATCAATGCTTAATGTGTACACTAATCAGAGGTGGGAGAAGGCTTACCCCTAAAACAAAACCAAACCTTGCACAAGCCTCGCTGACCAGCTGAGCTGGCTGCAGCTCTGTTGTTTCAGGCTTGACTGTATTTAATTCCCATGCACCCACTGGTTTTAACGATTCAACAACAAAGATTCACACTCATGTAAGTGAGCACAGAGAGCATCTTCATTATTCCTACGGCTGCTGAGACTCCGTGACAGAGGCCCCAGCGCTTGGCAGCTGACAAGTCTGGGCTTGGTTCTCCCACTTTCATCACTGCCCGGCAAAAGTGCTCCAAATAAGCAGAGAGGAGAGCGGGGAGGACGTGGCACGTAAGAGACCTACAGGGAAGCTGCTATTTCTCTTCTTAAATTCCTTGGTAAGAGGCTTAATAGGGTGCATTTCTGCAGAAGGCTCTTCAACTATTTTCTATCTCGGCAATAATGTTATGTCACATTGTGGGCATACACCAGAGCACTGAGGATCTGCGTGGTTGGACAGGCATGTTTCATATCCTTCCCCTACCCCTCAGTTGGAATAAGCTCTTGAAATCACTCGAGTCAATGACCAAGAGAAGCACAAATACAAACACACGGCACTCAAATTCTTCACTGACCACAAATTCCCCACAAACATAAATGATTTTAAAAGGCTGCTGGTATCTCCAAAGGTTTTATGTAAGAGTATTTGAGGGTAAGTAGCAGAAATTAAGGTTATAAAGGATGGCAACCCATCAGTAAGAAATAGCAGGCTTACCATATTATGTGCTGCCACTTTAGGGGAGAGAACGGCAGGTCCTCTCCCCTAAAGTTTGCTGTTGGTTATCCTTTTAAATCATTAAAAGGATTGCACAGAAATGAGAAGAAACAATGCAGAGTTTGTTGTTTTCAAGAAAAGCAAGGTTTTAAAACTGCATTTACTGAGAAACCCAAGGGTTGCTTGTCCACTTCTGTAAGGGCATGCAAGAGAATCTGGAGCACAGCTCTTCCCACCTGAAGTCTGCACATAACGTAGCTGCCTTCCAATAGGCCTGTGGCCTGCGCTCATCAGTTATCCAACTTCTGGAGGAACAAAGCTCTGTACTCCTTAAGTGGTACTGGTTTTTCCTTTGCTCAGCTGGGAAGAAAGGCTCTGGTGCTATTGATAAGCCTTAGCAATGACAGTTCCACCCTCAGGGACCCGCAGCTCAACAAATCAGCGCAGCAGAACTTGGAGATAAATTGGGCAACACCGTGGTGTTTGGTAGATATGGTTCTCCACATCCTCCCTCTGAGAGCAAGTCTGGGTACCAGAGACTCCCAGACCAGCCCAGGAGGACTGGGGTGCCCTGAAGCAGTCACCCTAACCAGCCTGGAGCCCAAACATGTTTCTCCTGACATACAAACAGGCCACTGCTCCCTTTCCATGCTCACAGCCCTGTGCTGTAAGGCCCACTCTGCATGTTCATGCTTAGGAGTGCTCAGACCTCCCAAATCACCACCCTCCCATGGCTAACCGAGAGCAAGTGCTCTTGGCTGGATCCTCATTGGGAATGGGTTTGGTTACTCAGCCCACAGCCCCCGTGGGCATGCACAGAAAGGCTTCCACACCCAACTGCTGCACCAGCCTTCAAGCAGAGGAGCCTGCAGTGGTTCCGCTGGGCATTGGCACAGCTCAAGTTCAACCACGTGCTTTCTGCAATGCACTTAGGCCAACTGCAGCAACGGGTTCTCAAGTTCCTCCTGCATTCCCTTGGACATTATCCCACAACACGCTGTTATTAAACTCGGAGACAGACAATTTGAGAAGTTGGGTTTGGTTTGTTCTATTTAGGAATTGTCCTTCATCAAGATCCGTGTAACACCATGGACATCGCCGAGTTGTTGCTAAACCCTTCTTGGGCAAGCTTCCAGTGTCAAAGTGAAGCTGATTTCAGGCTCATATTCACTGAAGAACATGTGGGAAACGTCAGCAATTCGAAATGAGAAATCACAGTATCTTTCTGCGTTTTAAACTGAACTCCTAATGTCCTCAGTGTTGTTTAGATTTTGTAACCCAGCCAAGTGTTTTAGTTGTCACTCTGCTCTTAAATGCCACTTACAGCTGTAAATAAGGCTCTTGCCCATGATTAAAGGACCCTTTGTTTTAAGGAATATTTATACCTTGAAGCATCTGGGGTTCTTATGACCCAGTTACAAACTGCAACACAAATACCCTACAGGTTGTGCAAAGCCAAAAGCATCCACAAAGTTGCTATAATAGAATTGCTACTCATTTTGAACAGGTTAGTTAAGGCAAGCTGGGCTTTGTTATTTAGAGCCCCGTTAGACATTAGCTGCCTTAGCTGCCTGGGACACAGTTTCCCTCAGAGGAGAAACCCAAGCAGGTGACTGAAACAATGAGCAAACCTCCCCGTATGTGCTGCCGTACCCCATCAGCAGGAGGTGTTCCGCACACACAAACACCTTTGCAGCATTAACACGCGGGGTTTTACAACAGAAACCAAAATGACGCTATTAAGGATTAGTTTTCAGGAACTTCTCAAGCTTTTATCCGTAAGATTTAGGACAGGCTGGACTCTGGACTCTTTCCACATTCATTTTGCTAGAGCTTGGTGGGGCTGGGGATGCTCAGCTACTGCCAGGCCAGGGCACAGCAGTCAGAAGCACTCACTTTTGCGAGGCTTACTCACTGAATTTAGTAATGTTTACCCCTGAAACTTGTGGCACCAGAGCAGATATAAATTCCACCATCCTCAATCAGTGCCTTCAGCTGCCCTGTGAGGCTTAATGTTATCTCACTTACAGAGATTTTGCTTGTTTATATATAAAACAATTCTTTGGCACATACCCAGTAGAGTTTACTGAGCTCCTGGCACCACATTTCCTTTGTCAGTCTGTTTAAGGGAGGGGGATAAGCATGCAGAGCCACAGGAACTAACACAAGCAGAGCTGTTGGCAGGGTTTATAAATGCTTAAGATTTCCTATGGACTGTGCTGAGGGCAGGCAGCGAAGCTGTGGGTCCTGCTGGTGTGGGGAGCCCAACACTATTCCTGGCTGTGATGGGAGCCCCATGTCGATACTCTTCCGTGCTGTGGCTATGAGGACACATCCAGGGGACTGCACAGCAGTGGGGTCGTGAGTACACACTGGTGAGGCTCACCCATGCTCTACAACACTCAGATGGCACAGCACAGGTAGGCAAAAGCACCAGGTGCTCACACAGCACGAGGGGGAACAGTACTTGCTCTGTGTCTCAGTGTACAACAGGGTAAAACATCCAAACCTCTCATAATTAGGAGAAATAGCTTGCTGGGGAGGAAATATGCACTATTAAGACACTGCCCCAAGTACTGAAGTTTAGCTTAAATGCAGATACGGAGCTGCACTGCAACTCTGATGATGTGCAGGTGATGTGGGTTTAACAGATATGGGCATTTCAGAGACAGTGCGCGCACCAGGCATTACTGTGCCCACGGTAATTATCCCTTTTTCTTTTTAAGCAGCACATAAAATAGTAAAATAGTCACATAAAGCTTGTGTAAATGTTGCACAGGAAAGTTAGGGCTCTCCCTGGCAACCACGTATTACCTGCTCCTGGTTGTGGAAGAGCCTCAGCTCATCCCTGATATGGGCAGCTATGGCACTCGCTATGCCCTGCTTGCTCAGATGTGTCATGTTCTCTGGCTTCATGAAATATGAAAAAGAGAATGAGCAGGTGACTGGGAATGAGATGTCTCAATAAAGTCTGTTAGTAGAACTTGAAGGTTGCCACGTGGCCACAAAGCAAAAGCATTGAATTGTATTATAGACTCAAGCTTTTCTATCCATTAATTAATTGGAATAAAGTCACAGTTTATCACCTGCTTTATTATTCTTCTTCTAATCTGGCAACCATGCTTTTATTTCGTCACTTTGACCAAAGGCTGTGAAATGCCTTTATCTGGGTGCTTTATCTGCCTTCAGAAAGGGTGTCCCCAGATACCTGATATTGTCCAGCCATTGCTGGAGATGAGAAAAGCAAGTGCAGCTGCCGGAGGGACCCTGCGCAACAGGGGCTGTGTATGCTCCAAAGGTAACCTCCCACTACCCACCCCAATAAAGAGACACGAGCTTGTAGGATCCTGAGCAATTACAGAATAGGGTATGGGATTTTCCAGCAGCTACAGAGCCAGCACATGGCAGCAATAAATAGGGGGCAGCAGCTTAAGGGCTAAAGTTTCAGTTTGGATGTGCAGATTGTTGCTACACCCTGACTCCTCCCCACCACTTCTGGGTAGTTTCTGTATTAACCATTTGTTACTGGTTACAACAGCAAAGCACAAAGTATTCCTGTCCAGTACCTCTGGCAGAAGATGTTTGAGGAAGCACCACGGCTTATTGATGTATGCCTTTCAGTGTAAGGGGAACCTAACTATGTCTTATCAGGACAGAGCTGTGGATGACAGGCATGCAATTGGTAATGGATGGCCTTGCCCCATGGAGGGACCACACACAGTTAACAATGAGATGGGCAAGTCTGAATGAGAGCCTGGACGAAGGGCACAATGAGAGATGACTCTTAAGCACGGCAGGGAAACCTCCATCTTCCCTTTTTATATAGGCCAAAGGACGATATCCCTTCCCCTTTCCCACCCCTGTTCCTCTTTCATCAATGTCCTCTAGATGTAATTCTTCAAAACAGCTTTTGACCAAAACAAGAGGAAGAGGTCACAGCAGTTAGCATCCTTCTCAACATGATCCTGTTTGAAGCAATGCACTAATGCACTTCTAGAAATTCAAAGATTAATTACTTCAAATTCCCTAGTTAAAACTCCTGTGTCATGCCAAAAAACGTATCTGTAGTAGCCATTCTACAACGGGCTTCTTGGCCATGCTTGTCTCAATGAAGGCCTGAATGCTTGTGCTCAGAAGAAAGCATTTTAAATATGTTTTAAACATGTTGAAAATACTGGGTTTTTTTTGCTGAAAGTTATTGCTATGACCAATAACACAAAACATATTTGCCACTAAAAGCCTGCAGAACTCTATAGAAAACCTGAGATCCCAGAGGGCTCCTCTGAAGGTCAGCATGACAGAAACAACAGCAGGCAAAGGGAGGGAAGACATCTTGCCTTGATATAGTGGAGAAAAACTCCAAGCCCACCTGCATCATTTTCTGCTGCAGGTTGTATGCTTGCCTGTTTAAAACTGAACTACATGTAGCCAAAATCTGCACAGAGTCCATTACAGCATCCACTCTCCACAGGTGCCCTCAGCACTGGTGAAAGCAGTGGGATCTGTGCCTGCCAGGCCCCAGCACACCAGTTTCCCCTCTACAACCTCCCAAAACCTCACTCTCAAGATTTGTACCTTGTTCCTTGAATTAACTCCTGACACATATAACATTCCTAAAATGTTATATGGTGTGCCATCTTTCTAGGTATCCTTTATATAGAGCAGTAAGTTTTGGAGGGAGGAAGAAGGAGGAAAGAAAAAGAATCAGATGTCTCTTCTGTTAACACAATACGGGAGTTTTTCCAAAGTTGCACAGATTTCACTTTAGTGCCACAATACCAAAATGTGCTCTTCTTGCAACTGTATTGAAACCTACAGACCATGGATTTAGTTCATACTTACTGTTTTGGTTCATACTTAATTTGAAAGCTATGCTCATCCCATATAACACACATCTGTAGAGGTACCAGCGTCCACTTGTGACCGTACCAGACTATCCAATAAGCTCAATTTTGTAATCATAAGGCCGGGGCAGCATTTGACCTCTTCGCCAATTACAGTAATAAGAAGGCTACAGAATACATTAGTAGCATAACAACGATGTTGAAAACACATACCAGTATATCCAGGCAGGCGGCTTTAAGTAGAGTTATCTGGTCTGCAATGGTCAAACTTGTGAAGCCTGGCAATCGCTTTGCAAATTCCACTATTTTAATAATGCACTTTGTTGCAAGTTCACTGAATTTGTCCCAAAGCCCAAGGTCCAGTCGAACACGATGATCTGCGCTGGAGTTCTGGAAAGACAGACAGAAGGCACCGTAAATCAACGTCTCTTTCAGTGAAGGGTTTTCAAGGGAAAGAAACAACTGAGTATTGCTTCCAGAAGTACTTTCTATTAACATTCCAGGCGTTTTCTGCTGCTTGCTGCTGGGATGATGCTGGTCTTAAACTTGAATTAATCGCCTGAAAATTCCTTGGATATTTCTCTGTTACTTATGATTGCAGAGGCCATCTGTACAAGGAATACAAATGAACTTAAACATTCCCAAATGCCACTATCATTACTCTTCCCTGACATTATATAATAACTTCATTGAGACAGACAATTTACAGTTGTACCCCAGAAAATAGAAATGAACAGTGGAACAAGAATATCAGGTCCTCATCTGGAAAAAGCAGCACAATATTTGGAACATAGTTTCACATACTTAAGGTCCTGGCAAATTAGTTCTACTTAATTTATCTGCTCCGTGGCTCTGCAAGAGTTCTACAGCTTTCTCAAGCTACAGTCTCCCATGAGTTAAAGAGCACTTCTTTACACAACATTAAGAAAAACACCATGTGCACTGACAAATGCTATATGCTCATTTGATGATGCATCCAACTTACACTCTACTGTTTGAAGTGTTACAAGGACATCCCAGCTGCATCTTTTGTTTCTGTATAGTCATGTATCTTAATCAAAAAGTCCATAATTTGCTAGGCTGTGTAGCAAATTTGTGTTAATTCTGTGATTAATCTCATGTTTTCATACATTCAGAATAACCACTTGAAAGTGTTGAACATGTCAGCCAAGACCTGGCTTGCTCAAAAGTTGCTGTGCTCTATTTCACGCTCGCACAAGAAAAGATGGTGTCAAGGGGAGAGCTGGTGAGTCAGTTTCAATCCACCCATGATTTCAATGGGCTGACCAGAAACAGATAACAAGACAGCTCTGAAATACCTTGCCCTAGCATGCACTACATTCCTGTTTTGCCAACATTTGATCCAATGCTGTTCAGGATGCAGCCAGTGTGATGGCCTTCCCCACTATTTCATGAGCTGCCAAGTTTAGTGTGTGCTCTAGCTGCCTTCAGCATTCAGGCAATCTCTTCATTGGAGGAGGAATTTTACCTGTCAAAATATGCTGGCAATGAATTTGCAAAAGGTGCTGAGCTGCAATGACAGAAAAGCAGAGGCAGAGCTTCTCTCTTCTACTTCTCATCTCAGCTTGTTGACTAACCAAAAGGCAGGCATTTCCAAAGAAAGGCTCACCTTAAGTACTTAAGTACTCCAGATAAGTACTTAAGTCAGGGAAGGGAAAATCCCGTCCGATGGTGGCTTCCTCTGCAACTGTGATTAGCTGCCTAGTCTTAGTTGGTTGCAGTTAAAATGTTAAATAAACTTTAAAATAAATGTTAGAGGAATCAACCTAAAAGTCTAACAGCCAACAAAAACCATTCCATTTACATAGATCGCACTTTCTTGGAGGACACTTCTCTAGTGACTGCCACCATCACCACTGATGCTGAGGATGGCCCCCTCCCTCAGAAACCTTTGAAGCCATCAGCTTTCTTTGGTTCATGGCAAGGTCATGGGGTGAGCTCAGCTTGACCATGATGCTGTCACTCCCCTCCCTGGGCTGCCTTCACAGACACCACCACCACCATCAGTCATGAAGAAGAAAGTCCTGACAGGTCCCAAGGGTACTGCCAGCCTGACATTCACCCTCACTTGCAGCAGGGCTGCAATTTGAACCAGTAATAGTTACATTAGGCTCTTACTGCAAAAATAGATGCTAAACCATGCTGCACAGTTTGAAGGTGCACACATGCTCTTCCCCACTCCCCCTCTTTTCAAAGGATTAAGAAATTAAATTCATCATTTCTACTTGAATTTTTATTCTGGAAACTTCTTTTTTTTTTTCCTTTTTTTTTTTTCTTATGATAGAAGAAAAGATGTGAGAAAATGTCTTTATACTCCTGAACCTAAAGAATTGCCTTCAAAACGGTTCCAAACTAAGAGGTTAACAGTCACTGTAATGCCCTTTGAAACATTTCTTTTGGCTACCAGAGTATGCATCCTTCAGATTTATTTTATTTCATCCTCAAGGACCTTGGTGAAATACAATACATTGGAGGAAAAATAAGATCAAGATGTGCAGTCATTCAGGCTGTAATTAAATTTAATAGGCAGTTTATCCAGTTCATAGAAAGATGGCATAGCGGAGAGCTACACAAAGCAGAGCCTAAAGCAGGAAATCATTTTACACTAGGGTATCCATCTGGAAAAAAAAAGACGTTCCATGAAACCAGTAAGTGTGAACGAAATCTTCATCAGTATCATATGAGGTTACATTATCACGCTGCAGTCCTGGCAACGGGAAGTTTGACATGTCTTCCACTAAGAGTAATGTGTGGCCGTCTTAACAAATGTAAATCTTACTCAGTATTATGCAAACTGAAGAGAAGGGGCAGTTAATAAAATACAAAATAACCAGGTGGTTTATTACCCGAGGTGCCAAATTCCTCAGCACTGAAGCTAATGTGGTTTACACATTATCATAGAGATGCTACAAATGGGGGGGGAGGGGGGGGTGTTAACATTTTATCTGTTAATGAACCTAGTCAGAAGCATCACAGAAAACAGCTATATTTTTAGTAGCATTTCTGAGTATGTAAAAGCAAGCCTGACTCAATATCAATGCAAAGAATCATAGAAACAGCTGGGCTGGAAAAGACTTTGAAGATCATCCAGTCCAACAGTTCCCCCCAACACTGCCAAGGCCACCACTAAACCATGTCACTGAGGGCCTCATCTACATGCTTTTTGAACACTTCCAGCAACGGTGATTCCATCACTGCCCTGGGTAGCCTGTTCTAATGCCTGACCACCCATTTGGTGAAGAAATTTTTCCTAATATCCAGTCTAAGATCTCATCATTCAATAAATATATTAAACAACACTGGCCCTGCCATATTGTACTTCCAGGAGACATTTGGTAGGTTGAAGTTCCCCATGAGAACAAGGGCTCATGATTGTTAAACTTCTCTCAGCTGTTTGAAGAACACTCTATCCGTAGCTTCATCCTGGTTGGGTGGTCTGTAACAGACACCTACCAGGATATCTGCTTGGTTGGCCTTTCCCCTGATCTTCACCCACAAACATTCAACCTTCTCACTCACAACATTGAATTCAAGGCAGTCAGTGCACTCCCTGACATACAGTGCACCCCCACCAGTCTTTTCTCACCTATCCTTCTGAAGAGCCTGTAAGCTTTCCACTGCAGCACCCCAGTTATGCAAGTCATCCCACCATGTTTCTGTGATGACAACTATGTCATGATTTCCCTGCTGCACAATGGCTTCCAGCTCCTCCTGTTTGTTGCTCATGTTGTGGGCAACGGCACAGACACATTTAAGTTGCTCTGTGGATCTGGCCTCCAACAGTGTCATGCTACCCCAGCTCATTTCTAGAGAGCATGGTTTTCTGGTGAAGTCCCTTACCCTGGCCCCAGGGAGGCAGCACACCTTGCGAGTCTGGTTAGGTCCCACATACTGGGTCCTCTGTTCCCCTTAAGGTGGAGTCACCAATTACAACCACTCTTCTTTTTTACCTAGTAGAGTTGGTCCTCATCTGAGGTGCTGACTCACCCGCAGTGACTCTTCTGACCTGGATGATCCCTTACATGCTTCATCATCCTCCTCATTTTTCTGATCTTCAAGTACCAGGGCCTTGAATCTGTTGTCACCTTGGAAAGGTGGCATAAGCTGTAATATGCCGTCTACTCGGAGGACTAACCTGTTTCCAACCACCCCTGTCTCCTAGGTCCCCTCCATTTGCCTGGTAACAAGAGGATAGGGGATCCTTACTTTCTCATGTTTTGGAATGGTATGGCACAGCTCCACCAGTCAATCTTCTCCTCAGATTCCCTCATGCTCCTTAGCCCTTCCAATTCTTCCCATAGCTCTGCCATCACACAGAGCAAATCATCAACCTGGTCACATCTTGCACAGTTACCATCCAGCATCACTGACAGGCGCTGGCACTCATTACAGCCATACACCTTGACGAATGCATGTTTTTGAGGGACCCCTGTTTGGGTCGCCATGTCCTTCCTGGCCACAAGAGAGGACTTTGTTTTCTTTGCCTTTTGCTGAGATGATATCCTTGAGCATGTTCTCAGTGATCACTGCCTGAGCCTACCTCTTCAGCTGCCAGGCTTCTGGGCCCTTCCTGATTGCCCTGCCTGTGTGTACTACCACAACATGCCCTGACTACTGCACATGCTCCTGGTCAGTTGTGCTCCCACGGGAGTGTTTTATCCCATGGGAGCAACCAGAAGTTGTCACTCTTGGTGCCCTAAGAGTCAGCAGCACTGCCAGCTCCTGGGTCAGACCTGGCAAGGGCTTGGGGCTCCTTTTGTGGCTTTGGTCATTGAGGAAAGCGACCGCATGCTGTGTTTTCCCCATGCTCTGGTGCTGAAGGCATCCTCCCCAGAGCTACTCACCTCAGCAAATGCAGTAAAAACATTCAGCATGCAGTAAAACCAAAATAAAATAAATGCAGTAAACCAGGTTGAACAACAAAGCATGGGGTTAATAAAATGCACATTAGAAACAGAAACTCGGATGAAATTTGCCTGGGGACCGCCTCTAACCATGCTGTGAAAAAGATGCAGATGCTATGATTTTTCCTGAATATTTTACTGAAGCAGTTTTTTGACTGTCTTTACCAGGAGCAGTCATGCATGTTTTTCAGGCCTATGCACCAGTGCACATATGGTGGAACAATACTGTAATACACCCCAGTGGCATCTTTATTAGTTGAAAAGCCCAACCTTGCTATGAAATCCAATTAAACAGCCATTTTTGCCACATAAATTGATCCCATTTTTCCATCATTTTTGCTTTTTTCATTGCAGGCTGCTCTATCTCCACATTAACAATATGGGATGAGGTACTCACAGAAACATACACAGTAGCAGAATCCCTACCGTCTTTAAAATCCACTTTACAAAGGAAACAAGGCTCACAGGGGAACTCTGCCCTAATCAGGAACACTTGCTATGCCTCTTTAGCAAAAGCAATGCACTCCAGCTCCAGTGAGTTCACCAAGGACAACAGCACACACCTCTGCTCAGTCCCAGCATCAGGAGATATCAATGTGTTTGTATATATGTATATATATCCTGATATATATATGCAAAGGAATATATTTATATATATATATAGGCAGAGAACAATAGCCATGTAAATCCTAAGCCCAGCACTATCAAAATGCTGCTAAGATGCAAAATACCTCTGCTTCCAGCCAGCCGAGAGCAACCCAAGAGAACCCACAGCAAGGGTCTACAGAGTGAAACTTATCTTCTGCTTTATCCTTCCTTTCTTATGAAGCTGGATGTAACACAGCTGCAGACCTACAAATAGTGCCAGTCTCAAGGGACAAGCAGTACAGTTACACTCAATTATACTATAAAGTATGACATCTCCAGAGAAATTACTAAGGCAGTCTCTCTTACCTGGATGACAGTAATAAAAGAGATCTATTTATGACGGACTTTGAAATCCGTAACATTTAAACAGCTTGCTGATTCTCACCATCATCAGAACTATACTTGCCACTACCCAGTAAATGCAACTGTTAAATCAAATGATCCAGGAAATTTAATACGAGTGCTATTCTCCCATTATTTTAACTAGACTTTTATTAACTATGCAAAGTATGGTAATTGTTACAGATAGGGAGGCTCTTTCTTTTTAAAGAGCAGATGGATAGAAAAAAATCATAATTCAAAATGCTTCTCCAAACCTGCTTTTTTTAACTGCTAAAAAAGTACAATGGGGGAGGAAATATCACCATGTAACATTTACCTCTGGGAAACACAGGCTGCAGTGCTTGAGGTTGAGAGGAGCCAGATACACAAGCCAAATGTCTGAGCACATTTTTTTATGACTGTATCTCTGTAAGATCTTCTTTACTGCACTCTCTTATACTTAAAATTCTTCTCTTTTTTTAGCAACAAACAAAATTGTGTTTTAAATCAGCCTGGCTGATCATGTAACTGAAGGCACACAGGGGCTGTGCTTGCAGAACAGTTTCTTCTGCCCATCACCTCTATCTGTACGCAAGAGCAAAGCTCATAAAATTTAAGTGAATCCACATCAATTCAATACACTCACTTGTCACTTCTTGCTTAAAGAATTGAATAAAAACTTCTAAGGTTACAAAAGCAATCTGTATGCTCTGCAGTGTGAGCGTGCCATGCTTCATGACTGCTAGCCTGCAGAATGGGGCATAACAGGAGGACTGGTGGCAATCTTTGACCTGTACTAGCTTACAACTGATCAAGAAATGGTGTAGGCCTCTTGCTCCCCTGGGACTCAGCATTTAGAAAAAGGGATGTGTGCTCCTTTTTTCTGACTTCTGGTCTCTGTTTCAAGCATCTCCAAAGGACAGGTTATTGCCTGAGTTATGCCATTTGACAAGCAGCTGGTGGTGGTGTGCAAGCACCAAAGCTGTGCTGCTCTGACCAGCACATACACCTTCTACTTCCTGCATCCTCTGCCACCGCACAAAGCCTTCTCCCCCTGCTCCTGGGCTGACAGGAGATGAAGATGACCTTTGCTCCAGTCCAAGCAGTACTTTGTCCCTTCTGCAGCTAGGTAGAGACAGTGATCATAAAAATGAGTTTTTAACATTGAATTCCTAGCTAAAAAGATGGATTGGTTGCCAGACCTTAGTTGATGAGAGATTTAAATACTCTGTGTTTCACACAAAGACCATGAGAATGCAGTAGGAAGACAGCATTTAGCACTGCTGTTACTAGTTTTGACACAGCTGTTGAAGGAAGCTGTATTGTTGTCAAAGACTCAAGGTAAATAAACCAAAAATACCCTTTCAGTACAATGTTGGTCATTGCAAGTTGTATAGCACCAAGCCATGACAAAGCAGCAGGGACTTCAGCCACACACAGCTAACTGCCACAGACTTCCAACAGACCAGCAATAAACACAAGAAATCTTTTTCCCTAAGCTCTCTGATCTGGCCTGAGACAAATGAGCAGTATCTAGCCCCAGAGAGAGTGTGGTCAGGTCATGGTTACCCAGGACCCACTGACAGACCAGATTCATCTGTTTATTACTTAGCTCAAGGTGCTTTCAGTGAGGGTTCTGAAATTCCAACAGGGACATAAACTCACCATGGGGGTCAGCAGGAACCCAAGGAGGAAGATATCAGTGCTGGGTGTGATACGCAATAAGATCCTCTCCAATTTCATCCACTTGTATCATTTCAAGAGCTAAAATATTAACGATGCTTAAGCATCCAATACGTAATGTAAGTGTATAGGTGCCCAGGCTTATCTTTCAACCCTCTAAGATCTTTGGCAAGTACCAGTATGAAGTACCACCACACCAGCTTCAATGCACTCTTATAACTCAGAGGTAACACAAGTACACACCAACATGCCCATGTCGGGAGGTATACTGACAGATTGTTCAGGGATAGCCAAGCCATTTGCAAGGCAGCCTGTGAGCCATAAACTCTGGCACAAATACCAGCCTGGCTACGAGTCCCAGCTGCAGGCATAAGACCACCTCTCCTACAAAGCTTAAACTCAGTCTTTGAACTGGGGAGATGTTTTTCATACTTGTCCAGAAATGGTTTTGCATTTGCAGGAGCATAAGAGCCTGTTAGGAAGATTTTATTCACTCCAAGATGAGGATGCAACCGCACGTGCTGAGAGGAGGGGTAGAGGGCATTAACCCAGGAATTTCCTTTGAAAGACACACTATGGATGCCATCATCTCCAGCTTTGCCTACGGTTATGTCACCACGTGGCTGCTTCCAAGCTTTCAGCCTTGCACACTGTGCTAGTCCCTCAGGGCCTGCCTGTGCAATATTTACCAGCATACCTACACTGATGTTTTGACTACATCTCACAGGAGCAGGGCTAGTACCAGAGAAGCACGCCGAGGACAGATGCCTTCCCCACTACTAACCATTTTATGTGAGTCTTGAAATTAGATGTGCTGAGTACCAGTGCCACACAGGGAACTGCCCAGGTCACTCTTTGAGAAATCTAATGCTTGTTTCAGTAGCAGAGCACTTACTCAAAACAGAGGGTAATCCAGTGATGGAGGTATTTCACCTGTTTCCTGGGGCTAGTCCAAGATCTCCAGCTAGGACTGGAGGCAGATGTCTCCTTGCCCCAGCCATAACACTCCTGTACTCCTGATCTTGGCAGCCAGAGTGCAGGCTCAACTACTTCAGGACCTTCTGTACATCCCTCTGAAACACAGTGCTGCTACAACTGAGAGCAAGACCAGACCCAGCAAAGTCATTCCTCTGACAAGACACTGAGCATTACCTAACAGTTATTTTTTAGCATCAGTTTTATCACGGCATTTGCAAACTTGATACTGAGTTTCCTCTCTGAAATCAATTACTAGCACTGACCTTCCATGTATTTAGCAACATATACATGCATAGAGAAAAACTATTATTTCCTTGGCTCATCCTCTGGAGAAATTCCCACAGTACTGAACTTCTTGAGGGAGGGAACTGATTTTTCATTTCTAAAAGCAGCAGAAGTTTTTCCTGCTCTGTGGTATTTTGGAAACTGGTTTATTTACACATTTAGTATTTTCCTTGACCTTGGTAGCTTTGGGACTGTCATCACTAATCCACCAGCATTTAAGAACTCCCTACACCTGCAAAGCTGTAATCCGCTGACGCACAAGCAGAGGTCACGCCTTTAGAAGCCAACAAATTTCTAATGAATGATGGCATGTAACTGACTCATGGACTCCAAGCCTGTCTCATGGCTGGATTAATCCTTCAGGCAGTCTCTTACAATACCGCTATGTAATGCTTAGTTAAGTGCAATTTTTCTTCTTCAGCGTTTGCATACATACCTGTGTTTTCTCACGGCCAAGGAGATGCAAGGACTGCATCTACTTTTGCATCTGTTTCTATTTAAAACACCTGAAGCCCCTAATGCAAAACCTGCATCATCCAAAATGTATGTGGCACAAGCCATACTTACTGTAGTGTATTTTCCCAGCTGGCAGAGTGAGGGGAAGGTTTCCTGGTGAGCTTTTCGTATCTTCTCAGTGAGATCATCCAACTCTGCTGTCATTTCATAGTTTTCTGTGGAGTCCTGCTTTGAAGGTTCCTTCTTCTTTTTGTTCCTATCATTTCTGACAGCTACAGAAAAAGCAGAGACACAGATCACGTTGTTATTCGTATCACCCCATCTGCTTTTGCTGCTCTAGTTCAAAACACTGTAAAATGCTTTTACTTTAAGCATAAATTAAGTGGAGAAAAAAAAAGTTATATGCACAGAGAATACTAATGCAAGATTAGTTACTGAACTATAAGAACTGAATGGGTAATGATGAAACTGAACTTCCATAGGTGCTTGTTGTGGATGTGCCATCACACTCCCCTAGCATCTACTTTCCCAGAAAATCTACTTCACTTTGTATGCACTGTGTCTCAGTAACTTTGTGAGGTGGTATATTTTCATTGTATCATTACAGCTGTGCATGGTAAATGGCAAAGTCCTCTGCACTGATGCAACCATTATTTTATGGGATATGAATACCACTAAAATAATTCAGCAACTGCCTTTCTTCTTAAATTTCTCAGTATGGGCAATAACAAAACCCATACAAAACTAATGCGAACTCCACCAAGCAGAAGTTATTTAAAGGGAAAGTTAAATGTGAAAACAGTAAATAAAAGAAGATGAAACATATTAAACTCCAGATCTGAAGATCAAAGGAGAAGCACAAACACTTGAAAGAGTAAAAAAGGCAGTGAAGCTATCTAAAGTTGCTTGCCATCTGCTCCTGCACTCAGATCAGCCTTCTACCTTCCCTTGCCTGTGAGGGATTACTGGAAATATGCATTGTGCAGCACTTGTGCTGTAACTGATTCCCCACATATTTGTGTTTTGTAATAAAATATGACAGCTGCTCCGTCACCATGCTATTCTTTGTTCTTTTAATGAAAATAGCTTAATTTTACAAAACGTGCCCAGGAGATAAGTCTGTCTGCAGTATTGCCAGTACTT
The DNA here is from genome assembly GCF_033783945.1 of Neopsephotus bourkii. Lineage (NCBI taxonomy): Eukaryota > Metazoa > Chordata > Aves > Psittaciformes > Psittacidae > Neopsephotus > Neopsephotus bourkii. The sequence goes on from NW_026901618.1 coordinate 2,550,486, forward strand.
GTGAATTTTATCAAGAGACTTCTTGTTAGCCAAATCTAATGTCTTAAGTGTAACCAGATGCATAAGGCTCTACAACAAAGCTAAGTAAAATCAATCCCTCTCCCCAAAGACTTCGTGTCAATATTGAACACCCCAAAGACTAAATGTTATTGGACAAATAAAACCAATCCTAACACTCGCTCATGTTCAAAACCTTATATTTAAAACAAAGCCCTAGACCCTGAGGGTGAAGCTGGTGGGTTTGGCACATGTGAGGATAGCCAGGGATTTTGGATGGCTGAAGATCTGCTGATTCTCATTAGTACTGTCCTGCTCCAGAAAGAGGAACATTTATCTGTATCTATGTACACAGCAAAATCTGCAGATGCCCGGAGCCATCTACATGGCAGCTCTTTTTCCCTGTGGGTTCTCCAGGCCCATCTCTACATCTTCTGTGGTTGCTTCCTACACACCTATGAACCACAAAGGATCAAAAAGGGCAGACAAATGGTGAACGCTTCAAGAGGAAGAGGCGTCAATCCAGTCTCACCCACACTATCTGTTTGAGAACAAATGACACAGTTGGATTCATTTTCCTCTGGGTGTCCTTTCTAAGAGAAAATGAAGTGGCATTGGAAAATGGTGGGGTGGGAAACCAGCAAAGCCAGGGCACTACAGAAATAATGTAATACGTGTAACAGAAACCAAGGGGTAGATGCAGTGAATATTGCTGTTCTTTCATGAGACCATTAGGCACATACTGTATGGGATGAACAGTTCTAATTTTCCCACTAAAGGTTTGACTTTGCAACTGAGAGAACTCTGACCTTCATCCAGCAGCTATGTTAAGGATGAACTTGACTTTAACCATGTGAACAGACTTGCACTGAAGCAGTTATGTGCTTTGCTGGATCAGGGCTGGGATGCTGGGAATCCCAATGGATTAAAGCCTAACCTCAAACACCATCAATTCTGGTGTCTGGAGTAACACAGACTCAAAGAAGGCCAGGGAGTGTAGCCTGGAAAGTTACCTTTTTGTTAAGGTTCAATGCTACCAGTGCCATGAGGTTTAGGGGGGTGGGTTGGATTCCTCTCTTCCTTTTACAAATCCTAAAGCCAATGCCCTGACTTATTTGCTGGACCCCACGGCAAAGCTCAAGTATGGTCTCTTGCACTGAAAAAACATCCAGGACCAACACGTGAGTCCTGAGTACTCCAAACAACCAGTGCACTTTAGAAGTAAATCCTGGTCGCTGCTGCACTTGGGAGATAAAAGAGCTCCATAGAAAACTCTGTTAACTCTGGTAGCAAAGCACAATAAGCCTTTGTAACAACTCCCCATTTACTTATAGCTCTACGAGCTGATTGACAAATTTGCCAAACAGGAGGCCTCAGCAGCTACTTTGCTCAAGAGCTTTGAACTCTTTGTGGAAGACAAAGACATAATTTAGGCCAGCTTCAGAGCAGCTGCCAAGAGCTCCCAGAGGCCAGGAGATGACTCCATTAGGAATTGTGCTGTGCTCCTGTACTGCAGCTGTACCTGAAGTCTCTTTGCCTCCAAAGGCCACCAAAGGGACAGCTGCTGGTCAATCCACATCACCAAATTGGCCCAGCTCTGTCCAATTTCTTTTCAGGTGCAAATCACTATAAAGGGCAGGAAGGGGAGAATTAATACATCCTGAAAACTAAGGACAGTTTCAGTTCATCAATACCTTCTTTCTATGATTCCAACAGCCTTTTTAATGATAAAAACTGATTCACATTTCTCTTTCTGCCTTATGTATACTTTTTCTATTTCCTACATTTGTCTTTGCTAAAGCTGTATCAGACATGGCAGTGTTTCTATATTCCCTGGAGGATAACACAATAAAGTGCTGACATATAATACCCAGGCTCCTAAAATAAAGAATTTCAGTAACGCTGAACCATTATGCATTAGGCTACGTTTAAAAGAGTTAACTAAAAACATATAAACGCACACATTTACCCAGTAAATTTAAAAACCATCACAGGTCTGGGAACAGGAACTGTCACACCACATGTGAGAAGGGTTTTGGATTACAGCTTATGGTTATATTACATAAATCACACCTTTTTGTATCTTGATCTTTACATGCATATGATCACATCAATCCCCAGCGCAATTTCACTGCCTTTTAATGATGATACACCAGTCATGAATCTGTGTCACAGTTAATGTGGCTGTAGAAAACTCAGGTTATGAATTTCATTACTTGTGCACTAAAATCTGACTCAATGGCTGCATTATTTAGGAGCTCCCGACAGGGGACAGTGTGGAAGCTCTCTTGCCCTGTGAGAAATACTGAAGTTAAAAAACCTAAGAAAACAAATAAGGGGTGGGGAAAGCGAATGAAAGAAAGGTGTATCTATCTTGATACATAAGGAAGCCACGTCTTGGTGCTGCTTCGATGACTGAGCGATGCACGCCCATGTCTGAGCATGTCTGCTCCAATCCGTCTTCCCATGACAGCTGCCCTGTCCCCTCAACACACACACACACACACACCAGGACTTGCACTTCTACACCAAGTTAGCTGCCTTAGTAAGCTGGTAAAGGCATTTTCTGTTGCCTTAGTTTTAAGGACCAGTCCATACCCTCCTACATTCATTCCCCTGGCCTGATGGTAGATGGGCTGAACAGCATCTCCTGACCCATCCAATCAGTTATCCTCACCCCAGGTTTACCACTGCTTTCCTTAGCCTCAGACACAATTTCCTTCTTCTGCTCGAAGCAATGGGCAAGGGCACAGAAGCTGCAGGAGGGAAGGATGCACTCTTCAAGAGCAGGGCCTGCTGCAGATTAAACTATAGGAAAGACACAAGCTCTGAGTGCTCCGAGGACCCCAGCACTCTCATTTAGCAACCACACAGCAATTCTCCTGCTTGAGTGGGATCATTTCAAGCATGTTGTAATGCTGGAATTGTCCAGTCTTAAACGCAAACCCTTCAGGTCCATCAAACCTAGTCACTGCTTGTCCTAAGGAGAGTCTGGGATCCAGCTTCAGAGATTTAGGCAGTTTCCAGATAACCAGGTAAAACTATGGAATAGCAAGTGTTTGCACTCCCCATTGTCAAAGGTGGCATGAATGTGTCCAGAGGAGAAGAATTTGCAGCTTGCAATGTGCTTTTTCCATTTACTTGCACAATCTGTGCTTCTCCAGATGCCAAGAAGAGAGTTAAACAGCACCTTTCATATATTATAATGATTAATCACCTATAAATTCATGACTTGAAATGCTATCATTAGAGTTTTGCCTCCTGGAGATCGCCGTGACCTTTGAAGAGCACTGTGTACTAGTTAACTGGTTTTGTTCCTGTAGCAACAACTACCAGTGTTTCCAGTTAGTTTGCATTCCTCTAAAACCACACTTCTCTTGTCCCTAAATGTTTTGGGAGTTACTTGTTGAGCTACAAGCCTCAAAAGCACCATCAAGCACGCAGAGCAAGTCAGAAATTGCACAGTGCTGGGTGCAAGGTAGGTTTTCAAAAAGACTCCTTTTGTTCGCGAACACTGGTGAGAAGAGAAACTGGAGGTGAGCTGAGGTGGGATTGGCAGAGACCTGCCAACTCTCCCCTCTGGGCTGAGGCTCGCCCTCCTACCTGCTCTCCTGCACCTCGGGAAGCCATCTATCCCTTGCCAAATACCAGGCAGCCGGGGCAGCCCCAGACTGCAGGCAAACAGTATCACACGTGGGTGGTGAGGCTGATGCTCAGCATTGCACCCAGGGCTCCCGGGAGCACCAAGCTGCTTGCTAGGGTGGAAACCCACAAGCCTTGCACAGCTCCTTTGTTTCTCCAATTCCAGTGGCAGCTGTTAAAAATTTCTAATTCTGGTAGGAGTTAGCAGCTGTGGACAATTGCAGTCAAATAAGCAAAACTCTTACATATTGCCACTGCCAAGTCTGATCCGTCAAGATAAACGCTGTGCACATACCACACGTCACCCTTCTCCCCATCACCCTTCAATAAACTGTACTCATGGTAATGGCTGGCAGCCCATAAGGATGTCTTTCACAACAGTCACCTTGGAAAGCCTCGAACCAAGGGAGACTTAGCACCCCCACCGCTGCTGATGAATGAGGCTCTCCAACCCTATGGACAAAGCCAGCACCCAGCTGCACGTCCCTCACAGATCCCATGCCTTGGACCTGGTGGAAGCAGGCACAGAGATGAAGGACCTCAAGGAGGCTGATTTCTGCAGCTCCAACAGAAGAAACAAAATGACCACCTTGAAAGCAACAGTCATCCTGACAAAACAATCCGCCATCAGTTCAGAAAGGGAAGACTCCTGTTCATGTTTTAACAGCAGTGCGATCAGAAGCCAAACACAGCATTAAAATATGCAGAACTCCAGGTAGTTATAAATAGATTGGCTTTCCTACGTCATGATTTCCAGATGAAATAATGTTTTCTTTTAGGCAAAACTGCTCAGTCTTTAAAAAAGAACAGGAAACTATGTTAAAACAAATTCCCATGCCAAAACTGAGCTTTGACACATGGAGAACAATTGGAGGCAAAGCATGTTTCAAACACAGATCTCTCATTTCTAACGGACAAAGCTAGAAACAAGTACACGGTTATGTAATGGATGTCAAGCAGAAAACCAAAACACATTGAAACCTGCATATTTTGTAGCTGATTCAGAGAAATCAAGCATGTCAGCTGTCGGGTACAATTGCTACAAGAAAACATCTCGAGTTAAGTGAGATAGTATCTCTCTACAGACACGTACCAAAATTAAGAGGGAGCACAGAGAAACAATCACGGAAGAAATTTCATAAGCACCTGGCACGCTATCGTTTATCCTCAGGCACAGAGTGTGCACCCATATTACAGAATTCAAGCCCACCCCTGTTTTCCTGTTGAGAAATAATGTGCATCTATGGCAAATGTGCCCCAACCAGAGCTCCAAGTACCTCAGTTCAACAATGGGGGAAAACACCACAAATCCAGAGGACATTGTCCTGTTGGTTGCCTTCACATATGCTGGCTCTTCACACATTGGTGGTATTTCTATTATGCTTTTTTTTCTGACAAAGGTGAATCTGAACTCTGCCTTGAAGCTTTGTATTATTCATTACATAATTGCTATGTTTTATTAGAAATATGATCTATTATAACCTTGAATACGGTAACTTAAATGACATTGAAAATTAGATTATTCTGATTATTAGAGAAGTGAGAAAGGTACGAAACATTTGTAAGGCTGATAATCAATCAGTGTATCCATCTGAGTGCAATAAAAATCAATCAGGAGCTAGTGCGTTTAAATCTAATTTTTTAAGCATGACATTTTCTTCTGAGTTTCTTTTTTTAAATGTCACCCTCTTCTACAACAGTGATTGATTCTGTCCCCAGGGACAGTTAACTCCAACTGGTTTATTCATTGCGCTGAGCTCTCGTACCCGCAGTCTTTTCTAAATATCAAATTAATGACAACAATAATGTTTTTATCAAAATGTGAAATTCAGAAATAAACATTCAGGGAATCAAAACAGCAAGAAGCATGATAGCACATTTAAACTGGTTCAAATACCAGCAACCTTTTAACTAGCAGGGAGTGTATTTTAATGCAGAAAATGCTGGAATTTTGTGCCCCTTCAGTTCTCTTCCCCCATCCCCCCAAAATAAAAAGAGAAGGCCAAGGATTTGCTTGTTTAAAACATAATTCATTTAGAAATGTTTCAGTAACCAACAATGAATCACTAGCTATAGAGAGTCTGTGAGTAATTACCTATGCCTCCAAAATAACCTTCTTAGGCTATTGTAAGTATACGGGAGACCTTTGATACCTATAGCCTAAGGGCCTCTATTTTTCCATTATGCACAGGGGATTTATATAGTTATATTCTATTATAACCAACGAAAGCAACATATCTCCCATTTATATATAAGGATAACTGCAGGGTTAATATATCAAGAACTGAGTTATAAGAACAGGTTTCATTATATGAAGGAATGATACAAATGGATGCTCTAAAGCTTTATTTAACTGGCTTGAAACTTGATCTGTGGTTTCAAGGATTTCACCACTCTGAAAATTCTATTTTTGACATGAAATTTGGCACCTGCTGTTGTCACATCCCTGAAGTATTAGTAGATGGAATGAACAAAAAAGGAGTTTCTAGTCCCTTGAAGGAAAACAATACCAACTGAACTCAAGATATAGGACCAAAACTGGAAAGCCAATGCAAAACAACAGGCTGAGGAAAATACCACTTGCAGATAGCTGAAAGGTATGATAATATTTTTTTAAAAATTATTTTATATTATTTTTAGTATTTCACTCTCATTCTATCATTTAAGACAAAAAGGTTTTTTCTTTATTTTTATTTTTATTTTTTAGACATCCAGAAACACAACCAGCAGCTATCATAATTTGGATATCTACAACTGCCAATCCAAGACCTGGAACTGCTGCTGAAGGCAAAATATTAGACCTGAAGGTGTATTTGGCTTGAATGTTGCAGAAGCTCCCATACAGTGCTTCAGCATGAAAAACAAACACAACACAAAAAAACTCCACAAAGAAACAAATCCAAAGGCCTATAAATTGTTTCAATGTGTATGAATATACTGCTAATGTGTACCTTTACATTGGCTATAGTATTTCAGGACTGGTTCAAGTTCTGCAGAAACACAGGAACAACTGCCCAAAGAATAAAAGTCATGACTCCAGAAATGCAAATGAAAACACCCGAAGGTACTAAGGACAAATGAGAAATTAAGAAGTTGCAGAAACAGGAGGGCTGCAAACAAGTGAAACAAAACTAGAAAAAACTGTGCTTTGGAGCGCGTGGATATGGGCAGGCGGAAGATAAAACAAGAGAAGCTGTTGAGTCAGAGCGAGGATGTAAAGGGTGCAGTATCTATACCAGGGCCTGAAAGATTCCCTTACTATCTCCCTTCATATTGCAATCAAAGTAAGCAGACTGCATTATACATTTAATGATAAACTGTTTAAAAGGCATTTGCCCTGCAATTTCCATTTTCAAAGTGCTTTAATATCATCAACTAATTGCCAGTATGAAATAGGATAATCCACATACTGTTATCAGCTTAAAGAGCTACTGAAGGTTGTTTAGCATGAACAATTGCAGGCAGAATAAATCACTAACATTTCCCATGAAGGCCCACCAACATATCTGCAATGGAAATAGCCTAGCCATAACCACTAACTATGCCAAAATTTACTCACTGATATGTATCCATCTGTATTTCACATAGACATCACCTCAAGTTACTTAATAGAGCTAGAAATTCCCATCTACGAGATGGAAGGTCCACAGGCAGGTCCCACAATATCCCTGTGCACCTTGTGCTGCTGTTGCATTAATCTACACATCTGTCATGCCCTCCTTGTTCATGTCCTGCCCCATTGCTCTCAGTATTGTGCATGAAATCGGTCACTTTTTACTCTAAATGTAAAATGCACAGTTTTTATTAAGCTCTACCATGCCATCTGCAACAGGTCTGCAGAGTAATAGCATCACAGTGGATATTATATCACTAGATATTGCCAGACACCCCTTTCCCTGCTCAGTACAGCAATGGGAAGGAGCTTTGTGAATTAATCCCTCCATCTTTGGAGATTCACAAACTCACAGGGCTTCAGCAGGTACCACTGAGAAGTGCCAGCCTACAGCAGAATTCCCATGAAACTAAAACCCTCAAAGTATGGTACTTAACATCTACTGCTTTGGCTGGCAAAATCCCAGTGGGTTTACTAGTAGCTTCCGTAGCAGTTTAGATAAAATTCTGCATACAGCTGGTTAAACTGAAACACTCCGGGGAACAGGAGGATGGCTCTTCTGGAATTGCAGTGTCTTAACACATTAGCTAAAAATACACAAGACCACAAACACAATGTGATTATTCTCTCTCTTCCTTACAACTGAACAAGTGCATACACTGCAGTTGAAAACCACTTCAGAATACTCAACCTGAAATTAAATTCCTATTAAGCGATAGTGCATTTGTTTCACTACAGGCTGGGCAAAGAAAAAATCTCTAAATTTCAGACTCTGAACTTTCAGTCAGAAATCACTAAGAGGCCATTAAATGTCTCATTTGATTTTAGCTGTTGAAGTGCCCTTTCGAGCTACCTTCTCAAAACAACTGCCCTTTTGAGCTACAATCTTGAAGCCTGGTACACTAACTCTCTATGGATAAATGATTATAGCCAAAATATCCCGAACCTGACCTTTCTCTCCAGGGTCACCAAAAGGTGAATCAGTCTACTCATCTACAGATACTACATTAATTTCTCTCAGGAGACAGTCATGGTAGTACAATGCCTCGCAACTGGGAGAAGCTGAGGTTATCCAAAGTCATCAATTCAATTTGCTGGGCATTATCTAGGACCGCTGATGGCCAGGGAAGTGCATGGCTGTAAGCTAAGACCAGACACTGCTCTCTGTTCCTGCATTCTGCCTGGCCTGACAGCAGTACTTTGTATACTTCAATCTGTTGCAGCTATTTCTCATCCTAACACACACAGAGGAAAAGAACATGACTTGATTTTTACTTAACTGGAAAGCTACCTACACCATGACAAATTACAACCTCTTTCCTGGCAATGCCATTAACAGACTCCTTCAGAACAACAACTTTCCATAATAAGCACATACATTCAGTGAAACATGAGTCTCGCCTATGGGACAAATTGATTGCATTATGACTTTATGGGACAACAAATAGAAAAGCTACAAAGGAGGTGTGCTGGAACACCTCTTCCCTTTGCTTGCACATGGCTGCTCAGTCCCCAGGGCAATGGCCCTCCAGAAGGAAGAGCAGTTCAGGTTTCATGCAGTGAATGCAGTTTCCAAACTGTAGGGTCCTACCCTACATTATCTCCCAGAATTAAAAATAACAGCTCCAACTTATCACTGCTGCTGTTTTCTCTTGCAGTGGTGCTATTCCACCTACTGCAGCTGAGTCCTATTAGTGTAAAACTACAGTAGCGTAGTGGGAGATCAGCTCTAATATCTGTACTTGCAGATGGGTAACAATGCATTCATACCTAGGTTTCATTTCTTTGTTTTGCCCCAAGGCTAAATTTCACATTTGTACCTCTTGGTGCCTTGTGCAATTGTGTAAAGGTGCATCTAGTGAGAGAGCTGCCAACTGACAACACATATGAAGAGGCCTGTGTGTACGGTGTACTTCATCAAGCACAAAGAACACATTGCCTCCTGCAACCCTAAACTGAGCTCATGAAGGCGGAGGAACAGTTGTTCCTGGCATATCTTAAGAAAGGGAGCCACAGTCTTGAATCTCAGCATTAAGCCTGTGTTACAGCCCTGGCAGCTTGCAGCCCTGGCCTCCCGCTAGGGCAGGGATAATAAAAGCAAAGTAATAGCTCAGCTACTATTTACCTATCCCTCTGAATCTAATGTGGAAGACATGCTATTATGAACTTGCACAAATTCCTTCCTAAGAGCAAAGGCTTGTTGATACTCCTACTACTAAAAATAATAAATAAAATAAAGATCAGGAGGTTATTTCCAGCTCTCAAGGTGCCAGGGCTGGTGGTGGGCAGGGGGGATACAGTGTGTGTGGCTCCACAGCCATACTCAACCTCCCTGGCCAGAAATGTATTACCTTAGGTGGACCTAAGAGCACCAAAAAAATTGAATTTAAGCCTCATATTGATGTGCTGTCCAACAGGGCTGGCGGGCATGAGCTGCACCTGCCATGGACCTGCAGTGCAGCTGGGCCAGACTTTGTAATTAACAGTGCCTATCACTAAAGTTGATTTGCCAAAATACTAAAAGAAAGGTTTAATCAAATCGTAAAACAACAAACAATAATATTGCATCTCACTGCATTTTATCCCGCTGTTACACAATCAGCAAATTTGCTCATCATTTTGTTTTGGGTTTTGTTTTTTTTAATTACATGGCCCTTCTCCCCTTTCCCTCCTCCCCCCTACAACTAACTTAAGGAGAAAGAAAGGAGTGAAGTCAGAGGACTTCTTTTTCTTTCCATCCACAGGATTTTGGGAAGGCCAAGACAAGCCAGCCAGCATGCTCCAGGAGCGCCAAGCTGGCAACATCAGCAGATTCCCATAAAAGCCCTGCTGAAGCTGGCTCCTGACACAACTTTAGCATCTCACTGCCACACCAAAATGCTCCACCTGTGAGCTGAGGCACTTGAAATGCCTCTGCCACCCAGGTTTTTTGCCAGGCAGGATGTCCCTTTCTGCCCGTGCATGGCTTCACTTGGTGCTGAGCCTCTGCAGGGCTTAACCTGCAGGAGTTGAAGCCTCAGATCATGCCTTGGATCTCTGTGCCTGGGATAGAAGCAGGCTTTAATGTGACTCTTCAAAGCAAAAAAGTGCCTGAGAGACAAAGGCTGTTGCTTGTGTGTTTAATAAATACTACGCCATCCATAATCCACACACAGAAATACTGCTTTTCATCTGTTAATGCAGACTCTCCACACATCTGTGCTCCTCCTTTATGTAGCAGCAGAAGCATCATGGCATTACAGGGTTGAATTCCCCTAACACACCTGCAGCAACCTCAGCTGTTTCAGCATTCCTGTTATGACAAGAATCACTCCACAAGCCTGCACCTAATTATCAGACTGTCTATTTTGATATATTTTATCTTTTATGTACGATGCCAAAGAAGTTCTTTAAAATATATTCCAACTACTCTTTCATTTAAAAAAGAAAAAAAAAATGGCTTTCTTGTCTGCAGCTTAAGTTCTAAAATAGCAGGAGTAAGTGGACCAGATTATTTAGAAATAAAGTATGCTAGTAACTGCAGGACTTAAAAGACTGGCTAATTCTGCCAGGCAGGGTCAAGCAGCATCAAATCCTGATTCTTACATAAGATCTTTTAAATATCCTCAGTAACGCCAGCACATAACCTTTTTACATTAAACGCTTTCACAGTACACCAGACCAGCCTGATATAGTGACCATACAAGGAGCAAAGCCAGATGCTTCTTTCCAGAAAACATCAAGATACTAAAAAAAGCAGCCTTTTTATTGTTGATTTGAAATCAAAGTGATTACTGAGGCCTCTGCAACTTCCAGTGCAAGACTTACTGCACACAAGGGAGTTCTTTTTGAGAAGGCAAACAGGCAGCAGGTCATCACAGAGTTAACTCAATAAAATAATAATTTCTACTTGGATAAACTGACCTAGTTTTCCCAGACTTCTCTGTGAAAACAAAGGACACAATTTGGACATGAGATGACATCTGAAAGGGAAGCCAAGAGCTGGGCAAGGAGGCTGAATTCAACACACAGCTGCTTCTTAACTAACTGAGGATGGTGGTCCCGAGTTGACATAACAAATGACTGCTTAGCATACAATTAACTGGCATTACTAGGGGTTTCTACCCCCTTCTTATCTCACTGATATCAATGACCAATCTTTCATGTCCTTCAACATGGGATTGGGCCCTTAACTCATAATACGTAAGTCTGGTACCTCCTTTCAGCTAGGGTGGCCTTCTCCAAGACTGTGTCATGTGCTGATGCAAGGCATACTTACAGAAGGCTTTTTATGATGTCCTCTCAGGATATTGCTCCTGAGCTACAACCCCCATGGGAAGCACTGGCTGAAAACGTGAATTTCCAAAAGCAGAGATTTATTCAGTTCCCGAATGTGACGATGAACATCTACCTCCCAAGCAGCTGCAGGACTGCCCCAGATCCCCAGGCCATGCGGGGCCAGGACACACAGCATGGAAGACAGGAACCGACAACCCTGCCTCATAACTCATCCTGAGATTTTGCAAATCTGAGCACAACATGATGCTGACACCTCTGCATTTTGGAATTGCACCCGGTGTTATTTCTCAGTGAAGCTCTGTTGTGCTGGAACGCCTCCAAGCAGTTCACGCTAAACAATTTGCCATGAGAAAATGTTCACTGAAGGGTAAAAATGAAAGTATTCACAGAAAGAGGCCTGACTTTCCCTCTTTTCTAATCCGTCACATAGCATTAGAGATTAAATACTCATTAAAAATATATATAATGAACTGTTAAAACAGAATATCTAGCGATTCTTCTTAATTGCCTCATTCTTCCCACACCCTGTTTTCTAGGGAATATTTTTACATGTTCCTCCTTCATTACTGCAAGGTTCATTTAGCATAGGGGTATCTCCCCACCTTATCCCTCCAGCCAAGAGAGAAGACCCCACAACACATGGGGCTTAATATTGCATACCCTGTGGGAGGCAGCTGATGTGCCTTGTATGGTTTTATATATGCTCACACCTTGCCATGCTTGAAATCTAGTAGGAAAAATAGTCCTCATAAACATGTGAAATAGCCATAACTGATTTAGGAAACAACAGGAATAATTGCCAAGAAAAGGTTTTGACTCTCTCTTTAGGACAAACAGGATTTAAGCCTTCTGCAGAATTAAATGGATAAAGTATTTCTCCTTGTATGCTCACTGCATCAGGCTGGTCAGTAAGTATTTCTGCTCATTTTCTTCTCTCCCTGTGTATTTTTCATTTTGCTATGGGAGGGAGTTAAACAAAATGGGGGGTCTTTTTCCTAATAACTACTATCCTCATATTTTTATTTTTTCTCTTTTTAATTATTTGTACAATTTAAAATTATTTAAAATTGTTCTAATTTAGTAGCAGCACTCACCTGAAAAGGCCTCCAAAGAGAAAAATAAAAGCATGCATTGAAGTTCTCTTCCAAACTACAGGAAGGGGAAAATCAAGCATCCTTCTTGAAGAAAAATGCTGTCAAAAGGCTCTTATGAACTAACAGTTCTTCATGTCATTTGTTACAGGGATCTGGACCATACAGGTTTGATCCCTGAGATCTTAAAGGGGATAACCAGATGGTGTGGCATTGTACAGCATGGATTACAAGACCAAACACACAATGAGCTCTGGATTTCCACACCCATCTTTATCAGATATCTAATTTGAACCACAAGAGCCCTGGCTTGCTCCCTGCCCAAGAGAAGCAGACCAATATTGTGAGAGAGCAACTCAAGCTTCACTAAATCAGATGTTCTGTCTTCCAGTATCAATGATTCTTCTGTACCAGAAAGAAACCCCACCTTGATGAAATTTCAGTAGTGACACCTTTTTGAGTGGCTCTTCCCCATTGTCTCTCCACTAGAATAAAAATAAACTGTGTCACACGGCACCTGGAAGTACTATGGCAAGAAAAATGGGGGAAGACATTCCTTGTATGTAAGAAAGAGCTCACAAAGCTATGATGCAGCCAGGGATGCTGAACACACACTGTACAGCAGCTCATCACATAAGAGCACATCTAGACTGATGCCTCCAGGTTACAAAACAGCTAAAACCGCTGCTGTGCCAATTTCAGTCTTCTTGAGTTAGAGAAAACAGCTCTCATACGTTAGCCAAAACACATACTTAATTTTTTTAAAAGATAAAAAATAAATTTCAATCTTCATTCTGCCACTGAGACATTCTCTTAAAAGTACACAACTATGATCTCAAGTAAAAGTACTATGCTTCATAAGTGCACACATAACTTGTGGATTCATTGAAATGCACTACTATTCCCCATAACATCCTGCAATTCCTGAAAATTTCAATTTTTTTCTGCCTTTCTTACACTGTACTACTATTTCCATAATACAAACTGCAATCAGATAGTTGGGAGTTAAACTAAAAACAAGGAAGCCAGATTTTTTTTCAGGAGAGATGGGAAGAATCAAAGGATTTGCAGCACCACCCACTGCACCAGGGCTGACTGATACTGGGAAACCTACTAGTGACGGAAATAGGAAGCAAACAGAGCAGGTGAAAACAGTGTCCCTGAATCATCAGGTGAGTCAAGGAATGATGACCTCTCCCACTCCTTCAAATGCATGGTGATATCTTCTCCAAAACTCTGTTGCTGGCAAGGGAGTAAAGCACGTCTCTCTGCCAGAGAGGCAGTAACCTGGCACCCCTGAGCTATTTGATGAATTGCATATGTGCCTGTTGCTAAAGACAAGCTGCAGGTGATGCCTCCAGCTTTTGAAAAAAGCTTTGCCTTATCACTCTATTTGGTATTTCTGTTTGTGATGTTTTAATCTACTCACATTGCTGAGTTTTCTGATTCAATGCTTTCTTTTCAGGCTCTGAAGTTTTAAGGTCAAGAGTTTCCAAGGTTTAAAAACACCAAGTTCTCCTTCCAAGAGAACACTGACGACAGAGCACCAACCTACTTAGCATAGGATAAAACAATCCCAAATGCAAACACGTGGTGCTATCTGCCAGTTCTTGCCACAAGTTTAAAGATGAAAAATGCTTAAAAATATAATGCGTTAAAAATGATACAAATAGCATACGCTTTGTTAGTCTGTCATTTTAAATGGGTTGTAAAGTCCTCCCTCAGAGGATTGCACTTAAATCATTCATTAACTTGGAGCTGATTGCTTTGTCCTGGAAAAGGGGAAGAGCATAGGTTTCTCAGATGTAACCCAATTTCTGAACAGAAATGAAAACAACCTGGTGAAACTCAGTTAACAAAACCATCTATTGTACCCCATGCAGAAGTGTAAATAAATTAATTACAAAATCAGCTCCTTCAGCAAAAGCTATGGGAAGCTTTAAAATTAACATCTAACTTGATTAAAAGTTGAGAGAAAGAGAGAAAGAGCAAAAGAAAGAGAGCAAAAGAAGAAAAGTAGGTCAGCATGTTTCCCCAGCATGTCTTTCTGACTCCATTAAAACTGTCTGTCAGATGACTAACCATGCCTGTAATCCAACTAAAAGCATGTTTGCTTTCTGTTGCACTTTTTGCCAGGGGAAAGGAAGAATTCCACTTAGCTTTAGCTCTGAAATTCAGGTAAATGTCTTCAAAAGTCAGATAATTTCCTCAACATTTACTTACCAAATCTGTTTATATCAACAGTAAGCAACTGGTTATGGATGCACGGCACTGAGAACCAGTCCCACAGCTGATTAAGTGCCTATCAGCCACAGGCACTGCCTGTAGGGCTTTATACTACAACTTGTTAAAGTCAGTTTTCAAGCTGTTGTTTGACTGGCAGACTTTTCGTAAGACCTAGATTTAAAAACGTAAGGGCTTTCAGAAACATGCAAGCATGCAACCAAGTACCGCAGTAAGATGAGAAGGGGCAAAACCAATTCCGTTCACTTTGGACCAAAGGAAATTAAAAATCCTAGTACCTTACAATCTTTCATAGTATTTCAAAGCTGAGTGTTTTAAGTTAGGATAGAAGGGTGTTTCCACTGCTTGTATGCCATCTAACTTTAAAAAATCCTGTACACTTCCCACACAAGTGTTGAAGAACTAGAGATTAACTGTTCTGATGTATTTAAATTGAGCATGTGATACCATGTCCAGCTAAATCAAGGCTATTTTTAGAGTGCCGTCCCAGGGCCAGCATCCCAGCAGGAGGAGCTGCAATGTGTCAGCCGGCTTATCACGAGCATGGCAATGGAAAACTCCCTCTGCTCTAACAATTCATACAATGGATGAAAGCAAGCCATAAGAGCCTGACAGCAGCAGAGGGAAATTCATGGACTCATCTACTTATGATCTTCCTAACACATCTTTGAGAACTTACTGGTTTCCAAGCGCCTGCTTTCTATCTTCCACACCATCAGCACAGGATCTGCTTTCCACTGAGAGGCCAGCATAAGTTTTGTTTCTTTGCCTTCTGCAGAGGCACCTATTCTATGCAAGACCATCTCCAGTAAGTGATCACCAGGAAAACAAAGAAGTAAGTTTGCAGATATAAATCATCAGGAAGATGTTTCTTCTAAGTGGAAGGACCAAATATGTGCCTCATCTGATACCAAGTCCTTCAGGCACATTTGGGTTGCTGCAGTTCAGATTTCCCAGGACTCTTGGGAACAATTTACTGCATTTCTCATGAACCTTGGCTATTGTAGATAACATTTTCAGGTTGGCCTGACAACCAAATAATCCATGTTTAGCTTCAAGACACTGGCCATTTGCTCGTTCCCAGACTGATATTTATCTCATCGTCATTTCTCCATCCTTCAGATCAACATCCCAAAATAAAAACCAGCATCAGAGAAAAAACGAAATATGCAAGAAGCCACAAGGTGCCAGTATAGAAAGTACAACTCACATGGTGCAATGGCAATTAGGAGAAAGAGATGCATCAAAGATGCCTGTGCCTCTGAACAGGAAAATGATCTGAATGAAGAATACAAAGCAGTGAACTGAGTACATAAAGGAAGAATGGAAGCTCTGAAACAAAGCTTTTGAGGTCATGGGATTGGGGTCTCAGCAGTTATATCTGCATGACCAAGCAAGTGTGGTCTCAGCCCCGTGCTTCGGAATGCATGGACTGAGCAGGGCCAGGCTACCTCCAGGTTTCCCATCTGCTCTTACAGCAGCATTGCCCAGCACAGCACAAGGCAGAAAGGGTAATCCAGGGTTTTGCCTGCCATGAAAGCGGCTGGAATGCTACAGTCAAGAAGAGGTAAAGTCTACCTGCAATAGCAACATGAATGCATAGAGCCAGTGTCTTTACATGTACAATCCAGATTACTGCTACTACTTGCCAATGGACACCCCAAACCCAAAAGAGGGGGGCGGGGGACGGGACAAGAATTAACAGAAAAAGCCTACAGAAACAACCAGATTCATGTTAAGAAGCAGCTTTGTAAGAGATATCTGCCCAAATGCCTTTTACTGGGAAGCTGACTGAGGAAAGCACATTGACAATCCCTAAAAAATCCCAAAGGTCTGAAATAAAAAAATGGGAAGTTCCACTTGTGTCAGTGCCAGTAACACTCTCATGAAAGAGCCGGACCTCTGGAGAAGGTGGCACATGGCAAAACCATCGGAAACCCGAGCTGCTAGCATCAACTGACAGGCATTAGTCACTCCATGGGCTCTGATTAAAATGTGCTCCTTTTAAAGAAAGAAAGGGTTCAATCAAGTCTGAGGACTTTGCTAGAGCCACTGACCACTAACATGTACTTCTTTGGAGCATGCTGCAGGTGTACAGGGAAGTTAGACTGTACACAGTAGACTTTTCACTGGCTTTAGTTACCTCCAGGCTTCATCTATAGTGAAAGAAAAGTTACTTGTACAGTGATTCTCTGCCATTCAGCTGAATTTCCTCCATGGAACAAGATCAAGTGGTGTTCAGAAAGTCTACTAATACTATTGACACTTTTGCCTTTCTTAATGCACATTTCTTTAAAAGCATGGTCAGCTACTGCAGTACAAATGATTAGCAGAGTAACTTCAGAAGTGTCACAACTTTAATAAAACACCTTGTTAAGCAAAACCTTGAGAGGCACACATTTACAGTTGCCGAGGACTAGGATTGATGGATGCAGACAAGGGCTGCAGAGAGCACACAAGCCCTGGTAACTTCTGCCAGGATCCATGTTGTCATAGAGACAGCAGAGAGCGATGAAAGTTCACCATGGTAGCTATACCTTAGTGAATAAGCCTTAATGTACCTTCCAGCTGAGGACATGTAATCAATCTCTGTATGAAGTTATTGAAGGAATTCCCTTTATGCTTACTCAGTCCTCAAGAGCCCAAAATGAGGGAAAAGGTTTTAAAATATAGATAGTTTTTACTACTTCTAAAGGCAAGCCAAGGCCTACTGTTTCTTTTGGATGGCAGGGAAGATAGCTGTTTCTTTTGAAAAGGAAATTATGTAAAATAAGAAAAACTTGATAAAGATGTTCAATCAAAACCAACAACAGCAAAAAAGGCATGGAAAAAGTAATTCTAGGGCAGCCTGGCTATATTGGCATATGCAACGGTGTTGCTCCCTTCCCCCTGACAACCCCCCTACAGAGGTGGCCAAAGCCCTAAAATCTCACTCAAAGCCCTCAGCAATCTCACGCTGCTCTTCTCCTTCTGGGTTCAATTCCCTTTTATGCTGCAAAACACCGGACTTTCCCTAATCTCTCTTCTCTTTCCATGCCTTTCTCCCATCATCTGTCTTCCCAGTGGCATTCAACCGCTAGTTTATCTTCCCCTGGGCCACAGCACCCATGACCCTGCCCGGGTCTCTGCTCTGGACTCCATCCCACCACCTGGGAGGTATGGGGCTCTGGAGCTGACAACAGGCAGTGCAGAAACAGTGCGAGGGGTTGTTTATTGACCAAGGTCTTCAGTTCTTATTATGGGTTTTCTACACAAGAAAGGGGAAAAAAATAAACTTGCAGCAGTAGTGTGTTATGGTTTAAAGTTACAGCTTTTGCGTAATGCCTAAAAGGCAGTGAACGGAAGAAAAAGGGAACCTTAAGACACTATTCATATTTTTCCCTAACATTTCAGGATATAAAAATCAGACTAATTACTAAACAGTCTTGAGTTAAGCAGGGTTCACTAATCATGCTCGGCTTGAAGAATTAGGAGAGAATTTACTTAGCCGCATCATGAAAGGTGCCAATAAATTGTTCAGCTGGAGAGTGAACATAATAAAAAAAAAATCATTTTTTATGTTATTTTCTTTAGCAGTTTATTAATTGCTGCCTGAAATACTTTTCTGAAGCACAACGAGCTGCAAATGAATTCATGGGCTATTAATCTGCTGTACATGGCACTGGAGGGAAAGCTCATTAGGTGAGTTGATGCAATTATTGCTATTACATAACCATCTTCACAGAACATAGAGTAAATTATGGATAATAACATTCAATCTAAGTTGCTCCTTTAAACATTAAAGCTGGCAAGTGAAAGCCATGCAAAATCAGGGGGAAAGGCTGACACACAAAAGAAGCAGACCCCAAAAGGAGAAAAGAAAACCAGACCAGCTTTTTTGAAGACACCAAACCAATGTGAAAAGCAAGCGATGTTTGTTTAACAATGGAAAACTACGTGCAATAAGAGTAATAGAAACCAGTTCTCTACAAGAGAATTTTAATTGTATAGAAATCATTTTCAGCCACCCTGCATAGGAAAGTGTGCATTATCTCTGCCACAGGGCAGACTGTGGGTTTTCTACCAGGAAACCCTTCATGTTGGCTTTGCTCTCATCTTAAAACATCTCCCCATCAGTGATACTAAGAATTTGGCATTAACTTTTAAAAGCTCCCACCTTCTCAGCCTTAAAATACACACAAGCATTCCTATGTGATGGGCAACTGAATGAAAAAATAAATATCCAACCTTAACGAACAGAATGAAAAACCTGTGATCTATATGGCTGGGGCATAGTTTCCCCACTATTTATTTACTCAATCTCTTCAGAATTGGTATTTTCACAATCTTTCACCTTCAGAGCACTTAACAATACTAGGTCCCCCAGCCCATGTAAAAGAACATTTTCACGCCTCAAGATAGGAAAGCCAGGCTAATCAGCTTGTAATGTTTAGAGAGGGGAGTTAGTCCCAGCACAGAACTCAGGAGGTTGTGATTTCCACTCTGATATTTAGCTTGTGCCTCTCGAGAAAGCATGTCAAGTCAGCAGGCGAGGCAACTATGCTGGAACTCCTGAAAAAGCCCCCAGCCACTGTAGCATTTAGGCATCTAGTTAAAAATCTAGCCCATACCAAAGCAGAAATATTTCTTAAATCCAGTGCTTTCTCTTGGCTATAAATATAAAAAGCAGTTCAGTTCTCAGTATAATATTCTGAACAGAGATTTCATGTGTTATAATTAACACACTTTAAAATTACATCAGTGGAATCTGCATGAACTTCTCAAACACAGCTATGCAGACTAGACACTCACTGGAGATAGAAACACACTTCACTAAGGAGTCTAAAAGAAAATGAAGCAGGAATATAAGATGAAAAATACAAATATGACAGTTCTTTAAGCTGCTATTTCCTGGTTGCCAATTTAAAACCAGAATTAAAATAAGTGTATCAATTCATTCTATTACTTAGGAGCAGAATGCAATCGTACTTTCCTAGAAGCATGAACATTCAAGTATTCTAAGACTTTCAAGTCTGTGATAAAGAGTATCAGACATTTCTGTACAAGTTTAAGAAAAACCCAACCCAACCAAAGTAAAATAAATACTGAGCACAAAAACTGGATTCTCTCCACTTCATGGTAATTTCCCTGCATTCCCTCCCTTCCTTCTTCCCTCCCTCCAGAGAGGCTAATTGTAAGCAGATTTACACTTCAGTGCACTGAAGCAATCTGGAACAATAATTCTGTGCCTTTATAATTTTGCCCTATTAGAGCTCACTGCCGATGAGACTTCTCTGCATCAGACCCTGGAATGTGGCCTGGGTGTACGTCTGAGGGGGACTCCAAAGATCATCAAGCACAGTCACAGTCCTTGCTGCCTGCAAATTTCATAAGAGAGGGTTGAAGTGGAAGAGTTGCTGGGCTAGGCTGAGCAGTTGTGGCAGAAGGAAGTTCCATTTTCTTCCTGCTTGTACCCTGCAGTAAACCCAGTTTAGGTTTTAGGGGCAGGCTTCACCTTAGAAAGCATATGTTCCAGCATCCTGCTTGAAAGAGCCCATTATTGTTCGAGAGCTGTGCCCAGCTTCCTGCATTCTCCCTTAATTGCACAAGGCAGCGCTGTACGCATGACCCCTCTCCAGCTCCCGAGGACCAAGGTCCATGCATCCGGGCAACAGTGTGATGCTTGCTGACACCTGGGGTCAGGCCAAGGATGGTGCTTCAACATCAGCTTAGAGATCACGTAATAGAAGGGCAAAGGTTAGTTTCCTAAGGGTCTCCATCACATAATGAGCCACTGTCAGCCTTAGTAGCCTCCCTACTTCAGCAGCAGCAATAAAATCCTGTGTGATCACCATTTGTGTCTACATATTAATTAAAAAAATTAACAGGCTGGAAGGCTAAGGAGGACAGAAATAATTTGGAGTGGGGATCAGAGCCTCAGCTGCACCTACACACTGCGGAGCATTTGCATGGTGCCTGTGGATACATGAACTGACGTGGGACAACCATACAACAAATACAAAACCCAGTGCAATGCTGGTGGAGGGGCTGGCTCCAAGTGTTCAGGGACAGGTCAGGCTGCAGGGACACAAGCTCAGGAGTTTCAGAAAGACAGGGGTACCATGAAAGACAGCAGGGCTTTGTTTCCAGCTGTGTTTTGCCCCACTGCAGGATGATAAAACAGTCATCACTATGTTGTTTCCCCTCACACCTTTTGTTTTGTCTACCTGGAGCACAAACCTTTTGCAACAGTGACTACACAGTGAAAGACAGTCCCTACATTGGTGGGATCCAGTGTCAGTGGGTCTTGCAGATACCATCACAAGGCAAATAACTCCACTCCTGCCCTGGAGGCAGTTTTGTTATTGACCTGTCTTGATCAGATCTGGGGAGTAACAAGAGGTCAAAGGTAACTTTTTTCCCCTGCATGAACAAAACAGCCTATAAAGAAATGCAAATGTGGTGCATTCCTTCTATCTCACTTCATTCTCTAAAACAAGATAAAAGCATACAAGGAGCACTCAGTACCTCTTCCAAAACACTGCACCTCCATCCCTAAAAGCTTACCTATCACATTGACTAGGCAGCTAGTTCTCATCTTATCTCTGATGATTGTGTGTAAGGCTCATTAAGCTTAAAAAGTGTCACATATGCAAGTACTTTTGCATGCCCTTTAAAGACAGAACAAATAAACACAGAACAGTAGCATTAAACAGATTATTCCGTATACTGAAACTCTGCATTTACTCCTCCTTTGCTCCTGGGAACGGACCTTGAGGTTCCTATTTGCAGCTGCCCACCACGATTATTTCCCCATTTGGGACTGCTTTGAGCATTGCAGGCTTGTTTCCCTATGAGACTTCCCTGATACTTTTTTCTGTCCTTTGTTCATGGCTTTCTTGTTACAAGGGAACAGAAGACAGAAAACCAAAATGTGAATAAGGTACCAGGGTAAAAGAAAAAACTCTATTTGGTAAGAAAAAGCCCACTGATAAATGTGCTTTTGTTTACATAAACTTCTAGAGAAGTGGAGTAGAAACCTTGAGACATGTATGAAAGAAGGTGAAATAAGAAAATAAGTGTTTCAAATCTCTTAAGAGATTAAAAGCTCCCGTTTATGAAGGGATAAAATGGAATAACTTCAGACTTAGTTCTTAAACCCAGAAGACAAGACACGCTGCATTCAAAGTGATGACATTTTAAATAATTTCTCTATTCCTCTGCAAATGCCTTCTGCAGAAATGCAGCCAGAGGACATCCCTTACTTCTCCCCAGTATCCTCTGTTCCCCCTCCAACCTGCTATCCTCCTTTCAGTACCTGTAGTGGTCTGAGATAAAGGCAACTGCCAAAGGGCAATTTCACTCAGTTCACCCAAAGAAAAAGGCAGACTGAAACCTTAACTTCTGCTGGCAAAGCTCCAGCTACCCTATGGGAGAAAACAATCCATCATTCAAAAGGCAGTAAGTCTTTGTACTTTACCCAAAGTAACTTTGGTTATGTTGGAAATACTGCTGATATTTCCAAAACTTACTCTGGTGAGAAGTTACAGCATTTAAAAAGATTACTATTTGACATAATGAATAAAATCCTTAAGAATTCAAGATCAACAAGCCCTCAGGTGAAAAAAGTGTTTTTTCTTCTCTTACAAAACTGCGTTATACTGTTTTTATCAAGGAAAAAAAAAAGCTTCATGTGCAGAGATATCCATGTGGTCAAAAATCTATCAATAAAATCCACCTCTTTCTTATATTTGTGCATCTTCGTATCTAGTTTACCTTCTACTTTACTCCCATGATGGTCTGCACTCCAGTAAAACTATACATAAGCATAGATAAGTGCACTTCAGGCACATGAGGAAACTAGAAAACCCAGCAAAGACAATGAAATCATGGAAATTTTAAGAGCTCCTCTTCCAGTTGAAACTTCATCTTGGCCCTTTTCAATAACAGCAACTTCAGATTTCCATGAAAAGGAGCTGGAAATGCTGCAGAGAAGTCCTAAAGACACATCCAGTTCTTTCTCTGCTCCTCAACACTTCCTCTGAGAGGAGAGGAAGGAGAATGTGGAAGTGTTTATATTGGAATTGACTGACTAAAATCAGGAACATCACTGATAGAGGTAAAATCCCTCAACAATCAAGCAAATCATTACATGAAAGATTTTTTGCTACTGCAGTCATTCCAGTCAAAACTGAGGTTTCAGAATCATTACCCCATAGATAGGGATTTGAGAACACGTTTTTAGCTACATTTCATGCTTGACAGGGATATCGATAAACTAGAAAAAGAAAAATCACAGATTTCTACCTAAATTTTTTAAAACATTAATTTAAAGGGCAAACCAGAGATTTCTAGAAAAGAAGGGAGAGGAAAATCCTTTGGCAGCACCTTTACATAATCAGGTTTACTGGCTTTGCATGTTTAGAAGAGGACTGCCAGCTTGTTTTACCTTTTGGAGAGACTCCAACTAGAAAGAACAGGAGATTCAAGGTCATTCTACCATCAGTTTCATAAAAGGGCACAAATTGGAGCTACTGCTAAGAGAAAAACCCCTGCCACAAGCACCTGCACTGGCACAGGGGAGAAGGTGTAAGGCTGAAGAAGGCTGTGTCCCGCCAACAGGAAGCCCTCATGAAATAATAGCCTGCGCTGACCTCAGGTCCAGCAAGACCAGGAGCGGGTCTTCATGGCAGACAGAGGATGGAAAACTCTTAAGAAGCTTAAGAAGCCAGTGCTGCTTCGCTTACACCCTTGCCCCAAGAAGCTATTTCTAGAGCACATGTGGGATAATCCAGTCTAAAGCAAGAATCTCTGCAGTAGTTCTTTAGAAAACCTGGCAAAATTATCCACTTAGGCATTCTTACACCCACACAGGCAGTGTGTTGCAGTAAAAGTTCTTAACTGATGGCATTTAGGCTGCAAAGTTCATTAAGTACAGGTCTGAAGTTGTGTATAAAATTCATACTCCTTTCTCTGCATACAAATGCAGATAGCAGCTTCTAGAACATAATGGCAAAATATTTCTCTCCCTTGGGACTGCCATATATATATATATATGCACACATACATAGGATATGACAAACAATGAATTGCTTCTGAAGAAAACTTACATTCTTTGGACATTCCCACTTCAAAGCACTTCTGTAGTCTGCAGTACTGGCAGCGATTTCTGGTAACTTTATTGATAACACAGTTTTTATCTCTGTGACATGTGTAAACCATGTTCTTCTGGATGCTCCTGCGGAAAAAGCCCTAGAATCAAGGAAAAAAGAAATCAAACTTCTTAGCTTCCCATAACCCTTAGAGACAGGCACTAACATTGCTTTAAAATAATAACATAAATTCAAAGTTATGGCTCAAGTATGGCATCTTTAAAGACTCAGTCTTCTTATAATTTAGTACTGTTTCTTCAAACAGAAGACTCTTGTCTTAAATAAGAACTAATTAAATAATGCAACCTACAGCCAAAATAAACAAAACTAGAACTAGTAACAGCATTCAGGAAATTAAGGCCCAGATTTTACATAAAAGCTCAAACAAAAATAGTTTTGGCTTATGGCTGTAGTAATGAGTTTGGTAAACAACAGCCTTCCTAACAGATCCACTTGGAAGGCAAACGCTCATCCAACAACCAACAGCCTCTTTCAGCCTGAAGGTCCCATCTATTTTTGTTGCTGCAGAGATTCCCTAATTCGAATGCTGCACGTAAAATGAGAAACCCAGGTCTCTCAGCTGCTGGAACTCTGACAGCAATTAATGAGGCTTCTGCAGGTGGAAGAGTTCCAGCACTAGGTTATTGAGTTGTGAACTTGTAAAAGGTGCCAATTACAGCATTTTTTTTCTTATTCAGATACAGCTGTGAAAATAATCAAGTAATTACACTGATCTTGAACAAAAATTAAAGAAAACTAGAGGTCTCATTTATACTTAAGGAACACCATTTGACTGGGTTCCTCTGACAAATAAAAGGGAGCAAACCAGCTATAAAGTTTAGGAGGCATGGAAAAAAGGCAAAACCCAAGTTATTTCTCTATCTGCATGAAAAACCAAACTTCAGATAATACCATGTAATAATGAAGAGTAAAAAAACCCAACAAAAAGGCCATTACAGTTTAGATCTCAACCCACAGATATTTAGTGAAGGCATTTCTGCAACAGAGATTTGGAAATTTGACAGCACTATTTAACCTTCTCACTCAGATTTTGAAAATCACTTCAGCAAGCACCAGGGTCAAATTTCAGTCAATATCATAGCATTATGGAAGAACAGTTTGCAATTTAGTATTTGTTGGAGGGCTTGAGAGGTTAGAACTCTGCAATGAGCCACATGTTTAGACCCTACAGGGAAACAGTAAACTTCATGCAGCAGGCAATAGCTCCATGCCCACAATGCATTTGTCTAAAGGTGTAATCATAGGAAGCTATAAAACTGGCTCTCCTAGAAACACTCACCAAGATATGCAGGTAGCAAAAAGGACAAAACCCCTGTTGTTCAGAGTTAACTTAAGAGTTTCTGGCCATATGATCAGGGAGTGGTAGGGCAGGCACAGTCAGTTAGGGCTAGCCATAAATTCCTTGCACACCCAACATGATATAGATGCTAATGTTATAAAAATACCTCAGATTCACTCAGAACTGAAAAATGTCATTTTAATCACGTAACCCCTTTCCACAGGTATTGCACCGGCAAGCCTCATCCTGAGGTGAGCTCGTCTGACTTAGAACATACTTGATACTACCATCAAAGAGGTAAATAAAAACTCTTCACTTCTTTCTTTTCCTTAAGCTCTAAACACAGAAGAATTTAAAGCTATTTGTTTAGACAATTAAAACTCTTTTAAGTCATCAATAACACTGTTTTATATTCCATCCTTTTGACTGTTAACACTACTTGAATCTTTGCAATGGAAAGCATAGCAAATGTGTGTACATTTTTTTTGCCTGCCAAGAAGAAAATTTATGGTGATATTCACTTAGTACTTTCTTCCTTTGATATTCCCCTAATTGAGATGCCCAGCTCTGTGGCAACTGCTGCTGATGCTAACCAGAACAGTGAGGAGTCTATAGCATCTATTTTTGGTTTAATTCAACAAACAGAAAGTGTGAGCTGTGTTGGTTTGAAGGTCTCTGCATTGCTTATTCATTCACCACTTTTTAGTTGGAAAAAGGCAGGGAAAGGCAAGACGGGCATCTTTCCCTGAAGCCACCCAGCTTGATCCTGTACTGCACTTAAATTAACACCCACAGTCACGGATGGAATCACTCTTCTACCACCAGCCTGAGAGGGGAGAAAACAATATGGCTCAAACAAACAAAAACTACCATCCCAGTTGACTCATCATGCTGAACAAGTGGAGTAATTACAAAAAAAACCCAACCCCCACAGCCTCCTCTTTGCCTGCACATGTTTTGGGGCAGAGGCTGCAGTGCACCCATGCTCAAGAGACTTCTGGTTTCCTGACACAGACACTACTCGAAATGAAAGATGAGCTTCAAAAGTGTCACCCAATACAGAGAAAAGAGGAAACAGCCTCCTCTAAATAAACCTCTACTTCACCAAAATATAGCCAGTAGCTAATGATACCCACTGACTGATCAGTTGTTCTGTAATTTAGATCAAGGTTCTGCATCCTTTTAACCCAGGGTTTAATTACAGCCCACCAGGAAGGAAAGCAGAGGAGGCTGTCTCAGTCATTACCATACAACATTGACCACACAGTCCAAAAGAAAAAGTGATCCAACTTCTGCAGACAGCAATTATAAAGCATTCATGAACTCATTACGAGTATAAAAGGCTAAAAAAGAACAAACTCAGAGAAAGATCTCCAGGTGGAAATGAAGGCAGTTTCTTCAACAGCTTAACCTCCACAGTCAAAGTCCTACAGAGTGAAAGATACAGACAAGAACATTAATCGTGGAAGTTTTGCTGTTTTTTTGCAAATTCCTTTTTAACACCTGTATTTTATTGTCTTCTTGGAGCTACCCACAAAACAGACAGAAAAATAAACTTGTTCACATAAAATGGTCAGGAAAAAAAAAGGTTTAATGTGGTCCTGCCCAAAACTAGCGACATGTTTCTCAACAGTATGCTAGTGCTGACTCCCTCTGTACTCTTCCCTAAGACAACACTGGAATACTATTTCTACTGAGATTTGTTGCAAGCTGATTTTAAAATCTCAGCAAGGCATCACCCAAAAGATTTATCTTTAAATTTTCCTTCAGGCATGCACTGAAAAGAATGCCTAGATTATAAATGTGATTTTGTTTCTCTGCATACAAGCTCCAAACCAAAGCCACTGCAGCGGGAGTGACAGGATTTCAAGCACTGGCGGGCAAGGAGTGTGAGGGCTTGATTTTCCCACCCGCCTCCATAACCTGTCCTGTTCAGCCCTAAGTTTTGCAAGCAGGGTCATGCTCAGAAACATCCTGTGAATCTGACACTGGGTTAAAAACCAGACAGTGTCCTGTTTATCCCCCTGTGGGGGTTTGGACATCACCTGCTTTGGTTACCTGCAGCTCTGCACCGAGAGAAAACCCTGCAGGACACAGGGTGAGCAGAGCAGGAGCTTGCTTCCAGTTAGACAGAAAAGCACATTTAAACCATTTCAAGGCTGGGATACAGGTAGCACAGGTATAATGCACAGGCCTGTTCACTAAATATAGCAAAGTTAGAAGCAAGCCTAAGTTTTCCTCCAGCTGTTTTTTGTCAGATGATTTCCATCTGATCTCACAACGCCATCAGCTTCTTCAAAGCCCAAGAAAATCTGAATGCGACCTAACCTTAAGAATTAGTCAGAAAATTCAGAGACAGCAAACCATCATTGCTTATAAACTAATCAACTTCTAGCACCTACTGGCTCTTGGAAAACAAGCTCCTACTTACTGTAATACATTCACCTGGAAAGGAATTTGGCTGAATATTCACATGAACAATTTTCAATGCAAAGATTTTTAGCATCCTGCCCAAATTAGCACCCTGTGATGGGAGATGAGACACTGCTGTGCCAAAACCAAGCACAAATAGTTCTCTGTAATCTAAAATGTCTTATGAATATCTATATATATTTAAAAAAATAATCTGTGAGACATAAAGCATCACTGCCATACATAATTGTTTTCAATAGCACTTACAAAGTACTTGAATTTAAAGCAGAGGAAGCAACTGAAGGTCTGTCAGGAACAGTGATTTGTTCTAATATTCCTTTTATCCACAACTTTTGAAAGGAATATGGATCTTGTGTTTTTATTTTAGCAAAGAAAAACAAAGCTTTGCAGAAATCACACTTTTGCAATAATTCCGTTCCTCACAGCCGCTTCTATTGACACCCTTTGTACACAGCATTTTGGACAAACATTTCAATTTTTAATCTCATCTTTTCTGTGCACCATGCTGCGCTCCTCCCAGGCCCACCAATCTTGTTATCTTAATGGATGACAGATAGAGTATCACTCTGACCATGCCACATTAGGCGTCCTCATTTACCGAGTGCAAGGAAAAAATGCTGAGTATAAATTATTCAGAAATCTATTGTATCAGCGTGTGTTCTCTGAGCATCCACCACTGGCAGAGCAGGCAGATTATTTTTCACTTTTAATTGTGTTGCTATCTTATCTGCCACACTGAAAGCAGAGTGATATGTGAAACCATATACATCAAGCAGCAAATAAACCCAGTTTACTAGGTCTGCTGCTTAGGCCTAAATAACCTATCTAGTCAATCTAACTTCAAACAATGCCATAAAAAAACCCACCTCAACCCACTCACCGCTCACTTTCTTTGTATTTGCCTGCCAAAATAAGAGAGCTCTGCACACAACAGTGGTGCCCGCAGAGAATACTATTTCAGTGATATTTTGAATGCCAATATGCCACTGGCTATCTGAATACAAAGGAGGTCATCAAGGATGAGCCCTCAAAATAGTGTGAAGTGTTTAAGCTTATGAAGTCTTAAGAATTGTTAGCATGAACTGCTACCGTGATGCATCTGAAAGGGATACAACCCTCTCTCCTTCACTGTCCAGTTGATTTCGGCAAGTCAGACGATTCAAGGTTCAGGTTATGCACATCGCATGAAGAGATGGCTCATTTGATCTCAGCAATGTCTTCAAAACATTTTGCCAGCATTGGGCATGCCAGATCGTATTTGCAGATGTGGTGAGCCCATGAGCTGCAAACTTGCGCTGCAAGCCAGGGACAGGGTAATCAGCAGAGAAGGGCTATTGTGAGTGAGCTCAATCTGTTTCAACAGCCTGCTTATTTCATCTGGTTCAGCTTTGATTGCCCGCAAATACAGGCAGCCAGCTATGACTCCTGCAGATTTAGAGGCCATTCGTTGGTAAATTTGCAAACTAAGCTTCTGAGCGTGTTGCTGCTTTATCGTAAAAGAAACAAATGAGTAGGAAGGACTTTTCTATCGCACAGTTTATCAGTCACTTACAAACTCTGACTGGCAGAGTTCTGAAGGGAAAGATAAAAACCAGTAACAACTGAAAAGAACATCCAGCCTGTAACCTACCTGAAACCTATTCTGCTGGCTTTATTCTGAAATAGTGGCTGTGTAAATACGTACCTTTTTTACAAAACAAAGCTGTTTGTGATGCATAGCCTCTTTTCAATCTATTTATTTTAATCATTCAAGCTACCCTGTATCCTGGCTAACCCTGTAAAATGCACTTAGGCAAAGTAAAGTCCCCCACTCCTGCTCTCTCTGGAGCATCAACAGAGATATTTAAGGTCTCTCTCAGCAATGAGATCTGCACAAAACTACTTTGCTCTGTGTCCAGGGAATTGCCCAGGTATGTTCACAAGGTGAATGAGGTTTGCAGTATGTTTATTACAGGTAACAGCAGCCAGTGAACAAAAAAAAAACCCTTCCTCACAAAATCCTCGTATGATCAGTGGTCAGGTTAGGGCAGAGACACAAATTTGTAGTTGTTAACCAGGAATAGTTGCTCTGAAAGACCTTGATAACACACAATCCCACAACTAGAGTTGCATAGAAAGGCTCACAAAAGACCTAAACCCCCCAACATACACTGTTGGCTGATTCTGTATAGTCCAAAAGACGCTGTAAAATGGCTGCAGCAAGAACATGAGACACCACAAGTAATGCAAGCTGCCAAAGCAGCTATCTAAAAGGAAGCTAAAATGAGTGTATTCCCAGATGCACAGGACTTTTCCGGGATGTCTGCACTGTCTATCATGCTTTGGAAGTTACTTCTTGCAGAATAAACAAATTAATTGTCTGACACTATGGCTGGAAACCACCGCTGGCACAAAATGGAAGCAGCTACAACAATAAGTAGAGAAAGGCTCATTGCCAGGAAGCAAGGAAATTGTGCTGATGATGTATATCAGGGCAGGACAGGCAGATCTTTGCAAAAACAAATGAATAAATGTTGCTAAATGTCAATAGCTTGTAGAGAGCACCTAGAGATGCCTGGCAGCAGAGGGGCACCAGCCCACCCTGAGAAGTGCTTGAGGTTTGTCTGCTGCTGTTATTTCCAGCAGAAACTCTCTGCTCACCATCCACATTTTATCCCATCTAGTTATCTATTCTGCAGATGAAGAGCAGCCATAGTCTTCCATTGAAACCATTTTTAAATTATTATTATTTTTTTAAAATTGACAGAACTTGAAACACTTCATAAAAATAAGCAGGTGTTATGTTTTGCATATGGGAATTCAGACCTGTGGACCTAAAAGCAACCCAGTATGAGGGAAAAAAGGCTTATTTCCTTTTTATTATTTTTACACAAATGGACAAGTTTGAAAGGTTTCAGGAACTTTTTCTGAGGGACCATCATCCACTACTGCAAAAAATTCCCCAGTGAAGACAGAGGAGGCCATACCTGATAAATCCTAGTAGTTTCTAAGGTAAAAAGTATTGCAAGCCTCAGAGGACAGGAAAAACCCCAGCCAATGTTGAAGGAAATTATTCATGATGTTAGTAATGCCAGTTAGCCATTAGCCACTGGTAAGGCTGGAAACAAACCTCATTTTCCATGGTGCCCCACACCAACATATACTCTGATTACACAAACCTGGGCTTAATGTTAAAAATATTCCCCAATCAAAACTGTCAGGTGGCAGAGAGGCAGCTACTGACGAAAAAGGGGAGATGTGTTCAATCAGGTACAAATCTGCAGCAACTGGATTTCTCCAGCAAAGGTACCGCGGCATCCCTAAGACCATGTGTGGAGTTCTCCACAATTTCAATTTTCACTGAACTTCTGACCTTTTTAGCAAATATGTCAAAGTCGCCAGACAGAACAGTCATCACCCTGAAACAATATGTGAGGGGAAGGAACAGTTGAGGTTTTCTGCTTCTCCACTTCAGTAATTTAAACAGAAAGGAAGGCACTGGTGTGCACTTCCATCTGCTTTCTTCAAATTAAAAAAAAAGGAGATGAAGTGTATATAATTAAAAAGTTACAGTTAACTTCCTGTCAGTAACGTCTGTAGGATGATTTTTGGCCTGCTAGCAAACTCCAGATGGGAAGAGTAATGAATATAATTTAATACGAATAACAGGAGATCAGAGAAACGCTTTTCTGAGCTGCAGCACACTGAGTTATTTCACACAGTTTAATGGAGCACTCAGGAATGAATTATTGCATTTTGCTGTTTTCTTATATTTTTGTTTATGCAAATCAATTTCCTTTAACCTAATTTGTAGAGGACCAGACCTATAACCCAATAAAACCATAAACTGTCAGTAGGATGGTTGTACAACTGGCTAGCACTTATCCAAAGGGCTGTATGTTGTTAACTGCTCATCGTTTTTTTCTCTCTTCCCCTCCAGTGCCTCAGGATTTATACCACCAATTAAGACAATAATGAGTGCCCCAGGTTGACCTCCCAGGAGCAAGAATTAATTAAGTGCAGTATTTCTTCGTAAAGAATGACACTTTTCCAAACCATTTATGTAGCTGTTCTCTTGCATGGCAGCACAGTATCAAGAAAGCCTTTCCAAATTGTTATCCCCAAAATGTATGACTGATTCTGGTTTATGCTCATCATTTCGGTCTATGGTTTTATCCATTGGGTTTTCAAGGGGACCGGCTTCCAAGAACGTCACGATTTTACTAGATATAGAAAGAAGTAGACCTCCTAGTAAAAACAAACAGAAAATCCCCATCAAGCTACACCCACATGCAGTGACATGCAGATTTCTGCAGCAGGCAGGACAAGGAAGAGACTCATGTTAGCTATGTAATTACTATGCTGAAATTACTTGTGGTAGTCTCTCAAATTAGCCTCTCCATTTAGCTGCTGGCAGAGATGGAAACATGTGAAGAGAAAAGGGCAAGCTCAGACGCAGACCTACAAGATAGAAAGAAAGTGCTCCAAGGAAATTCCCTGCACTGGCAAGCTTTGCATGCTCCTCTTCCTCCTCCTCTCCCAGCCTTCACCACAAAGGCTTGAAGAGTTCCTGCATGTATTTGGTACCACAGTCATTTCCCAGAAGAGGCACAGCTTTATCTGTCAGCCAATACAAAAAAATCCCTGCATTTCAGCATCGTCTGAATTTACAATGGAGCTAGATTCTAACCCACCCAATCAAATGTTTACAGCTCAGCCAAAATAATGCAAACTATGCCACAAATATTTATATACCCCTCAAGTGCAATTCCCCTTGCTCTAGCAGAGAGATTTGCACAGTTTGCATGCACAGCCAGATGTTCCCTTGCTCTCTCCCAACCCACCCAGAGCTAATGCAGCACCCCAGCCTGAGCCTGGCCAGCCCGGTGGGTGCCTGTGATTGCTGGTGAAGAGCTGGCTCCATGCACGCTGCAGTATGGCTCCCGCTTGTCTTCAGCCCCAGCATGTTTCTATGCTTTTTGCCCAACCTAGGAGAGTTTTGAAATGTGCCCAAATCTGCAGCAGAGAAGTTTCTGAGAAGGGATGAAGTGACATCTGAAAAGAATGCAGAAAGCAGCCCAAAAATATTCAGAAGAAATAACACTGACATAAACATGCCAAAAATAAAACAGATGTCTTGAGCATAACGCTTTCTGGTACATTTTTCAGGCATCTATGTGAATGACTCATCAACATACGTTAATTATGTCCTCAAATTATTTTTTCTTTTCTCTTAGTTTTGACAGTTGATGTCTAAACAAGTATGTTGTATCAGATATCTTGAAATCTGGCAAGTAATGTCTTGTACTTAGTACTTTATGCTACGCCCTCGTTCCCTCACATTCAGTGACAAGCTCTGTTAACACAGAATTACCCACTAAAACCTCGGATGCCTGGAGACTAGAAAACAGAGTTTAAGTAAACACCCAGAAACATGCAAGTCTGGCTCTCTAGTACTGGCAGTAGTCAAAGAAAATTACCTTTCCACACTGCATCTGAAACTCATTACCAAAGGCGACAGCAGAGGGATGAGTTGGAGCTGGACCAGCTTGGCAACCCCACCATTTTTAGAGTGAGATGGTGGCTATTCTCCTCTGCCTGGTTCCTGTACACAGTCACAGTACACACGGTCAAAATGGAAAAGCAGGCTGAGGAAGGTGGATGAAATCCAGCTTGTGCCAGTGAAAGGGATTAGCAACTGCACAAACAGAGCCAGAGGAACCAACTGAGTAGTTCCTCCAAGCAATAAGGGCTCTTTAGGTAACATTAATTGGAGGTATGTATCTCATTGCAAACACCAACACAAATCACACTGAGATGCTGAAAAAGCATCACAGCTTACAGGAAAAATGCAGTGCTGTCTCCACCCTGACTGCTGCTGGGCACCACTATTCATTCAAC
Source organism: Neopsephotus bourkii (assembly GCF_033783945.1). NCBI lineage: Eukaryota > Metazoa > Chordata > Aves > Psittaciformes > Psittacidae > Neopsephotus > Neopsephotus bourkii. The sequence continues at coordinate 2,584,095 of NW_026901618.1, forward strand.
CAAGCCGTAGGGAAGCAAGGGAGAGTCCGTGACTGGGCAACTTTGACAATGAGAAAACATGACCTTTCAGAGATGAGTGAATGAACTGGGGCTATTAATCTAACACAGGAAAAACTTAGCAAGATGTTTTCTCCCTCCCCTGCCAGACTTTAATCAATGGCCAGATTCAAGCACAGAGCTCATTGTCACAAGACAATCATTCTTTCAGATTACAAAAATCACATGGACTTGGGATAAGATAAAAGGTCCTTTTAGTTAGCTCATCCATTTGGCTCCTGGGCGCTGCACATGCATCTCTCTTGTTCACATAGCACTCTCCTTTCTTCTTTTCTTTCCAAAAAATACGTCGTTTTCACTTCTGTTTCTACAGATGTAGCAGTTGCTGTGCACAACTATGGACAGATGTGTTATCAGTTAAGACCATTTGTAGCAGCATCTGAACAATGCCGTGATCCCCGATCCAAGAAAAGAATTAAAAAAGTAAAAAAGTGGTAGTGCTCATTCATTTAAAAAATGATGGGCTGCACAGTTATTTCTGAAATGTGCTGCTTAAATTTTCTGTATCTGTGGCACTATCACTGTTCTGGACCAGCAGAAAGCACACAAGGATCACAGTGCACTCTGAAGCGAGGACCTAAAATTCTTATATATTTATTATGGGTGCACAGGGCTCCAAAGCAAGCCAAACACTCCAGAGACAGGGAAGCCCTCTTCCCTCTTGGGAAGATTCATCTGGAGAGCAGCCAGCCAAGACACTCGCAGGAGGAGTGAACAGTAGCCCATTGGAGTGGCTGCACCATGCTATAAATCTCTGCTTTCCCTGGTAAGTGCCTGAGAGGAGAGAGAGGCAACTGGCCACAGCTGACAGTAATGGGTCCCATTAAATTGTCACTTTTAAAGAGACTCTGAAACAAGAACAAACTTGCTCTGTAAGGATTTGATCAGGTTCCCTGCCGCCAGGCAACGGCTGCGCCTGCTCATGTGCTGTGGCTGGGGGCTGCTGGCTCTCCCTTCCAGTGCTGGAAGGGTCCCCAGCAGTCACTGAGGTTCACCACAGCTGTAGTGACAGTGCCGACTGCATTTACAACCAATCAAATCTACATTTTTTTAGCACTACTTGCAACTGCCGTCTCACCTTGTAATTTATGTATCCGTTATTCTAGACAGGGGATCCAGAATAAATTTTCCCCTTTAAACCTGGGTATTATGATACATTTTTTATTGTGTAGTAACTTTTCCCATTAAAATATACTAAATGAGAAATTTTAAGCATAGCAATAGGAAACTGTAAGGGACTTTATACACAAAAATGTGTTTCTACTTCTCAGCTGTCTTCTGAATTGAGCTGTGGAAATTGTGGGGTCTCCTGCATATAGACAAAGGGAAGAACAACTCATGGATAGTGACCATGAATATGACCAGCTGTAGCAGTATACCAATTAAAGAATTACTACACCAATATACCAAAACTAGCAATTACAGAATTGGATGCGTGGCTTCTTCAACATTATAAGCTTTTGTAAGCGCAGTACTAAGCTGCACAGGTGTCACACCTAGAAGTGTCTTTCGTATATGGGAATTCCTCTGACACAATCAGAATAATATAAAGTAGAAAGAAGGACACAGCATGCATGTCTTTTATATGTAACTTAAGAAACAATGTATCCATACTTAAAGACTACAGTAAAATCCAGATACAAAGAAGGAAAGATAAGCACATGGGTATAACCTCGATTTTGCCAGTTTCTTAATTTTGGAACGTCTAGTCAAATATGGAAGATTTTTTTTTGTAAAGCTTTTGTTTTGTTTTACAGAGGAAAGAAAAAGATGAATGTATACTGACTCTATTGGAAATACCAAACCTTGGAAAATTGCATCTAATTGTCTTTCCTGCTATAGCACAGGACTGAAATTTCATAAAGAACAGCTCTGCAAAGCTGAACAGCTCTGGGATCCGTGCTGCAAATTCAATTGCACTCCATTCCCAGAAGATGCTAGAAAATATCCCTTTAGGAAATTTGCTCAAAGGAACGTTTCATTTGGGATTATAAAGAACCTCTGTTTCCATTAGCAGGTCAGGCAGTAAGCGCAGAGAGCAATGGAAGGACACTTTCCAAGGCCAATCAAAGTATTTTCTGTAAATTGGGAAGCTGACTGCTTATAACCTAGGTGATAGTTTACAATAACCAGAAAGTATAGATAGATCTATCTTTCAAAATCTAATCCAAAGTAAGTAGCAAACAGAGAGCTGCATATCCACTTAACATATAAGTGAACAGAATTAGATAATGGGCAATTTCACCTTGTACACTTATGAAATACCTTCATTTTGCATTTACTTCTCTAGGATGTGCCAATCAGAAAATCTTTAAGCACTTGTTAAATAGAACACAGGCTACAAAGATGCCTAAAGCAAGCAGAACAGTGAACCCAACCATCTTGCCAGCAGCAAAGTCAACACACTTGGCCAGAACCACACTCAACAAACTATCCTACTCTCCGTCTTTCTTCCAGGGAAAACACTTCACTTTTTTGAGGGCTCCAGCAAGCTATTCTGTATCTGAACTCAACAGCTCAGTTGCTTCTATAGCCTTCTTTATCAATGTCTCATTAACCAGTTTCTTTTTAAGAAGTCCCAGAATTAGAAAATGAAATTAGAAAGCTAGTTCACTCTAATTTTATACGCTGTTCAGTAAGCATAAATATGGCATAGTATAAAAAAAGACAGGCTATTACTGCTATTATAAAATCTCAGATGTTTGCTCAGATATCCATATTTCCTTATTTGCTGAATTGCCTCTGCAAAAAATACTTCTAAAGGTCTTCTAATATTGTATTAAAGATGGTGGAAAGCTGCATTTTTTCCTACACTGTAATAACTTTCTGGATGTGCATAGGACAGCCTGTAATCCACATCTGTAATTATGGGACACACGTGGTCCTTAAACTAAGAGAGCTACGAAATAGGTTGACAAAGTGAGAACAAAATAACAGGTTTTCCCCCCTTTCTTGTGAATAAAATTGAAAAAGTAAAATCCATTAGAACCTACTTAGAGGAAAATAAAACCACCCTCCACATCCACTGCATGCATACCAGGGGACTTCTCAGTGGGCAAGTGCACCAGCCTCAGTCGCAGCCCACCTGCTTCTGGCACCTCTGGTTGGCAAGTCACGATGTGATTTGCAGACAGCACTTTGACATGTACATATAATTTACTTAATTCTGTTGAAGCTGTTGCAAACCTTGCACATGTTACTGATCTGGTGTGAACCTCAGCTCTCACACACTTCTGCTAATAAGCTACAACAGCTGTAAGCAGGTGAAAGCTGGATAGAAATGCGACAAACGCATCTGCAAGGACCTTTCTCACACCTACGTTGGTGTGAGAAACCATGATTCAACTCCAATAATAACAGGTATACAAACATGTAAATTTGAAGGGTTTTTTTACAGTGTGTATTCTCAGGTACAGAGAGAGTCAGATACTACCAGAAGAGGAAGACTCGGCAATTTTAGTTTAATAATAATAATAATACTGAAAAAGCTAGCTGTTACAGTCTGGTTGTTGGTCAAAGACCCTGAAAAGATATACAAGGTCAGCAGGCATGAAGTTACATCTGTATTAGGAAATGCTCTTGGGAACAGTCATGAGCACTGTGGCTGGCTGATGTACCATATCTACCTTAGTTAACTCCTTCAGCCTCTGAAACAGGATGGCTGTATCCAACCTATCCACAGAAGATGACCAGCACTAGCTGGTACAGCAGAAACCTTTCAGATACACAGCAAAGCAAAGCAGTGCCCCAGAATGTGGCTGGTCAGTGGTGTACCATAGTTTAAGAGTCTAATGGTTCTTTTTTGTGAAATCACTGACTGTATAGGGAATACTGCACAGGAAGGGAGTGCAAGATTTTAGCCAATCAATTATATGCTGTTATTTGACAGCTCATGCAAAATAACAGTCATTTCCAGTTCCTGTTTCCACAGGACATTAGCCCTTGTGCTCACAAATAACTGAAGTGCTGTGGTTAGCACAGTTAGAAAGTAATCTGGGATAGTCTCTGTGTTTCTGTAGCACCGGCATCACTGCCAGGGAAAAAAAATTAATAAAGTATTTAGTAAAAACAACTGTTTTTACAGCTTAAGAGGAACCCCTGGTTTATTACAGAGGGCAACAGGCAGGATAAGAAGAATATTAGCTGTGGATGTTTTTGCTATACCCCCCTATAGACACTGCTGCTCTTTGTCCGTCTCTACTCTCAAAGCCCAGTAGAAGGGAGCAGCAGAGGTATAACCCACAACTTGGGCCCAAAGCACTGCAAATCAAATACGACATTCAAACACATAACACAAGTTTTATTTTTTTACCTGTCATGGTTAGTGATTAATCTTTTTCTTCATTCATGTTATTCAGACAACTGAGAGAGAGATTTTAAAATACATGGCAAGACAACATTTTTGTTCCTGATCTCACCTATTTCAGCACATTTACTTGCTCCCGGTGGGCTTCCAATAAATATATGCTTCCCCATCCTTCAAAAATTTGAAATAAATTCAGAGTCTGGCAACAGTTTTATCTTCCAAATGAAGAGAAAAGAAATGAAGAAATTAAGAACTTACTGAAACAGATACCAGCTTTTCACAGGACACCTGCCTCTCCCGGCTTTGTCATTTTACAAACTAAAATATCAAAAACCAGCATTAAAACAATCATGTTTCCTTTGATAGTACAAAATACATAAAAATTCCAGGTTTCGCTTCCTGCAAATGAATGGCGCTGAACGTTCTTACACAGCAAAGTACCTACGGTTTAAGATTAGACGATATTAATAGTATGCAGGAATGTATCTAAAAATACATTTTTCACTTTCTAAAAACCAACTGTTGATTTAGCTGAAACTAGGAGCAATTTTCCATGATTTGAGGAATTTTTCATAGCTGTGCAAGAATGACAGCATGCATCTGTACTGCTGGCACTGTCACTAATACAGCTTAAATGGAGACAAATACAGTTTGATCATTCAAGCTGACGTGTATTTTTCTTTGAACCAATAGAAGCTTTTACAATTGCATTGCTGCAAACAATATTATTTCTTTCCCTGATATAAATCATGTTGTGCATATATTTTTGACTTCACGTTTCTTTTTGTTTCAGTTGTAGGTGACCAAAACATACCAGGAAAACAAAGCCAAACAAATATACGGAATTAGTCAGTTTTATGAAGTTTGCTTTATTTATTTAGAGTTAAGTAACTGAAAAAATTCTATGTCTGGATCCTTAATTCCCACTAAAGGGGCATAAATGCAGGCTGAAATATGATTACATTATAGGTAGAAGCTAACGTGCAAGAGTTGTGTTATCAAAAAGAGCTGCTGCTTATGATCTTTCTACAACCCCAGAACTGCCTGAGAAAATGCACATCTGTCATCACATGATGTAAGAGGCATTATTAAACCAAAAAGGCATCTGTCCTGAAGAACACTGCTCCATAAAGAATACCTAAAACAGGTTGCTTGTATCAACATTTCCTGCAGACCAAAGCATAATATCCTTGCCAGCAAACTTCAAATAAATAAAATAATGCCCAGTTCCACTCTTGTCAGTAATATTTTGTAAATCCAATGCTGATCACGAATTCATGGCCTGAAAAGCAGGGGAACCCCAACACTCTCTGTCCTGATAGGCATAACCATGTGAGATAGCATGGTGAATATTAACACAGTTGTGCTTTAGGCACCTAACCCAATGACCCAGCGTGGACCTAGTTTACAGTTCTGAATCAGCCATCAGAAGAGCTCCTTCCTCTCCACTGACTGCACAGAGCCCAGTCTTCAAACTTAGGCAATTAATCTTGGGCCCAAAGTTGAGTGGTCGGACTGCCTCCCACTCCATCTGTAAGCAAGTAAGATAAAGCTGTAAAAACAGATTTATCTTCCCTCAGCTGCCACCAACCATGGATGACTTCCAAAGTTGCCCCATCTCTGACTTCTCCCCTTGTCATCTTTCCCTGGTGTGTCCTCTTGCTCGCCTCACTGTTACCTTGGGCACAGAGTTCACGAAGACAGAACTTCCCATTGTCTCTCTTTGTGACATCACCAACTGTAACCTCATGGCAGCTTTTCTCCCAAGCTGAATATCCATGTGGATCAGCAAATTTGGACAAACCCATTTAATTTTTTTCTTTTTTCTCCTTTATTTATCTTTTTCTTCTTCTCCCATGTGTATCTTTGTGTGTGTGTGTGTGTGTGTGTGTGTGTGTGTGTGTGAGTCAATCCAACAGAATTACAGATCTGAATTTTGGAGTTTATATCAATGCCTATTTTCCATACTGCTTGAAGTCTTTTCAACAAGAAAAAAGAAAGAAAATATTTGAGACAGGAAGGTGTCAAACAAATAGATGTATTTTCACAGCTGAAGACCTATGAAAGTATATTAAATATGGCTACCCCTTTAATGTAATGACCCCATATTAGATGTGATTTTATATGAAAACTCTGATGGAAGGAAAGCTACTCTTCTTTTATGATAAAAGTCACCTTAGATCACTTAACACTGAAGTAGACTTACCTACATTTTTGTCTGTTAGCATCAATAACAGGCAGAGAGGCACCTTGATCATTCAGACAAAACTGCTGGACCATAAACCTATCCTATCCTCTTATGTGCTGTGTGCTTTTCTCTTCTGAAATCACTTAGGCATCTTTGAGCCCACTGAATTCAAGTCAGGAATCTGGGCAGGATTGCCAGCAGAGGAATGCCATCTTTTAAACATCTAGAACAAGAGACAAGGCTTTCAGAGACAACTGAAGCTGTCAGAACCCAGCTTCTCCTCCTCAGCTACACAATGATGGCACTGTGTGGGGAATCCAGCCCACGACTCTCAGACTCCTTTCTGAAAACCTGGCTACAATGAAGAGTCAAGTCAGGACCAAAGAGCTGAGCTTTCAGTGACAGCCAACCCCATAGCCACTTGTACCAGCTGTATAAACTCAAGTTGCTCTTTTTGTATGGAATTTGAGTGCTATCCAGCAACACCCAGAGAGCACCCCAAAAAAGATCTTTAACTGAGGTCATGAAACACACAAGTACAGTCCAAAACCTGCTTCTGAAATGTCACAGTCTACAAAATGGAAAGTTGCAAATAAGTTGAATACAGTCAATGTATGGTATTTTACATATGAAAAGATGGACTGGCTTTGGAATTTCTCTTACAAAATACAAGTGTACTGTGAGGATCAGTTTGGTTTTGAGATTCTAATACACAAAGCCACTGACTGGCTATGAGGCACATCAGTCTTTTGCAGCATAAAACCAGAAATAAACACAAAGTCATGATTTTCCTTTTAAAAACCAGTTTAAAACACCCACCCAAAAAGAAAATAAAATCCTGTCTCTGAATCTGGCTGACCAAACAGAGAAAAGATTGAGAAAAAATGGAGAAAAAATTGAGAAAAAGCTCAACCTTTTCTCAGCCTTCTGAAAGCTCCTGTATTTCAAATTTGGAAGGCAAGAAGTCAGGTACTTCAATCTAGAATCACAAAAAATTCAGCATGAGCAAACTAGAATTAGAAAACAAGATAGCTTGAAACTATTTATACAGTTCCCAAACTTCTGTTATGGTTCATAAGTGCACATTATGAAATACTCCTGTCCCTAAAAACTTTAAGACTAGTATATCGAAACAAGCCACGGACAGACTTTTTAGTGGGCACAGTACTGAAGACTGCTAATGAATAAGAGAATAGGATCTCTTCAAAAAGGGCACTTAGAATACAGAAAAAGTGTTTGGCAAAGGAGGTTAGGAAGTTGTTACCAGATGCCAGAAAGAAAAAGGTCCAAGGATGAGAGTGAGTGGAAAAAGACGAAGTAAGGACCAGTGTAATCACCATGCAAGATGAGCACAGCAATGACTTGTCAATGAAAGTAGACAAAGGCAGGTTCTGGAGAAAAAAGGGCAACAAACTGTGTGAATTACAACACTGCAGACCAGAAGTGGTAAATGCTCCATCCCCGTCAGGGTTCAAGACCAGGTTGGACGAAGCCTTGGGTGATACGGTTTAGTGTGAGGTGTCACTGCCCATGGCAGAGGGGCTGGAACTGGATGATCTTAAGGTCCTTTCCAACCCAAACCATTCTATCATTCTATGAAATCATGTCATTGTGGCACAAAGTCTGAAAAAATTGCATGCCACGAGGTTACAGTTAATGATCTCACAAAGAGAGACAATGGAAAGTTCTGTCTTCATGAACTCTGTGCCCAAGGTAAGAGTAAGGTGAGCACAAGGGCACACGAGGGAAAGATGGCAGGGGAGAAGTCAGAGATGGGGCAACTTTGGAAGTCATCCATGGGTTGGTGGCAATTGAGGGAAGATAAAATTTCCAGTGCAGTGGTTCCCAAACTGAGCATCGGAAGGACATAATCACCTTCCATAGCTCTCCAAGGGCTCCTGGCTGGAAGGGTATCCATTAATAATAAGCAGAATATTGCTATAACCTTCCCCATCAGTCTACCATAAAACAGGTCAGTAGCTGGTGCTTTTGAGACAGAAAAGCAAAGAACCAAACTGAACCTCAGGGAACAGCATAAGCAAGTGGATAAAGAGCCATTTAAGGAGACATTCCGTAAACCTAAGCAAAGCAGGAGGAGAATCTAAAAAGCCCTGAGAGACAGGAAAAAGAAAGTCTGCTAGAGCACCTCTCCTGTGATGAATGGCTGGGAGAGCTGAGATTGTTCAGCCTGGAGAAGCTAAGACTCTGGGAAGACCTTAGTGCAGCCTTTCAGTTCTTAAAAAGGGGCCTATAAGAAAGATGGGGAAAGACTTTTTATCGGGGCCTGCTGTGACAGGACAAGGGGTGGTGGTATTAGACTAAATTACAGGAGATTCAGGCTGGATGTGAGGAAAAAATTCTTTACAATAAGGGTGTTAAAATACTTGAATGGGTTGCCCAGAGAGGTGGAGGATGCGTCATCCCTGGAGACACTCAAGGGCAGGCTGGATGTGGTTCTGGGCAACCTGATCTAGCTGAAGATGTCCCTGCCCACTGCAGGGGGTTTGGACTAGATGAGCTTTGAAGGTCCCTTCCAACCCAAACAATTCTACGATCAACCCAAAACCTGGAGGACAGTAAGCTGTCCCTTTGCACTAGATGGAGACTGCTAATGACTGTGACAGAATTTCCACTGGAGCTTAAAGGAGAAAGGCAAAGGAGAAGAAAACAGAAAGAATTAGGAGAAAACCAAGGGAAAAGCAGCACAGGAAAACAAGAGGAATGGGGCCCTAATTAGATAAATATGATATGAGCAGAGTTTTTCATTTGTGTTTTCCTTGAGAAACAAGATTGCCAGGAGTCTGAAGGGAAAGGTAATGAGTCAGAAAGGAGAAAGGAAAAGGCTTGAGGAAAGGACATCATATCAGAGATGCAATGCAGAAGGAGAAAGGAGTGAGTTTAAGGCTTAATGTCACAGAATAGAGATGTAAAATCATGTGAAGAAAGTAACACTGGAAACAGGAGTGAGGAAAAAGAAAATGGCAACAAGGTCAGAGGCAAAAAATTAAAAATAAAAAAAAAGGAGAATAAACAGATTTGGTTGACATTTTAGTCTAGCTTCTTACAAAATGGGCTTGTGCAACCCAGGAGTCTGTAAGCGAGGTTGCCTCTCCCCATCCCAACAGCTTTTGAACCTGCTGGTCAGCTTCAATAAAACTCCAAATCTTGAAGAAAATAAAGCCCTATGAAATTGCATGGAGATGGGTGTTGAGGTAAAGGAGAAATTCATTTGTGTTCCGTAACTAGATTAAAATCTGTAACATGAATTCTTCTTTATTATTATTCACCAGAGAATCAGCGTGTAACTCCATCTCCGTACCAAGCAGAAGCTTTTAATGACCTATAGGCTCTCTAATAAACCTGTGTTAACCAGCTGAAAGGCAGAGATCCAAAAGAGAAAAGGCTTCCCCAGCAGCACTGCTCAATACACAGTACTTATTGAAAGACGAAAAGCAACTGAACAGATTTTTGCATTAAGAAGGCTGGACAGAAAGAGAAGCATCAAGGACTGATATTGGGAACCAAGGGTGAAGGTAAGCTTGAATACAGGCTGAAGCCTGGATGGCTAGAAATAAGTACAAGGTGGCAGCTTTCTTATGGTACAGCACCAAGAAATGCTTGTATGAAAACAAGTATAGAGCAAAGATGAAGGAAAACAAAAATAAAACCAACAGTCCAAAAGGGCTTAAGTGAAAAGGGTAACATTCTTCAGAGAAAGAGCAGGAACTGGAAGAGTAGGGGTTTCTGAGGCAGTCTCTGGTGATATGGCCATGTACTGCTGTCTGCTGTCATCCATCCATCATCCATATCTTGACCTGAAAGCTCAGACAACTTTTAAAGCAGGCTTAGTACATGACTTACCACCAAAGGTGCCACTGGTTGACTCAGTGGTCTCATCATATTCTTTGCCAGCTTCTGGCACTCACAAAGGAAGCTGATTCAATCAGTAGAAAAGATCATAAAATACAAGTTCTACCTGTTGAAGAGCTAGCATCAACTAACCCAAGTCATACCAGTCTCAAGCAGCCAAGTTACAGCTTTGAAATCTCATTATTTCCCCTAGACTGACAGGCTTTCTATGTAGCTAATTTTTAATTTCTTTTTCTTTTAACAGCAGCTATTGCTAAATACTGAATTACCCCATCTTGCAAATTAGCAAGTGAAGACGATTTTGTTGTTGTTGTTGTTGAATAATGGCTAGCACATTACAAGATGGGTTTCCTCATGTATTTTGACAAGTGCAGTCTTGCTTTCATCACGCATGAAAATGCTTTGCAGTATGCCAGTAAAAGACCTACAGCTTATTTTTGCATATTTTTCAAATATAATGAAGTCTTAGGGACATGTGACCTTTTTGCCACAGTCTGCAATTACGTCTGCACTTAGAGGGAATTCGTGGGTGAGCAAATGACACCACCATCTGTGTGTTAGCATCAGAGTATGATGAGAGATCCTATTTAATGAAATTAGCTACAGCACATTCTTACCATAGTTCTTCCTAAAAGACGCCTACATTTTGATGTTTTTGTGGCATCTAAAAAAAAACAACAACCCAGACATGATACCCAAGGAAAACCTCAAGACGAGAAAGACATTTTAAACTCAAGGTGAACTTGAATAGCTACTTTCATTACTTCAGTATCTACAGCTATGAAACAGGGAAAACCAGGCTCCAGTCCTATAGCTTTTTGCCAAATGACACAAACCCAGGACTATGATATGTTACGTCACCACAGAAGGCCATTAGCATGGAAGAAGCTGCAAGTTCAAAGGATAAAGTAAAAATGGCTAACTGCTCAGTATCTGAAAATATTATAACATTTCACAAATATAAACCAGCAAAACACCTTTTATTAATTTAACCTAATTATTTATATGGATATAGCACCTGTCACATTTTTGGCATACATTAGTATCTTCACTGCACTAAACACTACGCAACTATTTTAATCTGAAAGATGGAAATCATAGGTCTTATTTTAACTGTTAAAGAACATTGCAATACGGTGCCATAACTAATTAAGTTAAATATGAGCGCATCTGTCCTACAATATATTCCCTCAGCAACTTTTGCACTACCTTCTTTCTTTCATGCTTACTGTTCGCTGTATGCACATCTCTAATTATTGCCTTAGACTCATGGCTTAGCTGACACTCCTTCTCTGCTGTGTATCTTTTTAGATATTCTTTACTTTAGAACAGTGTATTGTATTACCAAATCCTATGGATAGTCAAGTCATCTTCTGACAATCGGAGCACTGGAAAGCATCTAGCAGATGTACCAGCCCTGTAGTCTGCCAGATTAAATTTTGTAAATACCAACCTGCTAATGCTCAAATTCCCAATTTGATTTGAGATTAGTCAGATAGTTAGAGTCTATGCCAAAAACTTCCAGATGATCAGATCCTGTTCCCAAATTCTACCCCCTAGATACACAGAGCAGCACACAGAAAAAGGCTGAGAACAGCCAACAGCTGTGCGAGTTCTGACATGATGGACAGTGAAGAGTCTCAAAGTGTTTTCACTTTACTCTTTGATTATTTCTGCATCTGTGATCACATTCTTATGTTAGTCAATACTTATGGAAGTCTCTGAAGGACATACTTTGGAAGAAGCAATTCCAGGCATGATGGTAATTTACTTGGCTTTACTCATGGATCAGAATTAATTCACGAAAGAAAGGTACAGGGGTCTTTGGAGACAATCAAGTCACACCAAACGGCATTGCGCTGCCTCTCTATAAAATGAAACGCTGTCCTATAAAAGGAAAGGGAGATGATGGTACTCACCTTACATCCCTCACAAGCACTGACACCATAGTGATATCCGGATGACTTGTCTTGACAGACAAAACAGGGCTTGTAAACACGAGGGGGTGGAAGTGGTGAAGGAGGGCTCGGAACAAGTTCCTCAGAACTGGTGCTCTGAGTTTCAACTGCTACAAAAGAAAAAAGAAATAACTGAATGTTTCATGAAGGAATTTTAAATAACTGATTGTTTACTGTATTATAACTATTAAACTATAATAAACGTTCATTTGTCTTTCCTAGCAAAATTTAAGGGGAACTAAAGCAAGGCAAGTAATGACAGGACTACATACTATAGCCTCAAAAGTATATCTTAAAATATCCAACCATTTTTCACAATCCAGCAACTCACCACCACAAAAGCTTCAGCTCTCTTCAGAGACAGAGCTTGCACCTATTACCAGGCTCCAAAAATACAGATTTTCTAGTTTTAGTCTACTGAACTGTGTGGGATCCATGTGTGCATGCTGGATATCAGGAAACTGTGACATGCACCCTTCCAATTGGTACTGAATCTTGGAAGAGGTCTTATATCATCACTTGCCTTCTTCTACAAAATGTGCAATTCTGCCACAGCAGGATAGCAGCATGCATCAGGACATATGTAAAGAGACAAAGGACTAAGTGTAATACCTGAAGTGAAAATTGCCTGATTTGTCTTCTTCTTTAAACCAGCACAACCCAGCAAAACATCCTTACTAACCTTAGGATTTGTAACATCAGGAAACCTCTCTGAGAAAGAGCTACTTACACACTACAACCCCATAGTCCTTTACTGCCTTAATATTTCTAGATGGTCATTTGTTTTGAACCTGATGAAAAGCCACTTTTCCCTTTCAAGGAAAGGACATGAAAGCTCTACAATGCAAGATAAGACATGCGAACTACATCTTTCCAAACATCTGCATTAGTTTTCTGTGATATCCTGTCATCATTCCTCACATTTATGGTAGATGTACAATACATTTTCATGTTTCACCTAGTCATCTGCTGCTTCTCAGATAAATCCCTCTAACTTTTCAACAGATATACAGAAGTGACAGGATCTGTGAACTCAGATCTATCCAGAAATAGTAGGCATTACCAGCAGAGCTAAATCTCAAGACTACTACAGCAGGCCCTAAAGAACATTCCTCAATGGAAAAATCTTAGACAAGATTTACTGACCCTGGTTTTTTTCAGATTACAAAGATGATACATTTGTATTAAACTCATGATTCATTGTCAACTCATGTGCTGCAGAATTCACAGAGGGCATCATGGAGCACAATGCAACCTCTGATTACTTGTGAGAGAAGGGCCTCTTTCTGCCATTTTTACTATGGTTAAGCTAGAAGCAACTTCAAAGACAAATATTCTTTGAGAAGAAAAGAAATGCTTGAGTGACATGTTAGAGGCTGTATTTTAAGAAAAAAAAAATAATGCTTCAAACAGGAACTATTTATACATCTAACAATAAGGAGGCTGTGAAAAAAACCCAAATGAAAAAACTCAGAAAAGTAAAATAACATAGCTCCATAAATTGAGACATTAAGACAATTCTAGACCTGTACTTAGGTTTTTCAGCATTAAATACACTGAACCTTGGCAAACCTGCAGGTTCCTACTGCACAAAAACTTTGATGAATTTTTTTCTTAATGAAAACACAGATGAGAACAATCATTTCTTTTCAACAGTAACTTTTGGTATTAAAGAGAGCTAGAGAGTTCTGTTATTGATCTCTGCACAGCCATCCTGCTTGAATCAATAATCTATTAGTACTTTAAAAATAAAGTTAAATTCATCAAATACCCTTGAGAGGCCTCAAACATTCCTCACCTTATTTCATGCTCGTACATGAATTATGGTAGCTTCCAATCAGCCTATGGAATGGTAAAATTTTAGCTTTAAAACTCTAATACCAGAAGACAATGTGTTTTGTATTAGCTCATTCAACTCTCTCAGTCCATCTGAAAGGCAGGTTTTAGGCTCCCCAGGCAAAACAAGGTTATTATTCAATAAAAGAACTGCATTCTTGCAATCCTTCTGCAAGTTCAGTTTGGCGAAAGCAATCTTTGAGGGGTAATACTGATACACTTCTGCTTTTTTTCATGATTTCATGCCAAACAAGGACCAGCTTGTAGCAGTGTTTGAGCCATAGACCACATGTAGCAGAGAGGTCCGTCAGGCACTGGCCAAGCTCCAGCAACTTGCGATAACCAGAGAGATTAAGCTACTAGTTCAGTTAATAAACACAACATAGTCAACAACTGAAGAGCTGAAGGTGCTGCTACAGAATTCTTTTCTAGACGATTTGAAAAAGAAAGAGACATTGTAAACCAGAGGTCACTCATTAAAACTCACATATATATATATATATGTGTGACACTGAAAGGGCTTTAATCTATTTAATATAATACTTGCATCAATCAAACAACTATCATGGGAGTTATTTTTTTCTTTTTGTAAGAAAACCCGATTTAGGAACATTAATTTCTGATCACAGGCAAAATGTACAGTTTTCTGGAGAAGTCTTGAACTCAGGTTGCACATGCTCAACTCTTTATCCAGCTTCTAACTTACTATTCTTCCTTGGATTTAGACTTTAACTCTTTATTTGAAAATGTATATACTGCCATCATGGAAGCGCAGAAATGCAGTGCAGGCATCTGCAGCAATTCATGCTCAGCAGGTATAAAGCATTATTTCTATATCATGTCAGTGGCTAGGGGTCACACGACAGCAGAACCCGCTTTCTTCCATGCATGCCTGCACGTGCAACGTGGGAAAAAAAAAAGAAAGGATGGGGGAAGGTAGTTGACATTTCCAGAAGAGGTATCTTTAAAGAAGTCTTAGGATTTTAGGAAGAATTTAGAAGTGGAGGGGGAGAAAATGGCAACCTCTTTCCATGCCCTGCTGTCTTGTCCTGCAGGATGTGACACTTCAGGGTCCCTACTCACCTGAGAAAACAGAGCCTCAGTGCTGTCACCCAACAACTGAATGCAGCTTAAGCACACAGGGACTTAAACAATCGGTCACTTCACAATTCCTAAGATGTCTGAAATATTTCTAAAGGTTAGATAAAGCAGCAGATAAGATCTTTAAAAGCACAGCATGCTTTGTGAGAGCTAATTTACTGCCAGCTAAACCCTGTTGACAGATGGAGGAGGTATTTTACTTTGTGACCATCTAGAAGCAGGCAGGCACTAGGAAATGCCTTGAGTTTTGCTAGAAACTTATAAGCTTGCATGTTAATGCGTACTTTGGGCAGTTGAGTCTTAAAAGAATAAGAAGTTGTAAAGCAAATGGCATTTCCTGGATAGCCTCAAGGGAATTTCAAATACTGAGCTCAGGGTCCCTGGTGGGAAGCAGCAATTTCAGCTAATTAGGGTGAATAGCGAAGTGTTGCATTTGGTCAAAACATTCTGTTAACCCTCATTTTTGTTGGCACCAACCAGAGTCTGGATTTTTTGCTGTTCTCTCTGTGTGTGTGTGTGTGTGTGAATTCACTGCAGGAGTGCAAGGCACGCAGCTCACATACATTAGGCAGAAAGTCAAAGGAAACGCCAAAGTTCAACTAAAGTACAAGTAATTAGAACCAGATTCTCTGCTGCTTATATGTGTGCATTTGATTGTAGAAGTTATTTATAAGCCTCCAAACATTTGAAAAAATAACTATATACTGTAGATCATTTAATTTTTATGTCTCGTCTGGAAAAAAAGTCTGCTTTTAATCATCTTCCAGGAAAGAGCCAGGAACTGGAAAAGTGGGTTTCAATTGTTTCAATACAAATTTCTCTCTTTCATGTGCCACATAAAACTATACTATAAAATTAAGTCCAAAATATCATAGACTCAGCTCTCCCATCCACCTTTTTTTTTCTTTTTTAATAAAAATCTTCTTTGAATTTGTCATGCTTAAATAGTTTGCATTGTTCTGAGAGTTTGGGTTTTGGTTTAAAATTGTAGTTTGGAAGACAGACAAGGAGAGCAGAGAAAAAGAAAAGAGTGAGAGAGAAAGAAAACATTATGGTGGAGACTTGCCAGCCTTGACTTAGTAACCTGGCCATGACCCTTCAGTGAGTGTGTGTTTGACCGGGTCACATATGACTCTGGCTGCATACTGTTGCTGGGTTATAAGTCCCAGATATTTTTACCATATATACAACAGGTGGGGATCACAGACAACATAAAGAGGAAAATTAAGTCTTCTCTTTTGCAAAGACTCTAATTTTCTCCCTTGCAAAGAAAACAACACAAACTAAAGAAGTCGTGCTACTATTTCATGTATTGGTACTTGCTGTGCTGGCTTGCTGTTCTGCCTAGGGGTTGGTGGCGTGGAGGTAGAGTGGACTGAGGGCAGGAAGACATAGGAAAAGGCTCATGGGAAGCCATGTGCAAATGTTAATCAATGCAGTCACCACCATCAAGTCTTTCCTCACAGAGCTGGGTATGCATCGAGGTTCAGGAGGGAATGCTTCTTATTTCGAGATAACATAGCTGGATTAAAACACGGGCTGCCACAATAACTCCAGATTGAGATACTATTATCAAGATTTTCAGAAATACTTAATGAAGTATGTTTTCCACATTTGAGAGTTTCTTTTTCATTATTTGTGTCTTGCTTGCTGCATACATCTGCCTTAATGCATGACATTAAATATAAGTTATTCTATTTTAATTCTTCATTACAATTTTGCCAGTAATAATCAAGTCATAGTTCATCTCTACAAGACCATCTCAGTGTTAAAAAAACAAGGTGGTATTTGGGCTGAAAGCCAAAAAAAACTCTCAAGTCTTCAGGTTTGCTTTTAGTCTGAAAAGGGGCATTCCACTTTCAACATAAATATCAGAAGACGAAACTTCATGACCTGGTTTCTGCTTGAGGGTGCCCAATTCAAAATCCTGTTATTTTAAAAGCTCAAAGAGTATCCCACAGGCTTTTCCTATGTGCTGCTGCTCAGGATTTCTAGAGTATGACTGAAATCACAACAGAAGTAGGAAGAAGTAGAGGTTATGGAGCTCGAAGCCCAATCTGCAAGGTCTTACTAATAAGAAACTGCACACAAGGTCACCCAAAAGGTGTCTCAGACCAGGTCATTTTAAGTGCCATGCCTAGGGCACAGGCTGCTGCTGCCAATGGCTATCTCGGACAAGGTGCAAGCCCCAATAGGCATAGCTGAGTTGGCAGAAGCCTCTAAAGCCAAAGTGCTTTTGCTGTTACAACTCTTGTCAGTTAGAGAGTGATATGGACAGCTGGCTTCTGTCCCGTCACATCTGGGAGAAGAGGGGTCCTGCTGAACTCTGCTCTCTGCCTTGTGAGTATAAGCAGCAGTAAAGCACACTCTCCGCTCTGATATCCTTACCCTAATGAAGTTCCAAGTACAAATTTGGCCATTCCTTCACTGCAAGCAGACATACCATCAGGACACTGTTTTCTTCCCTCACCCTTTCACATCTCATGTACTTATACAGTACAGTATTTTTGGCAGGGTCTCAGAATATGCTGTACAGTAACCAACACTGCAGGACCTTCAAGTACTTCTCCAACAAAAATAATGGTAATGATCGTGATCCTGCCAAGTCAAAATGTATTTTAAAGAATGAACCTTGAAAGGCCTCCATAACCTTGAAAGGAGCTATTACTTGAAAAGCAGCTCCTCAGAGTGCTTTTATTTTAACTATTTCAGTATTTCAGTGTTAAAAACACAGACTAACTTTGAAGGATGTGTCTTAAAAAAAAGGGGACTTCTTCATATTCAGCAAATGTGTTTGCTGTGTATATACCAGTTGTATTTGCCAACTAGAATGGCAAAAGTGTTTACACTTGACTGCTGAATCTCCTTCAGTTTAGAACTGGGAGAGAGAGAGCGGCATCATACTCCTTCATGCCTTTCATCAACAAAATTGCCAAGCTTCAATTGCAAATCTTTAATGTTATCCAGCAGAGTCATGTAACATAAGTCAGCAGAGTCAGTGGATACTGATCTTGGCTATACAATAGGAGTATAGGCCTTTGAAACCTTTATATCAGGTGATTAAGGCCAAGAAAAAAAGTTCAGCATCCTACTGCCAATACAAAACAGGTATCCAGATTTTTGTGCAGTAAATCAGAAGACAACAGCATGTATCTTTTGGTTATACTTCTATTCTAGTCTCACAACACAGCTTCTTTTCCTTAGCAGAATGACTTCTTCGTTCTTTATTATTCCCACAAATATCCTTTATTGATTGCCCAGTGAAGGGTGGGAATCCTTCTATAAGATACTTTTTCATTATGCCACAATCTGGCCTCTTTATGAATCCATTTCTTAAAGCATGCAAATTCAGTTTCCTGACTTCACAGTGCCATTTATTAAGGTAGTCAAGGGTCCCCACCTGCCAGCACATCTTCCCTAGGGACATTCCTGTGCAGATCACAGACACCCTGAGTGACTCTGCCAGGGCCCACGACACAGCACTGCTGGAAGCACTTCTGGTCCTGCCATGTTTAACAGCATGAAAGATCCTGCTCTATTCCACCTATCTGATCTACAAGCATGGTTCCTGTTATTCCAGTATGTGAGCAACCCATGATCATTCATATTTTTACCTTGTAACACTTAAGTTAGATAAGGGAAAAGCTATTCTTTTAACTTTACAGATGGGAAACAGAAGCACTGACAGCCTAAGAGCTTGATTTGCTTGGTCTTAAATTCCTAGAAAACTCCAAGCAGAACCCAACTGGGATTTTCAACAGCAACTAAAAACCTAACTGTAGCTCTAGCAGCATTTTCCAAACACGGCTTTGTGTGTCGTGCCCCAAGTTACATATGGGATACATGACAGACCAGGGAATTCAGGTAAGTCTGTGCTCAGTCCCTCTAATGCAGAGGCTCCAAAGCACCCCTAAGTCTGTGCGTGCATCCTGCTCACCTGCTGACTGCAAGGCTGGCCAAGGGTGCTTTCTGCCCCAAAGAGCTACCCCTGCTGCTGGCAGGGAACTTGGGAGAGATGATGAAAGGCTTGTCTTCATTTTCTGATCTGCATGTCCTGCTAAGAATCTTCCTGTAAGACTACCCCACCATATATACAATTACAGAGGAATGTCCTGGCAGAAACAGACATGCTCTGAAGAGAAGTCCCACATCCTCTCCTGAAGGCAACTAAGCAGCAGGCACACACATGGGTGCTGTGTTCCACAAAGGCACAAGAAACACCAGAGGCTGCCACGAATACCTCTACTCTTGACTGTACTGCCCAAGCCAACATCAGCCTTGCATTAATATTTACTCACATTTACTGGGAGGGTGGTGAGGCACTGGCACAGGGTGCCCAGAGAAGCTGTGACTGCTTCATCCCTAGCAGTGTTCTAGATATCTTTAAGGTCTCTTCCAACCCAGTCTGTGATTTAGCCTGAATATACCAGGCTAGTCTTATATATTGAGTACATATGATCTGGAAGTCACCAGTATGCCCCAACCATGTCTTTCTGACTGAAAACACCCTAAACCCTTTTTTTCTGAAGCTGTTGCATCATTTTGTTGTGTCCCACATGTATTCCAATGGGAAGCCATCACTGCAGCCTTTGGCATTTCACCTAGTAAACCCAGGACTTCCGACAACCACATACTCTACACACGTATTTACTACAGCTAGCAGTAAAGGACAACGAGGAGGCTGCTGTCACTCTGTAGGTTCGCAATGCCTGGTTCTCAAGTTCCAACTCCACTATCCCTGGAGATTTGTGTTCACATTATCTTTTCAAAGAAAATTATACTGTTTTTCAGGTTGAGGTTTGGGGTTTTTCTTATAGCTGTATCAGCAAAGCAGTCCTACATTTGAGTTTATATATCCATGTAGCCTGAGATGCATTTACACCTGAGCAAATGTAGAAGGCAGAAAGCTTGTCAGGATTAATTATATCAGGGACAGGAACTGCATCTGGTTATACCTGTGTTACTCTCAGGACAGCGAGACTTAATGATGCACTAGTAACTGAGAACAGGAGGGCCTTGCACTAAATAAATGGCCAAGCAGACACCATGAGGGAGACAGGGTGAAAGTAAGTGTACAGACAAGATGGCCTGAGGGTTTGGCAGGCACGGTGGAGTTTACAGGACAGCAGCTCATCACTTTGGATTAGGAGCCTACGTTCAAAATGAAAAAGAAAACATGTTAAATGAAAAAAATAAATCGTACGGAAAACTGAAGAAAAACATCCGAAAGATGCTAGCTCCATAGTTTTTTCAGGTCGGTGACTTTCTGCCTGGCCATTGGAAAACTGCAGCAGTGAAAATTACATACTATTGCAAAACTGGAAAATAGGATCTTTTTTAATATATATATATGTATATATACACACACATATATAAATTGTATGATCATCTGCAAGGAGGCAGATTTTCCTTTGAAAAGGAACTTGTCCTACAGTTTGAGCCCTGTTTCTTTACCAGTGAATTCCCAAGGTCAGACCCTCATCTGCAGTGAAGTGGCATAGGCAAAGCAGCAATGCCTATGTAGGGAGCATGAGAACGCTGCCGTGTTTATGAAAACTGAGCCTGTATCTGTGGCATATTGATAGAAATTCAGCATGTTTTCCTCGCATGATCAAAAATAAGAAAAAAGGCACACTGTGAGGGACAAACCATTTAAAATAAAAGGGGCCTGATTCTTTTCTCAGATTTTACAATTTTGTCACGCCACCAATTCCAAGAAAGACTCTTGACTTCTAAACATAAATGGGAGAAAACGCAGCTCAAGTATCTTGAAAAATAAATAACAAATGCAAGGAAAATGAAGTACTGACTATAATCTTCACATATATCCAAATATTTTACTAGGTCATAAAGTTTCCATGTATAGTTGTTAAATGTTTTATAGTGTTTGAGGACTTTTATCATCAAATTTTTTCAAGCATCAAACGCAAAACAGAATAATTCAAAGTATTATACAAAATGATGATTTTATTCTTCAAACCTTACCTCCTATCCAAGTTAGTATTAGTTTTCAGTATTACTATGTCTGCCAAATAAATTTTTTATTTCCTATATATTCAACATGTTCTTATGACAGCATCCATCATGACTTTTTTGCTGTGGCTTAAATACAGCAAGAAATTGAGTGTTTTAGTATCTTTAATGATGTAATACTATTACACAGTGGTTCAGTACCACATGGACAAAATAAAACTGTTGTGCTCTCCTTGGAAATTCAGTAAAACTGATCTGCTGTGTAATATTTTACATATTTTATTTCTCAAACTTTAGGACCATTGATTCAGAACGTTTTGATCTTTAGGTGTTTTTAAATCTTAAAATTAATAGATTGACTCAATAAGAGCCAATTCAGTGATCAAAACTACTTCAAGTGAGTATAGTAGCTTATCCTGATTAATCTGTATTACAGCCATACTGCTGGATATTACTAATTGATTTATATACCCTCCTTTCTATACCCATTTACAAGGACAATTATGAACTCCATCACATATGTTTAAATGGGTTACATTAGAATAATATCTAGAAACTATACTGCTGAGCTTAAAATCTTTAAGAACAGGTGAATTCTTCATTAATGGGTATGCTATCAATCCACTACAAATGGCCTATAACCTTTAAGGTGGTACATGGTACTAATATTTCACTTTTCATGGGCAGTTTGGGGCTGACTCCAATGATGAGCTCCACCGCTCTTTTTAATTGTTTTTAAAATCGCATATTATACGCAGCAATAAACACAAATTAGTATTATACCATCCACAGCTTTCTGCAAGGCATGGTTTCTATAAACAAGTTAAAACGCATACATCTGTAAATAATAAGTATGCTGAATTTAATGAATAAGGGTACTAAAAGAAATTGAACAGTAGGGTATCAGCAATTAGAGTAACTGCCCATTTTATTAAAAATGTATTGTTTCCAGCTTTGCCTTAGAAGGCTTTTATTACTCTGCTAATTCTAAATTTTGATTTCCTTAGAAAAGGAGGTCTATCTCCTTATTTTCTTTGACAGCCCCTTGTCACACAGCCACTCACCTTTTTTACAAGGCAACAGGTAACTGTGAGGCTTTGTATCTCATTGCTCAGGATCTCACTCTCAGGCCCTCAACACAGACCTTGTTTTTGGCATTAAACCACCCAGAGGTACAATTCCATGCCACAATGGAGCTGGGATTAAACCTGCTGAACCAGCAAATCCCAGGCAGCCACCCCTTGGCCTTTCCCAGAGGTTACCAATGCTCCAATGGAGTGGGCAGAAAAGCATGTGTCCAGCTTCCCAGTTATGCTGCTTCAAAACAGGGCCATTTGCTGCAGCTGGCAAGGCTTGGGGCTGTGAAATGGAGCCATGAGTTATTCCTGCCATGAAGCAGCAGCCTCCTGCAGAGGACAGGGCAATGCTTAGACTAAGAGAAGCAAAGGTAGATCCTTAAACCAAGCAGGTATTTCAGTACACATCTCCCATGCCCTTAACGCTATTGCATTGGACTTCTGGGGTACTTCTGCTTGTATATAGATGTTTTCACATTCACGTAGCTTACTACTTAAGTAAGCATCAAAACTAATCGTTACTCTAGCCTAACTGCACCCACATTACTGTACTGCTGCAACTGTGGAGGTATAATTAAAACAATACATTATTTACATTTAGACATGACATAACAGGAAAAAATGGCTTTCACAATTTGAGCTTATCTGCAACTAGACGGGCAGTCAAACCAAAACTTAACCTTTCTGACATGCTCCAGCGCACATACATGAGCAACATCTGAGACCAAAACAGGGACGAATGCTGTCCTCAAACTCCTCAACATGCCAGACCAGGACAGTGCATTACTAAATGCAGCTCATCTCAACATTTCTGATGCTAGCGTACGAAATTCAAGCTTATGGAATATTTAAGAACTGAGCATCACCAGGATCTTCTGAGGGGACAAATAAAATATACAGTTTAGCAAGCGTAATGCTTGCCTGAGCAGAATTTCTGTATTTCTGAATTGAATACCTTCCAGACAAAAGATGGTAACACAGTGGGGAAGGTACCATGAAAAACTGAGACACCCCTGGATTTCCTCTCCTTGTAATTCAGAGTCCTTGGCACTGAGTTTACATAAATGTTCTTTATATATATATTATATATATAATTGTATATATATTATATATTTTTTAATCGGTGCATTTCAGTTTCTGCTGGTCCAGTCAAACTGGCAAAAATCCCTCTGCCCCTTGCACAACAGGTGCAGCAGAATCTGGATGCTGGAAAGGAGTTCAGTGTCCTAAAGCCAAGCAGTAGCAACACTGCGACTGTGGCTCAGAGCACACCTCCACTCCCTGCCTAGAAGCGTAAAGATCAATAAAATATGACATGCACAAGAGACTGGAGATAGGAAGAGTACTGTGACTGCAGAGCACATTTCCTGATATTCTGTTCTCCTATTCTCTACCTGCAGAGAACTTTCTTATTAAACCCTTGGAGTGAGGAATGCTCATGATTTTACCGGTGTACCATCTGTCGGTACACTGTAAGCAAACACATACATGCTAGCAGTACTTCCTATTCACCTGGTCTTATTTAATTCCGAGTTTATCAGTGACTTAGGTTTTTTTTTTTCCCAGCTAAGCTGATCACAGATGATTGCAACATCCCAGTCTTACAAACAGGGAAAATATAAACTGTATTTTATACAGAATATGGCAAGAAGGAACTACTTTATTTTCCAAGAACTGGACAAGCAACCTTCAGTCCTGGCACCAGATGTCCCAAGAAATTTACGGCAAAGCTTATGCTTGAAAAAAGGAAGCAACTGTTTTCAAGTGAGATTCTCTTCCGGATGCTCTATGACTAAAGCTACCATGCTTTAAGTAATTTTAAAATGTCTGTATCATGATTATCCAATATCACACATAGGCATATGTTTCACAAAACAGTGTCCATTTTGTGAAATTAGTAAACTGTAATGCTATGGTGCTGTTAGCTAGAAATAATTGGTTTCTTAGTACTTGCACAAGTCTGACAACTGTACAGCAGCACGTAATTGCTCAAAACTGTAATATACCTAGGTAAGCTTTCCACAGAGTATGTTTGGTATGCCTTCCTTTACTTCCTTTTCTAAGGTCTGATCCTGTCATTAAATGGACCTCTTGGAAATCTTGGGAAATCTTTTTCCACACTTTGATCCACCATATATAACAAGTTTGTCATCCAAAGATGACAATCTATAATAATTAAAAAGATTAACCTAAGAACTCAAGAAATGCTCTCTAAGAATACTCACCTCTGACCAATTTATGCTAGGACCAGTCCCAATGGGCAATTCCAGTACAGCGGGACATGGCACATTTTGGAAAGCTCTCACACCAGCGAGGCAGGAAGGACACCCCACTGTTTGCTGGCACCCCTGGCATTTGCAAAGCATTTTGCCTATCACTGCCTTCTATTGTTTCCTGAGACAAGCAGGGCCCCAGTGAACAATTAAAGCTTTCAATAAATAATCTGTAAGCACATTCATTTGATTTACTGTTATTTGATACAGCAGTTAGTTTCAATGGGGCAGTTACTATTGATCACATAAAGTACTACAGACAAACATGAAACACTTCCAGAACTCCATGGATTATTACTCTTTATCTGCCACTAATCTGTGTTACTTGTAATGGTTGTGAATTTAAAATCAATAACAACAATTAGCGTTCTGTACACTTGCAGGAATGAATCATGTGAAATACATGGCTACAAAAATGAAAGGCTGAGGAGCTTGCAAACATAAAAGGCTTTTGCAAGTAGGAAACTCTAAAATAATTTATCCTGGTATTATAAAGCATCCAATAATGTGGGTAAAGAAAAGGAAAAAAAAATACAGGTATTTTAAATGCACCTGAAAGCATACACACAATTATAAAAGGGTATTGATAAGATTTCCATAATAAATCAAAGAGATTTCAGAGTACAACTTTCAACTAAGCTGGTGACAAAAAGGCACCAAAGTTTTCCTTAGAAAATTCCACTACACGTCCTACAATTTCATACTTGCTCAACATCTCCGGCAGTTTTGGGATGGTAACAACTGCAGGATTTGTGCCTATGAGGGGAACTGGACACAGGAAAAGGTCTGCCTCCTCTTCCCACTAGCTTTTATTGGAGAGTCTATTGTCAGGAAAAAAAAAAGGCATTTAAATGTAAGAAATGAAAGCAAAGTGAAATTAATAGAGCTGGAAACTGATTGCAAACGTTGTATGTTGAAAAACACCTTTCTCAGCTTCAAAGTCATATAAACTAGCTTTGAATCTAATGAAATGCATGGAAATAACAGTATTTTGAGATCTTTGTTAGAGTAATAATTCTAGACAATTAAAATGCAAAGCAATAAGAGAAATGTTTTATCATTAAACTGTAACCAGAGCTCTGTGTGAAATCATCCATTCAGAAGACTTTGTTTTTCATCAATTATTTGTTATTTATCTGATGTAAATATAAGAAGTCCTAATTAAAATGTATGACTCCTCATGCAGCTTCTTGTCATTAAGACCAATGAAAGCATTCTGAAGACCATAATGAAATAATTATGTTTGCCTTTAAGAATCCTCTTCAACAACACATGGCAGTACTACACTAAATTAAAACATCAGGAACTAAATTTCTCTTGCATCTATTTCCATTTTCACTAATTATACCCCTGAGCTTTCCAATAGACCAGGCCCTAAAATTCTTTTGAAGCTGAAACAGCCTAAGGAACAGCAGCCTTTTCATAGTAATGGACTTTGATGAAGAAACAAAGGTAATGCAGCCCTGGAAGCATTAATATTTCAAAAAGAGTTATCATGTGAGAATACGTGTTTATATGAAAAACGGGGAAAAGATTGTCAGCAAAGAGCCAAATATGTGCTCCAGAGAAACCGATACTCTGATTTAATCTCATTTAATTGCGTCATTCTTCCGCACCTCTTTTCGTCAGAGTAGATTCTTGTTCTTGAACAGAAATTAAGGTTAGCAGAAGCAAAACACAGCGTCACTGGGCAGTATCAGGGTAACCAAGCTCTGCTTTCACATTCTGGTAAAGGTGAAAACAGGCCCTGTGAACAATTACAGCGTTCATATGAGACTCCCATTTCAGGGACAGGGGCACAGCTATTTTCCTAAACCGCCTCCAGACATGCAGCACTTCCCACCTCCAGACATGCAGCACTTCCTAACACACAGCTTGTGTTTCAACCATGAAGTCCTGTAGGACCTCTCAAAACACAGAGAAAGAAAAGGATTTGGATAAAGGGGGTAAAAAACCCCCAACCAACAATAAAAAAACCCAACCCCCCCAAAAAAGCACAGAAGGATATGAGTCAGCTCCGACTTCTTGCAGGCAGCCAAAGTCTTCCTTCTGAAACTTCGGAGGGATCATGGATCCTTCTTGCCATGGTCTCAGATAAGTGAATGTCGCAATACACGCATACCTAACCTGCATAGCATGCGATGACATCTGCAACTAGAAAAACACAGCCAGAATATGCTCTCTAAAAGGAGAAAGGCTGAGCTTCACTGGGGATGAGGACGAGGGAGAAGTATATTCTTCTGTTAGCTCCCTCATCAAAGACACTTTGAAGAAGTATCTGAAAGACACGGGAGATTTGCCATTTGTTCTGCATTCTACATCTTAATGTTCAAAGTCTGGGGTGAAACAGACGGATCTTTGAGAAAGACTGGTTTCCAAGACTTTCAGCCAGCCACTAAGGAGGATTTGACATATAACCTGATCCAGTAACTACTAAAATTTCTTCCTCGAATGAAAAGAGGAAACCCAACAGCAAAGCAATGCAAAGGAATACTCTGAAAGATGGGGGTGGGAAGAAAAATCTCCTCAGACCAAAAGCTGAAAGATGGAAGTATGAACAACTGCTTAAAAAAACCCAACCAACCTTCCCCTCAGGACCTTATCTTAACGATGAGAAAGGTCACACATGCCTGACTTTTTTAGCCACCCCTTTGACTTGTGCCTCAAGCCAAAAGTGTATATTGGCGGATCAGTGCTCTTTGCTAGGAAGGGAAGGTTTGTAAAGGATTAGAGCAACCTAGAGAGCTGTGCAAAAAAAGCCCCAGAGAGTAGACGTCTGGGGTGCACAGGCATTTCCCTGCACCTGAACCAGGGTCCTGGGGAAAGCATCTATCTGCGGATCAGCTGCCTCGACGGCTACAGCCCTTGCCAAAGGAAGGTTTGGGCACGTATCGCCAGATGGCACTGTGACACAGTTTCCTAGCTCCTTTTCCTTGGTGTGCGAGTGAATGCTCAGTCTTGGAAAGACAGGCAACGCTGGTCTGCATGGTGGGATTTTGGTACAAGGTGTGGAACTATAAATGCACTTGGCAGACCCAGAGAGGTGAGCTGCAGAGGAGCCCACTCTCTGTCCTGGACTCTGCCAGAAGACAGCCTTTGAGCAATAGCACTAGGGGCATGAAGCTCCAAGACCCCTGAAAGCCAGAGTACAGCTGCACTGCACCTCAACAGCTCTATCCCACATCAGGATTTGCAAAGAAGCAAAACAGTTAAAGCAACTCAGATGCTGCTACCTCCACGTATCATGCAGAGACCTGGGAATCCTCGTGGTGTTGGTCATCAGCTGGCAGAGGAGTGATTCTGGTACACGACCAGAAAGATGACAGTGAAGTCTCTTGGTCAAAGAGGAGATACGCACTTGTATGTGATGTGCTGCTGTGCAGGCAGCTTGGCAGAAAGGACCACTCGAGCGGCATAATGGCCAATGACCACTCAACCTCAAGCTGCATTCAGATCTAAAAATCATAGGATTTGAGAGATTTTTTTTTACTTGACTGTTATTTGGATTTCTGTGTGTTTTTGTGTTGGATTTTTGTGTGTTTTGGGTTTTATTGTTATTTAATTTTTTTTTAATTTTATTTTAATGGAGCCATTCCTTCCACTGTTTGTATCTTACAGGCACAAACGGCTTTCTAGGATTGAAGCACCCTCTGACGAAATTCTGAGTTAAATCAACCTGTGGTAGTTTTCTCTAGCTGGTGCAACACTGGCAACTTGTCTAATTGCTCCACACCTCTGCTGTGTACCTTTAAAAGGAGAATGATTCTTCTTTATTTCTAAGAAACGATTCATGCTCATTGTGCTGAATATCCAGCACAATGGCATGAGCTTTTATGGGTATTTCATAAAAGCACTGGTAAATACATAACACCAAAGGCTCACTCATACAGCCACTCTCTCTGTTCGAAACTCTTATTAAAATCCAGGGTGGACGGCTGAGTGCATTTAAGTACTTTTGTCTAAAAGACAAAAATATACTTAATTTGTCATTTTATTGTCAAAGAGCCATGCTAAAAATACAACATGAGCCTAGAGAAAAATATTATGGTTCAATGAAAAGAGACCCTCCAAACCACTAAAAGAAACTAAGCTCTGCTAAAAAATCCCTTTGTTGCCAGACATTTCTCTGCTCTTTTTCTTAGGGGGTGCACTTAGAGGGTAAAATGTAAGTCACTGAAAGTGCATAAAACGGAAATCCCTCCAAACTATGGATGGACTTTAACACCATGCCCTTAATGGTGAAGATCCAGAACACTGAGAATTTATAAATACTCATTCAAGCTTTAACCTGTTAAAGCTATATAAGTGTCACTTGTATGTGTATATTTAACTTACATAGTTTTGCAATATTCAGTTTATATATGGTATAAGCATGGGAAAGAAAAATCACCTTGTCCGAGAGGAACAAAGGTGTATTATACACTCTGTGTCCAAGATTCTTTACACAGACTTGCTGGATTATATTTCCATCTCTCTTAACAACAGTACTTGAAGAAACTGTAAGGCTCAAACAGGACGCTAAAAGAAAGTGAGGTCAGTTATATAAGGGCTGGCATTAGTTTGCTAAAAAGCTTTTTTCCTACCCACTCCTAAATAAAAGGACAAAGAAGTGAACATTGTGGGAATGTGTTTCCAAACCACATGATATCCTTATCAGATTGTCATGCACAAGGGAGGTTCTCACACAGGGACCCCATGCTGGTGAGCTGCTGCAAGCTGCCCCATCATATGATGCAAGTTCTCCGCTCCTATTCAGATTAGTAAAATGAGCTGAAGGAAGCTAGATTTTTCCCTCTTTTCCCCTCCTCAAAATAAGCATAATGCACAATGACCACAATCATATTAATCTGCTGCAACTGGGAATCAATCCTGAGCAGCTGCTAATGATGAGAGAGTATATGAAGGGATAATTTTGCTATTAAAATCTATACTACTACAAGTTTGAAAGCACTCAGATAAATAAGTGATGAATGGACTTTAACACAAGGAAGCAAACTGAGAATCAGGGAAATCCGAGGCAGACAAAATACAGGGACAAAACCTCGGCTGACTTCTAAATGTAATGCTTTCATAAGCAAAGCCCTACTTTGTCTTATAAGTGTCTCTATTTCCACTGTTAACATGCTGAACTCTCTCATTTAATTACTTTTTCATACAGATTGGGGACAGTGGGGAAGTCCTTTAAAATTTTTTTAACATTCAATGAAGGTTCCAAATAGCATTTAGTCATTTCAATATGTTGCCTGGTTTTTAAAGCGCTGAGGGAGCTCCTAGATGCTCAGCATATTTGGAAATGAAGCCATGAAATGTGGATTTAGGATGCTAACTTTAGGCTACTGTTTCTGACATTCTTAACTTTTGAAACGTATTTGCTCATGCAAAGACAGATAATAAAATCCCAAACCTTAGATTATTTTTAAAGAGACAATTTAAACCCCGCGTTTTTGGTTGAAAGTTGTTTGCTGATTACAATTAAGAGGAACAGCTAAGATTACTGTGAGTGAAAAACTGCACAGAAGAATCATTTCCACATGATATCAGTTTGTTTATTTTGTACCTAGAATATGGTTCTCATAAAAAGGCAGCAGCAGATGAAAGACATTACTCTTGGTTTGCCTGCTAGAAAATCCAGCTTTGCTGCTGTCCTCCCTATATCGTTTCTTGCAGTACAGAGAAAATTGTTATTCTGTTACTTTAGAATAGTTTTGAGCATTTTGTGGCTTGTATTTTCATGGTTCCATTTGGTTTGAAAGGGCTTGGATTTCAGCAAGAAGTGGCATGGGTCACAGTGCATGGGGACAGACTTCATGCACGTGAGCAAAGGTCAGAATCAATCATAGCTTTGTATTTCCAGGCCTATTACTTTTGGCAGTTTTCCCTGCCAGAAGGGGCTAAAATATTTGCTTCCCAAAAGGACTAAATATCAATAGGGGGCAGGAATATAATCAGCTTCTCAACCACGCAGCAGTGAGAAATGAGGGAAACAGATCTCCTTGCCGTAGCCACTACGCCATCTAAATGTTAGATGCAACATTTTCAGCAAAAAGTTGAAAGATTTCACAGCACAGTGACTTGAAAAGGACAATAGGCCTATTTAGGCAATTATATTATGCAGGCTTTGTTATTAGGCAGCCCTGCTCAGTCCCAGAAAGTCTGGATAATCAAAAGTGTCCAAGTACAGGAAGGGGAAAAGTACAACCCCACCCTCCCACACAGCCGCTGCCAGGACCTCTGGATTTGAAGGGTAAAGTCTATTTACCGAAGCTCCTTGGCCATTTTATGCATCAACTGATATCCTTCCTCATGGGGATGCACGCTACTGCCTAGCAAAGCCCTGGAAAGCCTTCTGAAACCACAGCTAATTTGGCCTCAGCCGCCCACCCCTGTAGATTTGCTGCTCGGAGGCTGCTGCTAGCCCCCTAAGGCAGAAACTTTGAGGGGGAGAGGGATGTTCCCCCCTACTCGCACGCATACCAGCACTGGTCCTCATGGCCAAACAGATCTCACAACTCATGGTAGCTGTGCTCTGCTTTTGAGGTCTCAATAGGATGGGGCATGGCGCAGCCGACTGCGGCAGACAGCAGTCCTGAGTACAATGTCTTTTTCACAACCCCACTCCCAAATCGAAATGCTGGCTGTGTAACACAGCCGCACTTCATCGCCTGTGTAAAGGGCAGTATATAAATTAGACCTGAGCAAAAACAGTCACTTGGGATGTTTAGGAGAGGTGGAAGCATAACAGCCAGCCGGGGCACCTTTCTCTCCATAGAGCCTGATGCAGGCATGACATACACATGGTTAAGGAAGACAGCTCAGCAGTAAGCAGGGATTTAACTGGACGTGAGGATGACTAACTTCGCTGTCTGAAACATTATCTCTCTCTTTCAACTCCTTAACTTCACCATAACCCTCTTCGAGGCAAAGCAGCACTACGACAGCCTGGCTTTGTTTTGACAAGTTGCACCTTGGCTGCACAGACTCATTAGGCAAGCAGGGAGTCACCGAAAGATACATTGCTTTTCCTCCATGCTTACCCACTCAGACTTCACCAGCAAACACCTCTCATCATTTTTGCCTGCTGGAGTTTTTGACAGTGGTGTATGTCCATTACAGTTTTCCTGTGCCTGCAGCATTTTCCTGATACAAGCTGACTGTATCAGGGTCCACCTAGAAAACAGTGTTCTCGTTTCAATTAATCTGGAAGAAAACTATGCATTTTTTTTTTTTTTTACTGAAGGGGATCAGAAATAAACTCTCCTCATCACATATTTCAGGGTATTAAGCTAAGAGTATAAAAATTTAAACAAAGACTGTATCCCTGAGCAAAGCAGTCCTAGTGATTCAGCTCTAAGTTTATAGATGAACTTTAAAGAAAATAGCCTAGTTCAAGCAGATCTTGCCTTCTGGGCACTAACAAACACACCTGCAGCAATTTGATACTTGGGAATGCAGATTACAAGTTCTTCACTTCAAATTGTTTGTTTTTAAATTCAGAAAGATGAAAGAAAATTAAGTGCTGAGCATTTTTTTTGTTGAGCACAGATGTTTCCAGTGCTTGCAGGGAACTAGAACCTTTACTCAAAAGTTGCAATAATCCAGAATTCAGAAGGAAAATGCATGCCTTCTAGAGTCAGTCTTCACGAAGTTTCTGAAAGTTAATACCTGCTAGATCCTCTCCAGGAAAACACTTCCCACCAAACTGAAATAAGAACTGTATACTGTGCAAGCCTCGACGTCCTATTATGTTCTGCTGCCATATCCATAATATTCTTCTAAGCCTAATAACACGCGGTAGGTATGGCAGTAGTTTTCTACTTGATATAATTAGCTGAAACACTACATGCTGCCAAACAAACTTAGTCTTGTTTGGGGCCTGCTGATTTCGGTTTTTTGCCTGTTTAATTAATGAAGACTAATGAAGATGTTTTTAAATAAGCTTTTCTAAGGCTAAATCACCAGTCCTTGCAGATCCTTTCTCATGGCCTGTCCTGTTCCCACTTCAGCAGTATTTAGTTAGCTCACATTTCACCAAAAGTTACTAGTTTTCTCTCAGTATGTGTTGTTGCTGCACTATGAGGGAGTAGAAAATTCTGCCTTACTTGAAAAAACTCTGAAATGCTTATTCTTGCAATATTTACTATTTTGTTGTCATAAGAACTATTCTTGTCTGATTTGATTACTGACCTGATTTTTATCTTACGAGAAAAGGTGTGAGAATGACTCGTGATTATAAGTGAGGCCGATTCTACTCTGAGTATTTCTTTGCATTTAACATTTCTTTGCAGATAAATAATTTCCTTTTAAATCCACAATATCTAATATCACATAAAACAGAGCACAAAACTGGGTATTTTTGTGTGTGCTCTTAACACATCTTGCAACATAACAGTGGCTAACGTCTGCACTGCAAACCCGTAGCAGGTTTTTCCTCCCACAGGCAGTAGGAAAAAAATGCCATACAAGTTAAGGTCGTGTGTGCTGTGCCTTACCCTCTATTTTTACTTTGCAGACCCTCGTGGACTAGCAAATTCGTGATGATGCAGGAGTGTGCTTGATTAGTGAATCGTAATGGGATTAGCATACTGAAGATGTACTGAAGTTGGAGACCTAAAGCATTCCGCCCTAACCCCTGCAATTTCCAGTTCTGCCAGCATCTGAGCTGAAACCCTGATGCTGTCTGGGATTGTTACTGGCCTGTTCAGAGTCTGCACTATCCATGTATTATTCCCTTAACAACCATTTACCTTTTACTCTACAATCACATCTCTATCAAAGCAATATTTCTAAGGTCTAAAGCAATAGCTGCAGGTGTCCTGCTTTTATGGCAGAGCAAAAAATAAAACAACAAAATAAACCAAAAAACCTATCACATGTCTAGCACTTTCAAAATTTGGCTACAATTACACTGAATTAAATTACCGAGGTCTTCATAATAATAGAGAATCAGGAAACACTCAAGTTAATGTTAAACGTTGCTATCTTTGTATTTACAAGCACTGAAGCAACCTTTAAACCATTAAAAGTTTTCTGCACCACAGAAATTCTGGTTTTGTCATTATTTTTATGAGATGCAAGATAAAATCTCACGTTGAGAGAATTTTAGTGTTTTATAATCCACTTACATGTATTTACCCATACACATGAAGTGCTTACACTTTCATCAAAACTAAAACCAAAGCTGCTTCTAGAAATCAAAGAGAATTATTCATTTGGGCCTTAACTAAACTGCTTTTCCACATTTCTATACCATTAACTTTCACAGTTCAAATTACAGCCAATGTATTATGATTCAGGTTTCGGCCTTATTTAAATTCCCATGCAGTGAAGATTAATCCTATTGCTTACAAAGTTACAAGACTGGATTCCTGAATGCATTTTCCTGTATTTTTTATTTACTCTTGTTAATACAAGTTCTTTGATTAACTAAACTTTGCTGTTATCAACACTTGTCTCTTACCACAGGCCCTAGGCAAATGACATATTTACCACTCATTCCATTCTGATAAGGGTAATCCTGTGTTTAACTTGCCCAAGAACAAGCACCATATATTTTGTTTTTAAGAATCTTGCTTCTAGGTATTAACAGCATACAAGAGAATGAGCAGGGCATTTTGAAGCCAGAAGTTATTTAAAGAACATTTTGCGAATGTAAGCTTTTTAACAACAGCATATGCCTCCTACTCCAGGAAAGTTTATGTAATTCCAGGTTCCGCAATATCACCACTGAAGTTATACTAAAATTTAAACCATGGAAGGAGGAAAATACCTTTTTAGTAAAACATCTGTTTGGGGTTGGTTTTTTTTTTTTTTGTTTCCCCTAACTGAAGCTCTCCCATAGCTAGAAACATTTTAAAGTAAAAGCTTTGTTTTGTATCTTGTTTGAAGCATTTTGAAAACAGCACGGATAAAATAAACATCCCACGTTGAACTTCACAGCTCATTTTAGTTGTAAAGACATCAAAACATTTGCAGTGTGGTAGGCTGGTAGTCACTGAGTTTTACAATTCTCTTTTCATTACTCAGCCCACACAAACGTCATACGGTGACTGAAAACTTTTAAGCACAGTGAAAAACACTTTCACGAAACATTTTTTCTGTTCCACCCTCCACCCCTTTGAAATAAACCTTACTGAAGGAAAAACTATTTAATTCCTAGGTAACATCTTAACGTCCTGCAGAACAGTTTCAAAAAGCATTATACAGTTAATGGTGTACTGAAGTGCCTGCGAGTGTGCTAAAAACGTTTTGATAGATAGCCAAGTCATTTATCTACATCACCGTCAGAGCAGTGAAGCATCCTGCAAGCTTTTACAAGCTGTATAAGGTGATGCTTTCTGGCACTTTTTGTCATTTCTCAAACTTTAAACGGAGGTAATAAAATACTGCCATTGTTAACCATGTATGCACTTCAGCAACAAAACAAGACCCTATAATACAATAATGCATTTTCAGAAGTGTCCTGCCACTAACTCTCCCTCCTCCGTTACCAGTGCAACGCTGCCTGAATCTCAAGGTAGAGAAATAATTGATGGTTAAACTCAAAGGGTGTTCACAGTAAGTAGTTTTCTAGCAAAACAGCAACTTCTTAGAGCAACAAAGTGAAGAGGAAAGGTGGCAGCAAGGTCAGTACAAAGAAATATTGCCTTTTCTTAGGAAACTTAAAACTACTGTCTGATTTTTAGAATGGCATCTACCCAATGCAATTCCATGCCTTTTCAAGAACTGTTCAGAGCAGTATTTTAATTGCTTGGCTGCTCTGCTAGAACGCACTTTGAGACAACACGCATCTAGATTATCAGAGGTGCGATAAAGTTAGATTAAGGAGACACAGAAAAAAACCCTACCACAGAGATGTTATGTAAATTTGTCCTTCAGTGGTTAGAGTTTTGTAAGTTATTTGCTGTATTACACTATAATTTTATGTGTTCCTGCTTGGCTCCACAACTGTTGTTAGGATCAATATGCTGCATGAGAAGGGATAAACAAAAAGCAGTCTGGTGCTTCTTTGCTTTTTTCTTTCTTGACAAAAGGAGAAAAAAAGCTTGCAAACCACATTTTACACAACCCCCCCCCCCCCATTATCCCTGTGCTTAATTAAAAATATTTATGTTTCAAATACACAATAACAACAACAACAATAATAATAACAGCAGCTTTAAATTGGAAAAATAACAGTTGGGACCTACATTGAGCACTGTGTCGGTGTTGCCACTCTGTTTGTGCCAATCCACTGAAGCATGCTTTGAGAGCCTTCTCCTGGAGCATGCAGGAAGACGGACTCGCAGTGTAGAAATCCAGCATCTGAGCAGGGCTCACTGCTAGAACATCCATACAGTCAAACATGATTCCCCCTGCACAGAATGCCTGCAAAAGTGCTTTCCTCTAGGTGTAGAGGAAAATGGCACATAAAAGTACACCCAACTCCATCAAACTCTGCCCCTTTTTTGGCACGTAGGCTGTTGGTCTTTTTCCCAGACCAGAATCATGAATTATGACAGACAACACAGCTAAAAGCCTGTAATTGATCCAAATGATCATTTACCATTTTCCAGACTGCCCAGCCAATCCAGCAAGATGGGGGGAAGCAAGCGGCATTCCAAGTTTTAATTATTACGAAATTTCCCCCCAAAATCTCTTTAGACTCAGTCCCACTCCTCAGGCGCTCGCCGGGTGCGTGCCGTGTCCCGCGTTGTGCCGATCACCCTCCTCCCCAGGATAAAACAGCTCCGGCAGGGACTCGGGATCCCCCTCGGCTGTGAATAGATGCTTCTGCCTCTGAACAGCTCACTTCCTACTACTTGTGTCACAGGGAATGAAAGATTGAATTGCCTAATATATGCGAGTGAACTTTCCGTGAACCCTTCCCAGGCTGCTAACCTTCAAATGACCCAAGCGGTCTGACATCACCAGCTCCCAGGATTCTCACACGCCTTCACAACTCCCAGCAGCCCTGCAAACAAGCAGGCAGGCGAAAGCAGGCGGGCGGGCAGGCAAAGGCTAGTCCCAGCGCTGCCAGAGCCGCCCCGCTGGTGCTGAGCGGGTACAGCCGCGGCGGGCGCGGACCGGGAGCCAGCTTGCAAACAGACCCACAATAATAAAGTCCCCAAACCCCAAAGCAACCAAAAGCCAGAGGAGGAGAATGGGGGTGGGAATTGAGGCAGCGATGGTTTTGGACGTTGTAGAGAATGAAGCTCAATCTGCTAAAACTTCTGTGCCTGTCCCCCTCCCCGCCGCCCCATTCCTTTCTTTAGCAGAGAGGCCATGAGTGAGGGGCAGACGGCTGCTGCTTTGGGCTTCACTTCAACTTACGCTGTGGCAGGACTAGACTCGAAGCAGCCTCACAGCCTAATGCAGCCCCTCTGCACACCAGAAGGGATCCCTGCCCAGTGCCATCATCTGAGACACGGCTGGTGCCAGCTCTACTCCTGGCAGAGACCTCACAGGCCATTCCCTCCTCGGGCGTGCGGGGGGGGTCAGGTCCATCTTTCATCCCTTAACCCTGGCTCCTAAACCCTCCAGTGCTTCCAGGTCTCCCCAGTGGGCCAGATTTGGCAGGTGCCATTGCCCAGGAGAACCTGCCCTCCCCATTCAGCTCAGAGGCAGCCACACACCCGCTCTCCTCCCCAGCCCAGCCGCCAGTGGGTCCTGCCTGTCTCTCATTAGCAGAGAGGGGCTGGTGTCGGTCGTGTGGCCCTGGAGGGGTTGTATCAGCTTTCAGAGGGCTAATGAGCCCCAGCTCCCCGGGAGGGCAGAAAGGCCATGAGCAGGTGCCTGGGGAACAGGACCCACCCCAGGGTGCAGGGAGGGCTGATCACAGCTGCCCCTCACAGCCAGTTTGAAGGCATGGGGCTAACTCCCACCAAAACACCCTGCAAAACCACGCTGCCGGCAGCCCTCCCTCATGGCAGGACTACCTGTCAAGGCCTTCCCGGGGCTTGTGCTGGCGCACCATGTGCATCAAGCCAGCTGGTAGACCTGTGCTTTTCAGGTAAATGAGCGCTTTCTGCAATGTCCTGCTCACAAAGACTCCACCGAGACCTCCGCCAATCCTTACTCCTATGGACACTTTACTAATAAAAACCAACAGCCTAGAAACACTCCCTCAGCCCGCTGGAAAGCACATGAGCTCAACGACCACGTGCACGCTTCGTTTTAAGCAAATGAGTCAAGTTGCCTCATCCCTGGTGGACTGAGCACGAGTCCAGAGCCAGGTTTCCCGAGGCATGGAGAAGCCTCGCTTCCCACCCTAAAGCTAGCTGGGGTTCAGAAACTGGGAAACAAACCCTTTGCTTACTGCCTGTAAGCCCAAGACAGGAGTCAGGCGGAGCAGGGGATTCTATGTGCAGACATGGCACACAACTGATGACTGTAAAGACACACCAGGGAGAGACTCACTGTGGGACCTGCACAGCCACTTTAATGAATGCAGTGTCCCCTCTCCACAAAAAGTCCTTTGATGAACCGAAAGCTCTCTGATAGTGCCTGCTGATTGTATTAACAAAACTTTTACACATGTTCGGGAATTCAGTAAGAAACCAAAACACAACAAAACCGTCCACACAGCACACACTTGTTCCCTGAAACTGATACACCCACACTGAAAACCAGCGGCCAGCAAAAAGACCTGCTGCAATCTGGGAGCAAATGCACGTGAAGAGATAAAACCAA
This sequence comes from Neopsephotus bourkii, assembly GCF_033783945.1. Taxonomy (NCBI): domain Eukaryota; kingdom Metazoa; phylum Chordata; class Aves; order Psittaciformes; family Psittacidae; genus Neopsephotus; species Neopsephotus bourkii. The sequence goes on from NW_026901618.1 coordinate 2,622,401, forward strand.
AAGCTTTTTTAAACTCAGCCTCCTTCCCCTCCCAGGGGAGAGCTCTGGCTGCCCCTGCAGCAGGCAGCCTCTCTCCCTGTCTTCCCTCCAGGCAGAAGAGTTATAAATGCTGGAGTTCAACAGCATCTTTTTAAGGACTTTCTCAGTCCATTGGGGTGTCCTCCCCCCACTGAAGAAGCCCCTGCACTCTGTAAGCCAAAAGTTATGCACAGCACACATTTACTGAAAAAGCCATCCTCCAGGGAAGGGTTGTTTAAACCATTTCAGCCCAGCAAGCAGCATTCGCTGTGTCAAAAAGGCAAGCAGAAAAGCAGGTAAATTTTTGTTCAAAACTCGGCTGGCCACATTGCTACAATTTTGGTTTGAGTAGCAAAGCTAAATTAAAAGGCACTATTTTCTAACTAGATAATGCAGGATGCATGAGAAGTTTGGAATCTGTATAACGTGTTGCCACAAAAATAACTGGAAAGGATGACACACAACACAGTATGTTTTGTCAGCCTCCAGTTTAGGGAGAAAACAGCATCTTGGAAGGACCAAGGCTCTTGGAACAATTTAAGCTTATGCCAAGAAAAACATTGCCCATGTGAGTCAAAATAAACAAAATCAGACAAACAGAAATACAGTTATGTTTATTCCATTAGCATATTGTATTTAAAAATAAAAACTTCCCATTTTACCTCAAAATGTAGACTGGGAACTTCTGAAAGTAAATGTCAGGAAGTCACATCTTACTGGGTGTGAATTGAAAAGGATGGCTTTTTATCACTGTCACTAAATGAGCAGGTAGCTCTCATGTTTTATTACAAATAATAGTTGTGCTAATGCTTATACTTATTACTAAAACTACACGCAATTAACAAATCCTTCAAATAGCCTCATGGTTTGCTCACATACTATTTCTACAATACAGTAATGTATGTGTCTCGTATTTCAAACATGGTACTTGTTTTTCTTAAACATTATCAGGAAAAGCTACATTCATAAAATGGGGTATTTTCTAATTTAGATCAGGATTAACCATGATTATTGTGATAACTAGTAGCCCTCTAATTCAAATGCAATGAAACATTAAGTGTTGCCACATACTTTAAATGCCTACCCAGCTCCCTTAGAGGTGTGAGTAGGCAACAGCTCTCCAATATCTTCCACTTTATCTGTGTAAAGAAATTGTGATTTCACATCACCGCTTTGATCTGTTTTCTCTCAGACTCTGATGGCAGAAACTTTACAATAAACATATTCTTAGCCACAAGTGAAATAAAAAGCAAAAGTTCAAGTCAGAAATCTATTTCCTCTGGTGTTACTGTATATCTGTCAGTGTGACATAACACATTTGAAACCCATAATCATAAAACAAAAATTTACAGCCAAGGTTTAGGGTCTACATCTGTTTCTCTGGTTTTTGTACTGCAATTACCCACTGGACAATTCAGAAAGCAGCAGTATGAATCATGTACTGCACACATGTTTGTGCTGGTCACTTTTTTGTTAATACAAGAGAGTGAGCATGCCGTAATATGCTTCACCAAGAGAAAGAGAGCATTAACTGGAATTAGGATGAGTGCACTGGCTTCTCTAACAGAAATTACTTTACTAGAAGGAACAGAATATTCCTGGAATATTACAGGCATCTTTATAGGATGGAAAAATTATTACATGCAAAAATTCTCCCAAAAAAAGTACCTCAGGGGCAGCAGACTTTTTTTTTTTTTTGCATGCATTTTACTATTAATCAAATGTAGCACTCTCTTGAAACAGTTTTGACAGCAGAGTAAATGGTTACTAGTGAATGATGTTTGTGTTTAAGCAATGAAAGCAGAGACAAAGTGATGTTTTCTTCTACTCCCTAGGCAAGAGCTGACACTAAGCTTGCTGCCTCAGCTTTGATACTCACGGATTCCTTTGTGTCAGTTGCTGGGAGAATCACTGGCAGTTCACTAACCCTGCCTCACACACAGAGGCTTTGATTTTTACCTCTTCATTGAGAATAGATGTTAATATAAAACAGTACTTGTCTGCCTTGGCATGTTCCTCACTCACCCTCCAAGTAGTGATCCAGGGTCTCAAAATCTGAAGACCTGAATCCCCCCGCACTACACATATTTTTTAGTGTAGATGGATGTTTTCCTTGCATCTCAAGCACATGAATGATGTCAAAGATTACGGAAAAGAAAATGACTGAGTCGCAAGAGAATTGCTGAATATTTAAAACTCCAAGGTAGTCAGTCCTGGGAAAATGGGCATCAATCCTGAGCAAGAATTGCCCTGAAGAAAACAGTAAAATTACTGGCACGAAGTGGCACAAATGACATGGAAAAGTATGAATTACAGTGAAATTAAGTCAAAAAAGGGGGGTTTTCTGACTGCTATATGCTACTTATGCACAGCTCACAATGCCTGAAACAGGAGTTTGCACGTTAACAGGAAGAGTTACTTCAGGACTGAAGTATAACAGCAACTGGCAAAAGACTATTCAGTGCAGGGCAGTATTTTATTTTAGATGGGAAAAACAGAGTTAGTCAGCTCCAAACCCAGAACTCAGGCATGCAACCAGTCTGTGAGCCACTTGGCGATAAAGGCTTTTTGTCTGTTTTAATCAGTAGGTATGTATTCATAAAGATGCCTTTAAAGCTGATTACTTAACTTAAAGGCTATAAAAATAATTCATTTCCACAAACTTGAGCGCATGACCACATTTCTTAGAATCCAAAGTGCATTGTACACTCCTTTGGCCCAGAGCCAGGGGAAGAGAACTGCCCTAAGTGATAAAAACTGGAAGTGTATCTGGTTCAGCAATCTGTTTCTAAGAGTGATTGCTATAGATCTGAGGAAAATACAGAAATCCCTAGTGACTGGCAGAGTACAACTCACCCATAGGTCCTCTAATAGCCTGATCTGTAACAACGAATCAGTTAAGCATTAAAGCATGAGATTTAATATCCTTTCCAGATTTTTTGGAAATAGTCCTGATGTTCTAGGTATGCACATATAGCCCATGTCTTTTTGTACTGTGATCAACTCAAATGACACAGAAGGAGATAGCAAGTTAGTGGGCTGTGAGACAAAGAAGGATATTTTTAAAAACACTGTAGAACTCATCCATGTTGCAAACAGAGGAAAACACAGACCGAACTGCACCTGAGGCACCAAAGGCAAACTGCTGTAGGCTCCAGAAAGGTTAGCATCATGTACCTGAGGAGCGGATGACATGCATTTTTGAAGTACATACAAAGGAAAAGCATTATTACATTAATAGCTGCCTACATACTGACTCTATACTTGCTGTTTAGGAAGATCCTGCAGTGCAAACACCACTGCTAAATGGAAAGGGAGTAAAGGAAAGGAGAAAAGTTTGCTTCCTTTTGTTTTCTTTTTAAATGACCAGAAACTCTTCCTTCAAGGTTTAGCCAAGAAAAGAGATTTTCACTGCTAGCCTATAAATCCCTTGAAACATTGAGTTATAATGAAAATCCTGAGGTAACTGGAGTGCCATACATGGCACTGACACATTGCATTATATAATCCACGGAAAATGAGGGATGTGAGATCTATAAAGTATAAGTAGAAGCAAGATGTAGGAAAGAGCAGAAGAGCAAGTAGAAATATTGAATATTAAACTGTAGAGAATACTACTTCTAACAATAAAGTTTCCTATATGCTGAATATGCATGTAGGTGTAGTATATTGGCTGAAGGTGAAAGAGCACAGAGCTCCATTAAAAAGAAAATAGATTCCAAAGGGCTATTCGAGTAACTGTTTTGTTTCTGTCTTTTTTTAAGGAGGGGACAGGAGAAGGGAAGAGTTACCTAATAAAAGGATAGCGTTTCCTGATGATCTGAAATCCTGAAAGGTGCCTCACAGTGGGTAAGTAAATAAAATGCAGAATAAATTGAATTCCAAACTGAGAGAACTTACAACCTGCAGTTGTATCCAGAATCAGAATAGAAACTGAGACAACAGTATTTCTAGAGGTTCACTAATGGCAGTTTAAATTCTTAAAGGAAAATTAGCACTATTTTTTTTTTCCAACAAAAGACCAAAGTTACCAAGAAGTAATTGGAATTACAACTCAGTGCAGACATACAACCCAACAAAGACTAAACCTTACTTAAGCCCTGTTTAACTTAAGACACACTTAAGCAGCATTTAGGGCTTATGCTCCTGCACTGCTGCAGGCACAACCTACATAGAAGGATCCCAGAGACCAGCAACAGCCAGAAGCATGCTTTATGCAGACTTCCGGTCACATAAAGCCTGATAAAGATTGGATTGGATTACGCCATTAGTGAAAACTGCAATAGATCTACTGGGCTAAGGCCCAGTTAGAATTAAACTGGGCTAGGGATGCTAATGGTAACAGGAAGGGATTCTACAGGTATGCAGCAAATAAAAAACAGACTAGGGATAACATAGGCCCCCTCTGGAAGCTCTCGGGAGAACTAGCTACACAGGATTTGGAGAAGGTTGAGGTTCTGAATCACAGAATCCCAAGGGTTGGAAGGGACCTCAAATGACTTCTTTGCCTCAGTCTTCACTGGCAAAGGCTCTGACCACACCACCTAAGTCTTGGAAGGCAGACGCAGGGACTGTGAGAATGAAGACCTTGGGCCCACTGTAGGAGAGGAACTGGTTCGAGACCATCTTAAAAATCTGAACGTACACAAGTCCATGGGACCTGATGAAATCCATCCGTGGGTCCTGAAGGAGCTGGCGAATGAATTTGCTAAGCCGCTGGCCATTATATTTGAAAAATCATGGCAGCCAGGTGAAGTTCCCGATGACTGGAAAGAGGGAAATATAACCCCCATTTTCAAGAAGGAGAAAATGGATGACCCAGGCAATTACAGACCAGTCAGTCTCACCTCTGTGCCTGGAAAATCTTGGAGCAGATTCTCCTGGAAGGCATGCTAAGGGACATGAAGAACAACAAGGTGTTTGGTGACAGCCAGCGTGGCTTCACTAAGGGGAAATCCTGCCTGACCAATCCGGTGGCCTTCTATAATGGGACTACGGAACTGATGGACAGGGGTAGAACAGTTGACGTCATCTATCTGGACTTGTGCAAAGCATTCGACACTTTCCCACACAACATCCTTGTCTCTACATTGGAGAGACATCAATTTGATGAATGGACCACTGGGTGGATAAAGAACTGGCTGGATGGCCGCACACAAAGAGTTGTGGTCAATGGCTCAATGTCCAGCTGGAGACCAGTAACGAGTGGTGTCCCTCAGGGATCGGTGTTGGGACCGGTCTTGTTTAACATCTTCATCGCTGCCATGGACAGTGGGATTGAGTGCGCCCTCAGCAAGTTTGCCGATGACACCAAGCTGTGTGGTTCGTTTGATACGCTGGAGGGAAGGAATGCCATCCAGAGGGAGCTCGACACGTTTGTGAGGTGGGCTGATGCCAACCTCATGAAGTTTAACCATGCCAAGTGCAAGGTCCTACACCTGGGTCGGAGCAATCCCAGGCACAGCTACAGGTTGGGCAGAGAAGAGACTCAGAGCAGCCCTGCGGAGAAGGACTTGGGGGTGCTGGTCAATGAGAAAATGAACATGAGCCGGCTTCAGTGTGCGCTTGCAGCCCAGAAAGCCAACCCTATCCTGGGCTGCATCAAAAGGAGCGTGACCAGCAGGCTGAAGGAGGTGATCCTGCCCCTGTGTTCTGCTCTCGTGAGACCTCACCTGGAGTACTGTGTGCAGTTCTGGTGTCCTCAACATGAAAAGCACATGGAACTGTTGGAACAAGTCCAGAGGGGGGCCACAAGGGTGATCAGGGGACACTGGAGCACCTCCCATGTGAAGATCGGCTGAGAAAGTTGTGGCTGTTCAGCCTGGAGAAGAGAAGGCTGCGTGGAGACCTCATAGCAGCCTTCCAGTATCTGAAGGGAGCCTGTAAGGATGCTGGGGATGGAACTAGATTGTTCTTTCCCTAATTATTCCATGATTCTATGATTCTACAGCTTGGCAGCCTGACACATGTATTCATGCAAGTCCAATTCCCACTTAACTAGTTCCCAAACCTATATCAAACACTGAAAGAACAGTCACATATCCTGTCTGTGGGCATCTTAAAAAGAAGAATGAAGGAACGAGTGGAAAATGTGCTGGCATAGCTGCCTGGCTAGCAGGGTTAATAACAATAACAGTGTGGTGACAGGACCTGAAATCCACTGATAATGATGGTCATTATGACAACACTTCTGCTCTGCCTATTGCCCTAACGCACTGTTCAATCACACTTTTGTTTTAACATGCAGATATATTTTCAGTTTGGGGTACAGTATGAACAAATTTTTACTGTAAATGAGGCAAGATTACCTAGAAACTGATGTATGTATTTGGCAAATCAGCATCCCTTTTCTTTTGTAGCATACGCGCCGTTGATACTGTGTGAATTAACTAAAGGCACATGTCCTCTCATCTCAGGATCATTATTATCACTGTAACTATATCGACTAGCCTGAAAAGGTAACTGCTAACAGGGGCAGTTTTACAAGCATACAGGTTATCATAATGTAACTACTGCTGAGCAGGTAAGGGAGTCTGTATATCCCTTTCATGCTACCATAACTCTCCATGACTGAGCTGTTGCAGGTACAGAACTGTCAGATTGCCTTCTCGCTCAACGTACACCCATGTAACATTCAAAGGTAGACAAGACAGCAAAAATCAGGCTGGTCTGGACTCCGCTTCCATTTAGAACAAGCAATGGCAGCATGCAAGATGTTTACTGGTTTCCAAACTCTACTAGAATACACCTAATAGATTGTTCTTTGGTGCATTCCTCAAATTCTACTTGACTTCTGCAATTTAAACCCACAAAGAAAAATCTGTGTGGTCTCAACCTGCTTCATTAAGCTAGTCCTATATGAGTAAATTGATCTGCAAATTCCCATATATTTGGTCTGCAAGACTCCCATATTGGGCTGCAGAAGAGATATTGTCCAGACATACAGCTATGCTTATGGAATCATGACTGACACACATGCTTTAATCAAAGAGGACTTACAGAGCTGGGGTGCAATTACAGACTGTGGTGGTCAGCAGCATATTGCCCAGCAATTGTGAAGTATCATGAATTTTTTGCCCTCATGGGACCTTTTGTGCTACGTATAGTGGAGGATGTGTAATGTGGTCTCTGAGCAAGTAATGCATATCAGGCTTTACAGTCTATAAAACTATCAATTCTGCTTTGCATAAACCAGACCAAAACTCTTCATTTTGATATCCTGAGCCTTCTTCTGACTGAACAATTCTGCACAGACCTTGCCATCACATTGAAAAAAAACATTACTTTTAATCCATTCACAGTCTGGGGCAAAGATCTTAAGAACAGGCTTCTCATTCATGGGACACTAATTTTCCACATATTCTCATCAGGCTACCAGAAGAACAGATTTCACCCATTTTTATACAGGGACATGCAAATAAGAACATGTGCATGTAAACTCTTTCCTTCGCAAAAGTGGTTCTGAGATCCTGCCCTTGCTGTATTCATCCATCCCAAAGGATATGCCAGAAGACAGGGTTGACAGGGTTATGGCCCAACTTCTTAAAGGACTTATTGAGATTGATGGATGGGGAAAGTAAGCCTCAACTCACAGGAGGTTTAAGTAACAAGGATGAGGCATGTGCACGCTCCCAATTCTGAGAAATGTGTTGGAATTCTCCTTAAAAAAGCACAGCATTGTGTTATTTACAACCAGATCCTAAGTGACTAGACTAAATGACAAGTTACTGAATACATGTTAGTTAACGACTTAAAAAAGTTTAAGGTCCACCTCCTGGATTCCTAAATTTATCTAAAAGCTGTCTGGTTGGTTGTATTTTAAACAGACTTACTAAGAGTACAAGCACACACCACTGATACTCAAGCCTATTCTGCTAGCTGAACAACACAGGAACATTATGTCGCTCAGAGGCAGGACTGCACAAGCATGTAAGAAAGGCTGAGAGCTTTGCCAACACAAATTATCAGACAGAATCTCACTGGAAAAAATGAGGCACAAATATCGATGTGAAGTAATTCTTACTGAGAAGTGAACGACATGCTGACAAATACCACTTTATCCTCTTGCTTCCTATGAGAACCCAACAGCCAGAGATTCCTAAGTAGTGCTTTTACAAGCCAAGCTTAGTCTCTCCCTCATCTTCTCAGTAGCCTTCAAAGGTAGTGTGGGTGGATCTCCTCCAGGAAAAAAGGAAAACAGAACCCTCAGGCACTAGTGCCACCTCTTCCATACAAATACATTGGCACAACCACACAGGCTTTGCTTGAGCTGTGAGACTGAGAAAACAGACCTGACTCTTCTAGGAGAAATTAAAGAATTCATGCTTCAGCCCTCAGGTCTTGAGTGGCCCTAGAGCAGAGGAATTGCTAAAGAGACAGTCTAATCGGGAAGCAAGGAAAAATCAATACCAGCTTCTTGAAATACCGTAGGCAGGAAGGAACAGCTTAAGATTGAGATACTTAGCCATTCTTTCTGCGTAAGCAAATGTGCTGAAGGATGCATGCACAGGTGAGAAGAAGAAGACAAGAGAAGGCTTTCTGGAGGACTGAGAGCAAACCAAGGCATGCTATCTATCCTCAAGTTGTTTGGGAAATCTCATCTTTTACAAGTTTCCTAGTTTTGGTGCACAAGAGATCTTTCTACACACTACTCAAAGCTGTCCAAAGTAACATTTCCAGGGATAAATGCATGTCATTGTACTGTTATTTTCTAACTTTGGTGTGGAATACAATAATTTAAGACTCGACAGGAGAGTATGAAAGGAGCAGGAGTGTAATTCTAGTTCAGAAAAACTTCAGTAACTGACAACATGTTAGAAACACAAGATAGATGCATTGTATTGTTGGGCTAAGTCTCATTGGCTGGAAACCCTGACTCTCCCAGCAGGGCTCAGTTACATAGCAACTCCTGAGGGCAGATTAACCCTTTCCCAGTTAACACATCTGGCATGATTTAAGAGAGCTTTTCTTCCTCCTGCTTCAGATTTATTCCACAGGTTTGTAAAAATCGGTCAGGAAAAAAAATGAGTCATATGCTACTAGGTAAAAGAAAAGCTATCTGACTCACAATGGGATACTGATGGTACAAGGAACAGCATGCAGGGAGGTCAGGTCAGTCTAAATCATATTTTGTATCATCAGATGTTGTGACATGTAAAAAAGATGTAATTTTCATAAAATGGTTTATGCTTAGTCTGTGGGGATCCTATATGGACTGCATTTATCAAGTACCAATGGTCTCTTTCAGCCAAATTCACCCATGTCTAGATAATTACTGAAGCTGGTAGGGGTAGTAACTGATCTAGAAGAGAAATTCTCACCATCAGAGAATGTGTTTCTTTCATCCAAAACTGTACAGGCTGACTACTGTAAACTTATACACTCTAGCAAATCTTGTACTTTTTTTTTTCCTAATAATCCTAATTACTGTCATCAAGTAATTACGTGAGAATCTCAATTTACTTCATTACAGCAATTTCCCTATTTTGTTTTTAGAACTGCTTTAATTTGTGTGTATGTACATTAAATGTAAGTACAAACATTATATACAATTAGCATTAATACTGTTCCTGTTCTCCTACTTACCAGAAATAACAAAGTTTGCATCTACAAATGTCAAAATTCAGGTCAAAAACTCCTAAAGCTCTCTGTTTTAAAAATGTTATAATTCAGGCCTATTAGTTTACACCTTTGTGAGACCCCGAGATGGAGGAAAAGGGCACACATCCTCACTCAGGGTGCACCTTTTACAGACAAAATTTGCTGCTGTGAGCTGCAACTATGCATAGTAGTGCACTGTTGGAGCTACTAGGTTTCCAGCAGAGAAAATAAGAGATCAGGCTGATGTGAGATACATTTATTTCTGACCATCTTCTGGTCATAGCAAGTGAGAACTGTCTGTCTCGTTTCTTCTTTACATGCTCAAAACTGGATTCACAGTACCGCAGACACTAACCAAGGCCAGAAAGGGCAGGCACCACTGACACTGCCCATTTCAAACAAGCAGAGCAAGACAATACCCTTCCCTTCCTCTCTAAGATGCAGAGACCCTCTCAGTAGAAGGTTAAGAGGAGAAAAGCCTTGGTCCAAGTCTGCTCCTCTTCCCTCACCCACCATTCTCACATAAGGACACACAGGTGTAACACACACCTCTTCATGAAGGATATTCACTACTCAGTAGCAGCTCCTGACTGCTGATTAAGGCTATGATTAGTCAGCAGAACCAGAAACTGATCTGCTCTAATAACACAGAGAACTTTGTTAAGTTTGTTGTTTATTTGGTTTTCTTCTCAATTGCTTTTATAGGTAACTGTTGCATGTTATTAGAAAGACTACCTACATGGTCAAGTTACCCTTATTTTCTGAACATTTCAGACTCTAAAAGTTCATCTGTATTTTCTTCATATGGTTCTCATAGACCACCTGTAAACCTAGATGGGATAGAAAGATATAATTTTAAATCATATTGTTTAATTTGGGTTGCAGGATATCTTAAAAGCTCTTCTTGAATAACTTAGCTGCTGACTTTATAAAACAAGAGTATCAAGATAGTGGATGGGCGATTAGGCCAAAAAGAGGTACTTCAGAAATATTTTGAAAATTAATGAGCAAAAATCAATTTCATTTCTCATTATGGATTTTTTTCTTAAGTTCATATTATTCATGTAAAACTACCACTGATGCCATTGGAAAGGTAGCCTCTAAAAGGGTAAAACTTGAAGGACTAGGCTCACTATGCTTATGCTCTATTGAAAGTATCTTTTCATACACACCTATGAAAAATTTATGCTCTTCATTAAATTAATTCCTTCCTGCAAAATAAACAAGATGGTACAAAATACAGGTGTATTCTCATGTCCTGCTACTAAGGTTGGTGATATCCAAATAAATTTGCAACCATATGATTATATCAGTCTCCAGTACTATACTGATACTGGAAACTCCAGTATCAGTACTATAGCCATAATTAACTAGCTGCAGGTCAAATTTTGAATAAATCTTTAGAAATTAAATGTATAATTTGTCAAAACCATATGCCTTCATAAATTGATTATTCAGAATTTAGAAGCTTTTTAATTAGGAAGAAATTTATGCAATACCATGTGTAATAATTACGAATCAGCTCTTCTGTGATATTTTTATACATCAGCAAAAATTAATACATTGAAAAACATTACTAGGTCATTGCAGTATTTCAATGTCAAAAGAAATACATAGTTTAAATGTAGAGGTTAAAGATACTCTCCCGTGTCTTTTACATCTTACATAGCTTTATGATCTCGGGACTGGAATCATTAACCAAATACAAAATCAATGAGAAAAAGATCTAATCTGACCATTTTCAAGTGCAGAGTGACTACAAATGATTTATGCCACTGTAAAACTTTTTTTACCGTGGTTCTGTAGTTTTACTAACCAGCATATATTCCAAGTCAACTCCCATTTTATGCTGCACTAAACAGTATTTTGTGTCTCTCATCTCTTCCAGCTAAAACTGTGAAAGTCTTTAACACTCTAAAAACATTGCCTCTGTAACAAGTATCAGGATGAGGGGTACAACCCTGGTTGCTAAATGGGAAACTAGAGAAAAAGAAGTGAAAATCATTCACAGCATGCAAGAAGCTAAAGTTTTACCCCAGCTCCCCTGCGCTCCCCTCCGTGCCTTCACCATGGGCCTATTCAGACTCTGCACCCCCACAAGGGCTCTGGGTACTTCTATCAACATTTCATAGGAGAAGATTTTTTTTGACAGAGAACACAAAAGCTGCTTTGTTGGAAGTCTGGACACTTTTTTTCTACCTAATAAAAACATGAATAGAAGTGGGACCTCAGAAAGCATATGGCAGAAAGTCTGGACTAACCGAAAAAAGGGGCCTAGAAGAGTTTGCTCTCTGTCATTCCCCAATGTGTTTACTGCTGAATGTATATGGTGTAAATAAGGAGTATGCAGAGCGGGCCATAATGGAACATTGTTTATGTGCACATCCTGGCAAATGCATATACAGCACAGAGACTATTTCCAAGCAGAACATAAACACAAAGGGGGAGTGATGACAAACAAGTATTGCAAGGCAAGAAAAATGTTATTCCATATACAAACCAAACAAACTAAAGTGTTTTCTCCCCTGCTAGGATCCAACTGGCAGCTCTCAGCTGCACACACTATGTAGCTGTTAAAGAAATGAGAGACATCCCAGGCTTACTGGTTGGCTTTCTTTTTTCTTAAGCGACCTTATTATGCTCCCAATATTAAAAAGAAAAACACTGTTAAGATTATATTTTACACTCTTACAAAAACACCACAAAACAAAATAGCTCTTTCTTCTGAGTTAAGAGCTGAGGAGATAGAGCTGATGCCAAGAAAACACCGTAAGGAATTAAGCTACAGCTTTCCTGTGCTGAATTCCCACTGAAAAACACAGAGATGGTTCTTTCTTCTGAAGGTCTTTCCCACAAACCTATTACATGGCTTTAGCAAGTGACACAAGTGTGACAGTAACTTAGAGGTTTTGTGCTCCTGGCAGGGCTTATTTTTTCCTTTTAATCATTACTCATAAAAAGGAGAAGCATTTAGAAAACCCAAGTCCCTGCAATTTCAAGATAGTAAACCAGGGGATGAACTCTTTTCTGTGTGCTTACTTTTGGATGTATCATGCTTTGACAGCTGCTATGTAAATAAATGGGTGTAATTTTATTCCTTTAAAACTAACTTCAAACACATAACTAAAGGAGGGAGAAAAGATGACAGGTAGGAAAACAGACAGCAGAGTGACAACTAGAACCACAGAAAGTCAACTGATAAAGCAGAGCCTTTTACAAAATTAAGAGGCCTCTTTAGAATACTAGAGACTGGAAGCAAGAGGTTTTAGTAAAAGATCATATAGGGTCCAGAACAAAAATACTTTGTGATGTCTGTCACAGAAATGCAGAGCCAGACTGTGATTTTAATCTACTTTAAGATACTCAGAGCCTGCCTCACTTTCTCCAAAACTCTAGATCCAGACTCAACAAAGCATGAAATATAAGCTCAGAACTGGGACCTGCACCTGCATGTAAGATTTCTGCCAGTCTCTCAAAACCTGGATCCAAATGCCTTATGATCAGCCATTATGAAGTCTTCGGGCTTGGTTGCCCGATGGTTCACTCATCAGGAAGAGGTAAAGCCCACAATGGGAATATTTTTAGCATCTTTACAGTATATACCCAGTCTTTTAATGGAACTGCATTGATGTGTTCTCTGATTTTCCTTTTCTCCAAAAGCATATCAGTTCTGTTATACATGATCAAAACAACCCTCACAAAGCCTCTCACTGGCCACCAGTTTAACATTTATACTTTTGAATTAAAATCACATTTAAGAATCCGAAGGAGGTTTATCTAATGATTTTTGGTTTCAAATTCCCCTTGAAAGTGCAAACACGCGCCTCATCCCAACATGACTTATGCATGCCTGCTGCTTGGGTTGCTATTCAGCCAGGGGACAGGAGCACCTCCCGTGTGAAGACAGGCTGAGAAAGTTGGGGCTGTTCAGCCTGGAGAAGAGAAGGCTGCGTGGAGACCTCATAGCAGCCTTCCAGTATTTGAAGGAGGCCTATAGGGATGCTGGGGAGGGACTCTTCATTAGGGAGTGTAGTGATAGGACAAGGGGTAATGGGTTAAAACTTAAGCAGGGGAAGTTTAGATTGGATATAAGGAAGAAATGCTTTCCTGTTAGGGTGGTGAGGCACCGGAATGGGTTGCCCAGGGAGGCTGTGAATGCTCCATCCCTGGCAGCGTTCAAGGCCAGGCTGGCCGAAGCCTTGGCTGACATGGTTTAGTGTGAGGTGTCCTTGCCCATGGCAGGGGGGTTGGAACTAGATGATCTTAAGGTCCTTTCCAACCCTAACTATTCTATGATTCTACGATTTGCAGAGTTGTACAGAGGATCTTAGATGGCTGTTGCAAAGCCGAGCTACAGTGGATGCTGTGATGATCTTAAATAAATAAGTTTTTATTAAGACTCCACATCTTATCCTTCACCGTTAAAGAAAGGTATCAAAATATGGAAAGAATCTTAAATAATTTTGCCAGACCTTTCAACTTCATAGTGAAATTGAAAAGACCCTTTTTCTTCTCTTCATCTACGTTTCAGCAGTTAATTGAGCAATTTGGTTTTCATTTATGGAGAAGTCTTCAGTTTTACAGACTCAGAAGAATGGCTTACAAACATGACCAGTCTAGCATGTCAGAAAATATAGGAAACTAAAGGATGAGAAAGAGATACTCTAAATTACTATTGCTATGCCTTTAAATATGTATGTCAGTATTGTAATTTATTTTACATTTGGGACTGGTAACACTGAATAACTCAGAAATACTGAAATTAATTCAGAACCTGCAAAAGAGGCAACAAGAAGGTAGTGAAAACACTGAGACAAGCTTTGTATTCCTCACTAATTGTTCAAGCCGTGCAATCTTGCACACTGTTGTTTACTAGATAATTACACAAAAAATAGTATTCTTCATACTCTCCCCCATCTCCCCTTTAAATTAAAATTGAGTTGTTATTTTAACCCTACTCAAATATGTAATAAAGTGATGATTATAAATCTTGATGATCACAAAATGCCTTTGATTTATCCCTCAGTTTACTACCCTTAGCAAACATAATCCTAAAAACAACACACAGGAAGATCTTACAGGCCTCAAAAGGTGGAGGGAGAGCAGGGAATGGCTATATATGTAAAAGCTACAGCTTCAGGGCTCATGGCTTTCCTGCTGGGAGGCTTTCTGGATGCTGCTAATAAGGTCCTGCCAATGGGACCGGAAGCGTATCTTCATATGAAAAAGCCTTCAGTGTGGGAAGATAAAATTTTCCAGAAAATTTTTAATAAAAAGCTTATAGATGTGGGATCTGAATCTAACAATAGACATAAGTAGCTCTAAATACATAGGAAAACATGAATATTATTAAAGGTGGCACGTCCATCCTGCCTGCCCCCCACCTCAAGATCTGTAGTCATGATCACAACAGCATATGCAAAGCTTATGTGAAATACCAGACCTAGCTCTCAACTATTAGTGACCATATGGCCAGTTCAACCCAGGAAAAAAATTAAGATTGGCTTTGCTCTGCTCAGCACTCTGTGCTGTCACAGCCTATAGAATATACATGAATATTTATGTCTGGAATTTAGCAGAGTATACCTGCCTTCTCTTTCAGCCTTGTCCTTAGCCAAGATGCAGCCACCACCCTGTACCACAACTGCCCCTCTGACCAATTTAGGAATCTGGATCCAACCAATATTCAGCACAAACTTTCTGCCCCTGAATTCCAGAGGGTCTATGTGCAGGCACAGCAATTCCTCCTATATTCATAGATACAATGGGCCAGAGCTGAGTTCCAGCCCTGAGGTGCAGCCTGCTTTCAAAGTATCTCCCACTACACTACAGCACTGCCTCAGGGATGTGGAGCTATCGCTATAGGGATAGCTCCTCACTCAACTGACCCTTGAACCATGCACGGCATTGCTGGGGAGAGGAAGCCTGTACGCTGTCAGTCGGGACAACTCACAGGACACCACCCTGGCTCATTCCCTGGCCCTGCGTGTTTTTCTGATAGCCTTTGAAACCCTGCAGAATCCAAGTCCTAGCCAGCAACATCAGTAGGAACCATGCACATCAAAGAGCGTCCTATGGATTTTGCTGACCCTGACAACTGTTCATCAGTTAGTCTTCATAGTCATCATTAACCTTGCCTTTATCTAGCTAAATGAAGAACTGTAGCCAAAAAAGGCAACCTTTTTAATGTGTCTAGTATGCACTCCTTACCCTCTCCTTGGTGTCAAGATGGAGGCAGGACTTCTGCCAGCATAAAGATGCCGGAAGGGAAGAGATACATTCCTTAGCAGATGCCATGAAGACCTACCTTCCAGCACTGGCAGAGAGCACCCAGGAGGAAAAACTGGTCCTTGCACTTGCCCTTTATGCCCTGGAACAATGCGGGGTACAGCACAGCACAACAGCCTGGGGGACTGGTATAGAGCTGAGCACTACAGCCAATGGAAAGAAATCCTTTCAATGGTCTCACACAAAAGTAGGAACTGCTGGAAAGTCAACTTCAGCACATACCTGATACTCGAGGAAAAAGTTGGCATGACGAGGCACACCACGTAGCTTTCAGTAAAGGGGACTGCTGACAGTAAAATCTCTAGATCTAAACTTGTCAGAGGCACCATGCTATTTTAGCTTCCTTATCTTCACCAGGATTTGCTCATGTTCAGCACACTAAAATAAGACCACCTGTTAATGAACAGGGCTGATGGTAAATATCGTTAAATACAATCAGTCAAAATAAGACAGCTCTGGAGGTTGACAATCTAGGCTTAAACACCATCCTGAGCTAACCATGCTGCTCCTAGGGTGAAACTATGAAAGAATTATGAAACTTCAGCACAAAAATGTCATATTTGTAGAGGAATAAGATGGAGATATTGAGCAAAGCTTTTCTCAAATAATGATTTTTAACCATTCTTGCGAACTTGATTCTGATCTCCAAATACATAATCTGTCAGGTCCACATGAAATTTCCGTTGCTGATAATTATGTTCAAGCAGAGGATGGCCTGTTTGTTTAAAGTGTTAATTTTCAATTTTAATGGATGCCTAGTAAGAAAATTTGCAATCCTGTGTTGGTGGAAAATAGCTCAGAAAGCATTATATGAGCAAAATGTCTTCATTTTTAAAAAGCATTTCCCATAGCTTTTTATGGTTTAGATTCATACGCTTTCCAAGCCAAGTGTATGTCACAAGAGTGAAGGATTTAAGAGTTGTGGGGTTTCTGTTGTTTTTAAGAGTTAGGAATACTGGAATTGCTCAGTCTATAGGGAAGCCAGTGTAGTTTGAAAAGTGAATGGATAAATATCTTTATTGCCACAGCAAACAAAACCTGATGCTGATTTTTGTTACCCATACTATAGATGTCATGTCAAATTACATAGATGTAAAATTCACTGGAAAGAATAGTTACTCTGAGTTATTCTGGTCAAATACAGCAGAATTTGGCCTGACATGAGGGCAGAAAAACAACTATGCAACTGCATATGTGAAAGAAAATAGTAACATACTATATTCTTTACCTAAGAACCCTTTGAAATATTTAAACACTGACATAAAATAGTTTTTCTATGAAAAATTTACTGCTGAATTCCCAGGGCCACAGGCATTCTGAAAGTAGGTTTTCAGATGGTATGATGTAGTATTATGATGAATTCAGGCCAGCATTTTCAAACCAAGCACTTAAAGCTAAGATAAACACCTTCTTAGGTGCCAAGTATTCATGGATCACAGACATTGATAACCACTAAATAGGGCAGGACAGATGACATTCCAGCAGTGGATTTTAGGGATGCAACCCCTGCCTGTGTCAAATGAAGACAACTATGCTGCTGATCCACAATCACAACAAACAACCAGAAAAGCTGAGGGCCTCTGGAAATACCCAGCGTCATAAAGTGGAAACAGAGCAGCGAAGTTTGGTTTGGGTTATATTGATCACATCATTAGCACAATTGTTTGGTGAGACCTAGACAACAAGAAGTTATCTCAACTGACAAAATACATGGAAGCCCTAGAAATTCCCCCAAAGAAGTAAGTGCAGCAATCACATTGGAGCCAGAGGAGAATAAGTACTGTAAGAAGTAATGCTTTTTTGTTGTTTTAGTTTGTCCTTTTGGACAGCTTTATTTATACAGAGGATGAAAAAACACCATAGCGAGTTTTATCATAGATGTTCTTTTAAGGTGATCTCTATCTACTACAAAAGTAATTTACCTTTCCATTATCAGTCTTTAATCTTTCGGGACAGACTGAAGGACCAAGTAAGTTTCTAACCTCAGCCACTGTACACAAGATGCATTCAAACAGAAAAGCTCAAGCTCCTTAAACCAATTACATTTGGTGCAAGGCTGGATTTCTTGCTTATTTGCTTTTGGGCTCGCTGCATATTGGTCCAGGACTTAGGGCTGAACTCAGCTGCAAAGATAATGCAAAACCATGGCGCTTCTTTTCCTCTAGCTGCTGGGGAAATCCCTGCTTTAGATTAGAAAATAACTAATGATTGTGTGTCCCTGTATGCTTTGGAGTGGGCCCCTTATTTTATCTACATGGCAGCTACCTGTCAACGTGTGGTGCTTGGAGTAGCGCACTGGGAGTTCATACACACCAAGACTATCTAAACAGACCATTAAGTGCTAGTAAAGTAACACATGTGAACGACAGGTCAATAAATTTTAAACAACTTATGTTCACTGCAAAGACCTGGCTGGTTTAGAACAAGCTGTGTTTACATAAAATCACTTTCTACAAGCATCTAAATAATTAGGGGATACACCACAATAATAATTACATTCTAAGTTCAATATGATAGTTCTAAAGAATTCAACTAATCCCTTGCTTGTTTATACAGTTTTCTCCTCCTGCTCCTCCCTCCTCCCCTCTCTCCCCCACTAAGGTCTGGCTTCTTAAATAACACCTTTACAGAACATGTTCAAATTCAAACTTGTGTCCAAATGAGAAGGAACTGTTACTTTTTATACTAATGTGCCCTGACACTCATCCCACTGCATATGTATATAGAAAATGACGCAGAGGTCTGTAATTCACAGTTGTAACCTGTTTTGTTTCTTATTTAACCTTTGTTGTTATTTTTCCCCTTCTAAGTATACTTAACAATATTTGTTTAATCTCAGTCTGTTTACCCAGAGCTATTGATGTAAGCATGGAAAACAGGATTTATCTGAATTCAGTTTAGGATCAAAAATTCAAAAGCTCTGTATTAAATGATTGAGATCTCAAGTACCTGGTCTTTACACAATGTCAACCCTATTAATTTAAAAGCTGCATATGGGTACTGAAATAAACACACATACGCCACATGCACTTGCTCCCAATTGCAAGTAGATGGCAAATAAAAGAACCCAAATTTCACAATGAAGACTAAACTAAATGTTATCCATAGCTACAATGGCAAAGGCACTGGCAAACTGATTTACAGGGCTGAGTTTCCACTTCATTTTTGTTGCTTTTCAGCTACAGGCAAAAGACTTTAGCATGTTGTGAGTGCTATAAATTCACATTTGCCACAAGAACCCATGATGCCATCTGTTCCCTAGAGCGTTTACATAAAGTATGCCAATGCAAACCATCTGCAAACTGTTCTTGCATGAGAATTCTTGTGATAATGCAATGTGGTACATTTGCAATTTCAAGCAAAGACCACTTCAGCTTCTTTGTAATTGCCATGCTTAACTCAGATGTTCTATA